>NC_135236.1:216741459-217381876 GCF_051348905.1 Ranitomeya variabilis | reverse complement strand
ACCAGACGATAAGTTATTTTGAAGAGCATTGGTGTTGATATCAATCCATATCTGTCATTTTCCATCTTGCACTGATTGACTCTTATTCACCCATGGGAGAGCTCTAAGACCAAAGTGTGGCATTTGGTATTCTGTTCAGTTACCTTCAGCTGTCATCCTCAGTTTGAAGAGGGCTGTTTGTTGATAGAGTCCAGAAAACCAAGCTGTGAACCGTTTACAGCTCTCTATCAATGCTATACACGGCTACAGATAAGTAGGAACCTGGTTGTCTCTTCATTTAACAGATACCTTGACTAAACCTGTGGTAATGAGACACTCAACCGATACTCCTAAATAAGGATTGATTTTACGGAGACCTCTGAGGTCCACTGCTGTGCAACACGGGATTGGCCTTGCAACAGCACAACTGGATTCCCATTCCCTATTTGCAGAAAGTTAATCGATGTCTTCCAGTTGGGTCTGTTACAGATCTCATACTTGATGAAACGATCACCTGCCCTTAGCCACGTTCTCAAACTGTCCGTGGACGTAACGATTCTAACGTGAATAAGCAATCTCATATTGTTATATTCAGTGGGCAGCACGGTGGCTCAGTGGTTAGCACTGCAGCGCTGGGGTCCTGGGTTCTAATCCCACCCAGGACAACAACTGCAAAGAGTTTGTATGTTCTCCCCGTGTTTGCGTGGGTTTACTCTGGGTACTCCGGTTTCCTCCCACATTCCAAAGACATACTGATAGGGAATTTAGATTGTGAGCCCCAATGGGGACAGCGACGATAATGTGTGCAAACTGTAAAGCGCTGCGGAATATGTTAGCGCTATATAAAAATAAAGATTATTATCCAGCAACTAATTGTGCCCTAAAAATGTTGCGGCAACCCCCCCCCCCCCTCCTTATTTTAATTTTTTTTTTCTAACCTCAGTTTATTCAAAAGTAGCTTAAACGATTAAATAAAAACAGAGCAACATGCAAAGATCTTTAATGCATGAAGTGTATGGGGGAGGTTGGAATAATACAGACATAACAATAACACATGTCTTGTATGTCAAGAAGTTGTGTGGAAAGATAAGATACTAAGTGTTGATAAATGGGCATCAAAAGGTTAAGAGAACATGTTTCTTCACACTGTGGTCTTAGGAGCGGGCCATATGAATGTTGGAGGCCGCATGATTAATCCTTCTCCACTTCATTAGACAGATTTGTAGTAACACAGCTAGTTTCTCAGCTGTGACTGGGTGTAAAGAAATGTCTTTCTGCATGATATATTGTATTGCCAATGGCAAGATTTAGAAATATTGTGGTGCCAAGAATGATAATGTGTAATCTTTTATGAACATTTCTCCATGGTTAGCTTGGTCACAGTCATGGACGTCACAAGGATCACAAATACAATGTCACATGGAGCACACTGTATGAATTCAGAATCCTATGGATGCATACTCTTATTCCTCTATGTTTTTATGGATTGTATGAGAACTCGTAAAGAGAAATGGGCAAAAAGATTTGCACCGCTTTGGTCTGGTGTCCACTTTGGTATTCTGAGGCAGCAGAAACCAGGGCAGTGCTAACTCCCACACCTGATATCCTCGACACTTCTCTCAATTACTGGGCCTTCATGACATCATGACAGTACCTGAAGCCTAGTCCCAGGCATCATACACAGTCATGACATGCGTTGCGTGGGCTTAGTAGTCACAAGACACCAAGTACCGAAATGGACGCTAGGCCAGGGTAGTGCGAATATTTTTGCTCACCTCCACTTATAACCCATGTATTCTTCTACACTGTGTTGTATGCAATATTCCATATGAATCAGGGTTTGTTTATGCCAATTTTTCTGTGTGCCATTCAGTATTATTTTCCTAAAAAAAAAAAAGTGCCATAAGTCAGGAGTCCATTTTCCCTCTTGGCTGTGTCATACACCTCAAATTTAAAGGGAACCTGTTACCCCGTTTTTTCAGTATGAGCTAAAAATAGCTTTAAATAGGGCCTGAGTTGTGCTTTATAACTGTGTCTTTATTATCCCGATTCCCCACCTTTGCTGCCAAAATACCTTAGTAAAGTCACCGTTTTTGCCTGTCAATCACGGCGGTCTGGTCAAATGGGCGTTGAGAATTCGATGTTTCTCCCCCACCACTTGCTTTTCCCTAAGTAATTTCTTTCCGGCGTTTGCGTAGTGTTTCGCGCCTGCGCAGTTAAGTCTAATGTCGCGCCTGCTCATTATGCTTTGCCCAACTGTGGGCATAGCATACAGCTCGTCTCTGCACATGCGCGGCTCTTCCGGGGCACACAGGTTACAGAGAAGTCTGGCTATGCAAATGGTGTTGTCCTGGATGCCGGTAACATTTCCCCATCCAGAACTTCTTATTTAAGTTTTGTAAGAAAATCGCTTATCTACAAAACTTACGCAAGAAGTTCTGGATGGGGAAATTTTACCGGCATCCAGGACAACACCATTTGCATAGCCAGACTTCCGGGGCACACAGGTTACAGAGAAGAGCCGCGCATGCGCAGAGACGAGCTCTATGCTATGCCCACAGTTGGGCAAAGCATAATGCTTGCCCGACATTAGACTTAACTGCGCAGGCGCGAAACACTACGCAAACGCCGGGAAGAAATTACTTAGGGAAAAGCAAGAGGTGGGGGAGAAACAGCGAATTCACAACGCCCATTTGACCAGACCGCCGTGATTGACAGGCGAAAACGGCGACTATACTAAGGTATTTTGGCAGCAAAGGTGGGGAATCGGGATAATAAAGACACAGTTATAAAGCACAGCTCAGGCCCTATTTAAAGCTATTTTTAGCTCATATTGAGAAAACGGGGTAACAGGTTCCCTTTAAAGCTCAAAACAAGCGTTTGGGTTTTTATATTGCAGCACTGGAGTGGTGCTACTAATCAGTTCCCAACCCCCTAGTCTTGTACTTATTAGCCACCGTTCTCAGCTCTTCCCACTCCGCTACGGTCCATCGCCACCATCTTCTGAATGAGCGGAAGTCAGAGATAATGTAAATCTATAAACCTCTTTCTGGCCTTGTTCTGGCTCTCATAGCCTTTCAATGAGTTAAACACTGGATCTATCCTTCAACTCACAAACCAACTGGAGCTGAAAACCAAGTGGAGCAGCGTCGGGAACTGGGACTAGGGGCAGGGAACTTGCATTAGTAGCACCACTCCAGCTCTGCAATAAAAACAACAACAATGCTGGAGTGGTGCTTCAACCATGTAAACAAGTTATAGTTGGATATTGATTATTTTTATAGTATAATTACTACAGTAGTAATCTAATGATTGAAGGTATGTATCATGCAGTTGAGTTTGGCTTTTTTTGTAAATTTTTTTCTTTTTTTTTTTTTTAATTCTTAGATCCCAGAAGAAAGTACCATGTAAGATTGCTGGCTTATAACAATATGGATGAAGGGTATCAAGCTGACCAAACAGTCAGCACACCAGTCTGTGTTAGTAAGTAACCTAAATTATCTTTACAAGGAAGTGCTAATAAATTTTTACAAATCATCATGGCTCCTTTAAAGGCACCCCTTTTGTAGGTCATATATTTTTATTAAAAAAATGCAGTGTATTATTATTAAAAAAATGCAGTGTATTACTCCAGCTGGTGGTCTAAGCTTTGAGCCTCAAATTTGGTAGTTTTCTGATATTTATTACAAAGTATTTATTTTCCCAAACAGCTGTCCCTGACCACTCGATTCCTCCTCCGCCCCCTCCTCATCATCTTTATGCCAAAGCAAACAGTTCGTCTTCCATCTACCTATACTGGGGGCGACCGGCATTTTCTTCTGGACAAGATATTAACTACACTGTGCGCTGCAATCCTGTAGGTCTGCAGAATGCTTCTTTAGTGCTTTACCTCCAGACGTAAGTACAGTACTACTGATGACATTCACCGTTTGTTCTATTATCTCTCTAAGTGTGGAAGAAAAGCATGCAGTAATAAAATCTTTATTAGAAATGCAGCATGACTGTATCTTTGATTTGTGACTTTACATGTGGCTGATATGTCTTCTGAGAAGCGCACATCAGGGTGATATAGCCAGTATGGCTGCTGGAGGGTAGTTTACAAAATGAATGATACAAATGTGGATGGAGGCTGGTAATATGATTTCCCCATCACATCCAGTTAAACAATATGTGTTCTGCTCTTCCTATCTATATATAGGTCTGAACCTCATATTTTAGCTCAAGATCTTGAAGCAAATACCCAGTACGAGTTTGCTGTGAGGCTGCATGTAGACCAGTTGTCGAGTCCCTGGAGCCCTGTGGTTTACCACTCCACGCTTCCAGAAGGTAGGAATTATGAAAGCCATTTACTTTTAAAGCATAGTGAAAAGTCCCACAGGCCTTGTAAAACCGTGCCTGTATTGGCTGCTGGCTACACGGACACAGAGCAGTTATTTTAGGCTTCCGTGTGAACGGTATTGTGTGAGCATGGATCAGGAGGCTTACACGTATAAGGGTGAGCAGCTCTTTTACTCAGAATTTTTAACAGAATAATTTTGGCATTTTGCTATTCATCAATAATACTGTTCCTACACGAATCCATCACAGACCACATAGGGCCATATGCCGGCAGGCAGATCCTGTTTCTGGTCATGGCCTGCCTTAAACCGCAGGGAATTTGGCATTTTCCTTTGCTTCCCTAATGTTTTCAACTAGAAGTGTATACAGTGAACTAGAGAATTGCCTATATGTCATTTCTATATGTAAATGTTAAGAGGTAAACCTAAAATGTGCCTGTCATTAGCGTTTCTCTTTCTTGTGATTGAGAATGGTTATGTTCTACTTTTGGTCTTGCTACATATGTGCAGCAGTAGATAGTGCCGCAGGTCTGTGCCAGTATTGTGCAAGAATGTGAGTGTTCACCAGCTGAGTCATTATATTCTGCCATACCCATGTTGTGCTTCATTTTGTCATTCTCATGCAGCTCCAAGCAGTCCGCCTGTAGGGGTCAAGGTGACGCTGATTGAAGAAAACACCGCCTTGGTCTCCTGGAAGCCTCCTGAGGACTTGGAGTCAGCTGTCACCCGCTACACAATATTGTATGCATCTAGGAAAGATTGGGCTGTCGGCCAGTGGCAGATTATGCACAGAGATGGTAATTTATTTACTGCTATTTTTTTTTTTTACGATTTGCCGAAATTTTGTAGACTGTATACTTGTTTGGGTGTTGTTGCCTTTGCTGAGGACAGAATACACAGCAGTATGTCCATGTATAGTCAGTAGCATTTAGGAAGGACAGCCATGATCCAGATTTCACATTGAGGTTCACCAATGCACATTTTGTTCTCTGACCTTTCATCTGACATGGAATCATATACAACACGTCATAATTAGGAGGCTTTATTAAGTCAATTATCAAATGATTCTTTTTTTTTTTTTTTTTTTTTCAGCTTAAAACATTTGTATTTAACACAGAAACAAATCTTACAGACTGTTTAATACAGGAAATAAGGCATATAAGAAAAGAACACATTTCCAGGATTTAATTACCCCCCCACACAATTTTTTTTTCCCTTACCTATCGTCCCTCCTTAATGTACGAATACAAAAAGTGTCATGAACTGTACAACCTTACATCCAGCCTATTATGTTGCTGTTAAAGAACGAGCATATTATTGTCTCTGGCCAACTCATCGAACACCACCCTTGAGCATTTAATCCAATCGCCCTACCGTTACCCAAATTTAGCTGTGCCCCCTTTATAGATAAACCCATTTTTCTATTAGAATAGTACTGTTTATACCTCCCACTATTATTCTGTTAAGAGAGCGTTGTTTGCCATCCGATGCCTAGCTATATTCTCTCTAGTTCGACATAGCAGCTTTGGCATTAGCCAATTGTATAGGAGGCGATCCTCTAACCTCCCCCACATACTCTAGCACACACCTTGGGAGCTAGGAAATAGGTGTATTAAAAGTACAGGACCAGAACATATGGACTAAATCTGCCCCTTCCTCCTCACTCCGTGGACACCGAGCTTTTAATATTTGAATGAGCAAAAGTGCCCTTCCACATATAATTGTGTAAATATTTCAATCCCTTACTATTCTATGTCCCAAAACCCTCCGACCTTTGCAATTCCTTCAAATAGGGGTTAGTCCAAATAGATGTATATTTCGAGTACTCACCCATTCCCAACCATATCTTGAAGGACCAGCCAAATTTTATGGATAAGGATTAGAAAACCTCTGGAATCTGCCTTGAACTGATTAGTCTTTTAAGATATCTACCAAGTTATCAGCACCACCCAGAAATTTTAGTACTTAAACCCTTGCACCTTCTGTCCCATCTAGTGCCCGTCCTCTAATATGTTTAAAATGAGATGCTAAAATCTAACCCCAGGTGCAGGGCCAGCGTACCCGGGCAAGTGCAGGGGCCCTGGCGAGACAAGGAGGCCCATTCAGGGCAGGCAGCTGCCTAGGGCCCCCGCTCCCCCAAGGGCCCTCAGCTGGCAGCACATCACGCAGCCGCTATGGGGCCTCTGTGAGGCAGGGGGGCCCGCCTGTCGCTAGCGCCAACTCCCCCGCCTCCGCATTGAACTATACCGGCGTCTGCCGGTAAAGTTCAAAGCAAATGATGGAGGAGAGAGCGTCACCTGACGCTGCCTCTCCCATCATTCCCCACTCTACCTCTGACACTGCCGCTGCGGGTGCACGATGATGTAATCGCGCACTCGCTGTGTGTCAGGCAGTGCAGCGGCCGAGACCGGAGCAGGGAGCAGCGCGGGCATGTTGAGGTGAGGAGTGTTTGTTTTTTTTTTGTAACTATAACAGTGAGTACTGGACTATGGGGCCATTCTTGGGGGGAGGGGGCTGTCCTGTGTACTACATGTCTGTGCTATATACTACATGGCTGTGTTATATACTACTTGGCTGTGTTATATACTATATGGGCTGTTATATGCTACGTGGGCTGTGCTATATACTATATGGGCTGTTATATGCTACGTGGGCTGTGCTATATACTACATGGCTGTTCTATATACTACGTGGGCCGTGTTATATACTACGTTGGCTGTTATATGCTACGTGGGCCGTGTTATATACTACGTGTGCTGTGTTATATAATATGTGACTGTGCTATATACTATATGGGCTGTTATATGCTACGTGGGCTGTTATATACTACATGGCTGTGTTATATGCTACCTGGCTGTGTTATAAACTACATGGCTGTGATATATGCGATCATGAATCATGGTATGTATTAAAGGGGGGGGCCCACTGAAACTCTTTCACCCGGGACCCTCAAAAACCTGGATCCGGCCCTGCACAGGTGAGTAATAGCAAGGCAATAAATATTTAATCTACTTTTTCTAGCTTTTGTCTCTGCCACCATTTTTGAAATTATTAGGATGTGAGATAATGAGGCGTTATTAATGCTGGAGCAGAGAGTTCATTAATGAACTGATGATTGAAACACTCCGGAGTTTTACACACACTCATTACTTTTTTTTTAATTTAAAAGTTATATACTGGTAGCCTTAGATCTGACTTCACTAGAAGTCAATCAGACTTTCAGTCTCTTTACTTGTATTTGATCAGTGTTTTATAGTGTGAAAGTCTGTGAAGTATCCAGAACTATGACAGCTTTATAACACCGTAGCAAAGGTTATGCCACAAAGGACAAGACACAGCTGCTACAAAGCGAGCCGTGGTCAGCTCACACCTCATAACATGGGGAGTTATCTGGACAGTTCCTGTCCTGTGAATTTCCTTGATGCAAGCAAGCTGCAGAAAAGCGTGATGGCTGAATTCATACTTGAAAACATCTGAAACATTATCTCTAAAGTAACCGTATAAGGTCTCCAACGGCAGCCGTAGAACATTGGCTCAGGCTCTGTTCACATCTACATTGTAGTTAACGTCCATGGTAGTGGCACCTGAAGTTCCCTATTGATGTAGAGTAGGGGCTACCTCCCCAAATATCACTGTATGCCTCTTACACAGATGTGAACATAGCCTTTTGTTTAAAAAAAAAAAAAAAAAAAAAACACAGCAGATAAGAGGTGGCTGTATATTAATGCAACGCACAGGGTTTCCACACTTTTTATTTTTTTTTTAAATTTGACCACTGTCACTTAATGTATTAATTTCTCTGGAATGCTTCAACCGATCCCACTGATTCTGAGATTGTTTTTTTTTTCTTGACACATTATATTTTATTATAATGGTACATTTATGTTCTGTTTTGTGTTTATTCATAAAATATCAGAAATTTGAAAAATATTTGCAGTTTTCAAACTTTGAATGACTACCTCTTTAATTCAGATAGTCATACCACACAAAAACATTAATAAATAACATTTCCCTCATGTCTGCTTTACATCCGCACCATTTCTAAAATGTCCTTTAATTTTGTTAGAATTTAACAAGGATTAAAATATAGCAGTAATTTTTATTTTTTTCAGGGAAATTTACCAACATTTTTTTTTACTACTTTGTTTTGAGGGACCTATTCAGTTTTGAAGTGACTCTGGTGGTCCTATATATAGGAAAACCCCCCAAAATGATACCATTTTAAAAACTGCACCCCTCAACATGTTCAAAACTGCTGTCATGTAGTTTATTAACCCTTCAGGTGCATTTCAGGAATTAATGCAAAGCGGCATGACAGGAAAGAAAAGTGTTATTTTTACAACCTCAACGTTGCAAACTTCTGAACAGGCCACTGTAGCCGGAAGAATCTAACACTGTTTTTGGCCATGAATTGTAATGCAAAACATCAGGACCACACAATCATAATCTCAGGGTGCCGATGGGGTTAAAGAGGGAGCCCACACAATGTTAACCATTTCTATGCTGTAGTCTATGTTGACAGCAGCATCTAAAGGGTTGTCAGTTAGTGTGAAGCCGACAGCTGCTCTCTTGTCTCCTCTGTCTGGGGATGCTATTCTCTTATATCTCAGGTCAGTAAAAAACCACATTGGTGGTAATTAAGATGTTAAAACTGCAGTAAATTTGTAAACAAATTATCAGTACAAAATAAAGTCATTATAAATAAATTCCTAAATATCTTTCATTAGCAATCAGATTTTGTCTAAGGAGGCCATCACTAAAAAATGCAAATGGCCGCTGTTATTACTCATGAATAGTGTTGAGCATTCCGATACTGCAAGTATCGGGTATCGGCCGATATTCGCGGTATCGGAATTCCGATACCGAGTTCCGATACTTTCAGTATATCGGATACCGGAATCGGAAGTTCCCATAATTCAAAGAGCCAGAATTCAGCCAATGAGGAATCATTAGAAGTGTGGGCCCATCCTGTTCCATGGTAGGCATGTAACTACTGGCAAGGCTGTGAGTGGCTGACGAAATGATGTCATGATGCAGTATAAAAGCCGCCGCCGCCATTTTGGGTTCACTCTGCTGTGAATTCAGTTAGGGGCAGGACACTGTGTTCTGACGGAGGGCCAGTTTTGAGATAGCCATTTGCTTCATTGTGCTTTACCCAGGCTAATTTAGCAACAGCTGTGTGAGAACCTTGTTTTGGCCTTGCAGCGCTGTTCACGGCTGTCTGCAAGGTGTCTGTGTGAGTGCAGCTCACTCTGTAGTCTGGTCTGCAGCCACATCTGGTTGTAGTCAGCTCAGGGTGCGTAACTGCCTCATACTGCTCCATTGCCTTTTTTTAAATTAGTGCTGCCTGCTGCACATTTTTTCTGATTTATCCTGTTAGTGGGTTTCCATCTGTATCCTGCTAGATTGTGGAAAAACACTATATAGGAGTACATAGAGGAGCTTTTTTGCTGCTGAGGATGATGAAGAAGAAAGTGTGGGAGAAGTTAAAAAGAAGGTGAAGAGCATGGAAGTAGTGAAATATAAATATCTGACAAAATATAAAAAATCTTAACATAGTCAATATCTTTGTAACTCCGAACGTCTTAAAAAAAAAAAAAAAAATTAATTCCTGCTATTCCTTTTGATTGGCCTAAACCTCTATGCCTTTAATGTCTCCTCCACCTCCCCCAATACATCCTACATTATTCTTAGTTGTTTTCCATCATGTAGAATTAACCTACAAGGAAAGAAAGGGTTTATTTTAATTCCGATATTTTGGTCCCATTGACTTGCATTGGTATCGGGTATCGGTATCGGCGATATCCGATATTTTTTTGAATATCGGCCGATCCAATCCGATACCGATACTTCTGGATATCGGACGGTATCGCTCAACACTACTCATGAACGGATTGGGCCAGAGCCTCCTACTGCACAAGTTCACAGGCACCTGTCCTACTAACATTCTTGGACAGGTTTATTATTTATTATGCTGACAAAGGGCTCTTTCACACGTCCGGATATTTCTGGTACTGGAAAAAAACGTCCTGGAAATATCAGTGTACGTGTGTTTAATACTTGTGGCATACGTGTGGCAACCATGTGCTGCATCAGGATCACACGTACCGGTGCCTAGGAATTTGCATTGCTGTTTGCTCTGTTCCCCTTCGCCGCGTGTTGAAGACAGCTCACTTAACTGTCCCCTGCTTGCTCTGCGGTCAGTGCGAGCAGGAGACAATGTTGAGAGTTGTATTCAACTGTTAATAGCTAGAGCAGGTGGCAGCTGATGGGAGTATTCATCAGCCGCTGCCAACACTATAAATAAAAAAAAAAAAAATGTGGGGTTCCACTATGTATTTGATAACCAGCCAGGCAATACTGACAGCTGTGAGCTGCAACCCTCAGCTGTCTGCTTTAGCAAGGCTGGTTATCAAGAAAAGAGGGGCCCCCATGCTGTGTTTTTTAATTATTTAAATTTAAAATAACTTCGTGGGTCCCCCTAATTTTTCACAACCAGCCAAGCTAAAGCAGGCAGCTGGTGGCTGGCATTCTTATGCTATTAAGGGGCCACGGGTATTGCCCCTCTCCTGCTTAAAAATAGCAGCCCGCAGCCACCCCAGAAAAGGCACATCAATTCTGGCGCTTTGCCCAACTCTTCCCACTTGCAATCATCCCCACAGCTTAGTAATGGAGAGGTATCTATAAGAATCATATAGTTATATTGTAAATAAACACATAGCAAATATAAAGTCCTTTATTTGAAATAAAAACAAAACATACTTTTCCTTTTTTATTTAAAAATAACAAACTAAGACCTTGTCTCCTGTCATTAAACAAAAGTAAAAAACAACAAAATAACTCACTTAACGCCCATTCCAGTGAAGTCCTGGTAAGGGGCCATGGGTATTGACCCCCTCCCAACCTAAAAATAGCAGCCAGAGTCCGCCCAGAAAAGGAAAAACATCTATTAGATGTACCAATTCTGGCGCTTTGCCCGGCTCGTCCCACTTGCCTTGTAGTGGGGTTCATATTTGTGGGGTTGATGTCATCTTTGTATTGTCAGGTGGCATAAAGCCCACAGATTACAAATGGAGAGGCATCTATAAAGCTGGAGTCACACTAAACGACTTACCAACGATCACGACCAGCAATACGACCTGGCCGTGATCGTTGGTAAGTCGTTGTGTGGTCGCTGGGGAGCTGTCACACAGACAGCTCTCTCCAGCGACCAACGATCAGGGAAACGACTTCGGCATCGTTGAAACTGTCTTCAACGATGCCGAAGTCCCCCTGCAGCACCCGGGTAACCAGGGTAAACATCGGGTTACTAAGTGCAGGGCCGCGCTTAGTAAGCCGATATTTACCCTGGTTACCATTGTAAAAGTAAAAAAAAAACACTACATACTCACATTCTGATGTCTGTCACGTCCCCCGCCGGCGTCCACAGGGTTAAAACTGCTTTCGGCAAGAGCGCTGCTAATGCACACGCTGCTGCCGAGAGCTTTCCTGCACTGAATGTGTCAGCGCCGGCAGCAACAGCGGTGACGTCACCGCTGTGCTCTGCTTTACGGCCGACGCTGACAGTTAGTCAGCCGAAAGCAGTTTTAACCCTGTGGACGCCGGGGACGTGACAGACATCAGAATGTGAGTATGTACTGTTTTTTTTTTAACTTTTACAATGGTAACCAGGGTAAATATTGGGTTACTAAGCGCGGCCCTGCGCTTAGTAACCCGATATTTACCCTGGTTACAAGTGAACACATCGCTGGAATGGCGTCACACGCCGATCCAGCGATGACAGTGGGTGATCAGCGACCAAAAAATGGTCCTGATCATTCCCCAACGACCAATGATCTCCCAGCAGGGGCCTGATCGTTGGTCGCTGTCACACATAACGAGATCGTTAGCGGGATCATTGCTACGTCACCAAAAGCGTGACGTTGCAACGATATCGTTAACTATATCGTTATGTGTGACTCAGCCTTAAGACACTTATCCCTTACTAATCCTATAGTTATATGGCAAATAAACACACAGCAAGTCTTTTATTTGAAATAAAACATAACACTTTGTTTAAGATTACTGTACTCGTTTTTATTATGTACACCCCTTTTTGCATGTGAAGCGCCATGGAATATATGGCGCTATAATAAAAATGTTGCCACTAGTCACTGATGCTGTGCTCACAGGGCAGCAAATAGTGACATAGAGGCGCACCACTGTTAATGCTCCTGTCAAGAGATTTGACAGCGGCATTTATAGTTTGAGTCGTGAGCAGAGCTTTGATCTGCTGCCATTGTCTGCTGGGTATGGCAACCTGCGAGCCCACTTCATACACATGCTCACACGTTGCGTACGTACATGTACGATGGATATCTGGGAAAGGATTAATGTACTGTAGTTTGTAGTTATCTTCCCAGACAAAACTTGTTGATTTATAATGTCTTTAATTTGTTTATTTACTTTCTATTTCTGGAGACCCCCTAATAGACTGTGAGGTGTCATGGAACCACACTTTAGTGCCACTATGTCCAGACACTTGAAAAAGTGGTGAATGTTCCCAGATGTTGCCAGCCAAGTCCGTTCAAGCATTGTACATTGCTGGTGTTGGAACACACAGGCTTTTATGATTTACACTTGGAAGCGGGAAAACACGTGTTGAATATCATACATTTTTAGGATTTTCTCGCATGTCCGTTCATGCATTATTTCTATGCTTTTCTTGTATAGCGCTATCTTATTTCGCAGCTCTTTACAGACATATTATTAATCTGTATCTCAGCATGGATACTCGTGTTTATAGATCAGCCTAGAAGCTGCCACCATCATAAATGTTTCTTAATGATGCACAGAATATATTTCATAAATGCTGATTGTATTGTCGGAAAAACTGAGTGCATGTGTGTAATATAGCAGGGGATCGTGGGTTTATCCTCTTTCCAGTGGATCTCCTATTAGTCAGTCATCAGACTACAGACTGTTTGACAGCAGCCTGTAATCTACCAGTGCTTTACTGTAGAGGTGATCCAAACTCAGACCCCTCTACTATGGTTGGTGCTTGGTGGACATCTGTCTAGGACTATCATTTTATCTGGATTCCCATTTCTGCTGATAAACATTACAATATATTTCATATAGACCAAGCTGACATTTCCACTGCTGTCGGGGTAACAGTGGTACAATGCGCTGCATCCTGTTCAGATTTTGTAGCCAGCCTTCCTATGGCAAGCTTGAGCCTTTGTGGTTTGCATGGTGTCAAGCTTCTGTGATTGCTGCTAGCTTGTGAGCGTCTGCCAATATTTACATGATTACAGGGACTTTGTGAGCAGCTCCTGAGAATGTTTGAACTTTCTGCTCCCTTGAATAAAACAGCCGCAGTGTTTGATGCTTATCTTTATTGTTAGGCAAACATTAATTTTTGAATAACACAAATGAAAAGGGCTGAGAACAAGCTAATTATTGACCATTGTCAGAGATCACTTGCCATTCTTGTGCAGATTAGTTAAAAAAAAAAAAAAACAACCATATCCTACTAATTCATTGAGGTTTGCAAAGTTGGTACTTGCCTAAATGTGAAACCTTATAAAATTCAGTATGATTTTGTATTTCTGACATTTTTGGTTCTTAAATGTGCACGTTGCATTCAAGGACTTGTATTATGTATGTATCTCCTTGGATTTGGAAGAAAAAAACCATACCTGGTCCGGAGACCACATAGACATATCGGATAGGTAGGTTCCTAACAAGTTGTTCTCAGTTATATGAGCACGTGCCAAGTACAGTGAATATGAATTGTGCATGAACTGTACAGCGAGTTTAGTTGTTTGATGTAAACTGAATGGCAAATTACAGGGGCGATCACCATGGCTCTGCTGGAAAATCTCATACCTGGAAATATCTATCTGGTCAAGATCTCGGCTTCCAATGAAGTAGGAGAGGGCCCGTTTTCAAATGCACTGGAGCTTGCCGTACAACCCGAGGAGACCGTGCGCAGCAGCATGAAGTCAAAGCAGTTACATTCTGCCAACAGTCAAGGTCAGTTTGGAAATACTTACAGTAAACAAAGAGAAACCGTTTCATTATTTACTTGGTAGCATAAATTCTTTCAGACACCCATCTGTGGCTTTGTCTCTGCCCAGCAGTCCTCTATTCAGCCAAGACAAATGGCTCCAGGCTGAGAAGAACCATTCTGCCTGGGAATTACTGTGAGGAGGTGATACACTGTCATTGTAATAAACTTAAAATAAACAAATTAATGACAGTGATTTATTTGTAGATGAAAGTGCAAGTCTATCGTATATCACAGAATTTGCAGTTCTCAGCAAGACGTTGCAGATCAGCAGTGGTGAATGGAGAGCTTTGCAATTTAGTCCTCGCTTTATTGATTTTATACACTTTTCTGGTTTTATTCCTTTTGTTCACAATGTTTTAGATGTTTAATTTGCAACCTTGTATTTTTCCAGAATTCATGGTATTGCTAAACGCAACATTTATTGAATGTATGTGGGCGTCTGATACTGGCAATGATGCATTTGCTGCTCCCGCTTCATTGCTCCTGTTTTGATCAGCAGAATAGTTATCTGAACTTTAAGAAAGCAATCCTTGCAAGGAAGAAACACTGCAGATCGTAGTTCTAAAATGACAGCACAAAATCACAACTTAAAGGGAATCTGTCAGCAGGTTTTTACTATGTAATCTGAAGACCGCATTCTGTAGGGGTTAAAACACAGATTTCAGCAATGCCTCTCTTTTCAAGCTCAGTTGTTTTGTTTGCCTGCATTAATTGTTTTAGCACCAGTAGCTTATCATTGGTGGGACACCCAAGTGTGCCCCATGATTCATCAATGCTCCCTCCTGTGACAAGCACTTCACTGTCTATAGAGAGCCTGGTGTGGGTGGGGTTAGCTGTGGGGTGGGTGGGGTTAGCTGTGGTGAGGGCGTGGTTAACTTTATTAGCTGTGCTTCATTCTAAATCTAAAAGCTCTGATTGTGGGAATGGCTGCACCCAGTATGCTAAGTGATACCTCGTTGGATTCAGCTTCTCTTTGCCTACATCAGGATGTTCTCAGATGATGCAACAAAACCTGTGACAGATTCTCTTTAATTTATTATGTAACATGAATGTTTTGACCTGGACCTGATATAATAGAAAGATCAGTGAAAACACCACTCCACGGTTTTTCTTTTTTATTTAGGCACTGGAGTGGTATCACTAATGTAAGTTTACTGCCCCTAGTATTATACTAACCAGCTTCCGTCTTCTGCTCTTCCTGGCGTCGCTCCGGTCCCACTCCGCCATCTTGTGGCTGCCACCTCTGACTGACTGGAAGACCGATGTAATGGTCTTAAGCTCTGTGTAAGTCTATGAACCTTGTCCTGGCTCTCATGGACTTATATTGAGAAGTGACCTCCAGCTCACCCAGGAAACACTAGTGATCAGGAAGGTCACAGTTTGCAGAAGATGACCAGGGTGCCGCCAATAACAGAAGAAGGCAGGGGCAGGTCTTTATATTACTTGGAGCAGGGTACTTGTATTAGTGATACCACTCAGGTAGTGAAATAATAAAACCCCCAAACACTAGAGTGGTGCTTTCACAATACATGTGTTCATAAATGTGTTTCAATAAATACATCTAAAAGCTTCATGGAACAAGATACATTTATCATTTATTCAGTATGTAGGTCAGTGGCGGCTAAACAGTTGATTGTGATCTCAAGCAGATGTCGATGTCAGGCTGTTCTGTTGCTGGTTTAAACATAAAAATTGAAAACCACCTTCATAGCAAGTTATGATTCACTTTTGCCTGTCACCACTTTTCATTAGCAAGTTTTATATGGACCTGTGAAGATTGATTGGTGCTACTAGCTAATGTAGGGCTTATATCCACTCTTAACACAGAGCACAGGTGGAGAACTGCATGGCCACGTATGAAGAAGGCATAATGGTGTAGCAAGGGCAATAAGTAACTCTGGCTGCCATAACTGTTATGGTGCCAACATACCCAACAAAAGGATACACAAAAATAATTGCATCAACAATGCTGTATGTGACTCTGCTGGGACTTCTGTTACACACCATCTGCCCATAACTAGCAATCACAAACTGAAGCTAGGGATTCCGCTAAACTGAACAGTTCAGTAACTTAACACATATTTTAACTTATTTTTTTAGAACCTGCAATCTTATTTATTTTACTTGTTTATGTAGCGCCATTTAATTTCACAGCGCTTTACAGACCTTAGCACTGATTGACGGCTTTCGATGTATACTGTCCATAGACAGCTGCCAATCAGTGGTGGGGTTACACAAAGGACTAGATGACAGCAGGTTTGCTAGTTCTCTTGATAAAATCTCTATCTTATTAATAGTAGATTATCACTAAACTACAGCAAGCAGCCCTGTAAGTGATTCACCGCTGGAATAAGGATCTCTGTCTCACCATACTCTGGTCTTGGATTAGGTAGCCTAAACCTGGTGACTTATTCTCTTTAAAGTAAGGCCATGTTCACACTTTGCAGGTTTTACCGCGGATCCGCAGCGTTTCTGCAGCTGCGGGTCCGCAGCAGTTTCCATTTCGTTTACATTTACATGTAAACCCTATGGAAACCGCAATCCGCTGTGCACATGCTGCGGGAAAAACTGGGCAGAAATGCAGCGGTTTACATTCCGCAGCATGTCACTTCTTTGTGCAGAATCGCAGCGATTCTGCACACATAGGAATGCATTGATCCGCTAACTTCCCGCATGGGGCTGTGCCCACGATGCGGGAAGTAAGCGGATAATGTGCAGATGGTACCCGGGGTGGAGGAGAGGAGACTCTCCTCCAGGCCCTGGGAACCATATTTGTGTAAAAAAAAAAAGAATTAAAATAAAAAATAAAGATATACTCACCTCTCAGCGCTGCACGCGGCCGTCCGGTTGCTGTGTGAGCAGGACCTGCGGTGACGTCGCGGTCACATGAACGTGATGTCACGAAGGTCCTTCTCGCACAGCATCTTTGGAACCAGACCGCCGCGTGCAGCGCCGAGGAGATCGAGACGTCAGAGGGTGAGTATAAACCATTTTTTAAATTATTTTTAACATTACTATTGATGCTGCATATTGCTGCATATGCAGCATCAATAGTATAGGAGTAAACCCGCAGCGGAAACCGCAAAACAAACCGCGATAAATCTGCAGGGATAACCGCAGCGGTTTTGCCCTGCAGATTTATCAAATCCGCTGCGGGAGAACACGCAGAGGACCCCGCAAAGTGTGCACATAGCCTAACACTTCCAGGGCATTGTTGTCATCTGTCTTTTTCACTGTTTTAATACTAAACTGTATACATTGAGGAGATGCACACTGTAATTTTACCTTTACTTGATTTATGTCAGGATGTTAGACTTGTAATTATATATTTGTTGCAGATTACTTTTATCATTTGGACCAGAAATCCATGACCGGAATAGTTGTGGGAGTGTGCATCGCACTGACTTGTATCCTGATCTGTGTGCTCATATTGATATGCCGCAGCAAAGCCAGGTTAGTATGAGGAGTATGGCTAAAGAGTTGGAGTGGAATCTTATGGTTTGTCTCATTTCATTGTTGTTGGTAAGATTATGTATTAAGGTAAGTTCACTCAGGGCGTTTTTTGCTGTGTTTTTTTGCTGCGTTTTTTATGCTAATTTTCAGCTGCTTTTTACAGTACCAGCAAAGCCTATGAGATTTCAGAAATCTCATGCACACATTGGGTTTTTGTGTGATCCGTATTTTGTCCTTTGCAGCGTTTTTTTTGACATAGGGCATGTCACTTCTTTCAGCGTTTTTCCAGTGTTTTCCACCCATTAACTTGAATGGATGGTGAAAAAACGCTGCAAATACGCAAGGTTGACTTTATTGCAGCGTATTTGCTGCAGAAAAGTCAATGACAGCCGGATGTGACAGCGCAGCAAACACCGTTTCTGATCGGCGGGGAAATTATCCCCACCTATCAGAGAGCCGGGCTTCCCATGCTGTCAGAAGACAACGGGAGCACTCAGCTGTGATCGGAGGTGTAAAGATCACCTCCAATCACTGGTGTCAGCTGATGGGACAACTGCTCCCATCATCTGACACCTACAGCCGCTAATTACAGTGACGGCAGGAGTGGGATGGGAGTTTTCATCTGCCACTCCTGCGCTATAAATAAATAATTAAAAGAAAAAAAAACTGTGTGGTGTCCCCCCTAATTTTAATAACCAGCCAGACAAAATTCACAGCTGGGGGCTGCAACCATCAGCTTCAGCAAGGTTAGTTATCAAGAATAGAGGGGTCCTCACGCTTTTTTAAAAAAAAATTATTTAAATAAAAAATGTAAATAAATGGCGTGGGCTCCCCCCTTTTTTTTGAGAATACCAGCCTTGATAAAGCTCACCGCTGAGAGCTGGTATTCTCAGGGTAGTAAGGGGCAATTGATATAGCCCCCCCCAGCCTAAAAATAGCAGCCCACAGCTGCCCAGGAAAGGCGCATCTATTAGATGCGCCAATTCTGGCGCTTTGCCTGGGTCTTCCTACTTGCCCTGTAGCGGTGGCTAGCAGGGTAATGAGGGGTTAATGTTACCTTGCTATTGTAAGGTGACATTAAGCCGCCTTAGTAATGGAGAGGTGTCAATTTGACACCTATCCATTACTAATCCTATAGCAGTTAAAGGGTTAAATAAACACACACATGCAGAAAAGTCTTTTAATGAAATAAAACACCACACAGTTTTGACCATCTTTTTATTGTTCTGCCGTTCCAAAGCAAAGCCATCAATCTTCTGTAATAAAAATAAAATAATAAACCCAACAATATATTCCCTGATCCATCGTAGTCCAATATAACGAGTGTCCCATCTGGGGGAGATAAAGCTTACAACCGGGAGTGCTACTAATGCGACCGCTCCCGGCTGTAAGCTACTGGGGAATGAATGAGACGGAGCGGGCACAGGCTCAGTAACGAGCGGTGACATCACCGAGCCTGCGCTCCCTCACTGCCTGACTTGAGGTTACCTCTGCACCTTGGGAAAATGCCGGGGAAGAGGATTCCGCAGGGAATGTATCTATTCTATTCTAGCAATCGATCTATTCTATCAATCTATCTATTCTATCTATTTATTCTTTCTATCTACAGGAGGTTTTTTTTTTTCTCTGTGTACACTCAACTTTATTGGCACGCACAAAGAGAAAAAAAAGCGGCAGAAAACGCACCTAAACCTGCGTTTTTGGCACAGCTTCTTTCCTGCCAAGATGATCAGGTTTTGCTGCAGAAAAAAAGCAGTAAAAACGCCCTGTGTGAACTTACCCTTACTTTGTAAACCCGATAAAGAAGCACAACTTCTGGCCTGTGTGAAAGCCCTTGTAAGACAGGGTAGAAATCTACCTGTGGGTCTTTAGAACAAGGGTAACAACCTGTGGAATTAATTGTTTTCTATGTAATATTATTGCAATAATAAATTGTCAGATGCAGAGTCTTCATTCTTTTATCTTATATACAAATTAAAGGGCTCTTGCAGGTTTTTAAGAAACTAGGTCAATACTTGCACTATTCATGACTTACCTGTTAAACTCCCTCTGCTTTAGTGCTGTAACTCTGATGGTCCCATAGTCATTATGTGCTATTCATCATTCATGTGATCACTGTAGCCAATCACTGACCTTGGAACGGGAGTACTGAGGCCAGTGTTTAGCTGCAGCGGTCACTTGAATAACGGGATAGGATGTCACTAATGTAGAACCTGTAAGGACTACAGGAGCGATGACATTGGAAAAGTGAGGGATTCAGTGGGTGAGTACTACTGAATTCTTTCATTACATTCCCAACTACTGGCCAGATTTCTTCCTGGAATCCCCTTTAATTTGAACGTCTACAGGGTCCTCAACTCAAATATAAAATGTATTGTGAGCAGGATTACAGAGACGATCAGTGGGTGAGCCTGTGGATAGATCAAAGGCAACATCTATGGTGGCTATAGTGATGGGTATTTGTGGTTGTCACGTAGCATATGTTACCTGTGCTGAAGATCAATATAATTCAGAAGTATCTGAAACCAGTATTAAAGAGGTTGTCAACTACTTTTTCTTTGATGTCCTATCCTTAGGATAGGTTATCAAAGTCTGATCGGTTGGGGTCCGACACCTGGCACCCCCGCTGATCAGCTGCTATCGGTGGCGACGGCTGGAACTACTTACCGTATATACTAGAGTATAAGCTGACCCGAGTATAAGCCGACCCCTCTAATTTTGCAACAAAAAACTGGGAAACTTATTGATATAAGCCTATGGTGGAAAATGCAGCAGCTACCGGTAAATGTCAAAAATAAAAATAGATACCAATAAAAGTAAAATTAATTGAGACATCAGTAGGTTGTGTTTTTGAATCAGGAGCCCCATATAATGCTCCATACTGTTCATTATGGCCCCATAAGATGCTCCATACAAAATAGGCCCCATATAATGCTCCATAGAGTTCATTATGGCCTCATAAGATGCTCCATATACAAATATGCCCCATATACAAATACGCCCCATATAATGCTCCATGCAGTTCTTTATGGCCCCATAAATGCCCCATATAATGCTCCATGCAGTTCTTTATGTCCCCATAGATGCCCCATATAATGCTCCATGCAGTTCTTTATGGCCCCATAGATGCCCCATATAATGCTCCATGCAGTTATGGCACCATAGATGCCCCATATAATGCTCCATGCAGTTATGGCCCCATAGATGCCCCATATAATGCTCCATGCAGTTATGGCCCCATAGATGCCCCATATAATGCTCCATGCAGTTCTTTATGGCCCCATAGACGCTCCCTATAGCATTGTGCCACATGTAATGCTGCTGCTGCACTAAAAAAAGACATACTCACCTCTCGTCGCTGCCCGCTGCTCCTCAGCATCCCGTCTCTCCGCACTGACTGTTCAGGCGGAGGGCGGCGCGCACACTAGTACGTCATCGCGCCCTCTGACCTGAACAGTCACTGCAGAGGACGCGGAAGACGAGGCTGCGGAAGACGAGGCTGCGGTGGAATGCGGAAAGGTGAATATGACATACTCGCCTGCTCCCGGCACTCCTGACGCGGCTCCTGCAGCTTCCTCCTGTAGTGAGCGGTCACATGGTACCGCTCATTACAGTAATGAATATGCGGCTCCACCCCTATGGAAGTGCAGTCCTTATTCATAACTTTAATGAGCGGTACCAGTGACCGCTGAACAGAGGAAGAAGCTGCCGCGCCCAAAGACCGCGGGACATGCGGGGACCGCGCCAGGAGCGCTGGGAGCAGGACAGGGAGTATTTGACAGGCGTCGCTCCCCCTCACCCGCCGACCCCCCCCCCCTGCCTTCCATGACTCGAGTATAAGCCGAGAGGGACACTTTCAGCCCATTTTTTGGGGGCTGAAAATCTCGGCTTATACTCAAGTATATACTTGCAGAGGTGGCTGTCTTCTTATTGTGGCCACCACAGGGTAATGCACATCCGCCTCCTATTCATTTGAGTAGGCCAGCTCTACAAGTATTTCTGTCCGCCAACGCCGATATCAGCTGATCAGTGGGGCTGCCGGGTGTCCGAACCCAACCGATCAGACTTTGATGACTAATCCTAAGGATAGGCCATTAATGTAAAAGTAGTCGACAACCTCTTTAAGGGACTTCATATAATGTAAAAGAGAAATGCTTTTTAAGTATGACTTATAGGTCACATCGATTACCACTGTTATAACTAATGGGTGATGGGTGAATTTAGACTTCATAGGTGGAATACAGCAGTATTTTTTTTTCTCCAAATCAATAATAAAAAAATCTGATATGTCCATAGTAAGAGAGATTGTATCTATCTGACCTGCAGGAAAGCTTCCATTGCAAAGATTGCTCAGCAAGGAAATGATGGAACACCTAATTTGACTACTTTAATTGCTCATGAGACTCAAGAGAGCAAAGCCGTGCATCAAATGGAAGAAAATGCAGATCCCTTAATCCCTACTGTTCAAGTAAATCACTACATAGATACAAAGGTTTGTTTTCAGATGTACAATCAGATTTCCTTAATAAAATTGACTGGTAAATTTTCGATGTAGCACAGTACTAAAAGCTGTGAGGACCTCTCAGTAAAATATTAGGTAACTGCATAATAATTCTCCAATATTCAGTTATTCTCTGGAAAAAAAAGAAGTCAAGAATTACAGCAGAGTGGCAGTGGAGACGTGAGCTTGCATCCTTCCTTACCTTTACTTTTACCTCAGTATAACTTCAAATAAATGTCATAATTTATTAAAAATATATAATAAAAATTGGAAAAAAAATTGTTAGTCTGTTTGCTAGCATGTGATCTAGATCTATATTTAAATTTAAAGGGGTTGTTTGGTTTTAGGCTACAAGTCTGCAGTCACTTTTTTTGTGGCTGTCGAGTTATGAATCCTCACAGCACACGCACTGTGAGGTTCCTCTGGTGCCGGGAACAGAAGGCGCATGATGCGTGCGGCCTCCCTTAATGCAAGTGTATTGAGGAAGGTTGGACCATGGAGCCAGGAGAATGCATTGTAACAATGAACCTTTTCCCTATAGAATCCAACGTACAGGGGTTGTCCCACAAACAAAGTACATTTTAATTAATAATCTTAGAATAAAATACACACATCACAAATGGGGTATACTAGAGTAATTTGTTATGTAAGAGCAGTAAAAGCATATGGCCAAAGGCCTAATTTAATATGTAATAACAAAGGATGAAAAACCCTGAATAATACAGATGCTAAAGTATGATAACAACAAAAGTGCCCCCCAAACACAGTTAAGATACCTACATAGTGAATTCCTCCATAGTACCATTCACGCACGGTATGATAACAATACTGTACCCCCCTCCTGAACCCACCAGCAAAGTATGGTGACCCCATCACAGTATGATGCCCCAACTGTAGTCCCCACACAGCCCTCCACATAGTATAATGGACCCCTCAAAGTCCTCCATACACTATAATGGGACCTGCATTGTTTTCCATACAGTATAATGGCCCCACATAGTCCTACATGCAGTATAATGGGTTCCACATTGCCTTCTATATAATATAATGGCCCCACATTGCCTTCCATACAGTATAATGTGCCCACCTAGTTTTACATACAGTATAATGGCCCCACCTAGTTATCCATACAGTATAGTGGACCCTACATTGCCTTCCATACAATATAATATGTCCACATAGTCCATCATACAATATAACGGCCCCACATTGCCTTTCATACAATATAATTGCCCGCATAGTCCTCCATACAGTATAATGGGCACCACATGAAAAAAATGATTAACCTCTGTTTTCCACTGCTCCAGTCTCTGCATTGAGCACTCTGAAGCTTTTCACTGCTCAGCACAGCCGGCGCAAAAATGTGATGTTAATACGGCTTTGGCACTGAAATGTCAGACACAGAGGGAGAATGATGGCGGAGAGAGCGTCAGCTGACTTCTCCCTCTTTCGTCATTGCTTTTAACTATATCGGCATCTATGATGCCAATATAGTTGAAAGTGTGATGCAGGGCGCCCGCCCAGAGTTGCGGGCCAATTATACTCGCCCTGCTGGCCAGAGATTGACATGTGTGGTTTAAATCATGAACAATGCGATTAGGTTTCTATAGGACGAAAATCATGAATTAAACGGTTTGAAAAGTGATAGTTACATGGTAACATCGATCATTGTGCATTGTGTTTTAAGTGAACAATCTCCATGTACATTACACAATTTTCGAAAGCTGAACGAGAATTTTTTAACTCACCTAAACTGTTTAATTCACAATGAACAAGCATGTATTTATTTTTTTAAACATCGACGAGTTGCTCAACATTACCCACTTATCATAAATAATGGGTCGTTAACATTTGTCTCAACGATTATCGGCTAGTATAAATGCGCCTTAACAGTTGGCGACCACTGGTCATTAGTATGGATCCCATTTGCAGACTGCATCTTGTACTTTATCTGCTTTAGATGATATTTAAAAGTATGTTAAAATGCATTTTTTTTTATTGCAGGGTGGTTCAGATTTAATCATTAATGGACATGGACCAATTGTCAAGCAAAGCACAAAGAAAAAATGGTTCTTTTTCAAGGGCAATGCTAAAGACCATGCAGGACAAGTAAGCGTTTATGGTGACAATGTTTAAAGGGGTGGCCTGCTACATTGTATGAAGCCCCTATCGAATTACACCTTTTAAGGAAGTATTTTTGTAACTACCTTCTCCCGCCATAGGTGCCTGTGAGTGGCACTATCACTGGTCACTCAGTCCACATCACGTGACCTTGGCAGAGGACCGCTGATGTCATGTCAACTTAAGAATTTCCTGGATTCACCCAGGCGTGACCCAGTGGCGCGCACCCCCCCCCCCCCCCCCCCCAAATTGACTGGGTTGTGGGCTTCGTTTCACACTTCGTTAAAAGGTGTAAATCGATGGGCGCATTATACAATGTAGTAGATCACCTCTTTCATACATGAGTGTATTTTTATATAAAATAGTGCATTATACTAAATTATATATATATTTATTTTTACGCAGTACAAAAGAAAAATTAAGACTTCTGTATATTGTCCTGGCACAATGGTCCTGAGGGGAGAAGACAGGTCTCCTACATCACCTGGTCATCCTGGCACACTCCAGATGCGACATAGCATAATAGCAGACACAGAACATTCTGGGAACAGTGAGGAGAGCCATGAAACCAGTGATTCTGGACGGTATTCCCATGAGTCTACTGATGAAATTCACCTCTGCTCGGTTATCAGTACCTCACCGCACACACCCGACTCATTCAGTGTTGAAGAATGTGTAAAGGACGCTGCCTTAAGCAAACACGGAAAGCCTCCCAGTGTCCATTCTTGAGGAGCTTGTTTCCTCAATACCTCAAATTATCCATATTTCCTAAACATTTCAAGAAAAGAAAAATTCCTCAAGCCAGATATTCCAGCCATTGGTGCCTGTTCGAAGGACAATGACAGAGCAAACAAAAAAACTGTTTGTGAAATCTGGTGTCAGATCAAATCTATCATTTTCCTGCAGAATGTTTCGCTGAGTAAATCTATTGACATTGAAGGTTGCTTTGCTGGATGGTGAATGGCTCTGAAACTCTCCAGGTTTTGTGCCATTTGTCTTTGTTGTAAAGGGACGTCAAGCAGTCTCTTTGATTTATGTCTACCTCAGCTGGTCACATCATGGACTTCATTTCGCTGCTTTACCCACATTTGTGTTTGTTTGTCTCCCCTTAACCTTCATCCAAGGTACTTCCTAAATGTATGTATGTTTGTGGGTTTTTTTTTTATTATTACTGCTTTTTATGTATGATGAATGTGTTACTTAAGGAGTTGTAAAGGCAACACCCGTTACATGGCTTTTTGTAAAGCTCTGCTAATATATTACAAATGGATAATGCTATGAACCATCTCTACCTTAATGAATTGATGACTACCTCTATATGTGTCTTTAAGGAGACCAACTTTCTCATGAACAGTCACTACCTTGTAACAACTGTGCCTTCAAGTATCTCAGTTACACAGAACTGCCTTACTGCAAGGAATTCAGGACATCACTCAGGACGATGACGAGATGCCTTAAATCCTAGAAATATATTGGAAACTATTAAATCCCACCCTATCTTACTGTTTACAGATGCTGAGTAATGAGGCAGTGTTCTACCTATGCTCTTCTGTACTGAGTGTACCCATGCTACCCAGGCCATTGGTCACATCTGCTACCTGTGCAACACTACAATGTCCCCATGGCACAGGCCAGCCTTGCCACTGGGATCAGTAGTCTGGACATCCACCAGTGATCCCTGCAATGATGGGTGAAATTACATGTAGACACTAGTCAATGTATTTTATATATTTTTTTGCTATTTAAAAGATGTAAAATACATGTTTCTACTGAGTCTCAGGTTGACCAAGGGTGGTCAGTTTTCCTTTTTTTACATCAGCCCTTTCACTTCTTTTCAGTGGATGGTGTAAAAACCTGCAATTAGACTGTTCATTGCTGATTCAGTGTTAGGCAGAGGTTTTAGAAAATGACATGTTACTGTTACTGAATGTTGCCTTTACAATTCCTGTTTTATACTACCTCTTTTTTACATTTATGTGCATTTCCTGGACTCAGGGAATAGTGTTTTTTTGTGTCTATCCTATAAATATATGGGGCAAATGTTACAGGGTATCATGCTCATATTTGATTTTGAAAGGAGATGAAGTAGGTCATTTACTTAGCTACATTACAAAAGATTACCTGTCACGCTTGACGCATTGAGTGCTGAGATAACATGGCGAAAAATGAGACCCAAAGCCTTCTGTAGGCATTCAGTATGTGCAGGACATTGCTTCTATCAGCCATCTAGGGGACGATTCCTTCATGTCTGGTTGTGTCTGATGTACATCTCCTTCCATGGAGGAGAAAGGGAGCAGTTGCCAGACACTTTGGACAAGTCCTAAAGAAGTTACCGTATATTGTTCATCCTGCATTCTTAATGCCTACAAGGTGCTTAACACCTGATAGTTAAGATGAAAGATGTGGGAGCAGAAGATTTTTTTACAGCTATCCAAAATTCTTACTTCAGGAAGCTGGGATCTGAGAAGTCCTTACACTGCACATGTGCTTTAATGGGAGTCTAGCATCAAAAAATGTCCTGATTAAATCTGTTTGTTGTGTTGCATATATGAAAACAAAAATGGTAATCTTTAGTTAAAAAAAAAAAATTGGTAATCCTGCAATTTTAACCCTGGTCACTTGGGCTTTTTTAGACTCCTACTTTCCTGTTCTTTCAGGAGGCTCCTTACCACAGGCAAGATTACAATGTGCGCTAACCACTTTATACATAGCTTATAACACAGGTTCCACCACTCATGGTAGTGATTTCGCCTCCCTTCACGATGACACTTTGCACAGGATCATTGGACACTTCAATACAAAAGGGAGGAGACCAGGTACGGACTGGGGCTGAAATTCATCCCTGGCATTTGAAATCACCCAGGCCCATGTTGTCCCCGTCCTCTTGAACCAGATCCGATATATTACTAACATTACCCTGGATGGAGGAAAGGAAGATTTACTACAAGTCCAGTATGTCCAATGATACCTGTGGCCTGCTGGGGTAAGTGACGGAGTCAGCGACTTTGTGCTCCATCACAACTCTTAACAGTATGGGTGTCTTGAGAACACCGATTCTGTTAACAACGTAGCAGACAAGGCAGCCCATGACCAGAGAGGCCCTTCTGGCATTTGCTAGAATTGCCAGATGGCCAGTCCGACACTGGAGCAGACAATTTTGGTTATGTACATGTGTTATTTCCTGAATCAATAGGAAATTGAAGTCTAAAAAGCCCCAAAGATCTGTGTGAAACTGGCAAGATTTTTTTTTTTTTTTTTACATTTTTTAATACAGATTGCAAAATGTTTAAAATTCACTAACACAAAAACCTGATTTAAACAATAGTTCAATGATGCTTGTACACATGAAATATCTGCCCACTGAACGGGGCTTTTGGCTAATCACTCCTTCCTGCCACCCCAAACACATGAACACTCGATTTATCTAGCAGGAGAATAAGAAGATTGGGAGTTTGAAACCAATCTGTCCGATCATTCTCTTTCCTGACTCCTTGTGATTGGGCCTGAGCTGGTCCCTTCAAAATTAGTGGGTTCAAACTGCTTTCCGGTAATGGAAGCCTATATTATCCGTATGGCTAAGAACAAGGTGATCCGAGGTGTCAGTTTTCAGGCATAAACCAGCTCTCCAGTGTAAAGACCCTGCAGAATGGCCCCCAATATCTCAGCTTCCACAGCTCCTGAGAGTATGAATTATTGGTGAGTACTTACTATCATGTTTGGACATTTCAGATTTTTGGTAAAGTAATATTTTGTAAGTTCATTAGGAACTTTAGTACCTATTGAATTGAACTTTGCTTTATCACAAATAAGTTCCCATAATCTCTTTACTGCGTATGTGACTGGTAAATTATGTACAGTCTTCAAAAACTATACTTTTTTTCGCTTTTTATTTGCTTTTTTATGCCAAAGATTGTTCTTTATATGTTAAGTAGTGATGAGTGAATGTGCTCGGATAAAGCATTATCCGAGCACGCCTAAGACACTCTGTTAGCACCCGAGCATGCTTGGATAACACCTTATCCAAGGAAGTTCGCTCATCACTAACCTTAAGGGATGAAATTTTTTTTCCCAAAAGAAAAAAAAAATCTACTATTTTGTTCTTGGCATAGCTGCCAAGTAGTAGTAGTGACTGTATTAGTGCAGAAATGCATTTTAAACTACCTTAGACTTTAATTAGTCAAGTCCAAAAACTTCCAAGTTACAAGTTTAGCATTTAGCTATTAGCTCTTTATTATAACAGTATTAAATGACCTATTTTTGAACAAATTGCTTTATATACTAAGGGAAAAAGTGTAACCAAAGATGTATTTTTGGGTCGTGTCTTGCTATTTTAGTGTACAGAAAGCAGCTCTTGCGATAAAAACTGAGTAGTGTTAGATGCTTCTTGTACAGCTGTTCATATGTTGTGATCATCCGTGAATGTTAACCAGATTCTATGCAGGGATAGCGAAAAACCATAAACTTTTACTTTGTTAATCGTTGAGATGGGTTTGCTATTGGGAAGTGTGCACAAAATGTCGTGATCAGGCATGTGACGTGCAATGTCTGTGCGTAGTGTCTAGCAAACATAAGTTATATGTGCCCATCTATCTTATGAAAATGGAGGGATGAACTCACAGCCGGAGGAAAATGTCCCGAGGGAATTGGAAATATATATTTAATGTGCTTTGGTTGCATCGTTACCAATGGCTGGTTATGGTCGTACATCAGTGTCATCTACTTACGTCTTCAAGGACCATTGGTCCCCTGAGTCCTATATCTGCCAGATAGCAAGTCATTTTTCATGATTTTTTCCCAATATATCACCAAACAAGTATTATGGCAAGTGTTGCCCCAAACATCTGACCTCGTAAAACTCTTTTGAAGACTTTGAGAGTGTTTGATAGTTGATATTACAATCCTCTGCAGGCTTGCCACGGGAATAGCATATGAAGGCTACTATTTTTACCTGCTATTAAGAAGCCAAATTATCGATCCTTGTAGCAAACTATATGGTTTGTCTTTATTTAAAGCTTAGAATAGTTTTATATCCGTGTTTCCTAAATCGTAGAAATCTACAGGTCATCTATGTATCATGTATATGTAGCTTTGAAAAGCTGCTCTTAAGTGTGTGTTGCACTTGTTTTTTTCCTGAGTTTTTGAAGCGGAAACTCTCCAGTTTCCAAATCAAAATTTGTGTTTCTTTAAAGGTGTTTTCTGGGACTATTTTTTCTTTTTAAGGGCTTAAGAACTTACAGATAGTTGCCTAATAGCAGCCTTTTCAGACCAACGCTGATCTGCTGGCGATTCTGTGGCTTCCAGTCCCGTCGACAGACAGGCTGCTTTGTTCCGCTCTGTTCAGTTGATGGGGCGTTACTGCCCATGTCAT
Source organism: Ranitomeya variabilis (assembly GCF_051348905.1). Taxonomy (NCBI): domain Eukaryota; kingdom Metazoa; phylum Chordata; class Amphibia; order Anura; family Dendrobatidae; genus Ranitomeya; species Ranitomeya variabilis. The sequence goes on along the minus strand of NC_135236.1, from coordinate 217,352,063 downwards.
GCTGACTGATAGCCAGATCCCCGCCACCTAATTGCGGGGAGCTGGGTGTTAATCAGTATGACGTCGGCAGTTACGCCCCCTCGAAAGAATAACCTGAAAGAGTAAAAGCTGCTCTGTAGACATGAGGTCAAGTGAAGCGGCAGAACGGCCGATAGGAGCAATTGGTGATTGCTCTGAGGCGACACCAGGCAGAACACCTGCTTGGCAGTTCTAATCCCCATGAGGAAACACTAAAAACAACAAAGGGTTTTCTGGGATTATTTTAAAATGTTTCTGCTCCAAAAACTTGTGAAGAAAACTGTGTGAACATAACCTAAAGGTGAAATGGGGCAGCAGAGTTCAAAACCTCACATCATTTCGGTTTTACTCTGCACCAATTGTGTTGCTGTTTTTTGGTTTTATTTTATTTTTTTTCTAAACCAGAGCAAAAATTCCCTAATCACACTCCATAATATGATATTGTGGTTCTCTGCTGCACCAGACCACTCATTCTGATTAGGTGATAAATGGCTGCTTTATGTTGTGCTAATTATTCCCGTGAACATTTCCTTCCTTGATTAACAATTTATACCAAAGATATTTATGGTTATCTCCTGCATATTGATCAGATGATGAGACTTTATAAGTATATTGCTCTTGTTGGCCAAATGTATTGTTTATATACTAAAGAACCATTTCTAGCTAAAATTGACTTTTTATTAGTCTTATCACAGTGTTTGTGTTCTACCAATATGTCAATTAGTGTAACTAAACCTTCAAGAGATGAATTGACGCCATGCTGTATATACCGTACAGCCAGTAGCTTTACAATTCTGTTGGATTTTTATTGTTTGGGGCCCATAGGTTTAGCAATTATAACTAGAGTTCCCTTCAGTCCAATACTACTGTGATAGAGGTATCATGTTTTGTTGTCTCTCATCTTTTGAAGGACAGTGACATCTCTGTATTACAACTACTTGCTGTTTTGTTTTTTATTCATTTTATATGTGAAGATTACATGTTTGGTGTATATATGTGTATATATGTATTGTACACTATTAGTTCCAATGTTTATTTAGCTTTCACTACCTGTTCTTGTCTCTAGCAAGTCTTTTCCCTGTCTATTACTGTAACTATAACTGATATGCACCTGCCCATAGGGCCTGCAAATGAGATCATTTGTGCATGATTATAGTAATACCCTATACTGCAGCAATCTATTAGAAACCAACCATCTATGACAGAGGGTGCGGCCCTGTAATAGTTTAGAATCCTCAGGTTTCAGGTGCGTTTTATAAAAGAGTAGGGCATCACATGGATACAACAATTTCTTAAAGGGAACTTGTCTACAAGTTTTTGCTACTTAATCAGCAGGAGATTGTCACTAGAAGGCTAGATGTGAGCTCTCTGTAACTCCGCCCCACCTCTGATTGGCAGCTTTTTGCCTATGCACAGTGTTTACAGAAAGCTGCCAATCAGTGATGTGGGCGGGGTTATACAGAGCTCAGCATTCAGAGAACTAGCAGTTAAATCTGTGATTTTATTAAAACTTCATAAGAAACCCAGTAAGTGACACTGCTTGAATCGGGGTCTTTGACCGTAAATCATGCGGCTCTCAGATGGGGGTAGCAAAAACATAGTGACATATTCTCTTTTAGGAAATTCTTATTGAAATTCCTCCCCCTTAGCTCAGTGACAATGAAAATACAACAGCCCCATAAAGTAAAATAATTGGGAATAAATCTGTTTGCAATGAGCGCCTATAATGCTAAGCCTCCAATATACTTGATTCTCACATTTTCCACGTCAATCATCACCAGAGCTATGGAGGGAAGGCAGAGAGGAGTTTAGTTTCTCTGCAGCCATTATACATACATCCCAGTTTAAGATCAAGTACGGTGGGAACTGTGAGCACTTTAAAACCGAAGCGTCTCACCCCTTCAAAACCTCCTGTCTGCACTAGGTTTCAGGCAACAATTACAGCACATTTGAGCACATACATATTATTACGCAGATGTACGGTATTGTATTCGGTGTTCCTCAAAAATGACAAAAAACTGTATTTGGTCAAAGTGCATATGTAGATTAGGGCAAATCATTATCTCCTATCATTTGGCTCCGGCAGTAATGGAAACCTACAAGTTCATGTGTGTCTCTCATAAATGTGTAATGAACTTTCCATGAACTAGCTGTGAATCCTCCGGATAAAGCCAGACTATTATTTGTGTATATTCCGGCATCGTCACCCAGCCAGTGTCCTTGGGTTTTGGTTTGTATGTAAAACGTGTTATGTCTACATAGAGATTTGTTTGTGAATTCTGCTCATAATGTCCCTGAAAAACAGCATTTTCTGGAACATAGTTTTACATTATGTTAGAGCATCTTCAGAAATAGAGATGAAGGCTCGTTCATGCAAGTGTATGATACAGACAAAGCATGCACTCACGTAAGCGATGTTCACACATTGTGGCCACAGTATTGTTTGTTTTTTGTCGCAATCACTGTAGATCCGGGATATATTTTCATCAATTGCTAGTGACCGAATCCTTAGTGTCTTATATAATTAAGCTGGATACGATGTAAATTATTTTATGAAATCCTGGCACCTGTGAAACATTTCCTACTATTAATCGTGATTATGTGTTCACATTAAATCAAGTCTCAAGGGTTATTAAAATACAGGATTTGTGCCATTAGGAAAACTATTACCACTTTAAGGCCAGGGTTACACTTGCGAGTTCACTGCGAGAAACTCGCTCGAGTCTCTCGAATCAAGTCCCGACACTCGGGACCGGAGTGTGCGGCTGCATGTATCTCTATTCAGCCGCTTGCTCCGATTCCGAGTGCCGGCGGCAGTGCCAGGACTTGATGCGAGAGACTCGTGCGAGTTTCTCGCATTGAACTCCAGGTGTGACCCCGGCCTCAGAAAGCTTTCTCCCCTTTGGTTTCTAATTCATCACGCTAGCAGATGGGTAATTTCACCATCGATGGATGGATACGGTTCCTTCATGAATAGCTAGAAGTGACAATTCTGGAAATATTTACTAACATTATTGTGGGTGTTCAATGAAAGGGTTCTTTGGTATTAAAACTAAAGATTTCTTTTTAAGTCCATTACACAAGGTCATACTCGTTTTGCACTTTTGCAGGTCTTTACATTACCATTCCTTTAGACACACTAAGATGTACAACTATAATTTCATATAAGTTGGGACTGTGTAAAATAAAAGGAAAACAAGAATGTGATGATTTTGAAGTGTTAGTCATATTTTATTCACACCAGACCATAGGCTATATCAGAAGATGAAAGTTACTTGTTTCCATTTCACTTGAAAAAAATAATTTATTAACTAATTTAGAAATTGTTGGCAGCAACTAATTTCAAAAAAGTTTGGTCAGGTCCATTTCTGCCTTAGTGTTGCATCCCTATTTTAATGCAGTGCTGCCTGAAGGCACGTATTTCACAAGCATGCAATATTGACCATCCGCTTTTGTCTCTTGTGCACATGGATTTCTCCAGAATCTCTGAATCTTTTGATGAAATTATGTACTTTAAGGGGTGAAATATTCTCAGTCTTTGCAATTTCATGTTGATGAACATTTTTCTGAAATTGTTCCACAATTTTTAGACACACCGTTGTTCACAGATTGGTGCACCTCGACCACCTTTTCTTCTGGGAGACTCTGCCTCTCGAACATGCTCTTTTTATGCAAATTAATGTGATTAAGTTAAAGGGAACCTGTCACTCCCAAAATCGAAGGTGAGCTAAGCCCACCAGCATCAGGGGCTTCTCTACAGCATTCTGTAATGCTGTAGATAAGCCACCGATGTATCCTGAAAGATGAGAAAAAGAGGTTAGATTATACTCACCCAGGGGCGGTCCACATCCGGTTCTGGTCCGATAGGCGTTGCGGTCTGGGGCCTCCCATCTTCTTACGATGACGTCCTCCTCTTGTATTCATGCTGCGCCTCCGGCGCAGGTGTACTTTGCCCTGTTGAGGGCAGAGCAAAGTACTGCAGTGCTCAGGCGCTGGGCCTCTCTGACCTTTCCCTGCGCCTGCGCACTGCAGTACTTTGCTCTGCCCTCAACAGGGCAGACAAAGTACGCCTGCACCGGAGCCACAGCATGAAGACCAGAAGAGGACGTCATCGTAAGAAGATGGGAGGCCCCGGACAGCGACGCCCATCGTCCCGGGACCGCCCCTATGAGAGTATAATCTAACCTCTTTTTCTCATCTTTCTGGATACATCGGGGCTTATCTACAGCATTACAGAATGCTGTAGATAAGCCCCTGATGCTGGTGGGTTTAGCTCACCTTCGATTTTGGGGGTGATAGGTTCCCTTTAAAAGTTGAACCCCAGCTGTTTTCCTTAGCACCTCCTTTTCAGCCTTTTGTTAACCTTGTCCCAACTTTTTTGAGATGCCATTGGTTTTTAATGGAGTTATTTTTTTCAAATTAAATAGAAACATCTAACTTTTATCTAGTGATCTGAGTTCTGTGTTCTGTTGTGAATAAAATATGGCTATGGGAGATTTCTAAATCATTGCATTCTTGTTTCTTTCCATTTTACATATTGTGCCAACATTTTTGGAATTGGAATTGTGCATCATTATTATCTAAAGTACTCCTTCATTTAAGAGTACTTATAACCATTTCCAACAAGTGTGCTAGCCATTAATATGGAAATAGTGTGGCATTATATATGTACAATATATAAAGAAACTTCAGATATTTTATTATATTTACCTTTGGAATGTATTTTGTTGTTTATTTGTTTTTTACCCTTACACCCAAATCTTTTTGGGTTTTTTTCTTGTTGGTTTTCACCGTTTCTTTCTTTATGTAAAGGTGATCCTGGTAGTTTATGGTTAGTAACAGAGCTAATTAAGTATGAACTCTTCTCAGGGGATCCGTTCTGACACTCTACCTCATTCTACCTGATGTTCTCCTTGAATAGTGAATGTAACTCATATTTCCTGCTTTACTGTAATTCTTTTATTATTGTGTTAAATTTTTTTTACATTGTTTTTATATATATATATATATATATATATATATATATATATATATATATATATATATATATAATGGTTTTAGCTGTTTTATTCTGACTTTTGTTTAATTATTCATTTCATTGAAGAAATGAATTGCTCCATGAGTCTTGCCAAAAAGTATAAGTATTGAAATGCCAAATGTTTATGCTGTAAGTCAAAAATATCAGTGAGTTGCACAGTTCTAATAAAGTTTTTTAATTAAACTTGGATGAGTTATGGTGTTAATTATTTTATTAATGTGTTCCGACTTAAACAATGTACAGCTGTGGTGTTCACAATCCTCTTGCAATAGGACAAGCTGGATGACAAAACAAGTGCTAGTAATATCCCAAAAGTAATAGGAATGAAAAAATAACTTTTAACCGTGCCAAAGAAGTTGAAAAGAAAAGTCTTGAGTGAGGAAAAGAAGGGCTCAGTTCTGGCTATACTGGCAGAGGGACACAGTGAGCGTCATGTTGCCTCCATCCTTAAAATTTCTAAGACGGAAGTCCATTACAACAAGGTCAAGCAGCAGACATTGGGGACAACAAAGCTACAGACCGTCAGAGGGCAAAAACGACTCTCCACTGACCGGGATGACCGTCATCTTATTTGAATGTCACTCAGCAATCGCAGAATGACATCAAGTGACCTACAAAAGGAATGGCAAATGGCAGCTGGGGTGAAGTGCACGGCAAGAACAGTTCGTAACAGGCTCCTAGAGGCAGGACTCAAGTCATTTAAATCTAGAAAAAAAGCCTTTCATCAATGAGAAGCAAAGGAGAGCCAGGCTGGACTTTTCCAAAGACCATAGAGGACTGGAGCAAGGTAATCTTCTCTGATGAGTCTAATTTTCAGCTTTGCCCAACACCTGGTCTTCTAATGGTTAGACAGATACCTGGAGAGGCGTACAAGCCACAGTGTCTTGCACCCACTGTGAAATTTGGTGGAGGATCGGTGATGATCTTGAGATGCTTCAGCAAGGCTGGAATTGGGCAGGTTAATCTTTGCGAAGGACGTGTAAATCAAGCTGCATACAAGGTTATCCTGGAAAAACAGTTGATTCCTTCTGCTCAGGCAATGTTCCCCAACTCTGTGGACTGTTTTTTCCAGCGCCATGCCACACAGCTAGGTCGATCAAGGTGTGGATGAAGGACCACCACATCAAATCCCTGCCATGGCCAGCTCAATCTCCAGACCTGAACCCCATTGAAAACCTCTGGAACGTAATCAAGAGGAAGATAAATAGTCACAACCCATCAAACAAAGAACTGCTTAAATTTTTGTACTAGGAGTGGCATAAGGTCACCCAAAAGCAATGTGAAAGACAGGTGGAAAGCATGCCAAGACGCATGAAAGCTGCGATTTTAAAAATCATGGTTATTCCACAAAATATTAATTTCTGAACTCTTCCAGAGTTAAAACAAACATTAGTATTGTTGTTTCTAAATGACTATGAACTTGTTTTTTTTTTGTTTGTTTTTTTGTTTTTTTTTAGGTCTGCAAAAAATGCATTTTTTTGTTATTTTGACCATTTCTCATTTCCAGAAAATAAATACAAAATGTATTGCTTGGAACTTCGGAGACATGTTGTCAGAAGTTTATATAATAAAAGAACAATTTACATTTTACTCAAATATACCTATAAAGAGAAAAATCAGACAAGCTGAAAATTTTACAGTGGTCTCTTAATTTTTGCCAGAGCTGTATAATTACAGTATACCACTGTTGCTAACCAAAAACATACAATGCAAAGACCAATACTATAATAATTACTACTATAAAAGACCAAAACAATAAAACTACTCAATGTCCACCACCATCACCACTACACAGCGAATACATAATCTAATAATGACCATTACCTTTAAATAACAAAACACTATACAGAGACCATTGACACCACCATACACCTTCTACTCAGTGGCGTAACTACAAAGTTATGGGCCCCGGTGCGAACTTTCAAATGGGGCCCCCCCCACCATGTCAAAATATTTTCCACCTAAATTCACATTTTCCCTATTCATTTCGCACACTATAACTTTATTGCAATGTTGTATAGTCTGACCTCAGTGGCGTAACTATCCGGTGCCCCATTCTGGTATATATTTGTCCCTCATACTGTACCATTGTTCTGTAATGTATAAAACAAAATAAACCATTATACTCATCAGGGACTTACATAGAAGTCATGGGGATCCATTTAAGAATTATAATACACCCCCATAGTCCTCCTTATAATATACTGCACAGTTCATAGTGATCCATGTAGTATAATCAAATGCACCTCCATAGTCATCCATAAAGCATAATGCACAGTCCATAGTCCTCGATAAAGTATAATGCACCCCATAGTACTTCATAGTAGTAAAATGCACCTCATAGTCCTCCTATAAAGTATTATGGGCCCCATAGTCATATATAGTATAATGCAGCAGCCCCATAGGAGTATAAAATGCAGCAGCCCCATAGCAGTATAATGCATCCTCTTTCCCCCTACCCCCCATAGTAGTATAATGTGCCCCATACCGCGGCTTTACAAAATAAAAATAAAAATTTCCTTACCTGGCCGAGCTTCAGAGATGTCCTCACTCACGATTCGGCTGAGGTGTGCAGCGTCGTTCCAGCGTATGACAGTACAGTGATGTCATACGTCAGCAACGTGCACGCTGATGTCAGCTGCCAGCCTGTGATTGGCCGACGGCTGTTAACTATTGCCAGAGGTGTATCTAGATTTTCTGGCACCCGGGGCAAAATTCAGTTTGGCGCCCCCACCCCCTAAGCACACATGCGATTTGCACACTTAGTCACATGCCGAGGAGCTCCTCTCCCTAATTCAATGTTCAGTTAAAAACTGAGAGAAGCAGGAAGAGAAGCTTGTTGTCACCCAACAGTATGAAAATCGCATATGAGTAAAGCGGCCATGTGATGACTGCTGGAACCAGCAAGCAGAGCTGAATTCTCACAGTGAGTATATTTCAGGCTGTTAGGATTGGCTGTAGGGCTTTCATTTATAATTAAAGGGTGCGTCCAGGTTTGAGATGAAAGTCTACAGTGACTATAGGTGGCTGCAGGCTTCTGAATTCTCACAGCGCACACACTGCACACATTCAGGATTCTCCTTTGCACAAGTATGCGATTTGTATCAGGGTGGATTGATTTAAATCACGCCGATTTAAATCATGATTTAAATCACGATTTAAATCAAAAGATTTTTTTCTATTTAAATCGGATCGATTTAAATCATGATTTTAATCATGATTTAAATCACTGATTTAAATCAAAAGGTTTTTTTTAATATAAATCACGATTAAAATGAGAAGTGAGAGCAGTGCGCATGTGCGCCCATAGTTACACGGACGAAACTAGGGGCAACGATCTAACGCCAGGGTGAGGGGGGGACCCCAAAGTAAGTAAAAATCTTTTTTGTTTTACTATATGGCAATAGGTAGGTGTTTAAAAGCAGCATGTCTTAATTGTATAAACTATTAATAGCCTCCACATTTTGTTCATACTGCCCCTTTAATTCCACACTTCTAGCTTGGTTTCACTTTTGGTTTAGTTTCTTTTTCCATTCAGTTGACATGCCCAAACTTGTTGGATAGTCAGCAGTACTTGGCTGTAGTAACAATCAAACTTCATAAGTGATCTGTGTGAGCCATGGCAGGTCGTAAGAGAGACCCTATTTGGGTTCATTTTGTTGAGATGCCAGCAGCAGATCTTGGAAAGAAAGGTGCAAGAGCAAAGTGCAAATACTGTCAAAAGGATATCCAAGGACTTGTTTGCCATTTGAAATCACATTATGAAAACTGCAACCAGAAGGGAAATGAAGATGTTGATAGTGAAGTGTTTCTTTGGTCATCTTCATCACCGCACTTCTCATGATGTTGCCTCATTCACGCCACCAGGCCTTGCATCTCTTTGTTGCATCGTTTGCATTTTGCACGCATGCCTGCCTTACCGATAGGCGAAGGAGCTTCATTAAAATATTCCCAAACTGGGTCTCTTTTACGGCCTGCTGCCATTATAAGGAAAGAATGTAATAAACCTCAGATCGTACACACAAACAGATCCAGACTTGTCTGTCTGTGGCTATGCTGCAGTATTGTGCTCAAAGTTTCACTTTCATTTTTTTGTCTGCTTGCCCTTCCTCCTCAAAACACTTAGATTCACATTCTTCTTGTGTTGTGCAGATCTATTCCACTCCAAACAATCAGAAACATATTGTCTAACTTCTTGGACTTGGCACTGAAGGGGTTGATTCTGTATTCATAGGTTTGTAGAACAATAGGATTAAGGTCTTTTTCTCAACTCTGTTCATGTTGTAACATTTTTGCCATGAAGAAGAGGCTGGGACCTCTGCAGAGTCAAATTCAGTTTTGAGAACTGCGTAAGTAAAGCGAGCGTCTGTGATAATATAGGAGAGAAACTGCCCACTAATCCTACAGAAACCTCTGGAAGAGCATGGCATTGTGAATGTTACACATATACAGCCTTTATTCTACTGAGTTAAACAACTCAGCTTTATCTCATGATGGAAGAACCTTTGGATGGTAAAATATTTTCCTCAAAAAGCAGTTTATTGAAAAAAATCCGATTTAAATAAAAAAAATCCGATTTAAATCAAAAAAATCCGATTTTTTTGATTTTTTTTAAAAAACATTGATTTTTATCCACCCTGATTTGTATACTTCTGACCACATTCCGACTAGACGTGCCTGGCCTCACTCAATTCATTTTCATTGAGTGAGGCCACACATGTCTAGTCAGCACGTGACCGCATGTATGCAAATCACCAGCACCAGAGAGTGTGCAGTGTGCACTGTGAGAATTCAGAAGTCTGCACTCACATAGAATGACTGCAGACTCATCACAAACGTGGATAACGCCTTTAATATCCCTAACATAAATAAAAATATGAGAATTAGTCAGTATAATAAAAAATATTACCATCCAGGTACCTTATAGGTGACGTCGTCTCTGGAGTTGTTCTCTTTCTTTTCTTCGTCATCTTGTCCAGACTCCATGAGTTTTCTCATCCACAGCCGTCTCTGCAGACTTCCATCTTCTCCGGTCTTGTGCAGCACATCCCCGCACGACGCCCTTAAAGATAGCAGTGTCATTATAATGCTCCTGAATAAAATATCTGTCTTATCCTGAGCCTCTGAATAACTAATTGCCCCTCACTATATGCCCTGCACAAAGTATGACCCCACACTGTCCCTCTTATGGTACATGATCTCCACACTGCCCGCTCCTTTCCATACTTCACACTGTTCTCTCACACTGAGTCAGTCACCCCTATAGGGCCCAGTCTCTATACTGTGCCCCCTTATCACACTCCCCCTTCTTGGTATACTTTTGCCTCCTGGCTATGGCCTTACACTGATCCCCCACACTACTCAGTCTATTCTGTGCCCACACACACATTTTGCCACCATAATATCTCCTTGCACATTTCCTCCTCCCTCCTCATACATTTACCTTCTCACTTTCCATACTGCCTCCTCACACATTTCTCCGACTTCCCATACTGTGTCCGCACCCATCCCATCACCCTCACTTCCCATACTGTGTCCTCTTACTTTTTTCCCTCGCTACTCATACTGTATCCACACCCATACCACCACTCACCATACTGTCCCTACCTTTTCTCTCCAAATTTGTGCCCTCAAATCATACCAGTTACACAAAATCTCACCCAGCTATACTAAATACCCCCATCACAGTAAATCTCCTTCTGCCCGTTACAGTAAGTACCCCCCACACAGGCACAGTAAATACCCCACACACGTACAGTAAATACCCCACAGGCACAGTAAATACCCCACACACGCACAGTAAATACCCCACACATGCACAGTAAATACCCCCACACCCACAGTAAATACCCCCACACGCACAGTAAATACCACACACGCACAGTAAATACCCCCCCACACGCACAGTAAATACCCCCCCACACGCACAGTAAATACCCCCCCACACGCACAGTAAATACCCCCACACACGCACAGTAAATACCCCCACACACGCACAGTAAATACCCCCACACACGCACAGTAAATACCCCCACACGCACAGTAAATACCCCACACGCACAGTAAATACCCCACACATGCACAGTAAATATCCCCTAACACAGAAAACACCCCCCTCCACAGAAAACACCCCCCTCATACACACAGTAAATGCCCCCCCCCCCCCTCCAAACTAAATGCATTGTGGAACAGAGGAGCTGGGTTTGACAGGAGGTTCAGTAATGTGCACACCATCTACCTCTGTACTCAGGGGTTGTTTTGCGCCTGAGCCTGGCTATATGGCCTGGGAAAATTACATCACAGAGGTTTATCGGATTGTACAGCCATCCGGTGTGCAGAGGAACAGAGGGACCCTGTGGCAGAAGGAGGAGGACGAAGCACCAGCTTGCAGCTTTTTACTCACACTCAAGCAGCAGGAGCTTCCTTTGTCCCATCCTTCCCTTTGGAATTGGTGCAGCTGAAGGACCTGCAGACACACCTCTCTCCTGGTCACAAGGTTACATCACGTGACCGCATTCAATCCATCTTCCCTCTAATGTAAATGGGGACCTGCTGTGACGCGCGCCTCCCTACGGGTCTCATGATTGGGACCTTGACAATTGCGCTACCTGTTTTTTCTGCGTCTTTGCTGGACGGGCAGACGGATGGACAGATGGGCGGGCCGGGGCCCCTAAGTACTGCGGGCCCCGTCGCAGCTGCGACCTCTGCGACCGCTGTAGTTATGCCCCTGCTTCTACTACATAATGACTGAAACAAATTTAGCTGTTACTAAATAAGAGAGAAAAAAGGACTACTAAAAAGAGCAATTTTACCACCTTACAGTAATCGTGTATTGGTAGATACCAGTCTCAGCCTTTTTCCATTTGCATGGCCAGCACCCCCTGATGAACCCTCGTTGTTCCCATGGGGGGAAACACGTCAGGCACTGTTAGAGATGTTATTCCCATATGAAGCTTCACTGGTGGCTCAGGTCGGACGGTGATCTCCGCACTGATGGTACAATGTAGTTTAGATGAGTATATGATCATTTGCACCATTTATGAGAATTTAAATACTATTTCAGTCGTTCCCTATGTGTGTTTATAAAGCCCTATTGTGGACAATATAGGGTTAACGAGTTATGACTCTGTGGAGCATTGTTTTTGACACTATTATGTAAAAATATAACCTTTACAGAAGTCTGACCGGCGGTGGCTTTATTTGGATGGTTTTCTCCGCTATGACTGTCACCTATTATAGCTTGTTAGGTCATTGTACCATGTCATATTTAAGTGAGATGCCACTGTGAGTTTATACAGCTTTTTTCTATGGGTATGAACAGTAAAAGAATTTTGTTGCGGAGCTCCGTCCTTTTTTCTTTTTATATCTAGAGGCAAAAAACTATTAGAGCCTCTATACAAAGGATTAACCCCTTCACCCCCAAGGGTGGTTTGCACTTTATGGACCGGGCCAATTTTTACAATTCTGACCACTGTCCCTTTATGAGGTTATAACTCTGGAACGCTTCAACAGATCCTGGTGATTCTGACATTGTTTTCTCGTGACATATTTTACTTCATGATAGTGGTAAAATTTATTTGATATTACCTGCGTTTATTTGTGAAAAAAATGGAAATTTGGTGAAAATGTTGAAAATTTCGCAATTTTCCAAATTTGAATTTTTATGCAATTAAATCACAGTGATATGTCACACAAAATACTTAGTAAGTAACATTTCCCACATGTCTACTTTACATCAGCATCATTTTGGAACCAACATTTTTTTTTGTTAGGGAGTTATAAGGGTTAAAAGTTGACCAGCAATTTCTCATTTTTACAACACCATTTTTTTTTAGGGACCACATCTCATTTGAAGTCATTTTGAGGGGTCTATATGATAGAAAATACCCAAGTGTGACACCATTCTAAAAACTGCACCCCTCAAGGTGCTCAAAACCACATTCAAAAGGTTTATTAACCCTTCAGGTGTTTCACAGGAATTTTTGGAATGTTTAAATAAAAATGAACATTTAACTTTTTTTCACACAAAATTTAATTCAGCTCCAATTTGTTTTATTTTACCAAGGGTAACAGGAGAAAATGGACCCCAAAAGATGTTATACAATTTGTCCTGAGTACGCCGATACCCCATATGTGGAGGTAAACCACTGTTTGGGCGCATGACAGAGCTCGGAAGCGAAGGAGCGCCATTTGACTTTTCAATGCAAAATTGACTGGAATTGAGATGGGACGCCATGTTGCGTTTGGAGAGCCACTGATGTGCCTAAACATTGAAACCCCCCACAAGTGACACCATTTTGGAAAGTAGACCCCCTAAGGAACTTATCTAGAGGTGTGGTGAGCACTTTGACCCACCAAGTGCTTCACAGAAGTTTATAATTCAGAACCGTAAAAATAAAAAATCATATTTTTTCACAAAAATGATCTTTTCGCCCCCAATTTTTTATTTTCCCAAGGGTAAGAGAAGAAATTGGACCCCAAACGTTGTTGTACAATTAGTCCTGAGTACGCTGATACCACATATGTGGGGGTAAACCACTGTTTGGGCGCATGGGAGAGCTCGGAAGGGAAGGAGCGCCGTTTGACTTTTCACTGCAAAATTGACAGGAATTGAGATGGGACGCCATGTTGCGTTTGGAGAGCCACTGATGTGCCTAAACATTGAAACCCCCCACAAGTGACACCATTTTGGAAAGTTGACCCCCTAAGGAACTTATCTAGATATGTGGTGAGCACTTTGACCCACCAAGTGCTTCACAGAAGTTTATAATGCAGAGCCGTAAAAATAAAACAAAAATTTTTTCCCACAAAAATTATATTTTAGCCCCCAGTTTTGTATTTTCCCGAGGGTAACAGGAGAAATTGGACCCCAAAAGTTGTTGTCCAATTTGTCCTGAGTACGCTGATACCCCATATGTGGGGGGAACCACCGTTTGGGCGCATGGGAGGGCTCGGAAGGGATGGAGCGCCATTTGGAATGCAGACTTAGATGGAATGGTCTGCAGGCGTCACATTGCGTTGGCAGAGCCCCTAATGTACCTAAACAGTAAAAAAAAACACAAGTGACACCATTTTGGAAAGTAGACCCCCTAAGGAACTCATCTAGATGTGTTGTGAGAGATTTGAACCCCTAAGTGTTTCACTACAGTTTATAACGCAGAGCCGTGCAAATAAAAAATATTTTTTTTCCCACAAAAATTATTTTTTAGCCCCCAGTTTTGGATTTTTCCAAGGGTAACAGGAGAAATTAGACCCTATATATTGTTGTCCAATTTGTCCTGAGTACGCTGATACCTGATATCTGGGGGGGAACCACCGTTTGAGCGCATGGCAGAGCTCGGAAGGGAAGGAGCATCATTTGCAATGCAGACTTAGATGGATTGGTCTGCAGGCGTCACATTGCGTTTGCAGAGCCCCTAATGTACCTAAACAGTAGAAACCCCCCACAAGTGACCCAATATTGGAAACTAGACCCCCCAAAGAACTTATCTAGTTGTGTTGTGAGAACTTTAAACCCCCAAGTGTTTCACTACAGTTTGTAACGCAGAGCCGTGAAAATAAAAAAATAAAAAATTTCCCCCCAAAATTATTTTTTAGCCCCCAGTTTTGTATTTTCCCGAGGGTAACAGGAGAAATTGGACCCCAAAAGTTGTTGTCCAATTTGTCCTGAGTACGCTGATACCCCATATGTGGGGGGAAACCACCGTTTGGGCGCATGGGAGGGCTCGGAAGGGAAGGAGCGCCATTTGGAATGCAGACTTAGATGGAATGGTCTGCAGGTGTCACATTGCGTTTGCAGAGCCCCTAATGTACCTAAACAGTAGAAACCCCCCACAAGTGACACCATTTTGGAAAGTAGACCCCCTAAGGAACTCATCTAGATGTGTTGTGAGAGCTTTGAACCCCCTAGTGTTTCACTACAGTTTATAACGCAGAGCCATGCAAATAAAAAATATTTTTTTTTTCCACAAAAATTATTTTTTAGCCCCTAGTTTTGTATTTTCCCAAGGGTAACAGGAGAAATTGGACCCCAAAAGTTGTTCTCCAATGTGTTCCGAGTACGCGGATACCCCAACATGGGGTAAATCCCTGTTTGGGCGCACGGGAGAGCTTGGAAGGGAAGGAGCACTGTTTTACTTTTTCAACGCAGAATTGGCTGGAATTGAAATGGGACGCCATGTCACGTTTGGAGAGCCCCTGATGTGCCTAAACAGTGGAAACCCCCCAATTATAACTGAAACCCTAATCCACACACACCCCTAACCCTAATCCCAACGGTAACCCTAACCACACCTCTAACCCAGACACACCCCTAACCCTAATCCCAACCCTATTCCCAACCGTAAATGTAATCCAAACCCTAACCCTAACTTTAGCCCCAACCCTAACCCTAACTTTAGCCCCAACCCTAAATGTAGCCCTAACCCTAGCCCTAACCCTAATGGGAAAATGGAAATAAATACATTTTTTAATTTTTTTTAATTTTTCCCTAACTAAGGCTACGTTCACATTAGCGTTCTGCGCCGCAGCATCGGGCGCCGCAGCGTCGCCGCATGCGTCATGCGCCCTTATATTTAACATGGGGGCGCATGGACATGCGTTGCACTTGCATTTTGCGACGCATGCGTCACTGCGGCGCATGCGTCATGGTGCAGAGGACGCAGCAAGTTGCATTTTTTGTGCGTCCAAAATCAAGCAAAAAAGGACGCATGCGTCGCAAAACGCAGCGTTGTGCATGCGGCGTTCCTGTGTTGTGCGTTGCGTCGCCGATGCTGCGGCGCACAACGCAAATGTGAACGTAGCCTAAGCGGGTGATGAAGGGGGGTTTGATTTACTTTTATAGCGGGTTATTTAGCGGATTTTTATGATTGGCAGCCGTCACACACTGAAAGACGCTTTTTATTGCAAAAAATATTTTTTGCGTTACCACATTTTGAGAGCTATAATTTTTCCATATTTGAGTCCACAGAGTCATGTGAGGTCTTGTTTTTTGCGGGACGAGTTGACGTTTTTATTGGTAACATTTTCGGGCACGGGAGATTTTTTGATCGCTTTTTATTCCGATTTTTGTGAGGCAGAATGACCAAAAACCAGCTATTCATGAATTTCTTTTGGGAGAGGCGTTTATACTGTTCCGCGTTTGGTAAAATTGATAAAGCAGTTTTATTCTTCGGGTCAGTACGATTACAGCGATACCTCATTTATATTATTTTTTAATGTTTTGGCGCTTTTATACGATAAAAGCTATTTTATAGAAAAAATAATTATTTTGGCATCGCTTTATTCTGAGGACTATAACTTTTTTATTTTTTCGCTGATGATGGTGTATGGTGACTCGTTTTTTGCGGGACAAGATGATGTTTTCAGCGGTACCATGGTTATTTATATCCGTATTTTTTATCGCATGTTATTCCACTTTTTGATTGGCGGTATGAGAATAAAGCGTTGTTTTTTGCCTCTTTTTTTTTTTTTTTTTTACGGTGTTCACTGAAGGGGTTAACTAGTTATGTAGTTTTATAGGTGGGGTCGTTACGGACGCGGCGATACTAAATATGTGTACTTTTATTGTTTGATTTTTTTTTTTATTTAGATAAAGAAATTTATGGGAATAATTTTTTTTTATTATTTATTTAGGAATTTTTTTTTTTTTTTTTACACGTGGACATTTTTTTTTCACTTTTTTACTTTGTCCCAGGGGGGGACATCACAGATCGGTGATTTGACAGTGTGCACAGCACTCTGTCATATCACCGATCTCACTGACAGGGCTGCAGGCTTACCAGCGTCTGCACTGAGCAGACACTCGGTAAGCCACCTCCTTCCCTGCAGGACCCGGATGCCGCGGCCATCTTGGATCCGGGACCTGCAGCGAGGAAGGAGGTAGGAGACCCTCGGAGCAACGCGATCACATCGCGTTGCTCCGGGGGTCTCAGGGAAGCACGCAGGGAGCCCCCTCCCTGCGCGATGCTTCCCTATACCGCCGGTACACCGCGATCATGTTTGATCGCGGTGTGCCGGGGGTTAATGTGCCGGGGGCGGTCCGTGACCGCTCCTGGCACATAGTGCCGGATGTCAGCTGCGATAGTCAGCTGACACCCGGCCGCGATCGGCCGCGCTCCCCCCGTGAGCGCGGCCGATCGTGCTGGACGTACTATTCCGTCCTTGGGAAGTAGGGCCCACACCACATGGACGGAATAGTACGTCCAATGACAGAAAGGGGTTAAACATCGTTTTTATTTATATTATTTCTTTGTTGTGTATTTTTCCTATTTTTTTTCAATTTTGCTTGGTTTTTCTTTTTGGTTTTTTTTTCTGGGCATTGGGTGTATTGGGACACAATTTCAGTTACCATAGGAATTTGTAGGGATATCAGGGCAAGCCGCCGTTGAGTGGGGGCGCCTACCGCTGAAACTTAGGGTGCCAACCTCCACTGCCAGGCAGGGGCCAGTATAGTGGACCCGCAGGGCTCAATAGGACACACTATGTGTTTTTCTTTCCCCTATGATAATTCACTGGTTGCATTGTGTTCAATTTTGGAATACTCTCTTAACTTTATTAAAAGTTATATTTTAGGGATCCTTGTTCTTCTGGTTTTTGTAGATACCAGTCCCGCATAACATACACTTGAGTACAGTACAGTTATATATAGTAACTTACAGCTCATGATCTTTCTGATTTGGGTCGCCCACTTTTCCCATCTTTTCCATCTGGCCCATACCTCCATTACCACTTCTCCAGCCACAACTCGTCTGCACAGATTACAACAAAGACACATTTGACTTATCACATTTCTAGTGATGATGTCTCCATCTATTCCCAACCTACAGAAACTCCCCACTCTGCATGCACCTGAGGCATAGAATACTGACCTCAATATTTAAAAAACTGTGTCATTACTATGATTACTCCCCCTCCCAAAAATTAGTGTCCCATAGAAAGTATTAATACCCCCACTGTGGAAAGGCCTGTGTGCTCCTTTGAAGGATATAATATCCCAAGTGCCCCTTCCAGCAGCAAAACCCTTAAGTGTCCATTGCAAGTTAACAATGTCCCCACCCCTGTTATGAACTGGTGGCCTAGGAGCAGCATGGACGAGCTCTGGAGTAGGTGGCCTCTATACTGACCGCAGACCCTGAACTTAACACATCAACTAGAAGTAGCTGTGGGATGTTCCTGTCACTCCCTAGACACCTCGTCACGGCCGGAGGACTAATTACCCCTAAAGAAAGAAGCAGGAATACTATCTTGCCTCAGAGAAAATACCCAAAGGAAAGGCAGCCCCCCACAAATATTGACTGTGAGAGGAGAGGGAAATTACAAACGCAGACTGAAAACAGAATTTAGCAAAGGAGGCCACGCTACCTAGAAAGAAAAGACAGGGCAGAGTACTGTGCGGTCAGTATAAAAAAAAAAAAAACAAAAATCCACCACAGAGAATACAAAAATCTCCACACCTAACTAAAGGCATGGGGAGGGTAACTCTGTGACTCCAGAGCTTCCAACTTGACTGAATAAATCTTTACACAGACAAAGCTGGACAAGAAAAAACATAGCAATTCACAGAACTATTAAGTCCACCGCATGTGGACTGCAAAAACAGAGCCAGGACTTATCTTTGATGATTTGGACAATCCAGAAGGAGAAACCAAGCAGAGATGTGGATCCCTAGAAAACAATGGACAACTGGCACTCACTAAAGGAAGGAGCCAGACTAAATAGCCCCGTCCAAAGTGGAAGCAGCTGATGACTGTTGTGAAGGACAAACAGCAGCACTACCACTTATAACCACCGGAGGGAGCCCAAGAGCAGAACCCACAACAGAATTCACAACAGTACCCCCCCCCCTTGAGGAGGGGCCACCGAACCCTCACCAGAGCCCCCAGGCCGATCCGGACGAGCCAAATGGAAGGCACGAACCAAATCGTCAGCATGAACATCGGAGGCAACAACCCAAGAATTATCCTCCTGGCCATAACCCTTCCACTTGACAAGATACTGAAGCCTCCGTCTAGAAAAACAAGAATCCAAGATCTTCTCCACAACATACTCCAACTCCCCATCAATCAACACCGGGGCAGGAGGATCAACAGAGGGAATCACAGGCACCACATATTTCCGCAACAAAGATCTATGAAAAACATTATGGATGGAAAAAGAGGCTGGAAGGGCCAAACGAAAAGACACTGGCTTGATAATCTCAGAAATCCTATAAGGACCAATAAACCGAGGCTTGAACTTCGGGGAAGAAACCTTCATAGGAACATGACGAGAAGACAACCAGACCAAATCCCCAACCCGAAGCCGGGAACCCACACGCCGACGACGGTTGGCAAAACACTGAGCCTCCTCCTGAGACAACACCAAATTGTCCACAACATGAGCCCAAATCTGCTGCAACCTGTCAACCACAGAGTCCACCCCAGGACAATCAGAAGACTCAACCTGCCCTGAAGAAAAACGAGGATGAAACCCAGAATTACAAAAGAATGGTGACACCAAGGTAGCAGAACTAGCCCGATTATTAAGGGCAAACTCGGCCAATGGCAAGAAAGCCACCCAATCATCCTGATCGACAGACACAAAGCATCTCAAAGAAGTTTCCAAAGTCTGGTTAGTTCGCTCGGTTTGGCCGTTTGTCTGAGGATGAAATGCGGAAGAAAAAGACAAATCAATGCCCAGCTTAGCACAAAAGGACCGCCAAAACCTATAAACAAACTGGGAACCTCTATCGGACACAATATTCTCCGGAATGCCATGCAAACGAACCACATGCTGAAAAAACAACGGAACCAACTCAGAAGAGGAAGGCAACTTGGGCAAAGGTACCAAATGAACCATCTTAGAAAACCGGTCACAGACCACCCAGATAACAGACATCCTCTGGGAAACGGGAAGATCCGAAATAAAATCCATAGAAATATGCGTCCAAGGCCTCTCAGGGACCGGCAAAGGCAAAAGCAACCCACTGGCGCGGGAGCAGCAAGGTTTGGCCCGCGCACAAGTCCCACAGGACTGCACAAAAGAACGCACATCCCGTGACAAAGAAGGCCACCAAAAGGACCTACTAACCAAATCTCTGGTACCAAAAATCCCAGGATGGCCAGCCAAAACCGAACAGTGAACCTCAGAAATCACTTTACTAGTCCATCTGTCAGGAACAAACAGTTTCCCCGCTGGACAGCAATCAGGTTAATCAGCCTGAAACTCCTGAAGAGCCCGTCGCAAATCAGGGGAGATGGCAGAAAGAATCACCCCCTCCTTAAGAATACCAACCGGCTCAAGAATCCCAGGGGAATCAGGCAAGAAACTCCTAGAGAGGGCATCAGCCTTAACATTCTTAGAACCTGGAAGATACGAGACAACAAATTCAAAACGGGAGAAAAACAGGGACCATCGGGCCTGTCTAGGATTCAGCCGTTTGGCAGACTCGAGGTAAATCAGATTCTTATGATCGGTCAAGACCACAATACGGTGCTTGGCCCCCTCAAGCCAATGTCGCCACTCCTCAAATGCCCACTTCATAGCCAACAACTCACGATTGCCGACATCATAATTGCGTTCCGCATTCGAAAACTTTCGAGAAAAGAAGGCACACGGTTTCATCAAGGAACCATCAGAATTCCTCTGAGACAAAACGGCCCCTGCCCCAATCTCAGAAGCGTCAACCTCAACCTGAAAAGGAAGAGAAACATCCGGCTGACGCAACACAGGGGCAGAAGTAAATCGGCGCTTAAGCTCCTGAAAGGCAGAAACGGCCTCAGAGGACCAATTAGCTACATCAGCGCCCTTCCTCGTCAAATCGGTCAGGGGTTTAACCACACTGGAGGTTGGCAATGAAACGGCGATAAAAATTAGCAAAGCCCAAAAATTTCTGAAGGCTCTTCACGGATGTGGGCTGGATCCAATCATGAATGGCCTGAACCTTAGCCGGATCCATTTCTATAGATGATGGAGAAAAAATGAAGCCCAAAAAAGAGTATGCCAAAGAGGCACTTAGACCCCTTCACACAGAAGGCATTGTCACGAAGGACCTGAAACACCATCCTACCTTGTTTCACATGAGACTCCCAATCATCTGAAAAAATCAAAATATCATCCAAATATACAATCATGAATTTATCAAGATAATTCCAAAAAATATCATGCATGAAGGACTGAAACACAGATGGGGCATTAGAGAGTCCGAATGGCATCACAAGATACTCAAAATGGCCCTCGGGCGTATTAAACGCAGTTTTCCATTTGTCACCCTGCTTAATACGAACCAGATTATATGCCCCTCGAAGGTCAATCTCAGTAAACCAACTAGCCCCCTTAATTCTGGCAAACAAATCAGAAAGCAAAGGCAAAAAAGGGTATTGGAATTTGACCGTGATCTTATTCAAGAGGCGATAATCAATACAGGGTCTCAAGGAGCCATCCTTCTTGGCAACAAAAAAAAAACCTGCTCCTAATGGAGAAGAAGATGGCCGAATATGCCCCTTCTCCAAAGACTCCCTTACATAGCTCCGCATGGTGGCATGTTCAGGCACAGACAGGTTGAAAAGTCGGCCCTTAGGAAACTTACAGCCTGGAATCAAATCAATAGCACAATCACAGTCCCTATGCGGTGGAAGGGAACTGGACTTGGGCTCATCGAAAACATCCTGGAAATCTGACAGAAACTCAGGAATTTCAGAAGAGGGGGAGGAGGAAATTGACATCAGAGGAACGTCATCGTGAACCCCCTGACAACCCCAACTAGTCACAGACATAGATTTCCAATCCAACACCGGATTATGTACCTGTAACCATGGAAACCCCAGCACAACAGCATCATGCAAATTATGTAACACCAGGAAGCGACAATCTTCCTGATGGGCTGGCGCCATGCACATGGTTAACTGTGTCCAAAACTGAGGTTTATTTTTAGCCAATGGTGTAGCATCAATCCCCCTCAAAGGTATAGGACTCCGCAAAGGCTGTAAGGAAAAACCACAACGTCTGGCAAATTCTAAGTCCATTAAATTTAAAGCGGCGCCTGAATCCACAAATGCCATGACAGAGAATGACGATAATGAGCAGATCAGGGTCACAGATAACAGAAATTTAGGTTGTACAGTACTGATAGTAACGGAATTAGCGATTCTCTTGGCACGCTTAGGGCAATCAGAAATAACATGAGCAGAATCGCCGCAGTAAAAGCACAACCTATTCTGACGTCTGAATCCTTGGCATTCAGCTCTAGACACAATCCTATCACACTGCATTGGCTCAGGACTCCGCTCGGAAGACAACGCCATAGCGTGCACAACTCTGCGCTCACGCAAGCGCCGATCAATTTGAATGGCCAGAGACATAGAATCACTCAGACCTGCAGGCGTGGGGAACCCCACCATAACATCTTTAACAGATTCAGAAAAACCCTTTCTGAAAATTGCCGCCAAAGCATCCTCATTCCACTTAGTAAGCACAGACCATTTTCTGAATTTCTGGCAATATGACTCTGCCGCTTCTTGACCCTGACACAGGGCCAAAAGTGTTTTCTCAGCATGCTCTACAGAGTTAGGTTCATCATACAATAACCCAAGCGCCTGAAAAAAGGTGTCTACATTAAGCAAGGCCGGATTCCCAGATTCCAGGGAAAATGCCCAATCCTGCGGGTCACCACGCAACAGAGAAATGACAATGTTTACCTGCTGGATGGGATCACCAGAAGAACGGGGCTTCAGAGCAAAAACCAGTTTACAGTTATTTTTAAAGCTCAAAAATTTGGACCTGTCCCTGAAGAACAGATCGGGGGTAGGAATTCTAGGCTCTAAAACAGGAGTCTGCACGATATAATCAGAAATACCCTGTACTCTAGCAGCAAGTTGATCCACCCGAGAAGCAAGTCCCTGAACATCCATGTCAACGCCTAACTCCTGAGCCACCCAGAAGTGAAGGGGGAAAAAAAACACAACAGAGTACAGAAAAAAAAATGGCTCAGCACTTTCTTTCCCTTCTTTTGAGATGCGGTTAACTCATTGTGGGCCAGTTGTACTGTTATGAACTGGTGGCCTAGGAGCAGCATGGACGAGCTCTGGAGTAGGTGGCCTCTATACTGACCGCAGACCCTGAACTTAACACATCAACTAGAAGTAGCCGTGGGATGTTCCTGTCACTCCCTAGACACCTCGTCACGGCCGGAGGACTAATTACCCCTAAAGAAAGAAACAGGAATACTATCTTGCCTCAGAGAAAATACCCAAAGGAAAGGCAGCCCCCCACAAATATTGACTGTGAGAGGAGAGGGAAATTACAAACGCAGACTGAAAACAGAATTTAGCAAAGGAGGCCACGCTACCTAGAAAGAAAAGACAGGGCAGAGTACTGTGCGGTCAGTATAAAAAAAACTACAAAAATCCACCACAGAGAATACAAAAATCTCCACACCTAACTAAAGGCATGGAGGGTAACTCTGTGACTCCAGAGCTTCCAACTTGGCTGAATGAATCTTTACACAAAGCTGGACAAGAAAAAACATAGCAATTCACAGAACTATTAAGTCCACCGCATGTGGACTGCAAAAACAGAGCCAGGACTTATCTTTGATGATTTGGACAATCCAGAAGGAGAAACCAAGCAGAGATGTGGATCCCTAGAAAACAATGGACAACTGGCACTCACTAAAGGAAGGAGCCAGACTAAATAGCCCCGTCCAAAGTGGAAGCAGCTGATGACTGTTGTGAAGGACAAACAGCAGCACTACCACTTATAACCACCGGAGGGAGCCCAAGAGCAGAACCCACAACAGAATTCACAACACCCCCCCAAAAAAAATACTGGAACCTGAGTGCCCCTATCAAAATTATTAATGTCCCCATTTATAACATAATGTCCTGAGTGCCCTCACAGCTCTGCATTTACACAATGATGGTCTTACAGCCCCCAATACACAATATGGTGGTCCCCAAAGCCCTTTATTATACATTGAGGACCTCATAACTCACCATATGGTAAAATGACTAAATAGCCCCTATATATATATACAATGTGATGTTCCCACTGTCCCGTATATATAGTATTATGGGCCCCACAGCCCCCTGTATATAGTATCATTGTCCCCAGTGCCCCTATATATGGCCCCAGTTTTCACCACATACACTGGTCGAAAAAAGTAAAGGGAACACTAAAATCCCACATCCTAGATATCACTGAATAAAATATTCCAGTTGTAAATTTTTATTCATTACATAGTGTAATGAGTTGAGAACAATAAAACCTAAAAATTATCAACGTAATTCACAACTAATATCCCACAGAGGTCTGGAGTTGGACTGTGCTCAAAATCAAAGTGGAAAATAAAATTACAAGCTGATCCAAGACAAGGAAATGATGCTCAGTAGTGTGTGTGGCCTCCGCAATCAATCCTGGTGTTCTGTGGCAAATGCCAAGCGTCCTGCACGGTGTTGGGCTGTGAGCACAACCCCCATCTATGGACGTCAGGCCCTCAGACCATCCTCATGGAGTCAGTTTCTAACCGTTTGTGCAGACACATGCACATTTGTGGCCTGCTGGAGGTCATTTTGCATGGCTCTGGCAGTGCTCCTCCTGTTCCTCCTTGATAATTGCCAATAATTTCCATCTGTTGTCTATTCCATTTGTACAACAGCATGTGAAATTGAATGTCAAACAGTGTTGCTTCCCAAATGGACAGTTTGATTTCACAGAAGTTTGATTTACTTGGAGTTATACTTTGTTGTTTAAGTGTTTCCTTTATTTTGTTGAGCAGTGTATAAAGTATGATGGCCCCAGTTCCTATATATATAGATAGATAGATAGATAGATAGATAGATAGATAGATAGATAGATATATATTGTGAGGTACCAAGGGGAGAAGTACTAGGAAACAGATATGTTTCTCCCCGTTTCATTTCATATGTCTCCCAGTATTGATTGTGAAGCTGTTTATTTCACTGTAATCCGGTCCTGGTTTCTTTAGTGATCAGCGTGGAAAGGACTGGTGCTTCCCCTCCACACATGCAGTCCAGGTTTTGGTCTCCTGACTGCTTCAGCTGATAATCAGGAGCTGCTGGGATCTCACTCGCTCATCTGCTGGTCTGGGAGCTGATACAGTAAGGCTAGGGTCACATTGCGTTAGGGCAATCCGTTAAGCGCATAGCGCTAGCGAATTGCGCTAACGCAATGCTTCTCTAGGGTCCGCGTTCGGCGTCCCCGCTAGCGCAGATCCCCGATCTGCACTAGCGAGGAACGGACCTCGGGCGTCCGTCACTCAAATGACGCGACATCGCTAGCGCCCGCCCAATGTGGGCGTGCGCTAGCGATGCGCTCACCATTACAGGCTATGGCGGCGTTAACGGACTACGTTAACACCGCGTTATGCCGTGGTGTAACGTAGTCCGTTAAACGCGGTCACATAACGCAATGTGACCCTAGCCTTAGACTGCATGAACTTCTTTATCCCCTTCACCCCCGGAGCTTTTTCCGTTTTTCCGTTTTCGTTTTTCGCTCCCCTCCTTCCCAGAGCCATAACTTTTTTATTTTTCCGTCAATATGGCCATGTGAGGGCTTATTTTTTGCGGGACGAGTTGTACTTTTCAACGACATCATTGGTTTTAGCATGTCGTGTACTAGAAAACGGGAAAAAAATTCCAAGTGCAGTGAAATTGCAAAAAAAGTGCAATCGCACACTTGTTTTTTGCTTGCCTATTTTGCTAGGTTCACTAAATGCTAAAACTGACCTGCCATTATGATTCTCCAGGTCAGTACGAGTTCATAGACACCTAACATGACTAGGTTATTTTTCACCTAAGTGGTGAAAAAAAATTCCAAACTTTGCAAAAAACAAAACAAAACAAAATTGCGCCATTTTCCGATACTCGTAGCGTCTCCATTTTTCGTGATCTGGGGTCAGGTGAGGGCTTATTTTTTGCATGCCGAGCTGGCGTTTTTAATGATAGCATTTTGGTGCAGACACGTTCTTTTGATCGCCCGTTATTGCATTTTAATGCAATGCCGTGGCGACCAAAAAAACGTAATTCTGGCGTTCCGATTTTTTTTCTCGTTACGCCGTTTTGCGATCAGGTTAATGCTTTTTTTTTATTGATAGATCGGGCGATTCTGAACGCGGCGATACCAAATATGTGTAGGTTGGGCGCTTTTTTTATTGATTTATTTTGATTGGGGCGAAAGGGGGGTGATTTAAACTTTTATGTTTTTTTTTTTTTTTTCACATTTTTAAAAACTTTTTTTTTTTACTTTTGCCATGCTTCAATAGCCTCCATGGGAGGCTAGAAGCAGGCACAGCCCGATCGGCTCTGCTATGCAGCACCGATCATAAGATCGCTGCTACACAGCAGAATTGCAGGTGTGCTGTGAGCGCCGACCACAGGGGGGCGCTCACAGCCACCGGCAATCAGTAACCATAGAGGTCTCAAGGACCTCTATGGTTACTGTCCTGATGCATCGCCGACCCCCGATCATGTGACGGGGGTCGGCGATGCGCTCATATCCGGCCGCACGGCCGGATGCGGTAGTTAAATGCCGCTGTCTGTGTTTGACAGCGGCATTTAACTAGTTAATAGCGGCGGGTGATCGCGATTTCACCCGCCGCTATTGCGCGCACATGTCAGCTGTAAGAAACAGCTGACATGTCGCGACTTTGATGTGCGCTCACCGCCGGAGCGCACATCAAAGCGGGGGTCCCGACATGTGACGTACTATACCGTCACATGTCGGGAAGGGGTTATTGTTGTGTAGGTTTATTTTGTAGTTAGAACCTTGTTGTTAGTTAGCGGCCAGACGGCCTTAGACATTTTATTTCATGTTTTGTATGACAAATGTGCACAATAAATACGCCTGGCACATGTCTGTGTGGAACTCACCAGCCTGCTATTGTCCATTGTGACTCCATAGCCACCTGCTTGGGCCAAAGCAAAGATCCCTGCTGAGCTATATTCCCACAAAAAAAAAATAAAAAAAAAAAAAAAAAAAAAATATATATATATATATATATATATATATATATATATATATATATATATATATATATATATATATATATATATATATATATATTAGAATGGTCCCAGTTCTCCCCATATAAGCAACAGAAAAGCTGAAACAGCGAGAACTAGTCTGAATAGTGTAACAACTCTGCTGGCATCACGACATGGCCTCTCATCTCTCACTATCTTACCCACTGCTCCTGGTCATGTTGCGATTTCTGTTTCTCGCCAGCTCCATATTCTGTGCCTCTGCATGCTTCCTGGCTGTGTGCATAGGGGGGCGGCGCCTGAACTCTCTGGTTCTTATAGGAATCAGGTGCATCTGTCTAATCTGTTCCTGGCCAATTGCCAGGAGGCCTCCAGTATTTAGTGCAGCTCCACCCAGTGGACTGGGCCTATGCAATGTGTTAGCTCAGTTTGTGTTTAGCTTCTGAGTTTGCCAGGCCTTGCTCTGTGTTTCTCCCTCTCTAGAGGCTTTTCTCTGTGTCCTTGCCTTGATCTTGTTGTCTGCCCTCCAGGAGGCAGAATATCCTGGTCCCTGTGTCTTTGTTCTTGTTTCTTGTCTTGTTCCATTTCCTTGTCTGAACTTAGTCTTATCTCGGTCTCCTTGTCTGTGGCTTCCTTCCCTGCTGTGTCTTTCCTTGTGTTCTCAGTCTGCTTATGCTCCGCACTCCTCTGGCTCTGCCTGCTCTGTACCCTTGTGGCTTTACCTCTGCTCCACACTCCTGCGGTTCTGCTCCGTTCTACTCTGCTCGGCTCCTGTTGCTGCAGGAACCTCTTGCTGCAGCTCCTCTCCGCATTCCTTGTGGTTTCGCTCTGCTTAGCTTCTGTTGCTGTAGTAATCTCTTGCTGCAGCTCCTCTCCGCATTCCTTGTGGTTCCGCTCTGCTTAGCTTCTGCTGCTGCTGCAGTAATCTCCTGCTGCCGCTCCTCTCCGCATTTCTTGTGGTTCTGCTCTGCTTTGCTGCTGCAGAAACCTCTTGCTGCAGCTCCTCTCCTCATTCCTTGCGGTTCCGCTCTGCTTATCTTCTGTTTCTGCTCTACCATTCCTAGCCATTTTTCAGCCAATGAAGGAGGACGCAGAGTGTGGGCAGCGTGATGACATAGGTCTCCGTCCCCTCCATCTTAGACAAGGGCATGACAGTGATTGGCTTGCTTTCTGCGGCGCCACAGGGGCTATAAAGGGGCGTGCACGCCGACCGCCATCTTACTTCTGCCAATCTCAGCATAGGGAGAGGTTGCTGCAGCTTCGTCAGAAGCAGGAATATAGTTAGGGAGGGAAGATTAACCCCCAAACCGCTTGTGCTGTAGTGATTTCCACTGTCCAACACCACCTTTGTTTTGCAGGGACAGTGGAGGCTATATCTTTGTGCATCAGCTCTGTAGCTTATTAGGCTGCTTTATAAGGCTCTCTGATAGCTGCATTGCTGTTTGCACCGCTGCTGTGCAAACCAACTGCTTTTTTAAAATCAAAAATCCTGTTGCTCCTTTCTGCAGTTATCTTGTTTAATTTATCCACACTTTTGTGTGCAGCACTCCTTTTTGTTGCTGCCATACTTGTCCTGAGATCATTGTAGGGAGATGGAAATAGTACTACAGTCCTTGGATTTTTTTCAGATATCTTCCAGCCACTTGCTGCCACTTACATTGCGTTGTGTTACACACTGTGCCTGAGTTGTGGTGCTGTCTCCCCCCCCGAAAAAGGGAGATTCAAATTCTCACAAAGTGGATATACGTCAGTTCTGTTAGTTTGTCGTATATCAGCCAGCCACATTCTGCCACTTACATTGTGTTGTTTTATACACTGGGCCTGAGTTTGGGTTCAGTCTCCCCCAGAAAAAAGTGAGATTGAAATTCTTACAAAGTGGATATACCTCAGTCCTCTTTGTTTGTGGTGTATCAGCCAGCCACTTGCTGCCACTCACATTGTGTTGTAAAATACACTGGGCCTGATTTGCAGTGCAGTCTCCCCAAAATAAAAGGGAGATTCTAATTGTCACACACTGGATATATGTCAGTTCTGTTAGTTTGCCGTATATCAGCCAGCCACTTTCTGCCACTTACATTGTGTAGAGTAATACACAGGGCCTGAGTTTTGCTGCAGTGTTTCCCCACCCCCCCAAAAAAAAAGGGAGATTTAAATTGCCACTAAGTGGATCTACGTCAATTCTGTTTGTCGTATATCTGCCAGCCACGTTCTGCCACTTACTTTGTGTAGTGTAATACACTGGGCCTGATTTTTGCCGGAGCAGCAGGAAAAAGTTTTGGCTTTCATTGCTGACTCAGCCTCTAGCTCTTTCGCCTCCTCTTCAGAAAGTTCCAAATATATAAGCAGCGAGGCGTCAGTGGATGCTCCCGGTCAGCAACAAGTCGCTTCCTTGTGTCCTTCACCCAAACCAAAAGTGAAGGATGCATCAGGCGACACTACAGTTTACTCCATGGAGCTCTTTACACATACCGTGCCTGGGTTAGAAAGGGAAATTAACAGCCCATTACAAGATGAATCGGACATGGAGTGCACTGATGCACAGCCACAGCTAGATTATTATGCTGTTCCATTGACTCAGATCACTACATTGCCCTCGCAGTGTACTGAGCTAGAAACTGACCCTGATGAGACTATGGTGCCCCATCCCGAACGCTATAGCACCTTACACAGTGACACAGAAAAAGGTGCACTTGACATTGAAGAGGAGGTGATAGATGACCCAGATTGGCAGCCATTGGGGGAAGAGGGTGCCGCTGACAGTAGCTCAGAAGCGGAGGAGGATGATCCGCAGCAGCCGTCAACATCACAACAGCTTTCATCTGGCAGACCCGTCTCAGGCCAAAAAAGTTTGTCAACCAAAAAAACAGTTTTAGGACAGCGTGGCCATCCGGTGAAAGTAGCACAGCGTGCAATGCCTGAATAGGTATTGCATAGTAGGAAGAGTGGAGTGTGACAATTTTTTAACCAAGATCCAAATGATCATTGCAAAGTTATCTGTAAGAAATGCTCAAAGACCTTTAGCAGAGGAAAGAATCCCCTAAATTTAAATACAACGTGCATGCGTAGACATTTAACCAGCATGCACTTGCAAGCCTGGACTAACTACCAAACGTCCTGTACCGTTGGTGCACCTGCTCAGAATGAAGGTAGTCAGCAAAGCTACATTGCTTCCCTCACTGTAAGCCCACCAGTTAGGACACCACCAGCAGCAAATTTGGAGGTATCGTCGCAAGGCCAAAGCAGTCAGGGAATCACAAGGTTTTTGGTAGGAAACACTGTATGTAGGTCAACATCAAGAATACCATCACCAACCCTTTCTCAACCGCCATGTCCACCACCACCACCACTGCTAGTTCCACCATATGCACCTCTCCAGTCCAGCTCACCCTACAAGAGACTCTCGTTAGGAAAAGAAACTACTCATCCTCTCATCCGCGTACACAGGGTTTGAACGCCCACATTGCTAGACTAATCTCGTTAGAGATGATGCCCTACCGGTTGGTTGAAAGCGAAGCTTTCAAAGCCCTGATGGCCTACGCAGTACCATGCTATAACCTACCCAGTCGACACTTCTTTGCGAGAAAAGCCATCCCAGCCCTCCACCAGCATGTCAAAGACCGCATTGTCCATGCACTGAGGCAATCAGTCAGTAGAAAGGTTCACCTCACAACAGATGCATGGACCAGTAGGCATGGCCAGGGAAGTTACGTGTCCATCACAGCACACTGGGTTAATGTGGTGGATGCAGGGTCCACAGGGGACAGTCATAGTGGGACAGTTCTGCCTAGCCCACGGTCTAGGAAAAGTTGGCTGTAGGCGTTCGCCCCTCCTCCTCCTCCTCCAGAAGCGAGAGCTCGTCCACAGAGCGCAGTCGCACGACCACTCCATCCGCAGCTGCCAGTGTTGCACACGAGGTGTCCCATTATGGAACAGCTTGTGGTGTCAGCAGGCTGTGTTGGAAATGAAGTGTTTGGGTGACAACAGACACACCGCGGAAGTTCTGGCCGAGTACTTGCAGCAAGAAACTCAGTCATGGCTGGGCAGTGTACATCTTGAGGCTGGCAAGGTAGTCAGTGATAACGGAAGGCATTTTATGGCTGCCATAGCCCTTTCAGAACTGAAACACATACCTTGCCTGGCTTACACCTTGAACCTGGTGGTGCAGTGCCTCCTGAAAAATTATCCGGGGTTACCAGCCCTGCTCCTGAAGGTGCGAAGACTTTGCTCGCACATCCGCCGGTCGCCCGTACACTCCAGCCGTATGCTGAACCATCAGCGATTGCTGAGGCTTCCCCAGCACCGCCTAATAATCGACGTTGCAACAAGGTGGAACTCCACACTGCACATGCTTCAGAGGCTGTGCGAACAGAGGCGTGCTGTAATGTATTTGTGGGAGGATACACATACACGGGCAGGCAGTTGGATGGCAGACATGGAGTTGTAAGGTGTGCAGTGGTCGAAGCTACAAGACCTCTGTCAAGTCCTTCAGTGTTTTGAGGAATGCACACGGCTGGTAAGTGTAGACAATGCCATCATAAGCATGAGCATCCCACTACTGCGTCTGCTGATGCAAAGTTTGATGCACATTAAGGAGCAGGCATCTGCAGCCAAGGAGGAGGGAAGCCTTGATGACAGTCAGCCATTGTCTGCTCAGGGAACTCTCCTGGACGAGGTGGCGGATGAAGAGGAGGAGGATGATGGGGATGAATATTTATGGGAGGAGGATGCTTCTCAGGGGGCAATAGAAACTGGTGGCGTTGCAAGGTCAGGTACAGGGTTTTTGCGGGAGACAAATGATGTTGATTTGCAAGAAAGTGCTCCTCAACCAAGCACAAGCAGTAAATTGACACCTGAAACATTGGCCCACATGGCAGAGTATGCCTTGCGTATCCTAAAAAGGGACCCCCGCATTATCAAAATGATGACTGATGACGATTACTGGTTGGCCTGCCTCCTGGATCCACGATATAAAGGAAAATTACAAAATATCATGCCACATCAGAACTTTGAGCAAATATTGGCTACCAAACAAGCAACTCTTGTAGACCATTTGGTTCAGGCATTCCCAGCACACAGCGGTGGTGATGGTTCTCACACGAGCTGTAGGGGGCAACATGGCAGAGGTGTTAGAGGTGCACAAATCAGAAGTGGCGTTGGACAGAGGGGTTTTATAACCAGGTTGTGGAGTGATTTCGCAATGACCGCAGACACG
The DNA here is from genome assembly GCF_051348905.1 of Ranitomeya variabilis. Classification (NCBI taxonomy): domain Eukaryota; kingdom Metazoa; phylum Chordata; class Amphibia; order Anura; family Dendrobatidae; genus Ranitomeya; species Ranitomeya variabilis. The sequence goes on along the minus strand of NC_135236.1, from coordinate 217,319,818 downwards.
ACAGGTACTGCTGCATCGATTCAAAGTGACAGGAGACTGCATTTGTCCAGTATGGTTTCGATCTATTTTTCCTCCCTTATCGATGTTCTCCCTCACAGGTTATTCCCCTTTGATTACTGGTCATCTAAAACAGACACCTGGCCTGAATTGGCAGAATATGCATTACAGGAGCTCGCTTGCCCAGCTGCTAGTGTGCTATCAGTATAAGCAAGGAAAACAAAACAGGCTATAATATACACACCATTTAGTCATGTTGTCATAGACAAGATGCAAAAGGAAATAACTTATGCCTGCAAATGGAATTGTGTGGGACACACCAATGCTAAAAAGCAAAAAACCACTAGAAAATGGTGCAATAAAGTCCAAAGAGTAATATTCAATAACTTTATTAAGTGTAAATATATAAACACAAGGAATCAGGACAATAGCGAGTTAAAACTGAAAACAAAGTGCATGGAACGCATGGAGTCAGACATAGTTCCCCACAACAACAACTACTGAGTCAGTCATACTGGAAAAGTGCATCAATAGTAATACCCCTATATGCTCCATAATGGTACCAATACATAACATATTAAACTAGGAGCATGCAGGTAAAAGTAATAGGAATCTATGCATAACCACATTCAAGAGCAATAACCCAGATGAAATAACATACCAGTGCTGCGATGTGGGAAACGTGTCAGCTCCAACCCACCCCTGGGTGTTAGTGTGCTATCAGAAAGTGTCTTCAGTGCTGCTGGTTCAATACTGACCGAAAAAAGGACTCGTCTGGCTACCCAAAATGTTGATGATCTAACCTTCATTAAAATGAACCAATCATGGATTTCAAATTATTTTGCCCCACCTTCCCCTGCTGACACGTAGCTTGCCTGGAAAATGTCTTGCTTTTGGCCTCCTCTGACTGACCCAATTCCTCCATTTGCAGCTGCTGAATGTCGACCATAGGCCATTTTTTTTACCTCCCTAAATGGGCTGACTCCCCCCACAGGGCCGTGGTCACCACCTAGCGCAAGCACCCGTGCGAGTGCCGTTTGCCTGGACAGGTGGGTGGACCCACTCTTGGGCGACGGCACTGGCACAGGGTCCCTCATAGTACAATGAAGTGTCTCTGACGGTGGTGGTGCACAACCAACGTCAGACACACCGTCGTAATATAAGGGGCCCTGTGCCAGTACCGCCGCCCACGAGAGAGTGTTCCCCCCCAGGTCAAACAGTGCTCTACCACTTGCAAAACTTACCTCTCCCTGCTCCACCACTGTGTAGTCTGTGCTGTTAAATCCTTCAATGGCACTGCCAATACAAATTTGTTGAAATGATAGATGATAGCAAAAATATACAGGGGCCCTGGCCTCCATTTAGACCAGTTAATACTTTGCGCCAACTACCACTGTCTGCTACTCAGCAGAGGAGCCCACCCCTGTACCTAGCTATGCCACCTGTTTATTTATGAACATTTTTTTGGGAAGACATTTACCTGACTTTATTATTTTGGCCTACTAACTGTGTTAGCCACTCCTTACAGTTGTCCTCCACTGAACAAAGCTCTGCCGCCTGTGTACTCCAGTTACCAATTTTGAACTGCATTTAGCCAACTTTTTTATTTTAGGCCTACTATCTGTGTCTGTCTGCGCCACTCAATACAGCTGTCCTCCACTGAACAAAGCTATGCCGCCTGTGTACTCCAGTTACCAATTTTGAACTGCATTTAGCCTACTTTTTTATTTTAGGTCTACTAAGTCTGTCTGGGCCACTCCATACACTTGACCTCCACTGAACAAACCAATGCCGCCAGTTTACTCCTGTTACCAGTTTTGAAGTGCATTTAGCCTAGTTATATGGACCTACTAACTGTGTCTGCCTCCCATTCCAGTTGTCCTCCAATGCACAAAGCTGAGCCGTCAGTTTACTCCTGTTTCGACTATTAAACTGCATTTGGCCTACTTGTTTGGTTGGGCCTACTAACGGTGTCTGCCGCTCCTTGCTTTTCTCCTCCACTGAACAAAGCTGAGCCTCAATTTTCATCCTGTGTTGAATATTAAACTGCATTTGGCCTACTTGTTTGGTTGGGCCTACTAACGGTGTCTGTCGCTCCTTGCTTTTCTCCTCCACTTAACAAAGCTGAGCCGCCAGTTTACTCCTGTTTCAAATATTAAATTGCATTTGGCCTACTTGTTTGGTTGGGCCTACTAACGGTGTCTGCCGCTGCTTGTTGTTCTCCGCTGAACAAAGCTGAGCCGCCACTTTACTCCTGTTTCGAATATTAAACTGCATTTGGCCTACTTGTTTGGTTGGGCCTACTAACTGTGTCTGCCCCTCATTACAGCTGCCCTCCACTGCACAAAGCTATGCCGCCTGTGTACTCCAGTTACCAATATTGAACTGCATTTAGCCTACTTTATTATTTTAGGCCTACTAAGTCTGTCTGCGCCACTCCTTACAGTTGTCCTCCGCTGAACAAAGCTATGCCGCCAGTTTAGTCCTGTTACCGATTTTGAACTGCATTTAGCCTACTTTATTATTTTAGGCCTACTAATTCTGTCTGCGCCACTCATTACAGCTGTCCTTTATTGAACAAAGCTATGCCGCCTGTTTACTCCTGTTACCATTTTTTAACTGCTTGGAGCCTACTTTTTTAATGTGGGCCTACAAACTGCGCCACTCATTACAGCTGTCCTCCATTGAACAAAGCTATGCCGCCTGTTTACTCCTGTTACTGATTTTGAACTGCATTTAGCCTACTTTTTTATTTTAGGCCTACTAAGTCTGTCTGCGCCACTCCTTACAGTTGTCCTCCGCTGAACAAAGCTATGCTGCCAGTTTACTCCTGTTACCTATTTTGAACTGCATTTAGCCTACTTACTTTATTGGGCCTACTAACTGCCAGCCACTCCTTACAGTTGTCCTCCGCTGAACAAAGCTATGCTGCCTGTTTAGTCCTGTTACCAGTTTTGAACTGCATTTAGCCTACTTTATTATTTGGGCATATATCTGTGTTTCCTCGTCATCCTGCCCATTGCCCTGCCACTGCTAGATGACTCTGCTGGTACATTGACCCAGACCACTACATTCCCCTTGCACTACACAGCCAGAATCTGACCCTTCTGAAAGTCAGGGGTTCCCCTTCCCGCATACTATACCACCTTACACGGGGACAAAGAGGAAGGTGCAGATGAAAGAGCAGGTTCCTTCATCAGGTGGGGGGGCATACTCGTTGGCAACGTCACTGGCACAGGGCCCTTCATAGTACGCAAAAGTGTCTCTGCCGGTGGGAGGCGCCCCCGCCGTCATACACACCGATGTACTTTGAGGGTCCCTGAGCCAGTGCCAATGAGAACGAGTGGGCCCCCCCTTCTTGCTCAGGATCACAGCACTTGCAAAGTTTAAATGCTTACCTCTCCCTGCTCCACCGCCGTGATGTATTCCGCGTTTCCTGGGCCAACGAAAAATGAGCCAGCCCTACCCCCCCACAACTTTAGCCAAATGACCCCCAGTTTTCAATGCCTAACTATTATTATAAAGTAAATTGAGATTGGCAAGCTTCAGCAATAAGAATTAATGTTTTGGGCATTAAAATGGGCACTGTAGGTGTTTTCCTGTCCTCCACTCTCTGCCGACTTTGATTCCCCATTGACTTGCATTGGGTTTCGTGTTTCGGTCGGCCCCCGACTTTTCGCAATAATCGGCCGATTTCACCCAACCCGACTTTTCAGAAAGTCGGGTTTCGCGAAACCCGACTCGATCCTAAAAAAAGTAAAAGTCGCTCAACTCTAATGACAAGTACTATAAAATGCTATGCACCTTTATGTGTGAAGTAACACATTAAAGAGACTTTTGTGTTTGAATTTTGTGGGCCACTGCCTACGGTGCTACCACCGCTGCCTTGCAATATAAAAATATATATAATAGCCACACACACATGTATATATTACGTAGTCTCCTTTATTATGTATATTGCCATCCCTTTTTATACAGTGCCCTCTCTTGTTATGTACAGTACCATCCCTTACATATTGAATTATATAGAGCCCTGTTTTTTATTACATACAGTCCTGTCTTGTTAGCTGTATAATGCAATGATGGCTAATGGAGCATGGGAAAGCTTATTTTCTAATGGAGGAGATGATGGACTCCTCCATCAGCAGTCATTTTATATCTAAAAACAGAAGGGACTATATAATAAGAGGGCGCTGTGAATAACAAGAATACACTATGTAAGAGACAGTACTGTACATAACAGCAGATGAAGCTATATAATAAGGGACAGCACCATATATAACTAGAGAGGATGGTCTGTAATAAGGGACGATGTTATACATAATAAAAGAGGAAACTATGTAACTAAGGATGGTGTTATACAGAATTAGTGAGTACACTATATACTAAGGGACTGTGTTATACATAATAAGTACGTACACTACTAAGGGACTGTGTTAGACATAATAAGTGCTAATAATGTCTTCCTCCACCCCCCATTCCTAAGTCCATTATAAGTCCCCCTTCCTCCCATTCCAATCCCCCACACCCCTCATTGTCCTCCTCCCCCGCATCCCATTATTTTCTTCTCCCCCACCCCATCTTTGCCGTCTTCACCACCTCCATCATTGCCTTCTCCATCACCACTATCATAGCTTTCTCCCCATCACCCTATATCATTGCCCATTTCACCACCTCCATCATTTCCTACTCCCCACCACTCCCATCATTGCCCATTCCACCACCTCTATCATTTCCTCCCCCTCCACGACCCCATTATTGCCCTTTCCACTACCACCATCATTGTCCTTTCCACCACCACATCATTGTTCTTTCCACCGCTTCCATCATTGCTTTTTCCCCTACCACCCCATCATTGCCCTTTCCACCACTTCCATCAATTCCTCCTCCCCCACCACCCCATCATTGTCTTTTCCACCACTCCCATCATTTCCTCCCCCACCACCACATTATTGTCCTTTCCACTACCATCATTGCATTCTCCCCACCACCTCCATTATTGTTCTTTTGTTCTTTCCACCTCCATCATTGCTTTTCCCCTACCAACCCATTATTGCCCTTCCACCACCACCACCATCATTACATTCTCCCCCACCACCCCCATCATTGCCCTTTCCACCACCTCCATCATTTCCTCCCCTACCAACCCATTACTGCCCTTCCACCACCACCATTACATTCTCCCCACCACCCCATCATTGTTCTTTCCACCATCTCCATCATTGCTTTCTCCCCTACAACCCCATCATTGCCCTTTCCACCAACTCCTTCACAGCCTTCTCCTCCACCACTCCCATCATTGCCTTCTCCCCCACCTCCATCATTGCATTCTCCCCTACTACCAACATCATCGCCCATTCCACCACTTTCATCATTTCCTCCCCCACTATCCCCATAATTGCCCTTTCCACCACCATCATTGTCCTTTCCACCACCATTTCCTCCCCCTTCCCCCACCATTATTGAGCTTTCACCACCTCCATCATTGCCTTCTCCCTCCACCACCATCATTGCCCATTCCACCACCTCCATCATTTCCTCCTCCCCATCATTGCCTATTCCACCGCCATCCCCATCCTTGGCCATTCCACCACTTCCATCATTTCCTCCTCCCCCCACCATCCCCATCTTTGCCCATTCCACCACTTCCATCATTTCCTCCTCCCCCACCATCCCCATCATTGCCCTCTCCATCACCCTCATCAATGCCTTCTCCCCATCATTGCCCTCTCCTCCCCCTACACACAGACACACACACCATTCACCTCTCTGCACATTCCCCCACAACACACACACCTCTCTGCATGCTCTGCCGCAGCATCACCGTCGCCTTCCTCTCTCTGGCACAGCCGGCCACTGAATAATGACATCATCCAGCGGCACTGCTGTCTGTGTGAGAGGAAGCGCGGGCAGGAAGCAGGAAGGATCGCTGCAGCTCCACTGCTATTTTCTCTTGTAGGCAGCAGAGCTGCAGGGAGCTCTGCCTGCCCGCTGCATATGAGGGCAATCTGGCCAGGGACCAGATTGCCCTCATCATTAGCCACCCTGCAGGGCCCCACCAACTCTGGGCCCCGGGGCAGCCGCACAGGCTGCACATGCGGTATGTCCGCCCATGCTCCGCTCTTCACCATGAAGTGATTTTAATTACATCTGATCACATCAGGTTCCGACCAACCCATAAATGTAGACTTTACCAAGAGAGGTGTTTATATTCACCCATACATTCAGAGATTAGCCATTGATAAGTGTTCACACTGGGCAGTTAGGTCAGGGACCCATCTGATTCATGAGATTACCTTGACGATGGTGGATGGGCTCACATTATTTGGCCAAATTTTGTGCTAAGCGTCTCATGTGTATTTCTCGCTCTATATATATAATATATCATGATAGCCCTAGTTCTCACCATATATATCTAATATATAATTGCCTAGAATACTACTTCCTGCAATTTGTGCCAACTTCCGTGGCTTTGTCCGGAGCTATTGTCCGGAGCTAATGTCCGGAGCTAATGTCCGGAGCTAATGTCCGGAGCTAATGTCCGGAGCTAATGTCCGGAGATAAGTGACGTCACCAGTGTCCTACACCCAGGCAGAGCACAGTGGCCCCAGGCAGAGCACACACCAAATCGGAGGCCGAGGGTCCACACCATCCAAATCAGAGGCCGACGGGCCCCACCCACCAAATCGGAGGCCGAGGGTCCCCGCCCACCAAATCGGAGGCCGAGGGTCCCCGCCCACCAAATCGGAGGCCGAGGGTCCCCGCCCACCAAATCGGAGGCCGAGGGGCCCCACCAACCAAATCGGAGGCCGAGGAGCCCCGCCCACCAAATCGGAGGCCGAGGGTCCCCGCCCACCAAATCGGAGGCCGAGGGTCCCCGCCCACCAAATCGGAGGCCGAGGGTCCCCGCCCACCAAATCGGAGGCCGAGGGTCCCCGCCCACCAAATCGGAGGCCGAGGGTCCCCGCCCACCAAATCGGAGGCCGAGGGTCCCCGCCCACCAAATCGGAGGCCGAGGGTCCCCGCCCACCAAATCGAAGGCCGAGCGGCCCCGCCCACCAAAGCGGAGGCAGATGGACCCCGCCCACCAAATCGGAGGCCGTGGGGCCCCGCCAACCAAAGCGGAGGCCGTGGGGCCCCGCCAACCAAAGCGGAGGCCGAGGGGCCCCGCCCACCAAATCGGAGGCCGAGGGGCCCCGCCCACCAAATCGGAGGCCGAGGGGCCCCGCCCACCAAAGCGGAGGCCGAGGGGCCCCGCCCACCAAAGCGGAGGTCGAGGGTCCCCGCCCACCAAATCGGAGGCCGAGGGTCCCCGCCCACCAAATCGGAGGCCGGTCCCCGCCCACCAAATCGGAGGCCGAGGGTCCCCACCCACCAAATCGGAGGACGAGGGGCCCCACCAACCAAATCGGAGGCCGAGGAGCCCTGCCCACCAAAAGTAAGTGCGGCCCCAAAAGTAAGTGCGCCCCCGGGTGCAAAAGTAAGTGCGCCCCCGGGTGCAAAAGTAAGTGCGCCCCCGGGTGCAAAAGTAAGTGCGCCCCCGGGTGCAAAAGTAAGTGCGCCCCGGGTGCAAAAGTAAGTGCGCCTCCGGGTGCAAAAGTAAGTGCGCCCCCGGGTGCAAAAGTAAGCGCGCCCCCGGCCCCGGGTGCAAAAGTAAGCGCGCCCCCCAGTCCCGTGTGTGAAAAGTGCTGCTGTAAAGCTGGTAGCGCTGTTCAAGCACCATGTATTTCCTTCAGGAAATGCCCATCTAATATATAATTGCCTAGAATACTACTTCCTGCAATTTGTGCCAACTTCCGTGGCTTTGTCCGGAGATAATGTCCGGAGCTAATGTCCGGAGATAATGTCCGGAGCTAATGTCCGGAGATAAGTGACGTCACCAGTGTCCTACACCCAGGCAGAGCACAGGGGCCCCAGGCAGCATATGGGGCCCCAGGCAGAGCACAGGGGCCCCAGGCAGCATATGGGGCCCCAGGCAGAGCACAGTGGTCCCAGGCAGAGCACAGGGGCCCCAGGCAGCCTATGGGGCCCCAGGCAGAGCACAGTGGCCCCAGGCAGAGCACAGGGGCCCCAGGCAGCATATGGGGCCCCAGGCAGAGCACAGGGGCCCCAGGCAGCATATGGGACCCCAGGCAGAGCACAGTGGCCCCAGGCAGAGCACAGGGGCCCCAGGCAGAACATGGGGCCCCAGGCAGAGCACAGGGGCCCCAGGCAGAGCACAGGGGCCCCAGGCAGCATATGGGGCCCCAGGCAGAGCACAGTGGCCCCAGGCAGAGCACAGGGGCCCCAGGCAGCATATGGGGCCCCAGGCAGAGCACAGGGGCCCCAGGCAGCTTATGGGGCCCCAGGCAGAGCACAGTGGCCCCAGGCAGAACATGGGGCCCCAGGCAGAGCACAGTGGCCCCAGGCAGAGCACAGGGGCCCCAGGCAGAACATGGGGCCCCAGGCAGAGCACAGGGGCCCCAGGCAGCTTATGGGGCCCCAGGCAGAGCACAGTGGCCCCAGGCAGAACATGGGGCCCCAGGCAGAGCACAGTGGCCCCAGGCAGAGCACAGGGGCCCCAGGCAGCATATGGGGCCCCAGGCAGAGCACAGGGGCCCCAGGCAGCATATGGGGCCCCAGGCAGAGCACAGTGGCCCCAGGCAGAGCACAGGGGCCCCAGGCAGCCTATGGGGCCCCAGGCAGAGCACAGTGGCCCCAGGCAGAACTTGGGGCCCCAGGCAGAGCACAGGGGCCCCAGGTAGAGCACAGGGGCCCCAGGCAGCATATGGGGCCCCAGGCAGAGCACAGTGGTCCCAGGTAGAGCACAGGGGCCCCAGGCAGCCTATGGGGCCCCAGGCAGAGCACAGGGGCCCCAGGCAGCATATGGGGCCCCAGGCAGAGCACAGGGGCCCCAGGCAGCATATGGGGCCCCAGGCAGAGCACAGGCGCCCCAGGCAGCATATGGGGCCCCAGGCAGAGCACAGCGATATTTTGGACCACTGTGCGGTGTTTCAGACCCCCTGTGTGATGTCTGGGGCCCTGTTCTTAAGTATATTAAAGATTAAAGTAACGTATATTAAAGTATATTATAGATCAAATTTGACACGTTTATGAGCACCATTGAGTGATATACTCAAGAATGACATAATTTTTCAACATTTTATGGTTTCAAACTGTAAACACTCAGAGTTTTTTTTACTTCAACCAGAAAACCTTAACGGTTCATAAAAAACTTGACTGTTCAGGATATGATAAAAGTCATAGTATTCTGAATCTTTAACTTATAAAGATACCTTTACATGGGGTGATTATTGGTTCCAGAGAGGCTTTCGGCCGATAATCGTACACATGGCTGGTGACAGGACAATACAATATAAACGTTCAAAGGTAAACACTGATAACATTAAAATCTAATATATAATTGCCTAGAATACTACTTCCGGCAATTTGTGCCACCTTCCGTGGCTTTGTCCGGAGATAATGTCCGGAGATAAGTGACGTCACCAGTGTCCTACACCTGCTCAGGGTGGACAAAGATATATGCCTTCGTGGTGCGCGGCACTTTTCTGATTGGTTGCCGCCTGCCGCGAGCGACCAATCAGAAATGTGCCGTACTGTCAAGAATTGTCAAGAGCTGGTGAGTGCAGCCATTTTTTGTTCTTTCTTACTATTATTTATTAATTGTATTATTCTTACATTTGAATAAATAAAGTATATATGGATTCTAGACTCCCGATTCTTTAGAATCGGGCTGCCATCTAGTATAATATAATGGCTCCAGTTCCCTCATAAATATATATAGTATGATGGCCCTAGTTCTCCCCATATATAAAGTATGATGGCCCCAGTTCTCCCTATATAGATTGTAAGCTTGCAAGCAGGGCCCTCACTCCTCTTGGTATCTATTTTGAACTGTGTTTTTGTTACGCTGTAATGTCTATTGTCTGTACAAATCCCCTCTATAATTTGTAAAGCGCTGCGGAATATGTTGGCGCTATATAAATAAAATTATTATTATATATAGTACGATGGCCCCAGTTTCTCCATACTGTATATATAGTAGGATAGTCCTAGTTCTCCCCATATACAGGTCTGGCAAAAATTAAGAGACCGCCACATCTAAACCCTGTCATGGGCAGCCCAATCTCTACACCTCAACCCCATTGAAAACCTCTGGAATTTAATCAAGAGGATGATGGATAGCCACAAGCCATCAAACAAAGAACTGCTTACATTTTTGCACCAGGAGCAGTGTGAAAGACTGGTGGAAAGCATGCCAAGACGCATCAAAGCTGTGATTAAAAATCATGGTTATTCCATAAAATATTGATTTCTGAACTGTTCATGAGTTAAAACATTAGTGTTGTTGTTTATAAGTGATTATGAACTTGTTTTCTTTGCATTATTTGAGGTCTGAAAGCACTGTGTTTTTTTTTGTAATTTTGACCATTTCTCCTTTTCAGAAAAAAAATACAAAATGTATTGCTTGGAAATTTGGAGATATGTTGTCAGTAGTTTATAGAATAAAAGAACAATTTAAATTTTTACTCAAAAGTATACCTATAAAGAGAAAAATCAGACAAACTGAACATTTTGCAGTGGTCTCTTAATTTTTGACAGAGCTGTGTATATATAGCATGATGGCCCCAATTCCCCCATATATATAGTATGATGGCCCCAGCTCCCGTATATATAGTATGATGGTTCCAGTTCCCCCATGTATAGTATGATGGCCCCAGCCCCCATATATATAGTATGATGGCCCCAGTTCCTCCATATGTAAAGTATGATGGCCCAGCCCCCATATAAACTGCTCAAAAAATAAAGGGAACACTTAAACAACGGAACATAACTCCAAGTAATTCAAACTTCTGTGAAATCAAACTGTCCACTTAGCAAGCAACACTGACAATCAATTTCACATGCTGTTGTGCAAATGGAATAGACAACAGATGGAAATTATTGGCAATTATCAAGACACACTCAATAAAGAAGTGGTTCTGCAGGTGGGGACCACAGACCACATCTCAGTACCAATGCTTTCTGGCTGATGTTTTGGTCACTATTGAATGTTGGTTGTGCTTTCACTCTCGTGGTAGCATGAGACGGATTCTACAACCCACACAAGTGGCTCAGGTAGTGCAGCTCATCCAGGATGGCACATCAATCTGAGCTGTGGCAAGGTTTGCTGTGTCTGTTAGCGTAGTGTCCAGAGGCTGGAGGCGCTACCAGGAGACAGGTCAATATACCAGGAGACATGGAGGGGGCCGTAGGAGGGCAACAACCCAGCAGCAGGACTGCTACCTCAGCCTTTGTGCAAGGAGGAACAGGAGGAGCACTGCCAGAGCCCTGCAAAATGACCTCCAGCAGGCCACAAATGTGCATGTGTCTGCACAAATGGTTAGAAACCGACTCAATGAGGATGGTCTGAGTGCCCAACGTCCACAGATGGGTGTTGTGCTCACAGCCCAACACCGTGCAGGCCGCTTGGCATTTGCCACAGAACACCAGGATTGGCAAATTCGCCACCGACGCCCTGTGCTCTTCACAGATGAAAGCTGGTTCACACTGTGCACATGTGACAGAGTCTGGAGATGCCGTGGAGAGCAATCTCCTGCCTGCAACATCCTTCAGCATGACTGGTTTGGCAGTGGGTCAGTAATGGTGTGGGGCGGTATTTCTTTGGAGGGCCGCACAGCCCTCCATGTGCTCGCCAGAGGTAGTCTGACTGACATTAGGTTCCGAGATGAGCTCCTCAGACACCTTGTGAGACCATATGCTGGTGTGGTTGGCCCTGGGTTCCTCCTAATGCAGGACAATGCCAGGCCTCATGTGGCTGGAGTGTGCCAGCAGTTCCTGCAAGATGAAGGCATTGAAGCTATGGACTGGCCCACCTGTTCCCCAGACCTGAATCCGATTGAACACATCTGGGACATCCACCAAAATCACGTTGCACCACAGACTGTCCAAGAGTTGGCGGATGCTTTAGTCCAGGTCTGGGAGGAGATCCCTCAGGAGACCATCAGCCGCCTCAGCAGGAGCATGGCCAGGCATTGTAGGGAGGTCATACAGGCACATGGAGGCCACACACACTACTGAGCATAATTTCCTTGTCTTGAGGCATTTCCACTGAAGTTGGATCAGCCTGTAGCTTCATTTTCCACTTTGATTTTGAGCATCATTCCAACTCCAGACCTCCGTGGGATATTAGTTGATAATTTTTAGGTTTTATTGTTCTCAACACATTCTACTCTGCAATGAATAAAGATTTACAACTGGAATATTTCATTCAGTGATATCTAGGATGTGGGATTTGTGTTCCCTTTATTTTTTTGAGCAGTGTATATAGTATGATGGCTCCAGCCCCCATATATATAGTATGATGGCCCCAGTTATTCCATATATAAAGTATGATGGCCTCAGCCCCCATATATACAGTATGATGGCTCCAGTTCCTCCCTATAAAGTATGATGGCACTAGCCCCCATATATACAGTATGATGGCCCCAGTTCCTCTCATATATATAGTAGGATGGCCCCACAGCCCATTCATCTAACAAATAATTAAGTTTATACTCACCTCATCCTGATTCCCAGCACCGCATTATCCGTCTTCTCTTCTGGCCTGTAGAGCGGTGCGAGACAATGACGAAATCGCATCCCCCTGCATGAGCACGCTGAGGTATCGCAGGTCGCGGTCTGCAGCTTACGAAACAGACTGATGCGCGTGGCCGCATCACAGCACAGCAGACACGGCCGCATGCAGTTTGCTTTGCGAGGCCATCAGGCGCCTGGCCCTGCACAGCTGCTGGGGTAGCAGCTTGGGGGTGCATTTGCCTCCTCGCCACCTGGCCCAGCCCACTCCTGGTCAGAGGCAGAGTGATGGGAGAGGGAGTGTCATGTGATGCGCTCTACTCCATCACTGCTTTCAACTGCATCGGCATCTATGACGCCGATAAGTTGAATGCGGGGGGGGCGGCGCTGAGCCCCTCTCACCCACGGGCCCCATATCGGCCACATGGTGTGCCGCTATTAGCAGCACGCCACTGGCTGGGGGCCCCTGGTGGAGTGTGTATAGTATATAGTGTGGACTCCAAACTATACACTAAATAAACAGGCTTATCTCTACACTATATAGTACATACACAGCTCCATACTATATTCTGTAACGCAGAATATAGTGTGGAACTTTGTATATACTAAATAGTGTATAGTATGAACTCCCCAAAACATATTATATACGCAGTCACAGCTCCACAATATATACTACAATATAGTCCACTTATTGGTATTCCCCTGTCATGTATAGCAGGGGTGTCAAACTGCATTCCTCGAGGGCCTCAAACCATGCGTGTTCTCAAGATTTCCTTCTCATTGCACAAGGTGCTGGATGCTGGAATCATTCTGTGCAGGTGATTAAATGATCACCTGTGCAATACAAAGAAATCCTGAAAACATGACCTGTTTGCAGCCCTTGAGGAATGCAGTTTGACACCCCTGCTGTATAGGGTTGTAATTTTCAGCATCTATATTATTCTGTATATATTCACTGCACAGCACCACTTCACCTGTGCTGTATATTGGGTGTTAGACCACGCTCACATGTTCAGTATTTGATTACTATTTTATCTCAGTATGTGTAAGCCAAAATCAGGAGTGGAACAATCAGAGGAAAAGAAACACGTCACCACTTCTGTATTTTTCACCACTCCTGGATTTGTCTTACAAATATACTGACCAGATACTGAATGTGGCTTAATTTTTAGTATCTGTATTATCCTGTATATATGCACAGCACAGCACCACTTCTCATGTTCTATATACTGAGTGTAATTCTCAGTACCTGTATTATTGTCGGACTGCCCTGACGGGGTATTGGTGAAATCCCTGTGGGCCTTTGGCTGTGGGAAGGAGAGGAGGATGAGAAGAAGGAAAAAAAAGTCTGCAGTTTTTAGGGGCACGAGCCCTTTAAAAGCGCAGACCGCGTATGTGCAGGGGTGTGTGCATGCAGCGTTCATTACCTGAGCCGCCACGGTGCACATCCCGATCGATACTGGCAAGTGTATGCCCATCATCACCAGTGTATGACGTCAGTGTCATGCGACGGGCGCACACGTTCAACGCCAGCCTCTGCTATGTCGGCAGCCATTTTAATATAAGCACGCGAACCTGCAGAGGAGGCTGCTGCTGCTGGGAGCACAGGCAGGTAAGAGGAATGTTTTTTTTTAATTCTCTCAAATATAGGGGGGCAGGATGGATACACATATGGGGGGACCAGGATGGATACACATATGGGGGGACCAGGATGGATACACATATGGGGGGCCAGGATGGATATGTAGCGCCCCCACTGCCGCAGGGCCGAGGGGTACCCGGTACCGGGCCTCAGAGTCTCTGCTTCTGGGGTTGTCACGGCGGCTAGGCCCCGGCCCGTGACCCTGCCGTGGGGCGCACGGTGAATGATAGGTGTGGATGTTGGTGGTGCAGTTGTGGGGTGCAGGTCGCGGTAAATAATGAGGACACCAGGTTGCAGTCTCTTTACCTCTTTACTGGAGATCTCTGAGTCCTCAGTCCAGAATACGGTTCACCAGGCTGCGCAAGTCCGGCCGGTCCAATGGCACCTCCAGAGTTCACTTCACAGGTGGAAATCGGTGCCTTCCTTCTTAGCGCTATGTGTTGTAGTCCTTCCCTGCTATGCTTACGGAAAGTACCCCACAACCGTTGTGTCTGTTTCTCGTGTTCCCTCACAACTCGATTAACTGATCTTCTGCTAATCTTCCGTCCCTTCCTGATGTTACAGTTAGAACGGCACCCGTTTGTCGGGTAGGCCTGGAGTTCTTCCGGGACCCTAGAGACGCCCCTCTCCCGCAATTGCCTCCCAAGACTTCATAGGTGATTTAGGTGAGACAGCCCGCCTGAGACTGACTGTCCTGCCGCTGTTTAGAGTATTGCTTGAAGCTGTCTAATGAAATACTCCCTCGGCGTTCCGGCCGCCGGTAGTGCGCCTCAGTAGGATGTTGCTCCGGTCTTACAGCACGACCCCTACTGGTATTCTCCTATTGCTTGATCTCGTTTCTCACTCAGCACAATCTATCTCGCTTCTAGTCCTTTCTTGGGCCCCGCCGCTTCCCGGAGCTGGCGCGGACCCGTTACGTTCTTTTCAGTGCCAAGCCTCTGTCAGGATCCCACCCCTGACAGAGACCCTACTGTCTCTTCCTCCACAACACCCTCTGCCACTAGGTGTTGCTTCGTCCAATCCAGTCAGCTTTCTCCTCTGACTTCCTGCCTGACCCCCAGTTTACCCACTATGGTGGGGAGTGGCCTAATGAATAGAACCCTTAGCTCCCCCCGGAGGCCCAGCTGTGAAATCTATTGGTGTCTGTGATACCTGATCAGATGAACTCCTTCAGTGCCATCGGACGCACCATGGCTCCCCATAGTGGCGGAGCCACAGTACTGCAACGACCAGGACTGTGGGGCACTGCACTCCCCCCTGGTTAAACACAGTACTCCGGGACTGGGAAGAAAACAACAATACAGGTTAGCAAAAAGACATACAATTTTTGTTGAGTGCAAATAATAATAAGTATACTTGAACAGAGCTTCCCTTTATGGGAGGTGAGGACACTTGAACGTTACAAACATGGTTAACATTATAAATTACAGGCTATAAATAACTCCTGTTACCCAACCGGGTGTTCTACTAAGTACAAAATTGTTGAACAATAATTTAACATTGCCTTTAAGGACTCACACTCTAAATCCACTAAAGACCTTCCTATAATCACATTATAAGGTATTTTAACTTTCCCATTCGCCTTCTTTAAATCTGCAGGACCGCCTGTCCTATCGGCACCAGACCTACTGCCTCTCCTTTCTGTTACAGGACCGCCCCGTTCAGCCAGGGCCTACTGCCTTTTCAACTACTATACACAGTATAGAACATAACATTACTTTCAGTTTAAGAGCACCAAGTCATCTCTACATGACTCCTATGAGGACTCAGGGTTTACCTTCTATCCTAACTATCTATCAACATTATCTAAACATTTTCTATCGAACATTAAGCCTTCTCATTATCTTTCTTCCTTTCTTGCATGCTGGATACCACATCTATCTCTACGGGCCCACTGCATCCTTCTTCTATCTTTCACCTTTTAATTCTCAGAGCACATCATCAGTATTTCTTCACATTTAACTAATTAAACACATATAACTTTTCTCGTACAACATTATCATCACTTTTCTCTTCATCAACGTTATTGCTACTTGTCTTAAGCAATATTACTATCAAAATGCGGCAAATGAACATCCCCTTTAAGAGGGGATCAAGTCTTTCTGAGGTAGTTCGTCTTCTCAGACTACCAGTCCATGCTCAGCAAAGGTTCCAGTGCGGTATCTTCGCAAAGAGTCTTTAAATAAAACCAGTAGGGAGCGCCTTTAATAAGGTGCAAACTATATACAAAAAGTTCGGATCATGCACTGTTCATGATTTCAGCAGTTCTGTAAACTTTGTGCAAAAACTTGGAAAACAAACAAGAAAACAAAACAATAGGGATCCCGGGTCAACAAAGGGATCCCTTTAAGAGTTTACCCTGAGCGGGTTTAGCAGCAGGAAATAGTAACTATATACATACTCATGGTATCGAGGTTTATCTTCATAGTAAGTCACAAGACATCAGCCGAAAGTGGGTACCTTCTGACTGTGCAGACTGTGATCCTAGGTCAGCAGCTGATGCCGCACCAGTATCACCAATGGATTTCCCTGGTGCAGTCAGACCACCCGATGTCTGGACCCGAAGGCGGACTCTAGCCGCCAGCTCAGTCGCTGCAATGAGACGTACGGCGGCAATGTTGGTAAGATCCGTTACGTCTGGTTCCATCATGGTGGAAGTACCAGACGACGCTCCCCCAAGCTCACAACGGCGCACGTCCCGGGCATACCACCCGTATGCATTCCGATGACGGGTGTAAGTCACCGGATCTCCCCTTTGTAGCGGATCACCCCTTCGGCCACAGCAGGGGGCCCTCACATTGCAACTGGCAACGAAGACGTCGGTTGGCAGTCCCGGTTCCTGTATGGAGCCCCATCCTCTCTTCGGGTGGAAGGCCAATACAGTGCCCCGCCTCACCATGTCCCGGTCATCACATGCAGGCGGTGGTTGTCGTACCCTCGGTGGGGCAGTCAGCTCTGCCTCTTTCTGCCTTTTCCAATGTAGGATCAGGCATTGTTTGTATTGCTCCCAGGTAAGCACAGCAAGGGTGAATCCTTCTTCCCGAACCCCATCTGGCCCAACCCAGGGGGTGTCCCACTGGAGGGTCACCCCATCTGGGCCTACGTCTACGGGTTCCCCCATCCTAGTCGGCAGCGGTGGCACCAACTTCCCCATTGCATCGGGAGGTAACACCACTAGCTCTGCCGATAGTAGGCGGCTTTTACTGGGGTGAGGACCGGTCGCGGGAGCGGGATCGAGCAGGGGCGTCTCCCATACCTGCGCCTGATGTGGTTCCACCGATGTCGATCCGGTCCATTGACGAGAACGCTGGAGTCGGCCGCAGCCCGGACCGCGGCTCCTCCAATGGGGTCCCCGGGTGCGGCTCCGCCCACCATGGTTCCTCCTCCGCTGGCTCCGAGGACGGGATGGGTAAGCTCAGCTCCGCGGCCGGTTCCAAAGAATTCGGATCTTTCCGCTGCAGTGGACATAGGTCCGCCTCTGGTGAAGGAGGGCAAGCCGGAATCGCTTCTTCCTCGTTCAGGTACTTGCTGCTCGTCATCGCTGCCTGATAGTCGGTGGCAGTGCATGCACCTGACTCCGCCATTTCTCCTGGGCCGGGCTTCTCCATCTCCTGCTTCCCGCCGTTGCAAATCAGGGGGTGGTCTTGTACTCCGAGGCAGGTCATCGCTTTGCAGCCAGAAACACAGGGGGCGGTAGCCATTTCTCGCGCCACTCTGATAGTCTCCTCCCATGGCACGCCCTCCTTCTTCTCTGGCGTAGCAATGGCGGCGGCTTTTGGCGGGAACTTCTCTTGGTCAATGGCAGTACACAGTCTCTCAATAAAGTACAGTCCAAGCACAACAAATTACAGTTCCAAGGCACACATGACCCGATTCTTCAGGCTTAAGTAGATCCTGTTCGTGACGCCAAGTTGTAGCGCCCCCACTGCCGCAGGGCCGAGGGGTACCCGGTACCGGGCCTCAGAGTCTCTGCTTCTGGGGTTGTCACGGCGGCTAGGCCCCGGCCCGTGACCCTGCCGTGGGGCGCACGGTGAATGATAGGTGTGGATGTTGGTGGTGCAGTTGTGGGGTGCAGGTCGCGGTAAATAATGAGGACACCAGGTTGCAGTCTCTTTACCTCTTTACTGGAGATCTCTGAGTCCTCAGTCCAGAATACGGTTCACCAGGCTGCGCAAGCCCGGCCGGTCCAATGGCACCTCCAGAGTTCACTTCACAGGTGGAAATCGGTGCCTTCCTTCTTAGCGCTATGTGTTGTAGTCCTTCCCTGCTATGCTTACGGAAAGTACCCCACAACCGTGTGTCTGTTTCTCGTGTTCCCTCACAACTCGATTAACTGATCTTCTGCTAATCTTCCGTCCCTTCCTGATGTTACAGTTAGAACGGCACCCGTTTGTCGGGTAGGCCTGGAGTTCTTCCGGGACCCTAGAGACGCCCCTCTCCCGCAATTGCCTCCCAAGACTTCATAGGTGATTTAGGTGAGACAGCCCGCCTGAGACTGACTGTCCTGCCGCTGTTTAGAGTATTGCTTGAAGCTGTCTAATGAAATACTCCCTCGGCGTTCCGGCCGCCGGTAGTGCGCCTCAGTAGGATGTTGCTCCGGTCTTACAGCACGACCCCTACTGGTATTCTCCTATTGCTTGATCTCGTTTCTCACTCAGCACAATCTATCTCGCTTCTAGTCCTTTCTTGGGTCCCGCCGCTTCCCGGAGCTGGCGCGGACCCGTTACGTTCTTTTCAATGCCAAGCTTCTGTCAGGATCCCACCCCTGACAGAGACCCTACTGTCTCTTCCTCCACAACACCCTCTGCCACTAGGTGTTGCTTCGTCCAATCCAGTCAGCTTTCTCCTCTGACTTCCTGCCTGACCCCCAGTTTACCCACTATGGTGGGGAGTGGCCTAATGAATAGAACCCTTAGCTCCCCCCGGAGGCCCAGCTGTGAAATCTATTGGTGTCTGTGATACCTGATCAGATGAACTCCTTCAGTGCCATCGGACGCACCATGGCTCCCCATAGTGGCGGAGCCACAGTACTGCAACGACCAGGACTCTGGGGCGCTGCAGATATACATACCAGGGGGCCAGGATGGATACACATACGAGGGTGGCAGGATTGATACACATAAGGGGGGCCAGGGGCAGGACAAGAGGCCCGGATGGATACATATGGGGGGCCAGGATGGAGATATATGGGAGCAGGACAAGGAGCTGGATGAATACATATGGGGGGGCCAGAATAGAGATATGGGGGGACACAACAAGGGGCCGGATGGATACATATGGGGGGGGGCAGGACAAGGGACCAGGATGGATACATATGGGGGGCCAGGATGGAGATATGGGAGGCAGGACAAGGGACCAGGATGGATATATGGGGTGCCAAGATGAATATATGGGGGAGCCAGAATGCATATATATATGGAGGGACTCGATGGATTTATGGGGGGCAGGACAAGGGACCAGGATGCATATATGGGGTAGATAGGATGGATATATGGGAGAGGGGCAGGACAATGGACCAGGATGGATATATATGGGGGCCAAGATGGATTTATGGGGAAGGGGGGCAGGACAAAGGACCAGGATTCATATACAGCTCTAGCAAAAATTAAGGGACCACTGCAAAATTTTCAGTTTGTCTGATTTTTCTCTTTATAGGTATATTTTTGAGTAAAATGTAAATTGTTCTTTTATTCTATAAACTACTGACAGCATGTCTCCGAAGTTCCAAGCAATAAAATTTCTATTTATTTTCTGAAAATGAGAAATGGTCAAAATAACAAAAAATGCATTGCTTGCAGACCTCAAATAATAAAAAAAACAAGTTCATAATCATTTAGAATAAACAATACTAATGTTTTAATTCAGGAAGAGTTCAGAAATCATTTTTGGTGGAATATCCATGATTTTTAATCACAACTTTCATGTGTCTTGGCATGCTTTCCACCAGTCTTTCACACTGCTTTTGGGTGACCTTATGCCACTCCTGGTACAAAAATTTAAGCAGTTCTTCTTTGTTTGATGGCGTGTGACTATCCATCTTCCTCTTGATTACATTGCAGAAGTTTTCAATGGGGTTCAGGTCTGGAAGCTAGGGTGGCCATGACAGGGATTTGATGTGGTGGTCATTCATCCACACCTTGATTGACCTAGCTGTGTGGTATGGCGCATTGTCCTGCTGGAAAAAACAGTCCTGAAAGTTGGGGAACATTGCCTGAGCAGAAGGAATCAACTGTTTTTCCAGGATAACCTTGTATGCAGCTTGATTCATACGTCCTTCGCAAAGATAAACCTGCCCAATTCCAGCCTTGCTGAAGCATCCCCAGATCATCGCCGATCCTCAACCAAATTTCACAGTGGGTACAAGACACTGTGGCTTGTACACCTCTCCAGGTCTCCGTTTAACCATTAGACGACCAGCTGTTGGCCAAAGATGAAAATTAGACTAATCAGAGAAGATTACCTTACTCCAGTCCTCTATAGTCCAATCCTTATGGTCTTTGGCAAACTTCAGAAAGGCTCTCCTTTGCTTCTCATTGATGAAAAGCTTTTTACTAGCTTTACATGACTTGAGCCCTGCCTCTAGGAGCCCGTTACGAACTGTTCTTGCCGTCCACTTCACCCCAGCTGCCATTTGCCATTAGTTTTGTAGGTCACTTGATGTCATCCTGTGGTTGCTGAGTGACATTCAAATAAGATGACGGTCATCCCGGTCAGTGGAGAGTCGTTTTTGCCCTCTGACGGTCTGTAGCTTTGTTGTCCCCAATGTCTGCTGCTTGATCTTGCTGTAATGGACAGCTGTCTTAGAAATTTTAAGGATGGAGGCAACATGACTCTCACTGTGTCCCTCTGCTAGGAAAGCCAGAATTGAGTTCTTCTTTTCCTCACTCAAGACTTTTCTTTTCAACTCCTTCGGCATGGTTAAAAGGTATTTTTTCATTCTTATTACTTTTGGGATATTACTAGCACTTGTTTTGTCATCCAGCTTGTCCTATTGCAAGAGGATTGTGAACACCACAGCAGTGTTTTTTTATACTTTCCTTCGTTAAATAAGATTTGGTTCATATGATCACCTAATCAGAAGCACATTAAGTAGAATGACATGTCCTCTGGGTGGAATTCAACTGACACTGGAATGGAAAGGCTGTCAGACATGTAGAGAAGCTGGTTTGTATAAAACTGTGCAGTGGTCTCTTAATTTTTGCCAGAGCTGTATATGGGGGAGGGGGGGGGGGGACAGGATGGATATATATGGGGGGCCAGGTTGAATATATGCGGGGCCAGGATAGATGTATGGGGGGAGCAGGACAAGAGACCAGGAAGCATATATATGGGGGGCAGGATGGATATATCGAGGAGCCAGGACGAGGGACCAGGAAGGCTATATGGGGGTCCAGGAGAGATATATGGTGGGGCAGGATAAGAGACATATGAGGGCCAGTATGTATAGCTGGGGAAGCGGGATGGATATATGGGGGCCAGACTGGGGCATATTACAAAGTAAAGGGGGCCAGGCTGGGGCACATTATAAAATATATGTGGCCAGGATGGGTGAAATTATTAAATAAAGGGTCCAGGATGAGGGACAATTACTGTTTGGGGGCCAGAATGAGGAACATGCTATATTAGTTTATGGTGACAAGTGGGGAACATAATTTCTTTAGGGTCCAATTAGGGACATTATTACTACTGTAAAATATAATTTATCCTATATTTAGGAAACTGTTTTCCATGGAATGAACAAAAGGGAGTTCCTGTTACTGTGCAGGGCGGCACTACGTCACTTTTCTTCATCTGACGTAGTGTAGAAGTCAGGGAAAAAGTGGGGAAAGTGTTCTGGAAGCGATCAGCTATTGATGACCATGTGTTTTTTTTTGCAGAGAAAAGTCCTGGCTGGAAGAAGTGACAGCAGTCTGTGCTGGTTGAAGAAGAAAAGTGAAGATAAAGGACTTCAACTACAGACGTCACTGGTGAGTAAGTTTATTACATGTACATGCACACACTATACACTATATACTGTGTACAGAGGTCCTGTGTATAATGTCACTGGTGATCACAGTATTATCTGTACACTGACACTACACTGTGTTCCAAATTATTATGCAAATAATATTTCCTCATATTTTCTCTAAATTACCTATCTGAATTGCAGTCATTGTTATTTTCCAGTCATCTACTATTCTAGTATAATTGCAATGTTTTGGAAAAAACTGCCTATGAAAACAGTATCTTTTTTAAAAGAAATAAACACTCAAAATGCATGTTCCAAATTATTATGCACAGCAGAGTTTTCAACCTTTTTTTTATTTTGAACAAAAAAATGGTCAATTGTGAAGTTATAAGCGTTATCAGCTTATTACAAAATGAAATCAAACAGTTTTCAAGTGAAAACTTTATTCTAGGTGATGTTACATTTGCACATTGGACGCCTTGTTCGAAAGAAGCTTCTAAACTCTCTCGTCCATTGAATTTGTCAGTTTTTGGATGGTTTCTGCTTCAATTGTTTTGCATGTGGACACAATACCCTCCCAGAGCTGTTGCTCAGATGTGAACTGCCTCCCGCCATCATAGACACTCCTTTTGATGATGCTCCAGAGGTTCTCAATGGGGTTGAGGTCAGGGGAAGATGGTGGCCACACCATAAGTTTGTCCTCTTTTATGCCCATAGCAGCCAGAGATGCAGATGTGTTTTTTGCAGCATGAGACGGTGCTTATCATGCATGAAAATGATCTTGCTGCGGAAAGCATGATTCTTCCTCTTGAACCATGGCAGGAAGTGTTGTTTTAGAAACTCCACATAGATTATGGAGTTCATCTTTACCCCTTCAGGGATCATAAAGGGGCCGACAATCTCTCTCCCCATTATTCCAGCCCAAAACATTACGTCACCTCCTCCTTGTTGGCGCCTTAGCCGTGTTTTCATGGGGTGTCCATCCTCCACTCCATCCATCTGGACCATCGAGCGTTGCACGGCACTCATCGGTGAACAAAACAGTTTGGAAGTCAGTCTTCATGTATCGTTTGGCCCACTGGAGCCGTTTCTGCTTGTTGCAGTGGATAGAGGTGGTCGACAGGATGGCTTACGCACAGCTGCAAACCTCTGAAGGACCCTGCATCTTGTTGTTCTGGGGACGTTGGAGACACCAGCAGCTTCAAAAACTTGTCTGCTGCTATGACAAGGCATTTTTGCAGCTGCTCTTTTAACATTACGCAATTGCCTGTTGGAAACAGTCCTCAATTTTTCCTTATCAGCACGCACACGTGTGTGCTGGGAATCAGCTACATACTTCTTGATTGTGCGATGATCACGATGAAGTGTCTTGGCAATGTTGATTGTAGTCATGCCTTGACCTAAATACTCCACAATTTGTTGCTTCTCAGCAGCCGATACATCCTTTTTCTTTCCCATTTTGGCAAAAAATGTAGGCTGCTTAATAATGTGGAACAGCCTTCTAAGGGCTGTCCCACACGTCCAGATAATTCCGGTACCGGAATAAATCGGTACCGGAGTTATCCGTGTCCGTGTGCCGCCCGTATGGCGAGTGGGTACCATCGCTCTGAAGCCGCGATTCATATGTTCCCTGCAGCAGTGTTTGCTGCAGAGAAAATATGAAGAATAGTGTTTAAAATAAAGATCTATCTGTCCGCCGCCCTCCCACCCCCTGTGCGCCCCCCCCCCCCCGCTGTTCAGAAAATACTTACCCGCCTCCCTCGCTGCTTCCTGGTCTGGCCGCGGCTTCTAGTGTATGCGGTCACGTGGGGCCGATCATTTACAGTCATGAATATGTGGCTCCACCTCCCATAGGGGCGGAGCCGACTATTCATGATTGTAAATGATCGGCCCCACGTGACCGCATACAGTAGGAGGCGCGGGGCAGAGAGGAAGGTGTGACAGCCAACGTGGGAGCGGGTGAGTATTTTCTGAACAGCGGGGGGGCGCACAGGGGGCGGGGGGCCTGCGGACAGATAGATCTTTATTTTAAACACTATTATTCATATTTTCTCTGCAGCAAACGCTGCTACAGGGAACATATGAATCGCGGCTTCAGCACCATGTGGGGGGGACAGCGCTTACTGTAGCGCTGTCTCCTGCACGCACACGGACCCCAGACGGAGAATGTCCGTGTGTGGTCCGTGTTTTACACGGACCCATTGACTCTATTGGGTCCGTGTAATCCGTGCGCTCCCATGAACACTGACATGTCTCCGTGTTTGGCACACGGAGACACGGTCCGCAAAAATCAATGACATCTGAACAGATGCATTGATTTTTATGGGTCTACGTGTGTCAGTGTCTCCGGTACGTGAGGAAACTGTCACCTCACGTACCGGAGCCACTGACGTGTGAAACCGGCCTTAAGTAGTCTCGCCTTTATTTGGACACACCTGCCAAACTAATTTGCACAGGTATCTGCAATTTCTTTCAGTGATATAAAGAGCCCTGACACACATAACCATCAATGAGTTTAAATGACAAACAAAAAAAATTCTAACCTTATCACTCCTAAACTCTATGTGCATAATAATTTGGAACACAGTGTATACTGATACTATACACAGAGCGCCTGTGTATAATGTTACTGGTTATCCCTGTATTACCTATACACTGACACTATATACAGAGCTCCTGTGTATAATATCACTGGTGATCACTGTATTACCTGTACACTGACACTATACACAGAGCTCCTGTGTATAATGTCATCAGTGATCACTGTATTACCTGTACACTGACACTATATACAGAGCTCTTGTGTATAATGTCTGTAATAACCTTGCCGGCATCACTGCATGGCCTCCCATCCCCCACCTGCCTTACAGACCAACTTACTATCCCGAGGCATGCTGTGAGTTTTGTCTTCTGCTGGCTCCATGCTGTGTACATAATCTCTCCTGCCTGCTCTTTGCATACTTCCTGGCTATGTGCATATGTAGCGCCCCCACCGCCGCAGGGCCGAGGGGTACCCGGTACCGGGCCTACGGGTCTCTGCTTCTGGGGTTGTCACGGCGGCTAGGCCCCGGTCCGTGACCCTGCCGTGGGGCGCACAGTGAATGATAGGTGTGGATGTTGGTAGTGGGGGTGCGGTGCAGTAAATAACGAGGACACCAGGTTGCAGTCTCTTTACCTCTTTACTGAAGATCTCTGGGTCCACAGTCCAGCATACGGTTCACCAGGCTGCGCAAGTCCGGCCGGTCCAATGGCACCTCCAGAGTTCTCTTCACAGGTGGAAATCGGTGCCTTCCTTCTAGCGCTATGTGTTGCGGTCCTTCCCTGCTGTGCTTACGGAAAGTCCCCACAACCGTTGTGTCTGTTTCTTAAGTTCCCTCACAACTCGATTAAATGATGTTCTTCTAATCCTCCATCCCTCCCTGATGTTCTGGTTGGGACGGCACCCGTTTGACGGGTAGGCTCGGAGCTCTTCCGGGACCCTAGAGTCGCCCCTCTCCACAAGGTGCCCCCCAAGACTTCATAGGTGATTTGTGTGAGACAGCCCGCCTTAGACTGACTGTCCTGCCGCTGTTTAGAGTATTGCTTGAAGCTGAATGTTATAATACTCCCTCGGCGTTCCGGCCACCGGTAGTGCGCCTCAGTAGGGTGTTGCTCCGGTCTTACAGCACGACCCCTACTGGTATTCTCCTATTGCTTGATCTCGTTTCTCACTCAGCACAATCTATCTCGCTTCTAGTCCTTTCTTGGGCCCTGCCGCTTCCCGGAGCTGGCGCGGGCCCGTTACGTTCTTTCCAATGCCAAGCCTCTGTCAGGATCCCACCCCTGACAGAGACCCTACTGTATCTTCCCCTACAACACCCTCTGCCACAAGGTGTTGCCTGGTTCCAACCCAGTCAGCTTTCTGATCTAACTTCCTGCCTGACCCCCAGTTTACCCACTATGGTGGGGAGTGGCCTAATGAATAGCACCCTTAGCTCCCCCCGGAGGCCCAGCTGTGAAATGTATTGGTGTCTGTGATACCTGATCAGATGAACTCCTTCAGTGCCATCGGACGCACCGTAGCTCCCCATAGTGGCGGAGCCACAGTACTGCAACGACCAGGACTCTGGGGCGCTGCACTCCCCCCTGGTTAAACACAGTACTCCGGGACTGGGAAGAAAACAACAATACAAGTTAGCAAAAAGACATACAATTTTGTTGAGTGCAATAACAATAAGCATATTTGAACAGAGCTTCCCTTTATGGGAGGTGAGGACACTTGAACGTTACAAACTTGGTAAAATATCATAGCAACATGCTATAATTAACTTTTCTTACCCAACCGGGTATTCTACTAAGTGCAAAAATTGTTGAACAATAATTTAACTTTGCCTTTAAGGACATACACTCTTAATCCACTAAAGACCTTCCTATAATCACATTATAAGGTATTTTAACTTTTTCATTCTCCTTCTTTAAATCTGCAGGACCGCCTGTCCTATCGGCACCAGACCTACTGCCTCTCCTTTCTGTTACAGGACCGCCCCGTTCAGCCAGGGCCTACTGCCTTTTCAACTACTATACACAGTATAGAACATAACATTACTTTCAGTTTAAGAGCACTGAGCCATCTCTACATGACTCCTATGAGGACTCAGGGTTTACCTTCTATCCTAACTATCTATCAGCATTATCAAAAACATTTTCTATCGAACATTAAACCTTCTCATTATCTTTCTTTCTTTCATGCATGCTGGACACCACATCTATCCCTACGGGTCCACTGCATCCTTCTTCTATCTTTCACCTTTTACTTCTCAGAGCACATCATCAGTTTTTCTTCACATTTAACTAATTAAACACAGATAACTTTCTCATGTAAACATTATCATCACTTTCTTTGGTCAAGACATTATTGCTTCCAATCTTAAAGCAATATCACAATTTAAGCATAACAAATGAACATCCCCTTTAAGAGGGGACCACATCCCCTTTAAGAGGGGACCAAGTCTCTATGAGGTAGCGTATCTTCTCAAGCTACCAGTCCATACTCAGCAAAGGTTCCAGTGCGGTATCTTCACAAAGAGTCCTTTTTTAAAGTAAAACCAGTAGGGAGCGCCTTTAATAAGGTGCAAACTATTTACAAGAAGTTCGGATCATGCACTGTTCATGATTTCAGCAGTTCTAAAACTTGTGCAAAAACTTTGGAAAGACAAACAAAACAAAACACTAGGGATCCCGGGTCAACAAAAGGATCCATTTAAAAGTTTACCCTGGACGGGTCTAAAGCAGCAAAAAGCAGGGAAACAAACAGTTAACTATGTACAGTTTCAGGTTTCCGAGGTTTAGTGGGACGGCTTCCAGGACTGCACCTGGCACTTAACCCTTCTTGGCCTGGGAAGAGTGAGGTCCAGGGTTACACCCAGTGCTGGACAAACGCCGTTAAACCGTCTTGCATGTACTGTTAAATCGGGCGCAGCGATGGAGGTCTGCGCAGCTTGAGTAGGGGCATTTGCTGCAGCAGAGGTAGCGGCTGCTGCAAGATCAGTCACTGGGATGGAGTCAGCAATTGCGGCACTAGCAGTCACTGGAGTGGTGTCGGTCGTCAGGGCAGGGTCGTCCTTCATACCTGCTTCAGATGCGGTCCCTCCGGTGCCGATCTGCTCCGTCTCCGCTGGGGTCTGGAACGCTGGTTGCGGGGCCTTGTGCTGCGATGTTGTCATCTCTGCTCGCAACATCTCGCTTTCCGGCAGGGCCTTGCTTTCCAGCTTCGGAGCGCTGGGACTTCTTTCCTGCTCCGGACCAGATGAGGCTGCCGACAGATGTCTGGTGAGGCTCCTGATGATGGCCTTCTTCCACCCGGCCTCAGTGCTCAGCTGTGTCCGCCGGGGTCGGTCGCTGAGCTCGTCCACTCCGGCCTGCAGGAATTCAGCATCAGCGGTGGAGGCATGGTTGAGGTGCCCCTCCGGGTGGCTGGGGGAGTCCTCTTCTCCGACCCCACGCTCCGGCTCCGGGCGGCTCGCCATGGCGTCCTCCATGTCGCTCACTTCTTCTTCCTGGTCCTTTTCCCGCTCTCTCCTTCGTGGGCGGTTTCGTTTTCTCTGTCTCTGCCCACCATTGAGGATCAGGAGGCGGATCTCGGCTGCTGACGGACACGTCCTCAAGGGGCCGAGATATTTAGACTGGGCGGCCATTATCTTTGCGCTCTTCAGCTTGTTCACGCCCACCTCCACGCCCTTCTTCTTCTCCTGCGCTCTCCTTAGCGCCGTAATGGCGGCGGTTTTGGCGCGAACTTTTGGCGGCAAGTGACAATCCACAGTCTTTGCAATAAAGTACAGTCCAAGCACAGTAAATCACAGTTCCAAGGCACACATGACCTGATTCTTCAGGCTTAAGTAGATCCTGTTCGTGACGCCAAGTTGTAGCGCCCCCACCGCCGCAGGGCCGAGGGGTACCCGGTACCGGGCCTACGGGTCTCTGCTTCTGGGGTTGTCACGGCGGCTAGGCCCCGGTCCGTGACCCTGCCGTGGGGCGCACAGTGAATGATAGGTGTGGATGTTGGTAGTGGGGGTGCGGTGCAGTAAATAACGAGGACACCAGGTTGCAGTCTCTTTACCTCTTTACTGAAGATCTCTGGGTCCACAGTCCAGCATACGGTTCACCAGGCTGCGCAAGTCCGGCCGGTCCAATGGCACCTCCAGAGTTCTCTTCACAGGTGGAAATCGGTGCCTTCCTTCTAGCGCTATGTGTTGCGGTCCTTCCCTGCTGTGCTTACGGAAAGTCCCCACAACCGTTGTGTCTGTTTCTTAAGTTCCCTCACAACTCGATTAAATGATGTTCTTCTAATCCTCCGTCCCTCCCTGATGTTCTGGTTGGGACGGCACCCGTTTGACGGGTAGGCTCGGAGCTCTTCCGGGACCCTAGAGTCGCCCCTCTCCACAAGGTGCCCCCCAAGACTTCATAGGTGATTTGTGTGAGACAGCCCGCCTTAGACTGACTGTCCTGCCGCTGTTTAGAGTATTGCTTGAAGCTGAATGTTATAATACTCCCTCGGCGTTCCGGCCACCGGTAGTGCGCCTCAGTAGGGTGTTGCTCCGGTCTTACAGCACGACCCCTACTGGTATTCTCCTGTTGCTTGATCTCGTTTCTCACTCAGCACAATCTATCTCGCTTCTAGTCCTTTCTTGGGCCCCGCCGCTTCCCGGAGCTGGCGCGGGCCCGTTACGTTCTTTCCAATGCCAAGCCTCTGTCAGGATCCCACCCCTGACAGAGACCCTACTGTATCTTCCCCTACAACACCCTCTGCCACAAGGTGTTGCCTGGTTCCAACCCAGTCAGCTTTCTGATCTAACTTCCTGCCTGACCCCCAGTTTACCCACTATGGTGGGGAGTGGCCTAATGAATAGCACCCTTAGCTCCCCCCGGAGGCCCAGCTGTGAAATGTATTGGTGTCTGTGATACCTGATCAGATGAACTCCTTCAGTGCCATCGGACGCACCGTAGCTCCCCATAGTGGCGGAGCCACAGTACTGCAACGACCAGGACTCTGGGGCGCTGCACATAGGCGGACAGCGCCGCCACTTCCTAGTTCTCATAGTCAGTGTGCACCTTCCTAAGGTGTCCCCAGCCAATTGCCAAGAGGCCTCAGGAAGTTAAGGCATTCCCACCCCTAGGGGAATGCCTGAGCAACTTACTTCCTCAGTGTCTCGCTGCTGAGGTGCGAGGACCTGTCTTTATCTCTTGCGTTAGCCACCCAGTGGGGCTTCGTACCCTGGCCTGTACCTGTCTTCTGTTACTCTTGTGTATGCCACCCAGTGGGGCTTTGTACCCTGGCCTGCACCTGTGTTCTTTATCTTTTGTGTCTGCCACTCAGTGGGGCTTTGTACCCTGGTCAGTGCCTTTATCCTGTGTCTCTCGTTTCTGCCATCTGAATCCTCGTTTCTGTGCCTTGTCCCATACCTGTCCTTGTCTGAACTAAGTCCTATACCTGTCCATTTCTATCCCTGTCTTGAGCCTTCCCTATCTCTGTTTCCTTGTGTTCACTCCTTCTGCTCTCGGCTCCGCACTCTGTGGCTTTGATCTGCTCCGCACTCTGCGGCCTTGCTCTGCTCTCTGCTCCGCATCCTGCAGCTCTGCTCTTAGCTACGCCTCCGGCAGCTCTGCTCTTTGCTCCGCACCCTGCGGCTCTGCTCTTTGCTAAGCACCCTGCGGCTCTGCTCTTTGCTACGCAACCTGTGGTTCTGCTCTTTGCGCCGCACCCTGCGGATCTGCTCTACTCTTTCATCTGCACCCTGTGGCTCTGCGCTTTGCTTCGCACCCTGCGGCTCTGCTCTTTGCTTCGCACCCTGCGGCTCTGCTCTTTGCGCTGCATCCAATTTCTCTGCTCTACTCTTTCCTCCGCACCCTGCGGCTCTGCTCCGCTCTTTGCTTTGCCCCTGCGGCTCTGCTCTTTGCTCCGCACCCTGCCGCTCTGCTCTTAGCCCTGCCTCCTGTGGTTCTGCTCTGTCTCCTGTGGCTCTGCTCCGCCTTCTGTGCCTCTGCACCGCCTCATGCGCTTCTGCTCTGCACCACCTCCTGCGCTTCCCCTCTGCACCGCGTCTTGCGGTTCTGCTCTGCTTTGCTTCCTGCGGTTCCCCACCTTTAGTCTATACTGGTTCCTACCTGTTCCTGTCCCTCCAATCTGTACTGGTACCTACCTATGCTCTCATCCTACCTGAACTAGTTTCAGTCCTGCCAGCCATGCCCGCCTGTCTGCCAGTGTGTCGTGCCCGCTTGTCAGCCAAGAGTGCCATTTGTGCCCGCCTGCCTACCAGAGTGTCAACCATGCTCGCCTATCTGCCACAGTGCCAGCCATGCCCACCAGAGTACCAGTCGTGCCAACCGTACTCGCTCGCACCTATCTCTTGTGTTTTGTCCTTCAGTAGAATCAGCTGCCACAGGCAGACACTGTCCTGGATTGCTACCTGGCAGCTACCTGCCGCACAAGCCTGACCTCACCATCAGAGGCTCCAGTGAACACCAAGGTAGCAGCTTAGTCACTCCCCTTCCAGGGTAGTCTGGTTTGTGGCACAGTGGGGCCACAATCCCCCGCTCATGCCCTCCAGTCTGGGCGTGAGTGTGACAATGTAACTGGTGATCACTGTATTAGGCTACTTTCACACTGGCGTTAACTGCAATACGTCGCAATGCGTCGTTTTGCCGAAAAAACGCATCCTGCAAAAGTGCTTGTAGGATGCGTTTTTTCTGCATTGACTAACATTAGCGATGCATTTGCGACGCATTGACACACGTCGCAACCGTCGTGCGACGGTTGCGCCGTGTTGTGGCGGACCGTCGTGAGCAAAAAACGTCACATGTAACGTTTTTTGCTCACGACGGTCCGCTTTTTCCGACCGCGCATGCGCGGCCGGAACTCCGCCCCCACCTCCCCGCACCTCACAATGGGGCAGCGGATGCGCTGGAAAAATGCATCCGCTGCCCCCGTTGCGCGGCGGAGACGTTAGCGTCGGTGACCTCGGCCCGACGCACTGCGACGGACCGAGCCCGACGCTAGTGTGAAAGTAGCCTTACTTGTACACTGACACTATATACAGAGGTTCTGTGTATAATGTCACTGGTGGTAATAACAGTTTTAGTATTGTGGTTTGTATTCATAATCAGTATTGTAGTATTCGGTTACTATGTGGTGGCAATTTTTGGTCTGGTCATAGTGTGGCAGTATTTGGTACCTATATGCTGGTAATATATTATTCGGTCACTATATGGTGGTAATATGTGGTCTGGTCATGGTGTGGCAGTATTTGTCCCTTGTATGTACTATTATTTGGTCATTATGTGGTCTGGTCATGGTGTGTTCTGGTCATGGTGTGGTTGCATTTCTTCCTGTATGTGGTGGTATTTGTCTTAGTATAGGGGATTGTGTTGTGTATGGCAGTCATTTGTTCTCTCTGATATTAATTAGGAGAAGATTCTTTATTTCCATTAGAGATTAAATACTTTGCACATAACGGCAGAGATGCACTTACAGGGGGTTTCCTGTGGAAAAAAGTAATCACTTATCCACAGGATAAATGATAATGTATTGATTGGTGTGGGTCTGACTACTTGGTTCCATTCAGCAAAATGTGGAACTGTTTATCCCCATTAGACTGGAGTGGCATGTCTGACTTGACCACTGATCCATTCATTCCCTCAGTGGCTGCACTTGTTTTTTCTAGAAGCCCCAAACAGAATGAATGGAGCTGTGGTCAGCTATCTCACCTGCTGCTCCATTTTAAAATTTGGATAAGTGTCATATCAACAATAAAACTTCCTCATTCTTCAAATCGGTGCAGTTTCTAATGGTCGGACTGAAGCGATCACCTATCTGGTGGAGCCAATGGATCGGTGATAACTTGTTTTAACCAAACCACCCCATTAATGTAAACTACCGTAATTATACATCCCAGTTATTGGGGGTGCACAGTAGATGTGCAGGAGCCGCCTGTGTTTTACAGCCGATGCTCCGCTATGATGGGATAACGACTGACAGATATTTGCATATAGCTGTAGGGTGGGCCCCTAGAGTCCATTCCCCTGTTGGGCCCCAGACACCCCAGTCCAACCCTGCCTGTATTATTCTTT
Source organism: Ranitomeya variabilis (assembly GCF_051348905.1). Taxonomy (NCBI): domain Eukaryota; kingdom Metazoa; phylum Chordata; class Amphibia; order Anura; family Dendrobatidae; genus Ranitomeya; species Ranitomeya variabilis. The sequence continues at coordinate 217,287,053 of NC_135236.1, read as the reverse complement.
GGTCTAAGGGGTAACGTTTCTCCATGTGGAGAAAGACACGCCAGCCCTGGCATGCCAATGTAAATAAGGTTGTGCGAAGTGAAATGCTCCTCTGGGAAATGAAATATGCAAATTGTCTCTTTAGAGAGGAAGAGGACTTGAATGCTATACCTCCTGTTGAAAGCAGGGATCCTGCAAGTCACTATCAATCCTTTAACAAGTCTTGCAATATGACTTATGATAAAAGCCAAATCAGAATCTCAATTAGCAGACACAGTGTTTCAGATATTGGCCCTCTTCTGTGCAAAGTACGAGATCTGATTTGGCTAGGTGAGAGGCTCTGTACTGTGGTCTAAGGTGTAACATTTCTCCTTGTGGAAAGTGACATACCGGCACTAGTATGCCAAAGTAAGGAGGCTTATTGACCGTGCAATGCTCATGTGGAAAATTAAATATGCAAATTGCCTCTTCAGAGAGCAAGATGACTAGAACTTTATATTGCCACCTGTTGGAAGCCGCGATCCTATAGGTGACTATCGACCCTTTAACGAGCCTTGCAATTTGATTTATGATAAGCCTAATCAGAATTTCAATTTGCAGACATGATGTATTGAAGTATTGCTCCTCATGAGTGAATAAGCCTCCTTAAAATGGCATGCTAGGGCTGGTATGTCACTCTCCAGAGCCTCTGACATAGCCAAATAAGATTTCATAATTTGCACTGACGAGGGGCAATACCCCGAAACACAGTCTGCAAATTGAGATTCTGATTTGGCTTTTATCCTGTTATATTGCAAGGCTTGTTAAAGGGTCGATAGTGACTTGTAGGATTGCTGCTTCTAACAGGTAGCGCTATAGAGTTCTAGTCCTCTTCCTCTCTGGAGAGGCAATTTGCATATTTAATTTGGCAGATGAGCATTGCACGGTCAATAAGCCTCCTTACATTGGCAAGTCAGGGCCGGTATGTCATTTTTCACAAGGAGAAATGTTACCCCTTAGACCACAGTCCAGAGCTTCTCACCTAGCTAAATCATATCTCCTACTCTCCAGTGACGAGGGGAAATACCCTGAAACTCCACCTCTGCAAATTGAGATTCTGATTTGGCTTTTATCCTGAGTCACATTGCAAGGCACGTTAAAGGATCGATAGTGATTTATAGGATTGCTGCTTCCAACAGGTAGCGCTATAGAGTTCTAGTCCTCTTCCTCTCTGGAGAGGCAATTTGCATAATCTATGCATTATTCTGTGTATTTAGACTGCTTGAAAGGGGGAAGGGTGTTTTAGTATGTAAGCTGCGAGGGTTGGTGTGCCAGGACTGCTTTTCAGTCCCGGTCCGGCCCTGGGTTAAAGGGGGAAGGGTGTTTTAGTATGTGGGCTGCAGGGGTTTGTGTGCCAGGACTGGTCTTCAGTCCTCAAACATTCTCGAGGTGAAGGACATCCTCAATACTAAAATATGTTTTGGGGGAATCTTCTATCTGGTGGGCTGGAAGGGCTTTGGACCTGATGAGAGATCTTGGGAACCTGTGGAGAAGATCTGTTTCCCTATCATCCTGGAAATGTTTCTCTGTTGGACTGGCCAAGAAAGGAAAGTGTGTAAGGTGGTGGCGGGGATCTGTCACCACAGCAACAAGTTAATTTCCTCCTGCACTCCCCAGCACTGCTGCAATAGAATGGTGTTTCCATCTGGCCTTAGAGGGGTGTGGCTGGTCTCTGCAGGAATTTAACCCTGATGTGTCCTGCAGAGATCTGGGTCCCCAGCCAATTCCATGCTAGCAGGTTCTATTTAAGGCAGCTCCTCCCACCATTCCTTGCCCAAACATTGGTTCCTGCCTGCTTGTTTTTACCTGTACATGCTCTCCCATATTCCGATTCTCATTACCGATTTGGCTACTTACCCGTCCTGTCTCACCTCTCTGCTACTGACCCCATCTATTCAAACTGATCTTGTGCTGTCTGCCGCAACCTTGAACTTTTTGACCATGCTTTTTCTTTGTCCTCAAGTAATACGCCTCTGGTTAGTTGCTGCAGGCCCGGAGACTGCCCAGTAGTGGCAGCCAAGCCTAACCCACATAGCCTCCTAATTGCAGTATGAGCCCCCACATAGACTCAAATATACAGTATTAGTCCCCAAATAGCCTCCCATTTACAGTATGAGCCCCCACATAGCCTCCTATATATAGTGTGGGCTTTCACATAGCCTCCTGTATACAGCATGAGACCCCACATGGCCTACTGTATACAGCGTGAGCTAACACATGGCCTCCATACATACAGTGAGCCCCATGTAGCCTCCATATGTACAGTGTGAGCCCCACAAAGCCTGCTATATACATACAATTATCCCAAAAACATGAAAAAAAATCAATATTCACCTTACTCAATTTCCCCTGGCAGCAGCAGCGCGATTAAATGACATCATCGTGACTTCTGTCTTACATGCTGATTGGTGGAAGATGGACTCAGCAGCCCTGTCCTCCCCCAATGTATATATTGATCGCAGTCTGCATGCCGAGGATGCAGATTGCGGTGACGGCGGGCAGGAGAGGACACGGTGCGGTCTGTGGGCCACTGTTTTAGTCCTTCGGCTGTCTTGGTCCATGAGTCGGACTGGAATAGGCAAAGTGTCGGCTATGGCCCATGGCCACTGTTTGCCGAGGTCTGGTCTGTAATGTAAAACATAGTTACATTATACACAGATATAACAGTTTACAGCTCTCATTGTAACATTTATTCTGCAACATGATATTTTTTTGGAGCAGTTAAACTATTTAATTACTTCATACGTCGTATAACGAGACATATTTTGAGGCTGCATCTACTGTGTGCGTATTTTGCAACTCAAGTTTTAGTAGATAAATAAAACATAATTGTAATAAACTTGGGGAAAAGAACTTCATAAAAACAAAACCCTTTTGTTGCAGGACATACAGTATATTGGCAGTAAGGTTTATATTTCCTATATGCCCCATACATTTAGTCTGTGAATGCTACCTTCAGTTCACACATCGCATATTGGCTTTACAGTACAAAGTAGAGAACAATGTAAGTAAATGGAGTTTTAGGTTATGTGCACACGTTGCAGATTTGGGTGCAGAATTTTCTGCACAAAATCTGCATCTCCTGGCAGAAAATGCAGCTGCATTTTTGATGCGTCTTTGATGCATTTTTTGCGCATTTGTGATGCGTTTTTGATGCTTTTTTGGATGATTTTTTTATGCATTTTTTGATGCGTTTTTAAAACCTAAATAAAGATGTATTATTGAACAAAAAAAAAAGATTTGTGATGTCATTTATTGTCCAACCTCCTTTTACATTTGTCCAACCCACACTCCATTACACACACAGATAGACAGATAGAAATATAGAGATAGATCTATAGACAGATAGAAGGAATGAGATGGATAGATAGATCTAGAGATAGATATATACATAGATCGATAGATATTATCTATCTATAGATCTATCTATCTATCTCATTCCTTCTATCTATTCTATCTTATTCCTGCTATCTATTATATCTATCATCTATCTAATTCCTTCTATCTATCTATCTATAGACAGATAGATAGATAGATAGATAGATAGATAGATAGATAGATAGATAGATGGAATGGGATAGATAGATATGAGATAGATATGGGATAGATAGAAAGAATGGGATAGATATCTATTCATATATCTATCTATAGATATATCTGTGGATAGATATAGATACTATATATGGATAGATATATCTATGTATCTATCCATATATCTATCTTAACTATCCATATATCTATCTACATCTATCCATAGATATATCTATCTCGTTCCTTCTATCTATCCTCTATCTATCCCATTCCTTCTATCTATCTATAGGTAGATAGAAGGAATGAGATGGATAGATAGATCTACATATGCACTGTGTTCCAAATTATTATGCACAAAAAGTTTAGGAGTGATAAGGTTAGAATTTTTTTGTTTGTCATTTAAACTCATTGATGGTGATGTGTGTCCGGGCTCTTTATATCACTGAAAGCAATTGCAGATACCTGTGCACATTAGTTTGGCAGGTGTGTCCAAATAAAGGCAAGACTACTTAAGACGGCTGTTCCACATTATTAAGCAGCCTACATTTTTTGCCAAAATGGGAAAGAAAAAGGATGTGTCGGCTGCTGAGAAGCAACAAATTGTGGAGTTTTTAGGTCAAGGCATGACTACATTGTCAAGACACTTCATGGTGATCATCGCACAATCAAGAAGTATGTAGCTGATTCCCAGCACACTCGTGTGCGTGCTGATAAGGAAAAATTGAGGACTCTTTCCAACAGGCAATTGCGTAAGGTTAAAAAAGCAGCTGCAAAAATGCCTCGTCATAGCAGCAGACAAGTTTTTGAAGCTGCTGGTGCCTCCAACGTCCCCAGAACAACAAGATGCAGGGTCCTTCAGAGGTTTGCAGCTGTGCGTAAGCCATCCTGTCGACCACCTCTATCCACTGCAACAAGCAGAAACGGCTCCAGTGGGCCAAACGATACATGAAGACTGACTTCCAAACAGTTTTGTTCACCGATGAGTGCCGTGCAACGCTCGATGGTCCAGATGGAGTGGAGGATGGCTGGTTGATGGACACCCCATGAAAACACGGCTAAGGCGCCAACAAGGAGGAGGTGGAGTAATGTTTTGGCCTGGAATCATGGGGAGAGAGATTGTTGGCCCCTTTATGATCCCTGATGGGGTAAAGATGAACTCCATAACACAGGTCAACAAAAAAAATTTTTTTTTCTGGTGTCCAAAATATTTTAATGAATTTGGGGTATTTTTGGGGTGCTGATTCTGAATATGCTATCAGTTTTGCCAGATTGGCTCAAGTTTTTGAGATTTTTGGTATCTTATTTATAGCACTTGTTGGTAAATGCGACGCATCATCTCATTAATTTCTTTGGATTAGTACTTGAACTGAGCAGTTCTCAATATAGTTTTGTGTTAATTAGTGTTCTAAAAGTTTGTTCATAGCTTGATTTTTGCACTAACTTTATGTTGTTGTCTGTTTTCCAGTGAAAAGCATGAACTCATCAAGAAGAAGTTGTCTTAACGATCCAGACTCATTCTGTTACATTTGTGGTGAATACACACTGCCAAAACATAGAAGAAACATAACAGACTTCGTAAAAAAAGTGTATTTTGCCTATTTTGGGGTTATGCTTGGGGACCAAGAGAAGTTTTGGGCACCACACATAGTGTGCAAAGCATGTATCGAATTATTACGAAAATGGAGCAAAGGACAAAGAAAAAGCTTCAAATTTGGTGTTCCAATGGTGTGGAGAGAGCCAAAAAATCATCATGATGACTGTTATTTCTGTGCAGTGCAAGTGCAAGGATTCAATAAGCATAAGAAACGAAAATGGGAGTAACATGGAATCTGCAAGAAGGCCTGTCCCTCATTGTGAAGATGTGCCTGTACCTGTGTTTACCATAAATAACAGTCATCATGTTGACCAGTGTAATCTATGTGGAGTTTCTAAAACAACACTTCCTGCTATGCTTTCCGCAGCAAGATCATTTTCATGCATGATAATGCACCGTCTCATGCTGCAAAAAACACATCTGCATCTCTGGCTGCTATGGGCATAAAAGAGGACAAACTTATGGGCTGGCCACCATCTTCCCCTGACCTCAACCCCATTGAGAACCTCTGGAGCATCATCAAAAGGAGTGTCTATGATGGCGGGAGGCAGTTCACATCTAAGCAACAGCTCTGGGAGGGTATTCTGTCCACATGCAAAACAATTGAAGCAGAAACCATCCAAAAACTGACAAATTCAATGGACGAGAGAGTTCAGAAGCTTCTTTCCAACAAGGCGTCCAATGTGCAAATGTAACATCACCTAGAATAAAGTTTTCACTTGAAAACTGTTTGATTTCATTTTGTAATAAGCTGTTAATGCTTATAACTTCACAATTGACCATTTTTTTGTTCAAAATAAAATAAAAAAGGTTGAAAACTCTGCTGTGCATAATAATTTGGAACATGCATTTTGAGTGTTTATTTATTTTTAAAAAGATACTGTTTTCATAGGCAGTTTGTTCCAAAACATTGCAATTATACTAGAATAGTAGATGACTGGAAAATAATAATGACTGCAATTCAGATAGTTAAGAAAATATGAGGAAATATTATTTGCATAATAATTTGGAACACAGTGTAGATAGATCTATAGATACACAGATCTATCTATTCATATATCTATCTCGTTCCTTCTATCTATCCTCTATCTATCCCATTCCTTCTATCTATCTATAGGTAGATAGAAGGAATGAGATGGATAGATATATCTATGAATATATGTAGATAGATATATGGATAGACAGATATATGGATAGACAGATATATGGATAGATATATCTATAGATATATCTTTCTATCTATAAATATATCTATAGATAGATTATCCATAGATATATAATAGCAAGGCAGATATTTATTAATGAACGTTTAATGGTAAAAAAAAAATGGCACGGGCTCCCTCGCAATTTTCTGCGCCAGAGGGGGAATGCCGGGGGTTAATATTTGTAGCCTGGGAAGGGGGTAATACCCATGGATCTTCCCAGGCTATGAATATCAGCCCGCAGCTGTCTGCGTAGCCTTTACTGGCTATTAAAATAGGGGGACCCCCCAAAAAAATGACATGGGGTCCCCCTATTTGCGGGCTGTCTGCGGGCTGATATTCACAGCCTAGAGAGGGTCCGTGGATAGTTGCGCCCCCCTTTCCCCCCTGCTACAAATACCAGTCCGCAGCTGCCCCAGAAATGGCGCAGCTGCCCGGACAGCGCCGCACAGCCCCGCAGACACCCCGGCAGACCCTCGGACAGCCCGCAGACCCAGCCCGCACACACAGACACAGCCACCGCCCACACACTTCCCTCCTCCTGGGCCACAGCGTTTCTCGCACCCAAAACCGCAGCAAAACTGCACATCTTTTTTACATCTGCGGTTTTGCTGCGGATGTGCCCGAGTCAATGCAAGTCTATAGGTTCAGAAACGCTGCAGTTCCGCACAAAAGAAGTGACATGCTGCAGATTTTTCCGCAGCATGTGCACATCAAGTCTGTGGTTCCCATAGACTTACATTGGTTGTGCACTACACTGCGGATAGGATGCAATTCCACGCGGCAAGACACGCTGCGGATCCGCAATCAAATCCGCAACGTGTGCACGCAGCCTTAAGGCTATAAAACAATATGACATGTATCCTACATTTTCTGACAGTTTCTTTTCTGTGTATCTGTGAAAAATGTCCTTATTATGAAATTTCACAGCACTTCAATAAAACATTCAAAATACCACAACACGGAGGCCAAAGTAAGATTTCCAGGATAAAAGAAGATAACTATTAATAAATATTTATTAAATCTTACATGGATAAGTAAAATGTTTTTTTAAAAAAAAGGTTAGCGAGGATGCTTGAAAAATGGGAGGACCCCCGAAAAGTCGCCACATTTGCGGACCCATTCAGTGCCGAGCAGCGTCTCTGCCTCATGTTGTTGCTCTCCGGAGAGAACGGATCGTCTACACAGACTTATTCTGACTCCTCACTATGGTAAAAATGGTGGTTGTGAAGTTCCTACTTATATCTGTCCCATATAACAAATACTAAAAAGTAATATAAATGGATATTTACTAAATTATTGGAGGGGTTTGCTGTTTTAATTGATTTGCAAGTCAGCTTCGGTGACACCATTAGCCCTGACCAAATCCACAACTCCATTTGCTGAAATGCAGCCCCCAAACTTGGAAGGAACCTCGATACTTGACTGCTGCTTGCAGACACATTACTGTATGGCTCTCTAACCCTTCTGTTACAGTCAAATATTTCACATTTTGACTCCTTCAGAGCACCTGCTGCTATTTTTCGTACATGGCTGAGTAATTTGGCCTTGTTTCCATGTCCAAGATAAGGTTTTTGGCAGTGGTCTTCCATAAAGACCACTTCTGGCAAGACTTTTCCAAACAGTAGATAGGTGGAGCTTGGTCCACTGGTTGCTGCCATTTCTGAGCTGATTGCACTACTGGACATCCTTCAATTTCAGGTAAGTTAGCATGATGTGTCTTTCATCTGCTATACTAAGTTTCTTTGTCCGAACACTGTGACTATGGTTCTCAGCATTGGCCATTTCTTAGTGTCAGAACAGAAACAAAACATACCCTATAATAATCCAGGTGGTCCCTTTGCTTCAGCTAGCAAATGGGTCTCTTTTGGACACGAATACTATTTGTCTGGAATGGCCTAGGCTACTTTCACACTGGCGTTTTTTGTCCTCCGTCGCAATGCGTCGTTTTGGACAAAAAACGCATCCTGCAAAAGTGCTTGCAGGATGCGTTTTTTCTCCATTGACTTGCATTAGCGACGCATTGCGACGGATTGCCACACGTCGCATCCATCTTGCGACGGATGCGTTGTGCTTTGGCGGACCGTCGGCTCAAAAAAAGCCACATGTAACGTTTTTTGCTGCCGACGGTCTGCCCCCACCTCCCCGCACCTCACAATGGGGCAGCGGATGCGCTGGAAAAATGCATCCGCTGCCCCCGTTGTGCGGCGTATACAACGCTAGCGTCGGTAACCTCGGCCCGACGCACTGCGACGGGCCGAGCCCGACGCTAGTGTGAAAGAAGCCTTAGGCTGCTTTCACACTAGTGTAGGTACGGGCCCGTCGCAGTGCGTCGGGCCGACGTACCGACGCATGCTGTGAAAGAAAAGCACAATGGGGGCAGCGGAAGCAGTCTTACAACGCTTCTGCTGCCCCATTGTAAGGTCTGGGGAGGAGGGGGCGGAGTTTCGGCCGCGCATGCGCGGTCGAAAATGGCGGACTAGACACACAAAAAAAGTTACATGTAACGTATTTTTGTGGCGGCGGTGTGCCAAAACACGACGCAACCGTCGCACGATGGTTGCGACGTGTGGCGATACGTCGCAATGCGTCGGTAATGTAAGTCTATGGGGAAAAAACGCATCCTGCAGACAACTTTGCAGGATGTGTTTTTTCTCCTGAACGACGCATTGCGACGTACAGCCAAAAACGCTAGTGGGAAAGTAGCTTTAAAGGAAGTGTGAACATTGTCTAAAAATATTTCACCATACCAGACCTGGGCAAAGTGCAGACCCCCAGGCCACATCCAGGCCTGTGACTGTTCCAGTCTGGCCGGCAGACAAGATTACCGAATGGCTGAAAACATTGTCCCAAAGGCCCCACGATGCAGCTGTCCTCCCAGTACTCTAATTTCACGGTTGGGCCACGTTCACACATTCAGTATTTGGTCAGTATTTTATCTCCGTATTTATAAGCCAAAATTGGGAGTGGAACAATCAGAGGAAAAGTATAATAGAAACACGTCACCACTTCTGCATTTATCACCCACTCCTGGTTTTGGTTTTCAAATACTGATGTAAAACACTGACCAAATACTGAAAGTGTGAATGTGGCCTTATCTGCATCCTCAATGAATATAATGATGTAGGAGGGAGCCACTGGCTCCTTCTTCCACCATTCAGCATGTGAGACCGAGTCAGCAGACGCACTGACATCACTACATTGTGTCTGCTGTGCGGAGGGTCGGTGCACGTAGCAAAGACCAGAGCAGAGTGCAGGGGAAACGTGAGTAAGGTGAGTATGGTTTTCTTCTTTCTTAAGGTGTGTGGGATGTGTGCCTATATATGGAGGTGATATGTGTGAGCTCATACTGTATATAGGGGGCTCATACTGTGTATATAGAGAAGCTATGTGGGGACTCGATGTATAAAGGGTGACTGTGTACATTTATACTGTATATAGTGGACAATGTGTGGGCTCATACTATGTATAGTGAGGCTGTGTGTGGTCTCATACTGAATATAGGGGGACTGTGTGGGGGCTTATACTGTGTGTGGATTAGTAATGTACATGTGTGTGGACTCATACGGTATATGGGGCGGTGTCAGCATACTTAATTCTGCTAAATAAAGATACAATTAATATAAAATAATAATTATTATGTTAATATTAAGCAGCATTAATTTCAGCCTATTGGTCCGGCCTCCACAGCAGTCAGAGTGTCTCAAGTGGCTCCTCAGGAAAATTAATTGCCCACCCCTGCACTATACTGTTACTGAACAAAATTCGCAATACAGAACCCAAATTACCAAAAATACCGCTATATAAAAGGTAAATAATAACACCATGCTATGACACACTACTGTATAGTGACCGAGTTATGCCACCATACTGATCATCAAACACAACTGTACCAAGACCATCAATACTGCCACAAGAGACAAACAATACCGTCAGATCATAACCACATCTTACAAGAGTATACACCAGTGACTAAATAATAATACCGCTACACTGATCATTAATAAAGACCACTGTACATGGACTGGTATTACCACCCTACAGTAACCCTTCAATAGTAGATACCAGTTGTACACCAATGCTCACTGACCATAAATGTGTATAGTGTACAGATAAACCCAGTGACTCATTGGTGACGTTCTAGGAGTTGTTCAATTTCCCCTTCTCATTTCCATTCTGCCCAGTCTGCCATAACCAGTTCTTCCATTCATGACTCGTCTCTGCAAAATGTAACACAGCGACATCTCTGGATTATTGCTTTTCCAGCACCGTCCTCACATTCCCCACCTCTACACAAACCATATAGTGCTATAACCATCCTTATAATACAATATATTAATAATGCCCCCCGTGCTTCCTTACCCCCTATAGAAATTATGCCCCCTGTGCCTCCTTGTAGTGATGCTGCTCCCTAAAGTAAAGCAGGTCCTCAGTGCCTCCTTATAGTAATGCATCCCCCTGTAGTAATAATGTTCCCCAGTGCCTCCTTATAGTAATGCAGCCCCCTGTAGTAATAGTGTTCCCCAGTGCCTCCTTATAGTAATGTAGTCCCCCTGTAGTAATAATGATCCCCAGTGCCTCCTTATAGTAATGCAGCCCCCCTGTAGTAATAATGTTCCCCTGTGCCTCCTTATAGTAATGCTGCCCCCCTGTAGTAATAATGTTCCCCAGTGCCTCCTTATAGTAATGCAGTCCCTCTGTAGTAATAATGTTCCCCTGTGCCTCCTTATAGTAATGTAGCCCCCTGTAGTAATAATGTTTCCAGTGCCTCCTTATGGTAATGCAGTCCCCCTGTAGTAATAATGATCCCCAGTGCCCCCTTATAGTAATGCAGTCCCCCTGTAGTAATAATGTTCCACGGTGCCTCCTTATAGTAATGCAGCCCCCTGTAGTAATAATGTTCCCCAGTGCCTCCTTATAGTAATGCAGCCCCCCTGTAGTAATAATGTTCCCCAGTGCCTCCTTATAGTAATGCAGCCCCCCTGTAGTAATAATGTTCCCCAGTGCCCCCTTATAGTAATGCAGCCCCTTGTAGTAATAATGTTTCCCAGTGCCTCCTTATAGTAATGTTCCCCAGTGCCTCCTTATAGTAATGCAGCCCCCTGTAGTAATAATGTTCCCCAGTGCCTCCTTATAGTAATGCAGCCCCCTGTAGTAATAATGATCCAAAGTGCCTCTTTATAGTAATGCAGTCCCCCTGTAGTAATAATGATCCCCAATGCCTCCTTATAGTAATGCAGTCCCCCTGTAGTAATGTTCCCCAGTGCCCCCTTATAGTAATGCAGCCCCTTGTAGTAATGTTCCCCAGTGCCTCCTTATAGTAATGCAGCCCCCCTGTAGTAGTAATGTTCCCCAGTGCCCCCTTATACTATTGCAGCCCCCTGTAGTAATGTTTCCTATTGCCTCCTTATAGTAATGTAGCCCCCCTGTAGTAATAATGTTCCCCAGTGCCTCCTTATAGTAATGCAGCCCCCCTGTAGTAATAATGTTTCCCAGTGCCTCCTTATAGTAATGCAGCCCCCCTGTAGTAATAATGTTCCCCAGTGCCCCCTTATAGTAATGCAGCCCCCCTGTAGTAAAAATATTTCCCAGTGCCTCCTTATAGTAATGCAGCCCCCTGTAGTAATAATGTTCCTCAGTGCCTCCTTATAGTAATGCAGCCCCCCTGTAGTAATAATGTTTCCCAGTGCCTTATTATAGTAATGCAGCTCCCTATAACAATAATGCCCAACTGCAATTTAGGACCCCCTGTGCCTCTTTAAATATTAATGCAGACCCACCCTATATTAATAATGACCCCACTGTACCTGGCAATGAACAAAATAATCCTATACTCGCCTCATATCACTCTAAGTGGTGATGCAGGCTCGTCCTCCTCCACAGAAGTTCCGCAGATGGCGGAATATACTGATATGAATTGATATCACGGCTCATGTTGCCTCCCCTGCCTTGCTGCCACCTGCATCCCTTACCCTGCCTGCATCCCTTGCCTTGCTCTGCCTACATCCTCTGCGTTGTTCCGCCCACATCCCCTGCCTTGCTCTGCCTGCATCCCCTGCCTTGCACTACCTGCATTTTTCCACCTGCATCTCTGCCTTGCTCTGCCTTCATCCCCTGCCTTGCTCTGCCTTCATCCCCTGCCTTGCTCTGCCTTCATCCCCTGCCTTGCTCCGCTTGCATCCCGTCTTGCTCTGCCTTCATCCCCTGTTTTGTCTGCTGTCATCCTCTGCTGTTCCCCCTGCATCCCTTGCCTTCATCCCCTGCCTTGCTCTGCTTGCATCTCCTGCCTTGCTCTACCTTCATCCCCTGCCTTGCTCTGCCTTCATCCCCTGCCTTGCTCTGCCTTCATCCCCTGCCTTGTCTGCTGGCACCCTCTGCTGTATCCCCTGCATCCCCTGCCTTGTTCTGCCTTCATCCTCTGCCTTGTCTGCTGGCATCCTCTGCTGTTCCCCCTGCATCCCTTGCCTTGCTCTGACTTCATCCCCTGCCTTGTCTGCTGGCATCCTCTGCTGTTCCCCCTGCATCCCTTGCCTTGCTCTACCTTCATCTCCTGCCTTGCTCAGCTTGCATCCCCTGCCTTGCTCTGCCTTCATCCCCTGCCTTGCTCTGCCTTCATCCCCTGCCTTGTCTGCTGGCATCCTCTGCTGTGCCCCCTGCATCCCCTGCCTAGCTCTGCCTTCATCCCCTGCCTTGCTCTGCCTTCATCCCCTGCCTTGTCTGCTGGCATCCTCTGCTGTTTCCCCTGCATCCCCTGCCTTGCTCTGCCTTCATACCCTGCCTTGCTCTGCCTTCATCCCCTGCCTTGTCTGCTGGCATCCTCTGCTGTTCCCCCTGCATCCCCTGCCTAGCTCTGCCTTCATCCCCTGCCTTGCTCTGCCTTCATCCCCGGCCTTGTCTGCTGGCATCCTCTGCTGTTCCCCCTGCATCCCTTGCCTTGCTCTGCCTTCATCTCCTGCCTTGCTCCGCTTGCATCCCTGTTATGATCTGGTGACCTTGGAGCCGCATGAGAGACTTTCTCAGGAGTAGGTGGTACCTGTACTGACCGCAAACCCTAAACTAACACCGCAACTAGAAGTAGCCGTGGGATGTACCTAACACGTCCTAGACATCTCGACACAGCCGGAGGACTAAATACCCCTATAGATGGAAATGGGAATTCTATCTTGCCTCAGAGCAGAACCCCAAAGGATAGGCAGCCCCCCACAAATATTGACTGTGAATATAAGAGGAAAGACACACGCAGGCAGAAAAAAACAGGATTTAGCAAAAGAGGCACTTCTAGCTAAATAGAAAAGGATAGGACAGAATTCTAAGCGGTCAGTATTAAAATCCTAAAAACATCCACAGCAGATAATACAAATATTCCACATCTAACTAAAGACATAGAAAGTATATCTGCATCTCCTGAGAATCCAGCATGACTGAAAAATCCAAACAAAGTCTAAGCTGGACAAAAACACAATAAATTGCACTGAATTGCAAAGCACACTGCATGTGTGCACAGAGACAAAAAAACAGACACTTATCTTAGTTGAATTGGCAGCAGGGCATGAGGAGCCAGAGAGAGATGCAATCCCTCCAAGTACAATGGACAACTGGCACAGACTCATGGATCCTGCACACCTAAATACCTAATAGAGCTGCAATCAGCAGAAACACCTGCCCGCATTACAACCCCAAGACAACTGCACTACCACCAACAACCACCGGAGGGAGCCCAAGAGCAGAATTCACAACAGTACCCCCCCCTTGAAGAGGGGTCACCGAACCCTCACCAGAGCCCCCAGGCTGATCAGGACGAGCCAGATGAAAGGCACGGACCAAATCAGCAGCATGGACATCAGAGGCAAAAACCCAAGAATTATCGTCCTGGCCATAACCCTTCCATTTGACAAGGTACTGAAGCCTCCGCCTCGAAAAGCGAGAATCCAAAATCTTCTCAACCACATACTCCAACTCCCCATCAACCAACACAGGAGCAGGAGGATCAACAGAGGGAACAACGGGCACCACATATTTCTGCAATAAAGATCTATGGAAAACATTATGGATGGCAAAAGAGGCCGGAAGGGCCAAACGAAAAGACACCGGATTGATAATCTCAGAAATCCTATAAGGACCAATAAACCGAGGCTTAAACTTAGGGGAAGAAACCTTCATAGGAACATGACGGGAAGACAACCAGACCAAATCCCCAACCCGAAGCCGGGAACCAACACACCGACGACGGTTAGCAAAACGCTGAGCCTCCTCCTGAGACAACACCAAATTGTCCACCACATGAGCCCAAATCTGCTGCAACCTGTCAACCACAGAATCCACACCAGGACAATCAGAAGGTTCAACTTGCCCCGAAGAAAAACGAGGATGAAAACCAAAATGCAAAAGAAGGGCGAAACCAAGGTAGCCGAACTAGCCCGATTATTAAGGGCAAACTCGGCCAATGGCAAGAAAGCCACCCAATCATCCTGATCAGCAGACACAAAGCATCTCAAATAAGTTTCCAAAGTCTGATTAGTTCGCTCGGTCTGGCCATTTGTCTGAGGATGAAATGCGGAAGAAAAAGACAAATCAATGCCCAGCCTAGCACAAAAGGCCCGCCAAAACCTAGAAACAAACTGGGAACCTCTGTCAGACACAATATTCTCCGGAATACCATGCAAACGAACCACATGCTGAAAAAACAACGGAACCAAATCAGAAGAGGAAGGAAATTTAGGCAAAGGCACCAAATGAACCATCTTAGAAAACCGGTCACAAACCACCCAGATGACCGACATCCTCTGGGAAACCGGAAGATCTGAAATAAAATCCATAGAAATATGCGTCCAGGGCCTCACAGGGACCGGCAAAAGCAACCCACTAGCACGGGAACAACAAGGCTTGGCCCGCGCACAAGTCCCACAGGACTGCACAAAAGAACGCACATCACGCGACAAAGAAGGCCACCAAAAGGACCTACCAACCAAATCTCTGGTACCAAAAATACCAGGATGGCCAGCCAACACAGAACAATGAACCTCAGAAATCACTCTACTAGTCCATCTGTCAGGAACAAACAGTTTCCCCACTGGACAGCGGTCAGGTTTGTCAGCCTGAAATTCCTGCAGAACCCGTCGCAAATCAGGGGAAATGGCAGAAAGGACCACTCCTTCCTTCAGAATGCCAACCGGTTCAAGTACCTCAGGAGAATCAGGCAAAAAACTCCTAGAGAGGGCATCAGCCTTAATATTCTTAGAACCCGGAAGATACGAAACCACGAAATCAAAACGGGAGAAAAACAGGGATCATCGAGCCTGTCTAGGATTCAGCCGTTTGGCAGATTCGAGGTAAATCAGATTTTTATGATCGGTCAAGATCACAATACGGTGCTTGGCTCCCTCAAGCCAATGTCGCCATTCCTCAAACGCCCACTTCATAGCCAACAACTCCCGATTGCCAACATCATAATTGCGTTCAGCAGGCGAAAACTTACAGGAAAAGAAGGCACACGGTTTCATCAAGGAACCATCAGAATTCCTCTGAGACGGCCCCTGCCCCTATCTCAGAAGCGTCAACCTCAACCTGAAACGGAAGAGAAACATCTGGCTGACGCAACACCGGGGCAGAAGTAAATCGGCGTTTAAGCTCCTGAAAGGCAGAGACAGCCACAGAGGACCAATACTGTTGTGAATTCCGTTCTTGGGCTCCCTCCGGTGGTTGTAAGTAGCACTTTTGTGAATTCTGCTCTTGTGCTCCCTCCTGTGGCTTTGAGTGGTATAGCTGCTTCGTGGATTTAGCATCAGCAGCTGCTTCCACTGATCGTCTTTCTGCTCGGCTATTTTAGTCTGGCCTTATTCCTCAATCAATGCCAGTTGTCAATTGTTCCTGCTTGGAGTCAGGGCTCTTTTGGATTTCCCTGACACTCTGACCCGTTCAGCAAAGATAAGTCCTTGCTTGTCCTTTTGCAGTCCACTTGTTGTGGACTTATTGTTCAGCACATTCTATGTTTTGTTCATTTGTCCAGCTTATCAGTATGGATCTATTCAGCTAAGCTGGAAGCTATGGGCTGCAGATTTTGCCCTCAACACCTTTAGTCAGGTGTGGAGATTTTTGCATATCTCTGCGGTGGACTTTTTCTAGTTTTTATTACTGACCGCACAGTGTTCTTTCCTGTACTATCTATCTAGCTAGAATTGGCCTCCTTTGCTAAATCTTGTTTCTTACTACGTATGTCATTTCCTTCTCCTCTCACAGTCATTATTTGTGGGGGGCTGTCCTATCCTTTGGGGATTTTCTCTGAGGCAAGATAGCTTTCCTATTTCTACCTTTAGGGGTAGCTAGTTCTCCGGCTGTGACGAGGTGTCCAGGGAGTGACAGGAACATCCCACGGCTACTTCTAGTGTTGTGTTAAGATCAGGAACTGTGGTCTGTATAGTTACCACCTGCTCAGAGCTAGTCGCATGTCGCTCCTAAATTACCAGTCCATAACAGTACAACTGGCCAAAAATGAATTGAATGCATCTCAAAAGAAGGAAAAGAAAAAGAGTTCTGAGCCATTTTTTTTTTCTTTAGTCTGTTTTGTCTTTTTTCTTCCTCTTAATCTCTGGGTGGTTCAGGATTTGGGCGCGGACATGGATGTTCAGGGTTTGTTTTCTCGTGTGGATCAGCTTGCTGCAAAAGTGCAGAGTATCCAAGATTATGTTGTTCAGACTCCAGCCTTAGAGCCTAGAATTCCTATTCCAGACTTGTTTTACGGGGATAGATCTAAGTTTTTGAACTTTAAAAATAACTGCAAATTGTTTTTTGCTCTGAAACCCCGTTCCTCTGGTGACCCCACTCAGCAAGTTAAAATAGTTATTTCTCTGCTGCGTGGTGACCCTCAGGACTGGGCATTCTCCCTTGACTCAGGGGATCCGGCATTGCTTAATGTAGATGCATTTTTTCAATCGCTCAGATTATTGTATGACAAACCTAACTCTGTGGATCATGCGGAAAAAACCTTGTTGGCCCTGTGTCAGGGTCAGGAAGCGGCAGAATTGTACTGACAGAAATTTAGAAAATGGTTTGTGCTCACTAAATGGAATGAGGATGCTCTAGCAGCAATTTTCAGAAAGGGTCTTTCAGAAGCCCTTAAGGATGTTATGGTGGGGTTCCGCACGCCTGTTGGTTTGAGCGAATCTATGTCCCTAGCCATTCAGATTGATCGGCGCCTGCGCGAGCGCAAAGTGGTGCACCATATGGCAGCGTCCTCTGAACAGAGTCCTGAGCCTATGCAATGTGATAGGATTCTGACTAGAGCGGAACAGAGGGGATACAGACGTCAGAATGGGCTGTGTTTTTACTGTGGTGATTCTGCTCATGCTATTTCTGATTGCCCTAAGCATATTAAGAGGGTCGCTAGATCTGTGACCATTAGTACTGTACAGCCTAAGTTTCTCCTGTCTGTGACCCTGATTTGCTCATTGTCATCTTTCTCTGTCATGACATTTGTGGATTCAAGCGCTGCCCTGAACTTAATGGACTTAGACTTCGCCAGGCGCTGTGGTTTTTCTTTGCAGCCTTTGCAGAGCCCTATTCCTTTGAGGGGTATTGATGCTACACCGTTGGCCAAGAATAAACCTCAGTATTGGACTCAGCTTACTATGTGCATGGCTCCAGCACATCAGGAAGATTGTCGTTTTTTGGTGTTGCATAATTTACATGATGTTGTTGTACTGGGTTTTCCATGGTTACAAGTACACAATCCAGTGTTGGATTAGAAATCGATGTCTGTGACTAGTTGGGGTTGTCAAGGGGTACATAGTGACGTTCCTTTAATGTCAATTTCCTCTTCCCCCTCTTCTGATGTTCCAGAATTTTTGTCAGATTTCCAGGATGTATTCGATGAGCCCAAGTCCAGTTCCCTTCCTCCTCATAGGGACTGTGATTGTGCTATCGACTTGGTTCCTGGCTGTAAGTTCCCTAAGGGCCGACTCTTCAATCTGTCTGTGCCAGAGCATGCCGCTATGCGAAGCTATGTTAAGGAGTCTTTAGAGAAGGGGCATATTCGGCCGTCTTCGTCACCATTGGGAGCAGGATTCTTTTTTGTTGCCAAGGATGGCTCCTTGAGACCCTGTATTGATTATCGCCTTCTTAATAAGATCACTGTCAAATTCCAATACCCTTTACCTTTGCTCTCTGATTTGTTTGCTCGGATTAAGGGGGCTAGTTGGTTTACCAAGATTGACCTTCGAGGGGCGTATAATCTTGTTCGTATTAAACAGGGTGACGAATGGAAAACTGCATTTAATACGCCCGAAGGCCACTTTGAATACCTGGTGATGCCTTTCGGGCTTTCTAATGCTCCTTCTGTATTTCAGTCCTTCATGCATGACATTTTCCGCAATTATCTTGATAAATTCTTGATTGTGTATTTGGATGATATTTTGATTTTTTCCAATGATTGGGAGTCTCACGTGAAGCAGGTCAGGATGGTATTCCAGATCCTTTGTGACAATGCTCTATTTGTGAAGGGGTCTAAGTGCCTATTTGGGGTCCAGAAGGTCTCTTTTTTGGGGTTTATTTTTTCTCCTTCATCTATAGAAATGGATCCTGTTAAGGTCCAAGCCATTCATGACTGGGTTCAACCCACATCTGTGAAGAGCCTTCAGAAATTTTTGGGCTTTGCTAATTTTTATCGCCGTTTCATTGCCAACTTTTCCAGTGTGGTTAAGCCCCTGACCGATTTGACGAAGAAAGGCGCTGATGTGGCAAATTGGTCCTCTGAGGCTGTGGAGGCCTTTCAGGAGCTTAAGCGCCGATTTACTTCTGCCCCGGTCTTGCGTCAGCCTGATGTGTCTCTTCCTTTTCAGGTTGAGGTTGACGCTTCTGAGATTGGGGCAGGAGCCGTTTTGTCACAGAGGAATTCTGATGGTTCCTTGATGAAACCATGTGCCTTCTTTTCCCGAAAGTTTTCGCCTGCGGAACGCAATTATGATGTCGGCAATCGGGAGTTGTTGGCTATGAAGTGGGCATTTGAGGAGTGGCGACATTGGCTTGAGGGAGCCAAGCACCGCGTTGTGGTCTTGACCGATCATAAGAATCTGATTTACCTCGAGTCGGCCAAGCGGCTGAACCCTAGACAGGCTCGATGGTCCCTGTTTTTCTCCCGTTTCGATTTTGTGGTCTCATATCTTCCGGGATCTAAGAATGTTAAGGCGGATGCCCTCTGTAGGAGTTTTTTGCCTGATTCTCCTGGAGTTCTTGAGCCGGTTGGCATTCTTAGGGAAGGGGTGATTCTTTCTGCTATCTCCCCTGATTTACGGCGGGTGCTTCAGGAATTTCAGGCTGATAAACCAGACCGCTGTCCTGTGGGGAAGCTGTTTGTTCCTGATAGATGGACAAGTAAGGTAATTTCTGAGGTCCATTGTTCTGTGTTGGCCGGTCATCCTGGGATTTTTGGTACCAGAGAGTTGGTTGCTAGGTCCTTTTGGTGGCCTTCCTTGTCGCGGGATGTGCGTTCTTTTGTGCAGTCCTGTGGGACCTGTGCCCGGGCTAAGCCTTGCTGTTCCCGCGCTAGTGGGTTGCTTTTGCCTTTGCCTGTCCCTGAGAGGCCCTGGACGCATATTTCCATGGATTTTATTTCGGATCTTCCTGTGTCTCAGAGGATGTCTGTTATCTGGGTGGTTTGTGACCGGTTCTCTAAAATGGTCCATTTGGTACCTTTGCCTAAATTGCCTTCCTCCTCTGATTTGGTTCCATTGTTTTTTCAGCATGTGCTTCGTTTGCATGGCATTCCGGAGAATATTGTGTCTGACAGAGGTTCCCAGTTTGTTTCCAGGTTTTGGCTGTCCTTTTGTGCTAGGCTGGGCATTAATTTGTCTTTTTCTTCGGCGTTCCATCCTCAGACAAATGGCCAAACTGAGCGAACTAATCAAAACTTGGAAACCTATTTGAGATGCTTTGTGTCTGCTGATCAGGATGATTGGGTGGCTTTCTTGACGTTGGCCGAGTTTGCCCTTAATAATCGGGCCAGTTCGGCTACTTTGGTTTCACCTTTTTTTTGTAATTTTGGTTTCCATCCTCGTTATTCTTCAGGGCAGGTTGAGCCTTCTGATTGTCCTGGCGTTGATTCCGTGATGGACAGGTTACAGCAGATTTGGACTCATGTGGTAGACAATTTGACGTTGTCTCAGGAAAAGGCTCAGTGTTTTGCTAACCGCCGTCGGTGTGTTGGTCCTCGGCTTCGTGTGGGGGATTTAGTCTGGTTATCTTCTCGTCATGTTCCTATGAAGGTTTCTTCCCCTAAGTTCAAGCCTCGGTTTATTGGTCCTTATAAGATTTCTGAGATTATCAATCCAGTGTCTTTTCGTTTGGCCCTTCCAGCCTCTTTTCCCATCCACAATGTTTGCCATAGATCTTTGTTGCGGAGATATGTGGTACCAGTGGTTCCCTCTGTTGATCCTCCGGCCCCGGTGTTGGTTGAGGGGGAGTTGGAATATGTGGTTGAGAAAATTTGGGATTCTCGTTTTTCGAGGCGGAGGCTTCAGTATCTTGTCAAGTGGAAGGGTTATGGCCAGGAGGATAATTCTTGGGTGGTTGCCTCTGATGTCCATGCCGCCGATTTGGTTCGTGCTTTTCACTTGGCTCGTCCTGATCGGCCTGGGGGCTCTGGTGAAGGTTCGGTGACCCCTCCTCAAGGGGGGGTACTGTTGTGAATTCCGTTCTTGGGCTCCCTCCGGTGGTTGTAAGTAGCACTTTTGTGAATTCTGCTCTTGGGCTCCCTCCTGTGGTATTGAGTGGTATAGCTGCTTCGTGGATTTAGCATCAGCAGCTGCTTCCACTGATCGTCTTTCTGCTCGGCTATTTTAGTCTGGCCTTATTCCTCAATCAATGCCAGACTATTGTCAATTGTTCCTGGTTGGAGTCACAGCTCTTTTGGATTTCCCTGACACTCTGACCCGTTCAGCAAAGATAAGTCCTTGCTTGTCCTTTTGCAGTCCACTTGTTGTGGACTTATTGTTCAGCACATTCTATGTTTTGTTCATTTGTCCAGCTTATCAGTATGGATCTATTCAGCTAAGCTGGAAGCTCTGGGCTGCAGATTTTGCCCTCCACACCTTTATTCAGGTGTGGAGATTTTTGCATATCTCTGCGGTGGACTTTTTCTAGTTTTTATTACTGACCGCACAGTGTTCTTTCCTGTACTATCTATCTAGCTAGAATTGGCCTCCTTTGCTAAATCTTGTTTCTTACTACGTATGTCATTTCCTTCTCCTCTCACAGTCATTATTTGTGGGGGGCTGTCCTATCCTTTGGGGATTTTCTCTGAGGCAAGATAGCTTTCCTATTTCTACCTTTAGGGGTAGCTAGTTCTCCGGCTGTGACGAGGTGTCCAGGGAGTGACAGGAACATCCCACGGCTACTTCTAGTGTTGTGTTAAGATCAGGAACTGCGGTCTGTATAGTTACCACCTGCTCAGAGCTAGTCGCATGTCGCTCCTAAATTACCAGTCCATAATACAATTCGTTACATCAGCGCCTTTCTTCGTCAAATCGGTCAGGGGTTTAACCACACTGGAGAAGTTAGCAATGAAAGGCAAATAAAAATTAGCAAAGCCCAAGAATTTCTGAAGGCTCTTCATGGATGTGGGCTGAATCCAATCATGAATGGCCTGAACCTTAACTGGATCCATCTCTATAGATGAGGGAGAAAAAATGAAGCCCAAAAAAGAAACCTTCTGCACTCCAAAGAGACACTTAGACCCCTTCACAAACAAAGCATTATCACGAAGGATCTGAAATACCATCCTGACCTGTTTCACATGAGACTCCCAATCATCGGAGAAAATTAAGATGTCATCCAAATATACAATCATGAATTTATCAAGATAATTCCGGAAGATATCATGCATGAAGGACTGAAAAACAGATGGAGCATTAGAGAGCCCGAATGGCATCACAAGGTATTCAAAATGGCCTTCGGGCGTATTAAACGCAGTTTTCCATTCGTCACCCTGCTTAATACGAACAAGATTATATGCCCCCCGAAGATCAATTTTAGTAAACCAACTAGCCCCCTTAATCCTGGCAAACAAATCGGAAAGCAAAGGTAAAGGGTATTGAAACTTGACAGTGATCTTATTCAAGAGGCGATAATCAATACAGGGTCTCAAGGAGCCATCCTTCTTAGCAACAAAAAAAAATCCCACTCCCAACGGTGAAGAAGATGGCCGAATATGCCCTTTCTCCAAGACTACTTAACATAACTCCGCATGGCGGTATGTTCCGGCACAGACAGGTTGAAAAGTCGGCCCTTAGGAAACTTACAGCCTGGAATCAAGTCAATAGCACAATCACAGTCCCTATGCGGTGGAAGGGAACTGGACTTGGGCTCATCGAATAAATCCTGAAAATCAGACAAAAACTCTGGAACTTCAGAAGAGGAGGAAGAGGAGATTGACATCACAGGAACGTCATTATGAACCCCCTGACAACCCCAACTAGTCACAGACATAGACTTCCAATCCAACACAGGATTATGTATCTGCAACCATGGAAAACCCAGCACAATAGCATCATGCAAATTATGCAACACCAGAAAACGACAATCTTCCTGATGGGCTGGCGCCATGCACATGGTCACCTGTGTCCAACACTGGGGTTTATTTTTAGCCAAAGGTGTAGCATCAATGCCCCTTATAGGAATAGGGTTCTGCAAAGACTGCAAGGGGAAACCACAACGCCTGGCAAATTCAAAGTCCATTAAGTTCAAAGCGGCGCCTGAATCCACAAACGCCATGACAGAAAATGACGACAATGAGCAGATCAAGGTCACAGATAACAGAAATTTAGGTTGTACAGTTCCGATGGTAACTGAACTAGCGATTCTCTTTGTACGCTTTGGGCAGACTGAAATGACATGAGAAGCATCGCCACAATAAAAACACAACCTATTCTGACGTCTGAATCCTTGTTGTTCCGTTCTAGACAGAATCCTATCACACTGCATAGGCTCAGGCATCTGCTCTGAGGACAACGCCACAGCGCGCACACTTCTGCGCTCCCGCAAGTGCCGATCGATCTGAATGGCCAGAGACATAGAATCACTCAGATCAACAGGCGTGGGAAACCCCACCATAACATCTTTAACAGATTCAGAAAGACCCTTTCTGAAAATTGCCGCCAAAGCATCCTCATTCCATTTAGTCAGCACAGACCATTTTCTAAATTTCTGACAATACAATTCTGCCGCTTCTTGACCCTGAGACAGGGCCAACAAGGTCTTCTCCGCTTGATCCACAGAATTTGGTTCATCATATAATAATCCTAGAGCCTGAAAAAAGGCATCTACATTAAGCAAGGCCAGATTCCCAGATTCCAGGGAAAATGCCCAATCCTGAGGGTCGCCACGCAGCAGGGAGATGACAATTTTAATCTGCTGAATGGAATCCCCAGAGGAACGAGGCTTCAGAGCAAAAAACAGTTTACAGTTGTTTTTAAAACTCAAAAATTTGGACCTGTCCCCAAAAAACAAATCAGGAGTAGGAATCCTAGGCTCTAAAAGCAGAGTCTGAGCAATATAATCCGAAATACCCTGTACCCTAGCAGCAAGCTGGTCTACACGAGAAACTAATCCCTGAACATCCATGCTAGCACAAGACTCCTCAGTCACCCAGAGGAAAAGAGGGAAGAAAAGACAAAGCAGGCTACAGAAAACAAATGGCTCTTTCTTCCCTTCTTCTGAGATGCATTTAACTCATTGTTGGCCAGTTGTACTGTTATGATCTGGTGACCTTGGAGCCGCATGAGAGACTTTCTCAGGAGTAGGTGGTACCTGTACTGACCGCAAACCCTAAACTAACACCGCAACTAGAAGTAGCCGTGGGATGTACCTAACACGTCCTAGACATCTCGACACAGCCGGAGGACTAAATACCCCTATAGATGGAAATGGGAATTCTATCTTGCCTCAGAGCAGAACCCCAAAGGATAGGCAGCCCCCCACAAATATTGACTGTGAGTATAAGAGGAAAGACACACGCAGGCAGAAAAACAGAATTTAGCAAAAGAGGCACTTCTAGCTAAATAGAAAAGGATAGGACAGAATTCTAAGCGGTCAGTATTAAAATCCTAAAAACATCCACAGCAGATAATACAAATATTCCACATCTAACTAAAGACATAGAAAGTATATCTGCATCTCCTGAGAATCCAGCATGACTGAAAAATCCAAACAAAGTCTAAGCTGGACAAAAACACAATAAATTGCACTGAATTGCAAAGCACACTGCATGTGTGCACAGAGACAAAAAACCAGACACTTATCTTAGTTGAATTGGCAGCAGGGCATGAGGAGCCAGAGAGAGATGCAATCCCTCCAAGTACAATGGACAACTGGCACAGACTCATGGATCCTGCACACCTAAATACCTAATAGAGCTGCAATCAGCAGAAACACCTGCCCGGATTACAACCCCAAGACAACTGCACTACCACCAACAACCACCGGAGGGAGCCCAAGAGCAGAATTCACAACACATCCCCTGCCTTGCTGTGCCTGCATCCTCTGCGTTGTTCCCCCTGCATCCCCTGCCTTGCTCTGCGGGCATCCTCTGCTTTGCTCTGGCTTCTGGAAGGCCGCAGGCTAGGAGCACTATATGGTCGGCCCAAGTGAAGTAATGGTAGTGGACCAAGGAGCCCAAAGCTCTCTGTTCTGCTACAGTTGTCAAGAATATCCACTTTTCGAGATGCTGAAATTGTTACGAGTGTTGTGGGCTGATGTGGCCCACCGTAAGACCACCTATCTGGCATTTACCAGAATTTCCAGATGACCAGTTTGGTGCTGATTGGAATGGAGCAGCGGTCATTGAATGGAGCGGTGGTCTCTTGTGCACTACCGCTATACCAATGTCTGTGGGACTGAAGGAGGTAACTGGAGCGCCCCCACTGTCGCAGGGCAGAGGGGTACCCGGTACCGGGCCTCTCTGTCTCGGTTCTGGGATTGTCACGGTGGCTAGACCCGGTCCGTGACCCTGCTGAGGGGCGTCCAGTGAAAGTTGAGAGTGATGATGTGTGGTGCATGTCGCGATGAATAACGAGGACACCAGATTGCAGTCTCTTTACTGAAGGCTTCAGGATCCTCAATCCGGAGTACGGTTAACAGGGCTGTCTGAGACCGGCCGGTCCGATGGCACCTCCAGAGTTCCCTTTGCAGGTGAAAATCTGCGCCTACCTTCTAGCGCTTGTGTGTTGTAGTCCTTCCCTGCTGAGCACCACGGGATAGTCCTCACAACTGTTGTGTCTGTTTCTGAAGTTCCCTCACAACTGATTCTGATGTTCTTCTCCGTCCCCCAGATGATATGGCTAGGACGCACCCGTATGACGGGTAGGCCTGGAGTTCTTCCGGGACCCTAGAGTCGCCCTTCTCCAACTGTTGCCCCCTATGTCTGCTTAGGTGATTTGGGTGAGACAGCCCGCCTATAACTGACTGTCCTGCCGTAGGTTTGAAGGCCTGGAGCTCAATACTTCCTTGGCGTTCCGGCCACCGGCTACGCGCCTCAGTAGGATGTTGCCTCGTTCTTACAGCACGACTCCTACTGGTGTTTCTCCTTGTTGCGTTGATCTCGTTTCTCACTCTTCACAATAAACCTCGCTTCTTGTCCTTTCTTGGGGTACCGCCGCTATATCGTGCAGGCGCGGTCCCGTAACGTTCTCTCTGTTCGCTAGGCCTCTGTTAGGATCCCACCCCTGACAGGGACCCCCCTGAATCTTCCCCTGCAACACCCTCTGCCACAGGATGTTGCCTGGATCCAACCCAGTCAGCTTCTCTCTAACTTCCTATCTAACCCCCAGTTTTACCAGATTGTGAGGAGTGGCCTAATACATAGCACCCTTAGCTCCCCCTGGAGGCCAGACTGTGAAGTGTATTGGTGTCTGTGATACCTGGTCAGGTGAACTCCTTCAGTGCCATCAGACGTACCATAGCCCCCCTTAGCGGCGGAGCCACAGTACTGCAACGACCAGGACTCTGGGGCGCTGCAGAACCAATCACTCCTCTCCATGGGATACACTGTGTATGAGGACCCTTAGTCTAGAGATCAGTGAAAACCTTGCGATCCCTCATATGTCACTGTGTGGAGGGGAGATACAGGTCACCATGGGCCCACCTTACTGAACTCAAAAGAGAATGAGTTACAATAAGTTCTCCTCAGCTCAAGTGAGAAAGGTGGTGGAAAATGAACCTAGAACTCATCGCCTACCACAAGACATAGAGCAATAGGGTCAGCCTGCGCCAGGACCACCAGAGTGTGGCACACAGGGGCTTCATAAACATGGCAAGAGAGCCCCCAGCACTGGACATGGGGCTGCACTGCGCTGTGTGAGCAGCAGATGGCGTCCTCTCCGCTCTGTTCTCACCTGCCGTGTGGGAGCGTTACACAGCTTGTGAGTTCATTACCGAGCCGCCTCTCACTTTACTTCCCGGTGGCGCAGCTTTGTCGTCAGCTCAGCCCTGTCCCCCGTGCTCCACTGTAACGACAGCTGCGGGGGCAACTTCTGAAACTTTCCTCAAAGTGTCCGGGGCAGGGGAGGAGACGCCGTCACTCCCTCCCGGCCAGGTGCCCGCTCTTCCGGCTCCATGTGCTTGTTATGTCCGCTGGACAGGAACAGAAACCTTATAAGAGAAGTCGCTGTAAGCCTGGACGCTTCATGTGCTGGAGGGCAGGTCTGGGCCTAGGACGTACCCCGGGACAGGCGCATGGACAAGTCACTGTGGGACAGGGCAGGTGTGTATACTACTGTGTGTGTATACTACTGTGTGTACAGGGCAGGTGTGTATACTACTGTGTGTGTATACTACTGTGTGTACAGGGCAGGTGTGTATATATGTGTATACTGCTGTGTATTATGTGTGTATACTGCTATGTGTGTATACTACTGTGTATATATGTGTGTACAGGACGTGTGTGTATACTACTGTGTATTATATGTGTATACTACTGTGTATTATATGTGTATACTACTGTGTATTATATGTGTATACTGCTATGTGTGTACAGGACGTGTGTGTATACTACTGTGTATTATATGTGTATACTGCTATGTGTGTATACTACTGTGTATTATATGTGTATACTGCTGTGTGTGTACAGGACGTGTGTGTGTATACTACTGTGTATATATGTGTATACTGCTGTGTGTGTACAGGACGTTGTGTGTATACTACTGTGTATATATGTGTATACTGCTGTGTCTGTGTGTACAGGACGTTGTGTGTATACTACTGTGTATATATGTGTATACTGCTGTGTGTGTATACTAATGTGTGTGTGTGTGTATACTGCTGTGTATTATGTGTGTGTATACTACTGTGTATTATATGTGTATACTGCTGTGTGTGTACAGGGCAGGTGTGTATACTACTGTGTATATATGTGTATACTGCTGTGTGTGTACAGGGCAGGTGTGTATACTAATGTGTATATGTGTGTGTATACTGCTGTGTATTATATGTGTGTACTGCTATGTGTGTGTATACTAATGTGTATTATATGTGTATACTGCTATGTGTTTGTACAGGACAGGTGTGTATTATATCTGTGTGTACAGGGCAGGTGTGTATACTACTGTGTATTATATGTGTATACTGCTATGTGTGTACAGGGCAGGTGTGTATTATACGTGTATTATATGTGTATACTGCTGTGTGTGTACAGGGCAGGTGTGTATACTACTGTGTATATATGTGTATACTGCTGTGTGTGTGTGTACAGGGCAGGTGTGTATACTGCTGTGTATTATATGTGTGTACTGCTATGTGTGTGTATACTAATGTGTATTATATCTGTGTGTACAGGGCAGGTGTGTATACTACTGTGTATTATATGTGTATTATGTGTATACTGCTATGTGTGTACAGGACGTGTGTGTATACTACTGTGTATTATATGTGTATACTGCTGTCTGTACACGACAGGTGTGTATATGTGTACAGGACAGGTGTGTATTATATGCATATACTGCTATGTGTGTACAGGGCAGGTGTGAATACTAGTGTGTGTGTGTACTACTGTGTGTTTTATGTGTATACTGCTATGTGTGTACAGGGCAGGTGTGTATACTAATGTGTATTATGTTTATACTGCTATATGTGTATACTGCTGTGTGTACAGGGCAGGTGTGTATACTGCTGTATGTTATATATGTGTGTACAGGGCAGGTGTGTACACTAATGTGTATTATATGTGTATACTGCTATGTGTGTATACTAATGTGTATTATATGTGTATACTCCTATGTGTACAGGGCAGGTGTGTATTATGTGTATACTGCTATGTGTGTATACTGTTGTGTGTGTGTGTATAGGGCAGGTGTGTATACTGCTGTATGTTATATATGAGTGTACAGGGCAGGTGTGTACACTAATGTGTATTGTGTGTATACTGCTATGTGTGTATACTGCTGTATGTTATATATGTGTGTATTCTAATGTGTATTACATGTGTATACTGCTGTGTGTACAGGGCAGGTGTGTATACTGCTGTATGTTATACATGTGTACAGGGCAGGTGTGTATACTAATGTGTATACTGCTGTGTGTGTATACTAATGTGTATTATGTGTATACTGCTGTGTGTGTACTAATATATATATATATATATATATATATATATATATATATATATATATATATATATATATATATACACACACACACATATACACGTGTATATACAGTGGGGCAAAAAAGTATTTAGTCAGTCAGCAACAGTGCAAGTTCCACCACTTAAAAAGATGAGAGGCGTCTGTAATTTACATCATAGGTAGACCTCAACTATGGGAGACAAACTGAGAAAAAAAAATACAGAAAATCACAATCTGTTTTTTTATCATTTTATTTGCATATTCTGGTGGAAAATAAGTATTTGGTCAGAAACAAAATTTCATCTCAATACTTTGTAATACATCCTTTGTTCGCAATGACAGAGGTCAAACGTTTTCTGTAAGTCTTCACAAGGTTGCCACACACTGTTGTTGGTATGTTGGCCCATTCCTCCATGCAGATCTCCTCTAGAGCAGTGATGTTTTTGGCTTTTCGCTTGGCAACACGGACTTTCAACTCCCTCCAAAGGTTTTCTATAGGGTTGAGATCTGGAGACTGGCTAGGCCACTCCAGGACCTTGAAATGCTTCTTACGAAGCCACTCCTTCGTTGCACTGGGATCATTATCATGCTGAAAGACCCATCCACATTTCATCTTCAATGCCCTTGCTGATGGAAGGAGGTTTGCACTCAAAATCTCACGATACATGGCCCCATTCATTCTTTCATGTACCCGGATCAGTCGTCCTGGCCCCTTTGCAGAGAAACAGCCCCAAAGCATGATGTTTCCACCACCATGCTTTACAGTAGGTATGGTGTTTGATGGATGCAACTCAGTATTCTTTTTCCTCCAAACACGACAAGTTGTGTTTCTACCAAACAGTTCCAGTTTGGTTTCATCAGACCATAGGACATTCTCCCAAAACTCCTCTGGATCATCCAAATGCTCTCTAGCAAACTTCAGACGGGCCCGGACATGTACTGGCTTAAGCAGTGGGACACGTCTGGCACTGCAGGATCTGAGTCCATGGTGGCGTAGTGTGTTACTTATGGTAGGCCTTGTTACATTGGTCCCAGCTCTCTGCAGTTCATTCACTAGGTCCCCCCGCGTGGTTCTGGGATTTTTGCTCACCGTTCTTGTGATCATTCTGACCCCACGGGGTGGGATTTTGCGTGGAGCCCCAGATCGAGGGAGATTATCAGTGGTCTTGAATGTCTTCCATTTTCTAATTATTGCTCCCACTGTTGATTTCTTCACTCCAAGCTGGTTGGCTATTGCAGATTCAGTCTTCCCAGCCTGGTGCAGGGCTACAATTTTGTTTCTGGTGTCCTTTGACAGCTCTTTGGTCTTCACCATAGTGGAGTTTGGAGTCAGACTGTTTGAGGGTGTGCACAGGTGTCTTTTTATACTGATAACAAGTTTAAACAGGTGCCATTACTACAGGTAATGAGTGGAGGAAAGAGGAGACTCTTAAAGAAGAAGTTACAGGTCTGTGAGAGCCAGAAATCTTGATTGTTTGTTTCTGACCAAATACTTATTTTCCACCAGAATATGCAAATAAAATGATAAAAAAACAGACAATGTGATTTTCTGTATTTTTTTTTCTCAGTTTGTCTCCCATAGTTGATGTCTACCTATGATGTAAATTACAGACGCCTCTCATCTTTTTAAGTGGTGGAACTTGCACTGTTGCTGACTGACTAAATACTTTTTTGCCCCACTGTATGTGTATGTATGTGTGTACATGTATGTATGTGTGTATATATATATATATATATATATATATATATATATATATATATATATATATATGTGTATATATGTGTGTATGTGTATATATGTGTGTGTATATATATATATATATATATATATATATATATATATATATATAGTCTAAGGGGTACTTCCGTCTTTCTGTCCTCAACTTCCGTAACGGAAATCCCGCGTCGCTGATTGCTCTCGGCAGCTGCCTGTCATGGCTGCCGCGACCAATCAGCTACGGGCACAGTCCGATTAGTCCCTCCCCTGCAGTCAGTGCCCAGCACCCGCTCCATAATCCCCCCCCCAGTCACCGCTCACACAGGGTTAATGGCAGCGATAACGGGCCACGGTATAATGCACTCCGTTACCGCTGCTATTAACCCTGTGTGTCCCCAACTATGCAGCATCAATAGTAAAAATACGTCATGTTAAAAATAATAATAATAAAAAAAAACCCCTGCTATACTCTCCATCCGCCGCCTTTCCCGCTCCTCGTGACACTCTGGTGACTGCTCCATGCAAGCGGCAGGTTCCGGTGGCAAGGATGGTATGCGAGAAGGACCTGCCATGACGTTACGGTCATGTGACTGCGACGTCATCACAGCTCCTGCGAGAAGGACCTGCCATGACGTCACGGTCATGTGACCGCGACGTCATCACAGCTCCTGCGAGAAGGACCTGCCATGGCGTCACGGTCATGTGACCGCGACGTCATCACAGGTCCTGCGCTCATACCAACCCTGGGACCGGAAGCTGCCGCGTGCACCGCACACAGGGCCAGGACTTCAAGGGGCCTTCGGAAGGTGAGTATATGTTTATTTTTTATTTTAAGTCTGTATGCTATGTGGGTATACTACGTGGCTGGGCAATGTACTACGTGGCTGGGCAATGTACTACGTGGCTGGGCAATGTACTACGTGGCTGGGCAATGTACTACGTGGCTGGGCAATGTACTACGTGGCTGGGCAATGTACTACGTGGCTGGGCAATGTACTACGTGGCTGGGCAATGTACTACGTGGCTGGGCAATGTACTACGTGGCTGGGCAATGTACTACGTGGCTGGGCAATGTACTACGTGGCTGGGCAATGTACTACGTGGCTGGGCAATGTACTACGTGGCTGGGCAATGTACTACGTGGCTGGGCAATGTACTACGTGGCTGGGCAATGTACTACGTGGCTGGGCAATGTACTACGTGGCTGGGCAATGTACTACGTGGCTGGGCAATGTACTACGTGGCTGGGCAATGTACTACGTGGACATGCATATTCTAGAATACCTGATGCGTTAGAATCGGGCCACCATCTAGTGTGTATTATATGTATTATATGTGTGTATACTGCTGTGTGTGTTCAGGGTAGGTGTGTATACTAATGTGTATTATATGTGTATACTGCTGTCTGTACAGGACAGGTGTGTATACTGCTGTATGTTATGTGTGTGTACAGGGCAGGTGTGTATACTAATGTGTATTACATGTGTATACTGCTGTGTGTGTACAGGGCAGGTGTGTATACTACTGACTACAGTGTGTATACTGCTGTGTGTGGACTACACAGACTGCTGGGTGTGGACTACAGACTGCTGGGTGTGGACTACAGACTGCTGGGTGTGGACTACAGACTGCTGGGTGTGGACTACAGACTGCTGCGTGTGGACTACAGACTGCTGGGTGTAATGTGATATAAAAAAAAAATCTTCTGTGAAATCAAACTGTCCACTTAGGAAGCAACACTGTTTGATGGAAATGATTGGCAATTATCAAGACACACTCAATAAAGGAGTGGTTCTGCAGGTGGGGACCACAGACCACATCTCAGTACCAATGCTCTCTGGCTGATGTTTTGGTCACTTTTGAATGTTGGTTTTGCTTTTTCCCTCGTGGTAGCATGAGACGGACTCTACAACCCACACAAGTGGCTCAGGTAGTGCAGCTCATCCAGGATGGCACATCAATGCGAGCTGTGCCAAGAAGGTTTGCTGTGTCTGTCAGCGTAGTGTCCAGAGGCTGGAGGCGCTACCAGGAGACAGGCCAGTACACCAGGAGACGTGTGTGTGTGTGTGTGTGTGTGTGGGGGGCTGTAGGAGGGCAATAACCCAGCAGCAGGACCACTACCTCGGCTTTTGTGCAAGGAGGAACAGGAGGAGCACTGCCAGAGCCCTGCAAAATGACCTCCAGCAGGCCACAAATGTGCATGTATCTGCACAAATGGTTAGAAACTGACTCCATGAGGATGGTCTGAGTGCCCGACCTCCACAGATGGGGGTTGCGCTCGCAGCCCAACACCGTGCAGGACGATTGGCATTTGCCACAGAACACCAGGATTGGGTAATTCGTCACTAGCGCCCTGTGCTCTTCATAGATGAAAGCAGGTTCACACTGAGCACATGTGACAGAGTCTGGAGACGCCGTGGAGAGCAATCTGCTGCCTGCAACATCCTTCAGCATGACCTGTTTGGCAGTGGGTCAGTAATGGTGTGAGGTGACATTCCTTTGGAGGGCCGCACAGCTCTCCATGTGCTCGCCAGAGGTAGCCTGACTGCCATTAGGTACCGAGATGAGATCCTCAGACCCCTTGTGAGACCATATGCTGGTGCGGTTGGCCCTGGGTTCCTCCGAATGCAGGACAATGCCAGACCTCATGTGGCTGGAGTGTCAGCAGTTCCTGCAAGATGAAGGCATTGAAGCTATGGGCTGGCTCGCCCGTTCCCCAGACCTGAATCTGATTGAACACATCTGGGACATCATGTCTCGTTTCATCCACCAACGTCACGTTGCACCACAGACTGTCCAGGAGTTGGCGGATGCTTTAGTCCAGGTCTGGGAGGAGATCCCTCAGGAGACCATCCGCCGCTTCATCAGGAGCATGCCCAGGCGTTGTAGGGAGGTCATACAAGCAGGTGGAGGCCACACACACTACTGAGCATCATTTCCTTGTCTTGAGGCATTTCCACTTAAGTTGGATCAGCCTGTAACTTCATTTTCTACGAATTTGAGCAGCATTCCAACTACAGACCTCCGTAGGATATTAGTTGTGATTTACGTTGATCATTTTTTAGGTTTTATTGCTCTCAATATATTCCACTATGTAATGAATAGAGATTTACAACTGGAATATTTCATCCAGTGATATCTAGGGTGTGGGATTTTAGTGTCTGTCTGTCTGTTTTCGCCACAGTGTAACGTTTGTGTTGTATAGTGCTGATGTATGACACTTAGGCTATGTGCACACATAGGAAGAGGTGCAGAATTTTCTTCACAAAATCCACATCTCCTGGCAGAATCGGCAGCTGCGGATTTTGCCACTACGGATTTTTAACATGGAGGGGTGCAGAAACGCTGCAGAGCCGCACAAAAGTGGTGACATGCACTTCTTTGAAATCCGCAGCAATTCCGCACTGATTTTTCTGCACAGCTATTTTTTTATCCCATTGATTTACCGTATTTTTCGGACTATAAGACGCACCCCAAATTTTCAGAATAAAAATAAGGAAAAAAAAAAATGTTTCAAATGGGGGTACATCTTACAGTCCGAATTCAGCTTACCAGTGAAGGGATCGCCATAGGTGGAGAAGTGGTCACAGGGGCCTTTCGGTGGTCCAGGCTGGTGCGTTGACCTCCAGGAAATCCCATCCCAGGCCGGTGCTCTGTGCTTGGGCAGGGGTGGAGGCTCTGTGCTCCGGGGCAGGGGCTGTGCTCCGCTCCAGAACAGTGGCTGGGCTCTGGGGCACAAGCTGTGCTGCGGGCAGTGGCTGGGCTCCGGGGCACAGGCTGGGCTCTGGGGCACAAGCTGTGCTGCGGGCAGTGGCTGGGCTCTGGGGCACAGGCTGGGCTCCGGAACACAGGCATGTGTGCAGGCATGTACTACGGAGGACAGAGAATGAACTTCAATCCAATTTTTCAGCCAGCATGCAGCCAGCGGGAAAGGGTGAATCAAACACCCGAAAACCCAGCCTCTATGGCTGAAAATTGTTCCCTCCAAATTCAGGTGACAGAGTCCCTTTAAGCATTGCCCTTACCAGAAGTGCTGTGATTTCCATATTTTTACTTTGTTATTCATGTCTTAGGTGATTTTTGTCTTATAGGAGATGTTGGAGGTTTGGAAGGGTTAATCAGACCCAGCTCAAATTTGGGATGCCCTGAAAAGAAGAAGCGCAAATCAACCGTGCAGGTAAAGCTCACAGAACGAGACATATCTTGTATCTATCATCAAGAGTAAAATACTCCCCCATGTATAAAAAAAAAAAAAAATGTTGGAAATCATGCTTTCTCAACCTTACACTGTTAAAAGGGATCTGTAACCAAACTTCACAATACTTAATCTTCATAATTAAATGCATGAGTCAAATGCATGAGGTTACAATATAAACAGAATGGTGTTTTCATACATAAGGTGCAAATGGAAAATCCCGAGACAATATAAGGGATATAGCAGGCGGTGCACCCCTTCTGAGGAAGAACTGCCGAAATGTGCGTCACGGGGATACACTAGAGCAGCGTTCCCCAACCTTTCTGACCTTGATAGCCACATTCAGCACTGAGAGAGGGTCGCGAGCCACATTCAGCTCTGAGAGGGGGTCAGGAGCAACATCCTTCTCTCAAAGCAGTACACTGAAATCCAGGGGTTCCAACAATGCCCCAATTCAGTATTCTCCCATCAAGGACTCCTAACTCCTCTCGCATCCAGCTTCAAGAACCTCCTTTAACAGGTAGCATCATCCTCCAGTGTACCATACCTAAAATATCTCTAAACCCCTAAGACCAGTAAATGTGCATCCAGATCTGCTCTTCTGTGCAGGGCTACTCAAAAATTCACCATTTTGAGATGTACTCTTCATTGCCGTTTGGTAGACCTGGAGCTAAAGCACCAAGCTGGCAGACAGTCGCGAGCCACAATTCCTGGGACCGCGAGCCACATGTGGCTCCCGAGCTACAGGTTGGGGACCCCTGCACTAGAGCCTCCTGGATCCATATAGCTGACCGCCTGCTATATCCCTTCTATTGTCTCTGGATTCTCCCATGAACCATTTACTCTCTACCATTGGTATTATATATTATATTTATTTGGTTTAACTTTTCCATGGGAGTTACCAGAAACAAACCCCAGCACCATCAAGTACTTTTATCTGCTTTTTACATGCTCTATGAATTTACCATTTGCACCTTGCACTTTATGACTATACTATTCTGTTTATATTGTAACCTCATGCATTTGCCTATTTATTGATTTAATCCTGATTTGCAAGGACCTGCATAGACACAACCTACTTGTTTACCATATTTGCTCACTGTTTGCTTTCTCTTTTCTTGTATGGTCTGTTTGCATCTCCAATTTTTAACCATTTGTTTGGTTCAATAAAATTGTTTAATATAAAAATAGATAAATTTAAAATGAACATTTTCCAGCACTTGCTGCACTCATGTAATGCTCATCTTTATATTTGCTTCTGACATGAAGCATGAATTTTAGTTTTTTTTCCTTTGTATATTATTGGTTTATACTTCATCCCCTGTATCCCCCCATCTCTTGTCATCTGATATCACCTATTGTGTTTCTGTCTTCTATATGGTTTTAATGTTATAATTTTTTTAATTTTGCCCCAAAAAACTGGGAAAACTTATTGACTCCAGTATAAGCCGGGGATGCATTATCCCCTCATCCACATCCTTGTCTGCATGGCTCCTCATCCATCATCCTTGTCTGCGTGGCTCCTTATTCCCATCCTTGTCTGCGTGGCTCCTTATTCCCATCCTTGTCTGCGTGGCTCCTCTTCCCCCCCCCCCATCCTTGTCTGCGTGGCTCCTCTTCCCCCCCCCCCCCCATCCTTGTCTGCGTGGCTCCTCTTCCCCCCCCATCCTTGTCTGCGTGGCTCCTCATCCCCCCCCCATCCTTGTCTGCGTGGCTCCTCATCCCCCCCCATCCTTGTCTGCGTGGCTCCTCATCCCCCCCCATCCTTGTCTGCGTGGCTCCTCATCCCCCCCCCCATCCTTGTCTGCGTGGCTCCTCATCCCCCCCCCCCATCCTTGTCTGCGTGGCTCCTCATCCCCCCCCCCCCCATCCTTACATGCGTGGCTCCTCATCCCCCATGAGAAAAGCATGAAAAAAGCAAACAAAACAAAAAACCACATCCTACTTTCCTTCCCTGCGCACCCTCTCATTCCAGTACCAGCAGCTCCTGCCGCTGAGTGATCACCTGTCTTTGCTCATTAAGGGAATGAATATTCATCTCTTTCTACGCCTATGAGAGTGGAGATAGCTGAATATTGATTACTAGTGATGAGCGAGTGTACTCGTTGCTCGGGTGACCTCCTGAGTATTTGTTATTGCTCGGAGATAGTTTTCATCGCCTCAGTTGCATGATGAAAACTATATCTCCGAGCAATAACAAATACTCGGAGGTCACCCGAGCAACGAGTACACTCGCTTATCACTATTGATTACCTTAAAGGGAACCTGTCACCCCGTTTTTTCGGTATGAGATAAAAATACTGTTAAATAGGGCCTGAGCTGTGCATTACAATAGTGTAGTTTGTGGACCCCGATTCCCCACCTATGCTGCCGAAATACGTTACCAAAGTAGTAGTTTTCGCCTGTCAATCAGGCTGGTCAGGTCGGATGGGCGTGGTGTCTTCCCCCAGATCTTGCGTAGTTTTCCGTTGGTGGCGTAGTGGTGTGCGCATGTCCAAGGTCCCGAATCCTGCACAGGGGTGTGAAAATAGCAGCGATGTCCGTTATTCCATTGGTGGTCGGTGGGCGCGGCCATCTTGCTTTGGCCACGCGTGCGCAGAAGCGGCGCTCTGCTGGCCGCGGGCATCCGCGCGTGCGCAGAAGGCTAGCGCGGCGGCAATTTTCGTGAAGCAGAGTTCGCATCTCGGCTTCATGAAAATGGCCGCCGCGATAGCCATCTGCGCACGCGCGGATGCCCGCGGCCATTTTTCTGAAGCCGCGGCCAGCAGAGCGCCGCTTCTGCGCACGCGCGGCCAAAGCAAGATGGCCGCGCCCACCGATCACCAATGGAATAACGGACATCGCTGCTATTTTCACACCCCTGTGCAGGATTCGGGACCTTGGACATGCGCACACCACTACGCCACCAACGGAAAACTACGCAAGATCTGGGGGAAGACACCACGCCCATCCGACCTGACCAGCCTGATTGACAGGCGAAAACGACTACTTTGGTAACGTATTTCGGCAGCATAGGTGGGGAATCGGGGTCCACAAACTACACTATTGTAATGCACAGCTCAGGCCCTATTTAACAGTATTTTTATCTCATACCGAAAAAACGAGGTGACAGGTTCCCTTTAATGAGTGGGCACCCGGCGGCTGCAACTGTGTGCGCTGGAAGAGAAATTAATATTCATTGCCAGTGCAGTGAATATTCACTTCTCTTCAGCAGCGAGCACAGGCTTTAGCCGCATCCGCTGGCCCCTGCCTAATGTGACCCGCTGCTCCCCCGCCATCTTCTGGGACAGTGACTCGTGTATAAGCCGAGGGGGGGCTTTTTCAGCACAAAAAAAGTGCTGAAAAACTCGGCTTATACCCAAGTTTATACGATAACTAAAATAAGGAATTTTGCACCTTGTTCTCTTGTTTGTTTGTTTTTTAATTATTATTCTGCTGATTAAAGAAGCATTGCCAACTTTACATGCACACATTTATAAAAAAAAATATAATGTGAGTGCATTAATACTGCTGCTCTCTCTAGTGTCCAGCGCCATTCTTCTCCTCTTCTCAATGACATCACTGTACTTGTGACTATCCGGCTCGCTCCATGTTGTACGTGTGAGCCGGAAGTCTCTTAGACTATGTGCACACGCTCTGGATTTTTCGCTTTTTTTTTTTTTTTTTTGCATCTTTTCGGCTGTAAAAACGCTTACATTAAGCATCCCATAAATTTTAATGCATTCTGCATTTTTTGTGTGCACATGTTGCGTTTTTTCCGCTAAAAAACCCGCAGCATGTTCATTAATTTTGCGGATTTTTCGCAGATTTTCCGCTATATTATATTGCAATGGGAAGTCTGGAATAATCCACAAAAAAACGCGGAAAAAGAAAGCCACTTGTGGGTCACGCAGAGTGCAGCATACCCCGGACAGTCTGCAGAGAGGTGACGTCACTGAGAAGCTGAGAAGAAGGGAGCTGGACAGCGGAGAGAGCAGCAGTAGATGAATATGATAACACACTCGCACTACATTACATGCATGTGTACACACATTTAATACAAAAAAAAGGGTAGTTGGGGTGCTAATTTAATTTGTGCTTAGAAAATGGATATGTTTGGTGTTTATGCCAGAAGCTGTTCTTCTTGGGTGGGGGGAGGTGATCACCCTCATATATATGAGATCCCCAAGGTACAAATTATAGTATAATGTAAGAAGCCTTGAGTGTTTTACATTAGTGATCTAAGTTGGACTGCTCCCAGGGAATTGTGGTCTAATTTAATCACCACCTAAAACTCCTCCATGGTCAGAATGCTGGTGAGAACAGCGTAATGTGATCTCCTCTGTGCCATGCAAACACCAGGCCTGATGTAGTCATGGTATGTCTGTATGTTACAGAGATTTTTCATCATATCCTTCTGTGACACATGAGCCTCAGTAAAGCCTCTATGCAGGTTTTTTTTTTTTCTTTTTAGGACAGATTAGTTCAAAGTTGTGAGGTTGTTTTTTTTCCCCACCTTTAGGATAAATGGCAGGAAAGGGTTCCAAATTGTACCCATATACGGTACATTCTCTTCAGTCAAATTGTCTCCTGTCGGTCAAATTAACTTGATAGACTTCCCCTTTTTTTTTTTTCTTTTTTTTTTAACCATACTAGATGTTAGTAACCCAGGGCTGTAAATTTGTTCCATGATGCGATCTACTGTCGCGTGCATAATCCTTCATCAGTTTCTGTATTCTAGCATGCAATGATGATATACAGACATGTGCTAGCGGCATCACAATAGTCCAGAATGCGTATTCGACAATTGCATCCATTTGCCCGTTTCCGTGTTCCGCTGCAGATTTTTCCTAGTGCAAATTGTCGCTGTAATCACTAGATGTTTGGTTAACTGGTATTTTAAGAATTAATAAACCTGATAATTATAAGGGCCCTCTCACATTGTGTACTGTCATGTTCTTTGCTCCTTTAGGAGCTTGCGTCCAAAAAACCCCCCACAGCAAAACTGGATTTGGGCGTAAGCACAGATGGGGCAATTGACTATATTGGTGCCGAAAGAGTCAACGTGCGATCTGTCGTCCGTCATGTTTGGTTGTATACGACTACAGGAGGTGGATACCCAGACATGGTAGTTTGCATCTGATTGTCAGCCTCCAGTAGGTGTATACACCTGAAAAGGATGCACATCAGAGCACATGTTGACTCTTTTGGCACCATTATAATCAATTACCTTGTCAGCGCTCTAATCCCTTTTTGTGGGGGGTTTGTACGTAAGCCTCTACTGGACCAGCGAATGTAGGACAAGGCGCAGTGTGTAATCACCCTAAGGCTGCCGTCACACTAGCAGTATTTGGTCAGTATTTTACCTCAGTATTTGTAAGCCAAAACCAGGAGTGGGACAAATGGAGGAAAAGTATAACAGAAACATATGCACCACTTCTGTATTTATCACCCACTCCTGGTTTTGGCTTACAAATACTGATGTAAAATACTGACCAAATACTGCTAGTGTGACGGCAGCCTAATACTACTAGTATGTATTTACGGTATAATTTCCTACAAGCTGGTGATCTTTCGTAATCTTCGCCTTTAGTTTGATGTATCAACCTCACATTAAGCACATTAATTCAACCTTCATTTTTTTTAATTTATTTTTTGCTTGTCCCTAGGGGTCTATGCTTCCTCCTCTCTCAGAATATGCTCCACCAACAATCACCAGCTCAGACCATCTCATTGCCTCCAATCCTTTTGATGATGGACATAGCATATCACCTCTTTCAGGGTACACTTACTTTGGAAAACCAAGATATATCAATAATGAGCCATTTAACACTTTTAAGATGCCACCTAATACTTCACCAAAAAGGTCCTTTCGAAATGGTGGCTCTCAAAGCTTTAGAGATCAGCCACTATCCTTTCCAAAAGAAATGAGACGTATGTCTCTGGGGAGAACATTCTCATTTAGCAATATTCAGGAAAAGTTGCCTTTTGAAAACGATTCCTATTTTAACAGTGGACTTGGACAAACTATTGCCATGCCAGGGCAACACTTTAGACCTATCCATGATCAAGATATCGTTCACCTAACCAGTCTCAACTCTGGCCAGCGAAACCACATTGAGCCTTCCAATTACAGGGCTCAAAGTGGCAAAGTGCACTTTATCCAGCATCTCGAGGGAAGCCATCAATTTGAACCAGCACAGCCTCACTTTCTTCCTCCAAAAATATCTATCTATAGACAAGAATCTGATCCTGCATCCAATAAAAATAACCTGAACCTAATTGCAATCGAAGAGCACTCCCATTCAGGTGATTTCAACCGGTATACTACTGATCCCCAGGATTCTAAAAACCACATGCATACTTCAGATAATTTGCAGTCCGAAACCGTAGACCTAACTAATTGTGGTCCTGGTAATGGAGCCCACAGCAAAACTTCACGTCCTAAACTTTCAAAAAGTGGTGTGACACCTAGTGAGAAATGCAATCGATGGCTTCTCCAATCCAGTTTTTCTGGTCCTTTACCCACCGACACAATGTATCAATGTGGGATTTGTTCTATTGAAGTTAATAATGCTGGGGATGCCATCATGTGTGAAGTTTCTTGTCGGAAGTGGTTTCATCGAGCATGTACTGGGATGACTGAAATCGCCTACGCAATGCTTACTGCAGAAGCCTCAGCGATTTGGGGTTGTGATACTTGTATGGCAAAGAAGGATGTTCAGCTGGTGTGCGTTCGAAAATAATAAACCGCCCCTTTGTCATTTTATGAATTGGAGTCTTATTCGGAACAGTTGATTTGTTTTTTTTTATTGGTGAACCAAGCCATATCTTTGCTAATATTGACAGTGGATATCCTGGGAAGACCTGCCTTACCAGCATTAGTCCCATTCTCCGGTTTCCTGTTGAAATCTCATCATCCTGTAACAAGAGACACCAAAGGTTTTCCCCAAACCATACACCAATATTATATATGTTATTAGTATAAATCTGAAGGTCTTCATTTTTTTTTCCCTCTGCTATCATGATCTGACATGATATGCTGCTCTAGGATATTTTGCACTATTTTAAAATACTATATAAATATATATATATTTTTTTTTTAAATACAATTTTTTTTTTTTTTTGTGGCAGCACCAAGTGCAAACCTAAGACAAAACCCACCCTTTTATTGTGGGAATTGCACTGTTGATTTAATGGTTGTGCTAGGTTATCATTTGTGATAGTGCGTTTTGAATCACAACACCTGTCCCTTTTAAATGTGATATCTAGATTTAACCATAATGTCTTGAATTTTAATATAATTAGCACTTTGTAGTCTGGTTTTAAGCTTGATTTTGGTTTGCTTTATACAGTTTATGAAAATGTAATGGGGATGTTTGCTGGTTGTGACACTTGGATAATATGCAGTATTGATATCTAGTAAAGTGGCCATGGATTCTTTACTGTATATCAAACGCTTTGGGGCAAATACTATGTAAAAGATTGAGTAGAATAAACCATTAGCAGCTCAAGCTCATCTGTTGCATTTATTCTGACATTCCTGAAGGCTTGAATTTGACATTGAATTTATATGGAGATGGAAATGTCAGAAATACTGGAATAAAGAAACCCCCAATAGCCAGACACGTGATCAGGAGTTCGTGGGTCTTACTATTGGCTTTAATGTTTTATCCCCATTACATCACTGACCTGAAGACCAAATTGAGGATTTTCTCCTGTACCAAGGGCTTTATTGGTTTTAGAAATACTTTTGTTCTTCTTTTCATTCTGCAGTACCTATTATGGTACTGATGTTTTCTGATAAGTGGGAGATTATCTAAAGTACCATGCTCCTAGAGACCAGCAGAATGTTTTTGTTTGTTTTTTTCCTCTACCAATAATTGGCATAATAAAAGAAAATTACTAAATTGGCTCTTGTACTTATTAAGCTTCAGCTTGTGGCACCCATTGTTTTTCTTCATTTTATTTGATGTATAGGAGACTGTGTGTGTGTGTGTGTGTGTGTGTGTGTGTGTGTGTGTGTGTGTGTGTGTGTGTGTAGGTCCAATTCACATTCCCACTAAGCTAGACTATTCAGTTCTTGGAAATCGAGCATACACTGTGGTCTACAGTATACCAGTTCTTGGCAATGCAATAGTTGCCTTTTTGACTTGTGTATTCCCCCCCAAAAAGGGATAATTAGTAGTAATGGGCGAACTTGCTCAGTTAAGGAGTTGTCCGAGCATGCTCGTGTGTAAAGAGGGTGACTTTGGCGCGTTCGAATAATACGTTCAAGTTCCCACGGCTGCATATCTCTCGGCAGGTCGACAGCCACAACCATGCGAGGGTTGCCTGTTTGTTAAGCAATCCCTACATATGTTGCGGCTGTCGCACAGCCGAGAGACATGCAGCCGCGGGGACTCGAACCTATTATCCGAGTGCGCCGAAGTCACTCAGCACCCAAGCATGCTCCGATAACTCCTTATCTGAGCACGTTCGCTCATCACTGATGGCTAAATAATCATTATACCCCCTGACATGGACACTACTAGAGCTTAGTTTACCATATGGAAAATGGCAAAGGAAGATGGTGGAAAAACAATTACATGTTGCATGAACATAAATACCTCCATTTCCAAAAAAAGAAAACAAAAACCAAAAAACCTGTGCATTTACTAGGCATTGCATGTAATCTAACCTGCCATTGGGGATTTTAACCAGGACTTGTAAGCGATGAAACATTTTCCAATTGTTGGGACTTTCCAATTGTTAGCCATTTTCACATCTGTGTAAAGCAAGATTAATATCCGGTCTGTTTAGTTGGACACTGTAAAATTAGTATGATCAGTACATAAACGTGACCAGAGCGAGACAGCTCACAAGTGCAGCTCTCTACAATGCATGCGAACACTGCACTTATGACCCCTATGGATCCAGCTATGAATTACTGGAAAAAAATCATCCACCAGAGAAACTGGGACAGCGGTGAGAGCGCGCTACATGGAGGAAGCTTTCATGTGCACTTGGCAAGTTAGAGACTTTTTGCTGCGTCTTTGTTTCTGGCTTTTGCTGTCTAATTTTGCGAGCCAGGACTGCAGCCATTATTCCTAATCAGAATAGGATTTGATTAACTGCTTTTAATTGGTAGATTCCTCCAACTTTAGCTCAATACACGAACAGTCTTTTGGGGTTAATGGGCAGTCATCAGGCATAGGAAATAAGTGTACATGTCACAGTGGAGTATATATAGGGATAACTGGGAATGGCCATCTGCCTAATTCTAGTCACTGATGTAGATATGTTAAGCTAAGGCTAGGTGTCAGTGATTTGAAGACCACTTATGGACCACGATGTAAGATGTAACTGTTAGTCTCCTACACTTTGACTCAATAGTCTCAAATACTTTTTTACTTTTTAAAGTACGTGTGGTATTTAACAGATACCTCACGAAACAATTCCAGTCCATGCGCCCTTTCCTATGACCCTTATTATTTCAAATATCTTGTTTAAAAAAAAAA
Source organism: Ranitomeya variabilis (assembly GCF_051348905.1). NCBI lineage: Eukaryota > Metazoa > Chordata > Amphibia > Anura > Dendrobatidae > Ranitomeya > Ranitomeya variabilis. Next base: position 217,242,713 of record NC_135236.1, on the reverse strand, counting down.
TTTGAATTCCTTGTGTGTTACATACCAAAGAGCTTGAAAGCGTGAAATGACTACACTGGTAGTTGTAAGGTGCCCCTTCGTGTTTGATAAACACTTCCTTAAAGGTACCGTCACGCTTAGCGACGCTGCAGCGATATAGACCAGGAGCCGATCGCTGCAGCGTCGCTGTAGAGACGTCAAACACAGCAGCTCCAGAACGATGCAGGAGCGATCCTGTGAAGTAACAGTGACGCACTTATCGTTCTCACAGGTCGTTAGCTCCATGTAAAACATTGCAGGCGTCGTTGCTTTTGCTGTCAAACATGACGATACACGCTGACCTGACGACCAAATAAAGTTCTGGACTTCTAGCTCCGACCAGCGATATCACAGCGGGATCCTGATCGCTGCTGCGTGTCAAACACAACGAGATCACTATCCAGGACGCTGCAACGTCACGGATCGTTGTCATTCTCGTTGTAAAGTTGCTGAGTGTGAAGGTACCTTTAGTTTGCAAGTAGATTCCAGGTAGAAGCATAAAACACCCTCTTGTAAAAATGCCATTGTTAATGGTCGGTGTAGTAACTACGTGACATTTGGATTAAGCTCCTCTATTTGCTTTATAGTCTTGATAGATTATTAATCTTGAAAGTTGTCCACTTTGGAATTCATTTAAAAAAAAAAGCACTCCATCAAAGTTTTTGTCCTCTTAATATATTGCAGTCATCATATTATATAGCATGGTGTACTTACATTTGCTCATTTTGCCTTTCTACCTAGCTAAATCTTTTCCATTAGAGCTATGCCATCGTGTAATTATAAATGGACTAGCTGAATCCTTCAATGCTCTATGTAGAAACAGAAGGTCCATTTTCCCTGTACAAGTCATAAGTCACTGGTAGAGGAAGGAGGGAGCAGCTGGGTCAGGAGTTGAAGAAGGGAATGATTTACTTATGCAGGGAAAAGTGACTTCCTGTTTCTACATAGAGTAGAGAAAAGAGAACAATTTACTGGGTAGAAAGGGAAAATGAGCAATTGTAAGTACACAGTGCTGTATAGTACAATAACTGCAATATATTAAGAGGATAAACTGCTTCTTTCAGTGCAGAATTGCATAAAAAAATGACTCTACAAACCTCTGGTTCTCCCACTCCAAAGTTTCGTAGTACCTCCAGTATTACCCTAAAGATATATAGAAGCTGCATTGGAAACCTGGAGCGCTCCCGATGATCAGCTGTTTGGCGCCGCAGCTGCATGGAGAGCCTGCGTGTTGTGACTGTCACACAGCTGCGACACATGCAGCTGCTGAGCCAAACGTCTGATCATTGGGAGTGCTCCAGGTTTCCGATGCAGCTTCTTCGGTAAGGCTACGTTCACATTTGCGGTGTGCGCCGCAGCGTCGCCGCATGCGTCATGCGCCCCTATATTTAACATGGGGGCGCATGGACATGCGTCGCACTTGCGTTTTGCGCCGCATGCGTCCCTGCGGCGCCCGCGTCTGGGCGCAGAGAACGCAGCAAGTTGCATTTTTGCTGCGTCAAAAATCAATGAAAAAAAGGACGCATGCGGCGCAAAACGCAGCGTTGTGCATGCGTTTTGCTGCGTTTTTGTTTGCGTTGTGCGTTGCGGCGCCGACGCTGCGGCGCACAACGCAAATGTGAATGTAGGGTAAGCGCTATAGCTTGCCAAATAAGGAGGGAGCCGACGATGTTCGCTCATCTCTAGCTGTGATCCTCCTCAGGCCACGTTCACACATTCATACCTCTTGTAGATGTGATTGACATTTTATTTATTTTTAACCCCTTTCTGACATCAGATGTAATAATTCGTCCATGTGCCCTGGGCCTATTTGACCATGGACGGATTATGTTCACGCGATCGCCCGTGCACACGGGGGTGTGTGTGGGCGATCGCCACCTGGTGCCAGCTGATTCTGACAGCTGACACCCAGCACTAAGTGCAAGGAGCAGTCATAGACCGCTCCCGGCGCATTAACCCCCAAAATTCTGCAATTGAACACAATCACAGCATTCCGGGAGCCAGCAGGGGGCTCACAGCCCCTCTGCCTGTGGATCGGAGACCCCGTGGGGTCCCAATCGTTGCCATGGTGACCCGATGTCATCACTCATGACATCTGGGTCACCAGAGCTAGGAAACTTACTGATCATGCCCAGTGCATGATGAGCAAGTTTGTCAGGGCAGAGCTGGCCGTTTTTACAGCATGGGGATGCTACTGCATCCTCATGCTGTAGAAGCAATCAGCCTGCAAAAAATCATTGTCCCATGGTGGGATAATGTAAAAAAGTAAAGTAAAAAAAAAATTAAATGTAAAAATATTTAATACAATATCTTTTGATTTTTTTTCTCTAATTCAATATTTGAATGAAAAAAAAATATAAACAATAAAAGTACACATTTAGTATCACTGCATCCGCAATGACACGACCTAAGAAAACTGTCCCACTAATTAACCCCTTTAATGAACACCATAAAGCATTGTTTTTTTGCCTTGTGTGTTTTTTTTTTTTTTGTCCTCCTACTGCCGATCAAAAAGTTGGAATAAAATGAGATAAAAAAGACGGATATAAATAAGCATGGTACCGCTGAAAATATCATCTTGTCCCGTGAAAAACAAGCCGCCATACAGCTACATCAGTGGAAAAATAAAAAAAGCTATAGCTCTCAGAATAAAGTTATGAAAAAATAATTTTTCTATAAAATAGCTTTTATTGTATAAAAGCGCCAAAACATAAAAAAAATGAGGTATTGCTGTAATTGTACTGACCAGAAGAATAAAACTGCCTTATCAATTTTACTATATGTGGAATGGTATAAACAACCCCCCTCCCCCCAAAGAAATTCCTGAATTGCTGGTTTTTGTTCATTCTGCCTCCTAAAAATTGGAATAGAAAGCGATCAAAAAAAATTACATTAAATGGTACAAATATAAACATCAACTCTTGCCCGCAAAAAAACAAGCGCTCACATAACTCTGTGAGCCGAACTATGGAAAAAAAATATAGCTCTCAAAATGTGGTGATGCAAAAACTATTTTTCCAGGACATCATCCTGACAGCACCCTGGAGGACGTCCTCCTCCCCTTTGTTGGGACAGGAAACACAAGAGTTTAAAAGGTCATGTCCCACCCCTAATCCTCAGTGTTTTTCCTGTCCCTGCAAGGAAAGGACGCACGAGTGAAAAGCTGCAAGCTTACCAGAGCTCAGGGGGATCGTGTGGCTTGCCAATATCCTTCCCCCTGTCAAGAGGCTCAGGGCAGACACCCTCCGGTGGGGGGTCCCTCTGCTCCAAAGACCAGGAGTGGACGAGACTCCTGGTGGTAGCCGCTCCTCCCGGTGGGAGGCTCTCGGCTGCGGACGCCATCCACGCTGTATGGAGCAGCGTGGTATCCAGATCAGCGTCCCTAGGCGGAAGTGACCAGGACGGCGTCACTTCCGGTTTTCGGCATCCGTTACCGTCACTTCCGGTAACGCTGCACTGAAAGGGGAAAGCGTGCGTTCCACTGTGGAACGCATATCGGCTGAAGCGCTCCTGTTCCGACGCTTCAAGCTGCGGGGACCTGCTTCACTCAGCGCTCCTGTTCCGACGCCTCAGCGCCGCTGTTCCGACGCCTCTGCGCTCCTGTTCCGTCGCTACAAGCTGCGGGGACCTGCTTTACTCATCATGGATGCGAGTATGCCGGTCGAGGAGGTGGTAAGTGCGCATAGCGCAGACCCCTATCCGCACCTAGAAGCAGGCTTACCCCAGCGCTTATCCCTATCTTATGTCATTTAAGGATAAGGGAACCCCTGCTGGCCCCTCTGGTTCCTCTGGTCAGGCTAGGAGATCCGGCAAAGCCTCAGGAAAATCTGCTAGATGCCCTATCTGTAATGCGAAGCTCCCGGATTCCCACGGAAAGACTTTGTGTGCAGATTGTACGTCTAAGGTCGTAAGGGACGAACAGCCGACATTACTGTCCGAGATGAGATCCCTTATACGTGAGGAGGTACAGGCTTCGTTATCCAATATGGTGCAGAAGCCCAGTCCTATTCCCAGCCACAAGAGGGCCAGACAGGAACGAGAACCAGAGTTTACTTCTGAGGACAAGTCTAATTCAGAGGACTTCGTCTCAGAGGAAGAGGGCGAGCTTCCGTCAGGAAGCCAAGACCACCAAAGAAAATATCTCTTCCAGGCAGAAGAGACAAATGACCTGGTGCAGTCAGTACGGTGCACCATGCAGATAGAAGAGACTCCTAAACCACAGTCCAGGCAGGACCTCATGTTTGGGGGACTTATGTCACGTCAGCAGACTGTATTCCCCGTTAGCGAACACATTAAAGCCATGATAATGGAGGAGTGGAAGGAAGCGGAACGCCGGCTGGTGTTATCCAAGGAGTTCAAAGCTCGTCTACCATTTGAACCTGAGGACGTAAAACTGTGGGAAGAAATCCCTAAGGTTGACGTTCCAGTGGCGAAGGTGGCTAAAAAGACTGCCATACCTTTTGAGGACTCTTCAAGCCTGCGCGATCCCATGGATAGAAAGTCTGACATCCTTTTGAAAAGAGCCTGGGAATCTTCCGCGGCTCTAATTAAAACCAACATAGCGGCTACCTCGGTAGCTCGCTCTATGTATCTGTGGATGGGTCAATTGGAAGAACACCTGTCCAATAAGACCCCGAGATCTGAAATTTTAAAATCCATCCCTATTATGAGGTCCGCCACGGCCTTTCTGTCCGATATGACTGCTGAATCAGTCAGATTCTCAGCTAGGAGTGGTTCGCTATCGAACGCGGCTAGGAGGGCGGTCTGGTTAAGATCCTGGTCTGGGGATAGTGCTTCCAAATCTAAGCTATGCTCAATCCCCTTCTCCGGAGCTCGAGTATTCGGGCCTCCTCTGGATACTATCCTAGAGTCAGCTTCGGATAAAAAGAAGGGGTTTCCGGAGGACAAAACTAGGAAACCTCAGTCCTTTCGAAGGGGATTCCCCTTCCGAAGACAGACTGACTCTAGAGGAGGTAGATCCCATAGAGGATCTTATAGAGGCTCCCGTAACCAGGGCAATAGAAACAGAAGTTTCTTTTTCAGTCCCTCCTCAAAATCTAAACTGCAATGACGCCACACTTATAGGGGGGAGGCTCCGTCACTTCGCGCACAAATGGGCCCGAATCACTCAAAACAATTGGGTTCTTCGGACTGTGTCAGAGGGCTACCGTATCGAATTTTACTCTCCGCCAGACAGATTTATCGCACCTACGGTTATATCACGAGACTCCCCAATGATGATAGACCTAAAGGACATGCTGTCCTCAGAGGTCATAGTGCCAGTACCACCTCGGGAAGTAAGCCAGGGTCATTATTCCTCCCTTTTCTCCATCGCAAAACCATCCGGGGAATCTCACACTATAATAAATCTGAAGCCTCTGAATGCCTGGGTAAGGTATAAGAGGTTCCGTATGGAGTCTATCCGGTCGGCGATCCTTCTCATAGATCGGAATGCCGTGATGTGCACTCTCGACCTGAAGAGTGCCTACTATCAGGTCCCAATCCACCCCTCGTCTCAGAAGTTTCTGAGGTTTGCGGTAGTTCTGCCATCCGGGACCTGTCACTACCAGTTCCAGTGCCTTCCGTTCGGGCTTGCCTCAGCTCCCCGTATCTTTACAAAGCTGGTGTCCGAGATTGTCGCTTTCATAAGAACTCAAGGGATCATAATAGTCCCATATCTCGACGACTTCCTCCTGGTAGCAAGAACGCCAGACATTCTATCAGATCACAGGAATCGAACCATTTCGGTGATGGAAGAATTAGGATGGGTCATAAATTGGAAGAAATCCGACCTAACCCCAGAACACAGAAAAACATTTCTGGGAGTGTATCTGGACTCGACGAACAGAATATCTCTCCTCCCCGAGCCCAAGCTGGAAGCAATACAGTCCCAGATCCGGATACTTTTAAGCCAAGGAGGGTCAATAAGAGTGGCCATGAGAGTCCTTGGCCTAATGACTGCCTGTATTCCATGCGTAAGATGGGCTCAGTTCCATTCCAGGTCGCTGCAGAAACTGATCCTGTCCAAATGGGACAGACGTCTAGCTTCTCTGGACAGAACCTTGAGACTAACTCCTCTGGTAAGAGAGTCTCTCCTTTGGTGGACAGAACCAGAAAACCTAAGGAAAGGGGTGTTATGGTCTGCCGAGCCCCACGTAGTAGTCACTACAGATGCCAGCGCCTGGGGCTGGGGAGCTCACTTAGAAAACAGGTTCCTTCAGGGAAGATGGCCGGAGGAAGTCTCCCAGAGCTCCTCCAACTTCAAAGAACTGTACGCTGTTTGGGAAGCTTTGAAGAGGAACCGACACATCCTGGAAAATCGCCATGTCAGGATAATGTCCGACAATGTGACAAGTCTCTTTCCTGAAACATCAGGGAGGCGCAAGACACCATCTGCTTCAGAAACTGGCGGATCGGATATTTCGGTGGGCAGAAAAATCGGTTCTTTCCATCTCAGCGATTCACCTGTAAGGGTCCCAAAACATCATAGCAGATTACCTCAGCAGGAGAAGGGTGTTCCCGACAGAATGGGAACTCAACCAGGACATCTTCCAGGAGTTGTGTCTTCGCTGGGGGACTCCTTGCATAGACCTATTTGCAACCAGGAAAAATTCGAAGGTCTCAAAATTCTTCTCACTGAACCCTCGAGATCTTCCGGAAGGGATAGATGCTCTGAGCCAGGTCTGGACGGAACCTCTCTCATATGCTTTCCCTCCTCTGGCTTTAATCCCGGCTGTTCTCAGGAAGATCAAACAGGATCAAGCCCGGGGTCATATTGGTCGTCCCATACTGGCCAAGAAGGAGCTGGTTCTCCCTTCTACTACAGCTGGCAATAGCAGATCCACTAGAGCTTCCTCTCAGACCGGATGTCATCCACCAAGGCCCGGTTCTTCACCCAAATCCAGAGAAACTCCGTCTCAGCATGGATCCTGAGCGGCTCATTCTGAAAGCAAAGGGCCTATCAAGTCGAGTGATAACAACTATCAAGTCCAGTAGAAAGCCTGTTACTTCAGCAATTTACCTTAAAATCTGGAGGCGATTCTGTCTGGAAGGTGGCAGGTCTGAGGTTACGGAAGGCACTCCTGACTTACCCAGAATCCTAGATTTCCTTCAGGCTGGGTTTGACAAAGGTCTCAAACCTAGCACCTTGAAGGTACAGATTTCGGCACTTAGCTCCTTCCTAGACTATCCCCTAGCCTCTCACCCGTGGATAGTTAAATTCATCAGAGCCACACAGAGGTTGCGCCCTACTATTAGGCATTTATCGCCCTCTTGGGACCTTAATCTGGTCCTTAGGTTCCTCTGTAAGGACCTTTACGCTTCTTCCATTGATATGCCCATTTCGGTACTCACTCGCAAAACGGCATTTCTAGTGGCAATCACCACGGCTAAAAGGGTGGGGGAAATTCAGGCCCTGTGTACTAGGGACCCGTACCTCCAGGTTAGAGGCGATTGCCTAATTCTTAAACTGGACCCCTCCTTTATCCCAAAAGTAGGAACAATTAAAAATAGAAACCAAGAAGTCGTGTTGCCATCATTCTGCAATAACCCCACTAATGCTAAAGAAAGGGAATTACATTCTCTGGATGTCAGGCAGGCGGTTCTAGACTACCTGGCAGCTACCAGCTCTTGGCGTACTGATCCGAATTTATTTATTCTATATGGGGGAAAAAATAAGGGTAAGAAGGCCTCTAAAGCCTCTATCGCTCGGTGGATCACGTCCGTGATCTCAGAGGCCTACCAGTCTCAAGGGGTCCCTCCCTCCCCCAGAGGGTCTCCACGTACATTCTACCCGGGGGATAGCTACTTCTTGGGCAGAGAGGGCAGGGGCCTCTTTAGAACAAATTTGTAAGGCCGCGACTTGGGCTAGTGCCAACACTTTTTGTAGACATTATAAACTTGATGTTTTGTCTGGTCAACATACTGCGTTTGGGAGAAAGGTTCTCCAAGCGGTAATCCCACCCTGAGGAGGTGCTTTGGTACTCTCCAGGGTGCTGTCAGGATGACGTCCTGGAAAATAGGTATTAAGCTTACCGTTAATGATGTTTCCAGGAGTCCATCGTGACAGCACTAGTAGTTCCCTCCCTTCAATATTTATATCATGTTTTGTAAATCTGGCATGTATGTAACATGTTTCTAACATATGATGTAATATGTCTGGATTCAATGTATTATGTTTGAAGTCTTCATTAAACTTCTTTTCTGCATATCCTTGTAGCGGTTCTTGTTACAACACTGAGGATTAGGGGTGGGACATGACCTTTTAAACTCGTGTGTTTCCTGTCCCAACAAAGGGGAGGAGGACGTCCTCCAGGGTGCTGTCAGGATGGACTCCTGGAAACATCATTAACGGTAAGCTTAATACCTATTTTTTTGCAATAAAAAGCATGTTTTAGTGTCTAACACAGCCAAATATAAAAACCCGATATAAATCTGGTATCGCTGTAATAACACCAACCTGAAGAATAAAGTCGCCTGAACACTAAGGCCATGTTCACACTTTGCGGCGTCCCTCTGCGGGTTCTCCCGCAGCGGAATTGATAAATCTGCAGGGCAAAACCGCTGCGGTTATCCCTGCAGATTTATCGCGGTTTGTTCCGCAGTTTCCGCTGCGGGATTACTCCTATACTATAGATGCTGCATATGCAGCAATATGCAGCATCAATAGTAATGTTAAAAATAATAAAAATTGGTTATACTCACCCTCCGATGTCCGGATCTCCTCGGCGCTGCACGCGGCGCTCCGGTTCCAAAGATGCTGTGCCGAGAAGGACCTTCGTGACGTCACGGTCATGTGACCGCGGCGTCACCGCAGGTCCTGTTCGCACAGCAACTCTGACCGGACGGCCGCGTGCAGCGCTGAGAGGTGAGTATAACATGATTTTTTATTTTTATTCTTTTTTTTTACCCCAAATATGGTTCCCAGGGCCTGGAGGAGAGTCTCCTCTGCTCCACCCCGGGTACCACCCGCACATTAACCACTTACTTCCCGCAACGTGGGCACAGCCCCATGCGGGAAGTAAGCGGTTCAATGCATTCCTATGGGTGCAGAATCGCAGCGATTCTGCACAAAGAAGTGACATGCTGCGGGTTTTAAACCGCTGCGTTTCTGCGCGGTTTTTCCCGCAGCATGTGCACAGCGGTTTGCGGTTTCCATAGGGTTTACATGTAAATGGAAACGCTATGGAAACTGCTGCGGACCCGCAGCATCAAAATCGCCGCGGTTCCGCGGTAAAAACCGCAAAGTGTGAACATGGCCTAATACCGCACGAGGAACTGCGTAAAAAAAAAAATAAAACCAATTCTTCACCTACTGTTAATTTTTCATTCTGCCTTTCAAAGATCGCAGTAAGGCTCAGCACACATTTATCCTGTGCTCTACGTTGAGCTCTTCCACCGGGGTTTCCGTATAAATCTCTGAAATACGTGAATCAGACGGAACCCCCGGCAGAAGATTCCCTATAATGAGGCAGATGGAGGCACTGTGCATGCCGTCTAACCTGTGACTCTGTGGTGTCCGTCTTTTAGGATTGCATAAAAGTGCCGTCAGCCACAGTTCTGTGCACTTCTGAAAAGGACACCGCTGAACAGAGGCCAGACTGAGTCCAGCGTAACTCTGCTGCCTCATTATAATGAATGGATCCTTCAGGGGTTTCATCTGAATGACGTCACTTGGAGATTTAGATAGAAACCCCAAAGTAAGTGCTCAACGTTGAGCGCCGGATAAATGTGATCCCAAATGTTCCCAATAAAAGCTTCAACTCAATCCACAAAAAAAGCAAGCCCTCATTTAGCTCCGTCATCTGATAACGGAAATATAGGGGGCTTCCACGTTACTGGTAGCACAAAGGCTCTGGAAAAGCAAAATGGCTCTTCACCCACCAAAAGAAATTCAGCAAATTCTGTGCTTCCAAATGCCTCCCTTCTGAGCACCAGTGTGTACCTAAACCACATATTGCGTCCCCTTTAGGCGGGCTCTAATCGCTTCAGAAATGCCAAGCTTACAGGTGCCTGCCTCTAGAAGCACAACGGTTGGGCATAACGTACTGATGACTGCAATGTACTGGTCACTACAGCTGCAGTTTGCAATTTTCACTCCACAACATTCATTGCTGCTTGTTTATGGAAAATACCCATGGAGTCAAAATTGTCACTACACCTGTAGATAAATTCTACAAGGAGTATAGTTTCCCAAATGAGGTCACTTGAGGGGGATTCTCTCTTATAGCAATAAAAGACTCTGTATATGGAGTCCACAAACTGTTCTAGGAAAATCTGCGCTCCAGGTGGCAAATAGCGTTCTGTCCCTCCGGAGTCACTCCGTATGGCTAAGTAGTACTGTACAGCCACATATGGGGTATTGCCACGTTCAGTAGAATTTGTGGGACAAATTTTGGTGCCATTTTTTTTACCCACTTGTGTGAAAATGTGGGCTAAAACAAAATTGTATTTTTAAAAATGTAGTTATTTTGTCTTCACTGCCCAATGGTATAAAATTCTGTGACACACCCATGGTGTCAATATGATCACTGCACCCCTAGATTAATTCATTGAGAGGTGTAGTTTGTAAAATGGGGTCACTTATGGTTTTTTTTGCTGTTCTGGCACCTCATGGGCTCTCCCAATGGGTCATGGCACCTGCAGATCATAACCGTAAAATCTAGCGCTCCTTGCCTTCTGAGCTTTGCGCTGTGCCTGAAAAATATTTCCCAACTACTTGTAGAGTATTGGCGTATTTAGGAAAAAATGGACCTCAGTTTGTTGTGAAAAAAAAAAAAATCCTATTAGCCCTTAGAAAAATTAAAAACTTGGGACTAAAACAACATTTTTGTGAGGAAAATGTGATTTTATTATTTTCACAGCTTAATGTTATAAACTTCTGTGATGCATCTGGGGGTTCAAGGTGTTCATCATGCATCTAAATACATTCCTTGAGGGGTCTAGTTTCCAAAATGGGGCCACTTGTGGGGGGGTTTCCACTGTTTTGGCACATCAGGGGCTCTCCAAATGGAACATGATGTCCGCTAATGATTCCAGGAAATTTTACATTCAAAAAGTCAAATGCCGCTCCTTCACCTTCCGAGCTCTGTCGTGCGCCCACAGTGGTTTTCTCCGTCATATGGGGTATCAGCGTGCTCAGGAGAAATTGCACAACAAATTTTGTGGTCCATTTTTTCCTGTTACCATTGTCAAAATAACAAAATTTGGATCTGAAGTAAATTTTTTGCGGAAAAAAAAAAGTTAAATGTTAATTTTTTTTTTTTTTTTCAAAACATTTGTGAAGTATCTGAAGGGTTAATAAACTTTTTGAATGTGATTTTGAGTACCTTAAGGCTGTGTGCACACGTTGCAGATTTTTCGAGTTTTTTCGCTATAAAAACACGAAACAAAAAAACGCATACATTATGCATCCCATCATTTAGAATGCATTCTGCAGTTTTTGTGCACATGATGCAATTAATTTTGCGGATTACTATATCATTGCATTGGGAAATCTCTGGAAAAAATCTGCAAAAAAAACCCGCAAAAAAAGTGAGAAAAACGCGCAAAAAAACGCAAAAAAAAAAAAAAGCATGTGGATTTCTTTCAGAAAATGTCCTGTTTTGCTCAGGAAACTTCTGCAAGAAATCCTGAACGTGTGCACATACCCAAAAGTGACACCATTCTGAAAACTGCACCTCTTAGGCTATCTTCTGTCATATAAACCCCATAAAAGGGACTGTCATATAAACCCCATAAAAGTGACATCAAATGTAAAGTGGTCCCTAAAAAAAAAAAAAAGTTTTGTAAATTTTGTTGGAAAAATTAAAAATTGCTGGTCAAATTTTAGACATGTGGGAAATGTTATGTATTAACTATTTTGTGACAGATTTAACCCCTTTACCCCCAAGGGTGGTTTGCACGTTAATGACCGGGCCAATTTTTACAATTCTGACCACTGTCCCTTTATGAGTTTATAACTCTGGAACGCTTCAACGGATCTTGGCGATTCTGACACTGTTTTCTCGTGACATATTGTACTTCATGATAGTGGTAAAATTTCTTCGATATAACTTGCATTTATTTGTGAAAAAAACGGAAATTTGGCTAAAATTTAGAAAATTTCGCAATTTTCCAACTTTGAATTTTTATGCCCTTAAATCACAGAGATATGTCACACAAAATACTTAATAGGTAACATTTCCCACATGTCTACTTTACATCAGCACAATTTAGGAACCAAATTTTTTTTTTTTATTAGGGAGTTTTGTTAGGGGTTAAAAGTTGACCAGCAATTTCTCATTTTTACAACACCATTTTTTTTTTTAGGGACCACATCTCATTTGAAGTCCTTTTGAGGGGTCTATATGATAGAAAATACCCAAGTGTGACACCATTCTAAAAACTGCACCCCTCAAGGTGTTTCACAGGAATTTTTGGAATGTTTAAATAAAAATTAACGTTTAATTTTTTTTTACACAAAATTTATTTCAGCTCCAATTTGTTTTATTTTACCAAGGGTAACAGGAGAAAATGGACCCCAAAAGTTGTACAATTTGTCCTGAGTACGCCGATACCCCATATGTGGGGGTAAACCACTGTTTGGGCGCACCGCAGAGCTCGGAAGGGAAGGAGCGCCATTTGACTTTTCAATGCAAAATTGACTGGAATTGAGATGGAACGCCATGTTGCGTTTGGAGAGCCCCTGATGTGCCTAAACATTGAAACCCCCCAGAAGTGACACCATTTTGGAAAGTAGACCCCTTAAGGAACTTATCTAGATGTGTGGTGAGCACTTTGACCCAACAAGTGCTTCACAGAAGTTTATAATGCAGAACCGTCAAAATAAAAAATATTTTTTCACAAAAATTATCTTTTCGCCCCCAATTTTTTATTTTCCCAAGGGTAAGAGAAGAATTTAGACCACAAAAGTTGTTGTGCAATTTGTCCTGAGTACGCCAATACCCCATATGTGGGGGTAAACGACTGTTTGGGCGCATGGCAGAGCTCGGAAGGGAAGGAGCGCCATTTGGAATGCAGACTTAGATGGATTGGTCTGCAGGCATCACGTTGCATTTGCAGAGCCCCTGATGTACCCAAACAGTAGAAACCCCCAAAAGTGACCCCATATTGGAAACTAGACCTCCCAAGGAACTTATCTAGATGTGTTGTGAGAACTTTGAACCCCCAAGTGTTTCACTACAGTTTACAACGCAGAGCCGTGAAAATAAACAATCCTTTTTTTTCCCACAAAAATGATTTTTAGCCCCCCAAATTTATATTTTCCTAAGGGTAACAAGAGAACTTGGACCCCAAAATTTGTTGTCCAATTTGTCCCGAGTACGCTGATGCCCCATATGTTGGGGTAAACCCCTGTTTGGGCGCACGGTAAAGCTCGGAAGGAAAGGAGCACTGTTTTACTTTTTCAATGCAGAATTGGCTGGAATTGAGATCGGACGCCATGTCGCGTTTGGAGAGCCCCTGATGTGCCTAAACAGTGGAAACTCCCCAATTCTAACTGAAACCCTAATCCAAACACACCCCTAACCCTAATCCAAACACACCCCTAACCCTAATCCCAACGGTAACCCTAACCACACCCCTAACCCTGACACACCCCTAACTCTAATCCCAACCCTAATCCCAACCGTAAATGTAATCCAAACCCTAACCCTAACTTTAGCCCTAACCCTAGCCCTAACCCTAACCCTAATGGGAAAATGGAAATAAATACATTTTTTTAATTTTATTATTTTTCCCTAACTAAGGGGGTGATGAAGGGGGGTTTGATTTACTTTTCTAGCATTTTTTATAGCGGATTTTTACGATTGGCAGCCGTCACACACTAAAAGACGCTTTTTATAGCAAAAAAGTTTTTGCGTCTCCACATTTTGAGACCTATAATTTTTCCATATTTTGGTCCACAGAGTCATGTGAGGTCTTGTTTTTTGCGGGACAAGTTGACATTTTTATTGGTAACATTTTCGGACACGTGACAGTTTTTGATCGCTTTTTATTCCGATTTTTGTGAGGCAGAATGACCAAAAACCAGCTATTCATGAATTTCTTTTGGGGGAGGCGTTTATACCGTTCCACGTTTGGTAAAATTGATAAAGCAGTTTTATTCTTCGGGTCAGTACGATTACAGCGATACCTCATTTATATAATTTTTTTTAGTTTTGGCGCTTTTATACGATAAAAACTATTTTATAGAATAAATAATTATTTTGGCATCGCTTTATTCTGAGGACTATAACTTTTCTACTTTTTCTTTGATGATGCTGTATGGCAGCTCGTTTTTTGCGGGACAAGATGACGTTTTCAGCGGTACCATGGTTATTTATATCCATCTTTTTGATCGCGTGTTATTCCACTTTTTGTTTGGCGGTATGATAATAAAGCGTTGTTTTTTTGCCTCGTTTTTTTTCCCTACGGTGTTCACTGAAGGGGTTAACTAGTGATATAGTTTTATAGGTGGGGTCGTTACGGACGCGGCGATACTAAATATGTGTACTCTTATTGTTTTATTTTTTTTTATTTAGATAAAGAAATGTATTTATGGGAATAATATATATATTTTTTTCTTTATTTAGGAATTTATTTATTTATTTATTTTTACTTATGTGGAATTTTTTTTTTTACTTTGTCCCAGGGAGGGACATCGCAGATCGGTGATCTGACAGTTTGCACAGCACTCTGTCAGATCACCGATCTGACTTACAGCACTGCAGGCTTACCAAGCGCCTGCTCTGAGCAGGCACTTGGTAAGCCACCTCCCTCCCTGCAGGACCAGGATGCCGCGGCCATCTTGGATCCGGGCACCTGCAGCGAGGAGGAGGTAAGAGACCCTCACAGCAACGCGATCACATTGCGTTGCTCCGGGAGTCTCAGGGAAGCACGCAGGGAGCCCCCTCCCTGCGCGATGCTTCCCTGTACCGCCGGCACACCACGATCATGTTTGATCACGGTGTGCCGGGGGTTAATGTTCCGGGGGCGGTCCGTGATAATCAGCTGACACCCGGCCGCGATCCCCCTGTGAGCGCCGCCGATCGTGCTGGACGTACTATCCCGTCGGTGGTCATACGGGCCCACCCCACCTCGACGGGATAGTACGTCCAATGTCAGAAAGGGGTTAAGGGCATGAAAATTCAAAGTTGTAAAACTATTAAATTTTTGCCAAATTTCCGTTTTTTTCAGAAATAAACGCAAGTCCTACCGAAGAAGTTTTACCACTATCAAGGAGTACAATATGTCAGGAGAAAACAGTGTCAGAATCACCAGGATTCGTTGAAGTGTTCCAGAGTTATAACCTCATAAATAGACAGTGGTCAGAATTGTAAAAATTGGCCCGGTCATTAACATGCAAACCACCCTCGGGGTAGGGCAGAGTCACACTGCCGTATTTCTCGAGAATCGCATCTAAAACTTGTACTGGCTGTCGGCTCTCCTGACCTGAGCTTGACAGCTGCATAGTAATCCATCACGCTGTCATGCTCGGGTCAGGAGAGGTGCCCAGGCCAGTCTGTGCAGTGCGATCTGATTCACAAGAAATACGGCAGTGTGTCTCTGCCCATAAAGGGGTTAATGGATAGCACACTGGCACATTATAGCCTGTGGCTGTCTTCTACATCTTAATTTTATTATATTTTTTCTCAAAGTTGATTTAGATGAGTAAAAAAAGTCAGACTGCAGATAATGTGGGTTCTAGCTACATTGTGTGTTTTTCATCCCTCCACTTCCCGGTATTTTCACTTACACTTCTATATAATAATAATAATAATCTTTATTTTTATATAGCGCTAACATATTCTGCAGCGCTTTACAGTTTGCACACATTATAATCACTGTCCCCGATGGGGCTCACAATCTAAATTCCCTATCAGTATGTCTTTGCAGTGTGGGAGGAAACCGGAGACACCGGAGGAAACCCACACAAACACGGAGAGAACATACAAACTCCTTGCAGATGATGTCCTTGGTGGGATTTCAACCCAGGACTCCAGCGCTACAGTGCTAACCACTGAGCCACTGTGCTGCCCTTATATATGGGATTTGAAAAACGTCTGGTGGGAAAAATATGCTTTCCTTAGAAGGAAAAAAAACTGTTTTTACACTGATTTTTTTTTTTTTTTTATCATCCACTTGCAAAAAAACACATGTGATGTAAGCCTAAGGATAAAGTTCCCACAATGTCTATTTAGTGCAATTTGTTGTAACCAAAATATGCAGCATATTACAGTTCCAGCAAAGTGTATGGGAGTTATCTGAGCATCTACAGTCAGACGGTGTCAATCACTGAGTTGGACCGCCCCCTGGACTAGGAAACAAAACTGATTTAAATGAATAAAATACAGGTTACACTGAATCTTTTTCAACAAACCTATATATTGTTGTGTTAAGCTTCTCCTTCACTATAACATACTGTACAGCATATACATAGTACAGTGTGACAGTTCCCTTTTAACTCCTTCACGACTTTTGACATATATTTACGTCAAAGTTCATGTACTGGTCTTTGTTTGTCTCTGCCGCTGAGCCCGCATCTTTATCTAGTTAAATTGCGCTGTCAATCACTGACAGCGGGATTTAAAATTCCTTAGCTGGAAGGGCATCACAAATTCTGCTCATTGGCACCCTTGTCAAGTGATTGCAGGGTACCGATGAGTTGTCATCACAGCCGGGGTCCGCCTAAGATCCCTGCATCTTTCATAGGAGATTGTGATTTTTGGTATATATAGAAGTGCTTACGACCTGCTATGCATAGCTCGGATGATCGCAGCTTCAAGACTCCTAAGGGGACTACTGAAATTTAAAAAAAAATAAAAAAAATAATTAAAGAAGCACACAAGTTCAGATCGCGCCCCCTTTTGCCCCATTTGAAAATAACGAAAAATGAATAAATAAACATTTGGTATTGTTGCGTTCAGAAATGTCCGATCTATTAAAATATAAAATAAGTTAATCCGATCGGTGAACTGTGTAACGAGACAAAAAAAATCTAAATTGCAGAATTATGTTTTGAGCCATTGCAATAAGAGGCAACCAAAACTTCATATCTACCCCAAAATGGTATTAATCAAAACGTCAGCTCAGGCTGAAAAAAAATAAGCCTTCAACCAACCCCACATCCCAAAAAATGGACACGCTAAGGGTCTCGGAAGATGGCGACATTAGCAAAATTTCTTTTTCTTACTAATTTTGGATTTTTTTTCACCACTTAGAAAAAAAAAGGACATGTTTGGGATCTGCACACTTGTACTGACCTAGGGAATCAAAATGGTGGGTCAGTTTTACCATATAGTGAACATCTATATATATAATTGTCTAAGTGTCACTTCCGTCTTTCTGTCTGTTCTTCTGTCTGTCTGTCACGGAAATCCCAAGTCGCTGATTGGTCACGGCAAAATGGCCACGACCAATCAGCGACGGGCACAGTCCGGCGGCAAAATGGCCGCTCCTTACTCCCCGCAGTCAGTGGCCGCTCCATAATCCCCTCCAGTCAGCGCTCACAAAGGGTTAATGGCAGCGTTAACAGACTGCGTTATGCCGCGGTGTAACGCACTCCGTTAACGCTGCTATTAACCCTGTGTGACCAACTTTTTACTATTGATGCTGCCTATGCAGCATCAATAGTAAAAAGATCTAATGTTAAAAATAATAATAATATAAAAAAAAATCATTATATACTCACCCTCCGTTGGCCCCCCTGGATCCAGCCGAAGCGTTTCCCGCTCCTCGCGACGCTCCGGTGACTGGTCCATGCATTGCGGTCTCGCGAGATGATGACATAGCGGTCTCATGAGACCGCAATGCACTCTTGGGACCGGAGCGTCGCGAGAACCATCGGTAAACGCCTCGGCTGGATCCGGGGGGCCGACGGAGGGTGAGTATATAACTATTTTTTATTTTAATTCTTTTTTTAACAGGGATATGGTGCCCACATTGCTATATACTATGTGGGCTGTGCTATATACTATGTGGCTGTGCAATATATTACGTGGTTGGGCAATATACTACATTGCTGTGCTCTATACTACGTGGCCTGGGTTATATACTGCATGGGGAGTGTTATATACTACGTCTCTGTGCTATATACTACGTGGCTGTGCAATATACTACATGGCTGTGCAATATATTACGTGGCTGGGCAATATACTACATGTCTGCTATATACTACGTGTCTGTGCTATATACTACATTGCTGTGCTATATACTACGTGGCCTGTGTTATATACTGCATGGGTTGTGTTATATACTACGTCTCTGTGCTATATACTACGTGGCTGTGCTATGTACTACGTGGCTGTGCAATATATTACGTGGCTGTGCTATATACTACGTGGCTGTGGTATATATTACGTGGCTGGGCAATATACTACATCGCTGTGCTATGTACTACGTGGCCTGTGTTATATACTGCATGGGCAGTGTTATATACTACGTCTCTGTGCTGTATACTACGCCTCTGCTATATACTACGTGGCTGTGCAATATATTACATGGCTGTGCAATATATTATGTGGCTGTGCAATATACTACGTGTCTGCTATATACTACGTGTCTGTGCTATATACTACATGGCTGAGCAATATACTACATGACTGAGCAATAAACTACGTGGCTGGGCAATATACTACGTGGCAATTTGAACCGCACTTCGCTAATTGCTCACGGCCGGCCGAATCCTGTGTGTAAATGGCATTATTCTGAAAACTTTGTAAATAAACTATATACATATTCTAGAATACCCGATGCGTTAGAATCGGGCCACCATCTAGTGATAAATAAAAAAACAACTTGTGGAATTGCACTTTTTTTTGCATTTTCACCGCACTTGGAATTTTTTCACCATTTTCCAGTACACTGTGTGGTAGAATGCATGGTGTCATTCAAAAGTACAACTCGTCCCGCAAAATAAACAAGCGGAAAAATAAATTGAAAAATAAAAATTTTATGGCTTTGGAAGAAGAAAAACAAAGGTGCAACAAACCCTGGAAAATTGCAAGGTCATGAAGTGTTCCCATGAACAAAGTAGACTTTAATAGATATTGGAATGAAAATAAGTTTCACAATTGGATTTATGGTATTCATAATATATATATATATATATTATATATATTCATATATTCCTGTGCTGAAATAATCTTCTAAATGTGCCCCTGCTGTGTATTGTGTAATGGCCGTGTCTGACCATGCAGGAACATGATCTGATCACACCACAGCTCCTGGGCAGGGGAGGAACCAAAAGAGAATATACAGACAGGATAGCAAGGGATCACAGCCGATTCTTTCTGTGAGGTAAAATATTTCCCTGCCTGGTTTTATAAAATGTTTTACCTTAAAGAAAGAATCAGCTGTGATCCCATGCTGTCCTGCCTGTCCAGGAGATATGGAATGATCAGACCAGGGCCGTATTTAGAGTTTCTGCTGCCCTAAGCACTTTTAGCGCTGCCTCTCCCTTTGGTGAGTATGACACTATCGGCAGTGACTTTTGGCAATAATCGCTGATGTGAAAGTCGCCTTTTGCAGCAGATCGGGCAGTTTTTCTGCATGTGCCGCGTAACGGATCACTTACAGCAACACTGCGTTAGGCCTCATTAATTCCCTATGGGATTTGTGGCACTTGCCATGATCTGGAAAATGCGGTACCATACCTCCCAACTTTTAAAGATGGGAAGGAGGTATAAAGTTTGCTGCGCACGTAGTGCGCCGCGGCAAATTTTAGGCCACGCCTCTGACCACACCCATTTCACAACTAGTCACACCCATATCCAAGTTCCAACCACACCCATTTAGCACTGCTGATCACACTGTTTTATATACAATAATTATAAACAAAAAAAAATATGGCCACACAGTGCTCCATACTGTATAATGGCCAGACATGATGCTCCATACTGTATAATGGCCAGACATGATGCTCCATACTGTATAATGGCCACACATGATGCTCCATACTGTATAATGGCCACACATGATGCTCCATACTGTATAATGGCCACACAGTGCTCCATACTGTATAATGGCCACACATGATGCTCAATACTGTATAATGGCCACACATGATGCTCCATACTGTATAATGACTGCACATGATGCTCCATACTGTATAATGGCCATTGGCCACACATGATGCTCCATCCTGTATAACGGCCACACATGATGCTCCATCCTGTATAACGGCCACACGTGATGCTCCATCCTGTATAACGGCCACACATGATGCTCAATACTGTATTATGGCCACACACAGTTCTCCATACTGTATATTGACACCCCCCCCCCCCCTCCTGTATGCATGGCTCATATTCACCTCCCTGTATGCATGGCTCATATTCACCCCCCCCTATGCATGGCTCATATTAACCCCCCTTCTGTATGCATGGCTCATATTAACCCCCCTTCTGTATGCATGGGTCATATTAACCCCTCTTCTGTATGCATGGCTCATATTAACCCCCCTTCTGTATGCATGGCTCATATTGACCCCCCCTTCTGTATGCATGGCTCATATTAACCCCCCCTTCTGTATGCATGGCTCATATTAACCCCCCTTCTGTATGCATGGCTCATATTAACCCCCCTTCTGTATGCATGGCTCATATTCCCCTCCCCCCTGTATGCATGGCTCATATTAACCTCCCCCCCTGTATGCATGGCTCATATTAACCTCCCCCCCTGTATGCATGGCTCATATTAACCTCCCCCCCTGTATGCATGGCTCATATTCACCCCCCCCCCTCCTGTATGCATGGCTCATATTAACCTCCCCCCCCTGTATGCATGGCTCATATTCCCCCCCTGTATGCATGGCTCATATTAACCTCCCCCCTCCTGTATGCATGGCTCATATTAACCTCCCCCCCTGTATGCATGGCTCATATTAACCTCCCCCCCCCCCCCCCCCATATGCGTGGCTCGTCTCCCCCCCGGGCCTGGCTCTGGCTGTATGCGTGGCGCCGCGGCTCATCGGCTCACCGACGCTCCCATCCTGTGTGGCTCGGCTCCCCGTCCACCGCGGGCCTCCTACATCCTCCCCGGCGCCCCCCCCCCCCCCCGGCTGACGCTGTCAATCATCATTCATACTCACCTCACACACACCGCGCAGAAGGACGGAATCCTCCGCCAGGCTCTATCCCTGCGCAGCACCGTCCTCCTCGCCTCGTCCTGTGTGAGCAACGCGGTCACATGCATATTCATTGCCTTAATGAGGCGGCACCATGTGACCGCTCACACAGGGCGAGCTGCAGTCGTGCAGTCGCTGAGAGCAGACCAGCCGGCACCGCTGGAGCAGGTGAGGTGAGTATGAGACAGACAGTCAATGGGGGCTGTGCCAGCAAGGAGGCATCAGCAGCGGCGGCGGCGGCTGCGGGGGGGCGGTCGGACCGGACCGGACAAATTGATATATAAAAAAAAAAAAACCCTGCTCAGGTGCCGCCCCCCCCGCATTGCCCCACCCTAGGCACGTGCCCTCACGTGCCTAGTGGCAAATACGGCCCTGGATCAGACCATGTCCCTGTACGGTCAGATACAGCCATTACATAGTACACAGCAGGAGCACATTTATATGATTATCTTGGCACAGGAACATTTTATTGAAACACATCCAATTGTGGAAATTATTTTTCAAATATTTATTGACTTAAAATGTTGATTAAAATCAACTTTGCTCGTGGGGACAACCCTTTCAAATTCCTCCGAATACAGTTCTACATGACTGTAATATCACCATATTTTAGGCAGCAGCGACACCACCCCATGGTTCATCACAGGCCTCATTCAGATGTCCGATTTTCTCACATACGAGAAAAGCTGACCAATTATTTTGATCAGTGTGGTCTGAGCATCATCAGTTTTTCTCATAGATGGAGTGAAAAAAAAATAAAAAATTTCCCCACTGTCTCCTTTCTGACAGTCTGTGAAAATCGGATCGCTCTTGGATATCATCCGAATGTGGTCAATTCTATCTTATTTTCTTCATTGACCCATAGACTTGCATTACTGATTTTGATTCAGCCCTCAGATCAACATCGGACAGGTACTCTAAAAAACAACGGAAGTCTGAATGAGGCCTTATGTGGCGGGTGCCTTAGTAGTGGTGCGGGGTAGTATGGGTGTGTAGACCTGGCCTGTGGGTGATTTTCCTCTGTGATCTGCTCCTGTTTTTGTCGAGAACTCGGAAGTGTCCGTACAGTCGTGTGGCAGCCGCTTTATGTGAAGGCCTCTCTATAAGAACTCTTTCCGCTTCTGACTGAGGTAATCCTCGATCCTATGGCTCTACAATATCTGGAAAATGGCTGTGACTACGATGTAATTATCACTCCGTCTGGATATTCGCCTTCATCTGACTGCGGTGTTCTTCATTTTGCTTGCTAGGCATTTGCATAGAATTCATTGAACAGCCACCCTTGACACTGAGCTCCTTGCCAACGCCGGCGTGTTGCTATGCGACATAATGGCACAGGATATTAAGGGCATTATCTTTGGAGCCCGCTGCTCTCTAAGGAATACATTGTTTATCTAACACTAAAATAACTAGGTAATTGCAAAGTAGTAACATCCAGTAACAGTCTGTATCAATGAACTCTCGTGTGAGCGCAGGCAATTACTGGAGACCCTGGCTGACATCCCACCGGAGCCATTATTTTCTCCATATGTCCTAAGTATCAGAAATTGGGATTGGGTTGGGATTTTGGAGTGTTAAAACCTGTTTTGATTATTCATTTTTGCACTTGTAAATTCTAGGTCACGTCACTTTTCTTTTTTTACCTAAACGTGTTTCTTTTTATATGCTTTTATTAGTTTTGCTGTGCAAAACTAAAGTTACCAAAGAATATTATGGGTGCTAGGTATGATCGATGTGACGCAGCTCCCAAACTTGGATGTGGAGTGACTTTTTTGTTTTCTTCTAGTAGAATACTTTAAATTACGTTCCTTTGATTTTTCAAGTTTTTCATGCTGCATATTTTTTTCAAAATGCATGTAATTTATCTGACTTAATGGTTGCAGAAAATCTCCAACATCAAAACGTTCATTATGGGAAAGTAGCCCAAGGATACGTGCACATGATGACATTCTCAGGCGGATTCCACCTTAAAAAGTGCTCAATAAATATGAAAATTAATGAGCATATGGACTGCAATGAAAAAAACGACTTGCTGTGCATATGTTCTGTCTTTTGTAGCTTTATATGTTAAAAAAATAAATTAACAAAACAGCCAGTGGCAAAGCCGCCACCAAAAAAATGACGAAGAAGATGCTTTAGGAAACCCCCTTCCCCTCCTAGTCCATGCATCGCGGTCTTCATCGCTGTTCAATGACTGCATGAATCTGGCTTTATGTTACCATGTCCTTTATATAGCGTTAATAATGTTTATTACTCATATAGCAGGTATTTGGTCAGTATTTTAGATCTGTATTAGGCTGCCGTCACACTAGCAGTATTTGGTCAGTATTTTACATCAGTATTTGCAAGCCAAAACCAGGAGTGGGTGATAAATACAGAAGTGGTGAATATGTTTCTATTATACTTTTCCTCTGATTGTCCCAATCCTGGTTTTGGCTTACAAATACTGATGTAAAATACTGACCAAATACTGATAGTGTGACGGCAGCCTTATACAGATATAAAATACTGACCAAATACTGCTAGTGTGACGGCAGCCTTAGGCCTCATTCACATGTCATTTTTTTTTTCAAATATGAGAAAAACTGACCCAGAGTCATCATCTCATCAGTGATTTCGGTCAGTATTTCATCAGAGTTTGATCTGAATTTGGTCAATTTAATCAGTTTCTCTTGTGCATAAAAAAAATGTTAGGAGAACGAGTAACAAACAATCTTTGGCTGCGCGATGTGCATTGCGGCCTAAGTCACGCTGCGTCCCCAGCCTTATTAAACTGGTTTAAAAGCAAATAAGTCTACGTCAGTGGTATGAATTACAACTCCGATTTCTAAGTGTAAGCAGTGAGAGGAGATTTGTATGCGGTTTTCACATTCATTCTGACTCTTTAATATGTACCAGAATCTGTATATACAGCCCGGTGTTAATCTACACTTTGGGCTCACTCGGACTTGAGTGATTCTTCTCTTACCTAAAAAAATAAATAAATAAAAAGACTGATGTTTTTCATCAGCATTTGGTCAGTTTCTGTCTTTACCTTCTATGTTTCACCAATATTTTTTGTACGCAAAAACAAATTACTGGATGTTTTTCCTAGCGATAAGGTCATCAGTGTGTAATCTGAGTTTTTCATGGACACACAGGCTTCAATGGGTGATTTTGATCTGTGACTCGGATAAAAATTTTACATGACCTTGCTGACTTTTTTTTTTTATATATATATATTTAGGTTCTGATCCATGAAGACCGTCAATTTTTCACGTCAGTCTTAATGAGGGGGCATGTACGCACCTGATTAATTAAGATGCACACCTGAAAAGTGGCGCGCTCCTTGGCAAAAATCGTACTGGAGTAAGGTCACATATGTAAGGTACGCCACCACAGCTCATCATGATGTAGACGAACTGTGGCATCACTTTCCTGTTTAGTCTATTTTGGCAGAGCTGGATCAAACTGTTGTAAAAACGATAAAAGTCACAAAATGTTTGCCTAACCTGGCATTGCGTAAAAGTTTTGTGACTAAACAAAGTTTCTTTTAACCCAGATTTCTGTTGAAAAATATAATGGGTGCACGTTTAATCCATAAAGAAACACGTAAAATATAAATGTCTGATGCTTTAGATGTTAGCTTTAAAAACAGATGAAAAATAATCACCAAATCCAGTTAGGTCTAGAAATATTGGACAGTGACAGAATCTTCGTAATTTGGGCTTTTCATGCCGCTATTTTGGATGGAAAATGAAACCACTGAGCTGCTATTTTAGTGTAGACTTTCTGGTTTAAAGGGAACCTGTCACCACGTTTTTGGAAGATGGGATAAAAATAGCGTTAAATAGGGGCAGAGGTGGGCGTTACATTAGTGTGTTTGTTATGCGTTTATTACCCACCTAAGTTGCCGAAATACCTTTGCAAAGTCTCCGTTTTCGCCTGTCAATCAGGCTGGTCTGGTCAAAAGGGCGTGTTGTCTTCCCCCAGATTTTGCGTAGTTTTCCATTGGTGGCGTAGTGGTGTGCGCATGCCCAAGGTCCCGAATCCTCTGCCAGGGGATTTAAAAGAGCGCGCTGTTCGTTATTTCATTGGTGATCGGTGGGCGCGGCCATCTTCCTTTGGCCGCGCGTGCGCAGAAGCGGCGCTCTGCTGGCCGCGGCTTCAGGAAAATGGCCGCGGGATGCCGCGCGTGCGCAGATGGATATCGCGGCGGCCATTTTCCTGAAGCCGTGGCCAGCAGAGCGCCGCTTCTGCGCACGCGCGGCCAAAGGAAGATGGCCGCGCCCA
Organism: Ranitomeya variabilis; assembly: GCF_051348905.1. Lineage (NCBI taxonomy): Eukaryota > Metazoa > Chordata > Amphibia > Anura > Dendrobatidae > Ranitomeya > Ranitomeya variabilis. The sequence goes on along the minus strand of NC_135236.1, from coordinate 217,217,317 downwards.
CCGATCACCAATGAAATAACGAACAGCGCGCTCTTTTCAATCCCCTGGCAGAGGATTCGGGACCTTGGGCATGCGCACACCACTACGCCACCAACGGAAAACTACGCAAAATCTGGGGGAAGACACCACGCCCTTTTGACCAGACCAGCCTGATTGACAGGCGAAAACGACTACTTTGGTAACGTATTTCGGCAACATAGGTGGGGAATCGGGGTACACAAACTACACTATTGTAATGCACAGCTCAGGCCCTATTTAACAGTATTTTTATCTCATATCGAAAAAACGGGGTGACAGGTTCCCTTTAATTAAAGGGTTTGAACAAAAATTTCCGGTTAAACGTTTAGGAATTTCAACCATTTTTCTAAAAAGACTCCACGTTTCAGGGGGTGTAAAGTAATTGAACAAATAAACGTCATCATAAATAAAGTGTTAATTTTGAATCCTTTGTAGAGAATTAATTGCAGGCAATGACTGTCTGAAGTCTGGAAGCCATGGACGTCACCAAACTTTGGATTAACTCTTTTGTGATGCTTTGTCAGGCCTTTACTGCAGCTGATTTCAGTTGTTGCTGATCTTTGTGGGTATGTGTCCACTGTCCGGATTTACGGCACTTTGGACGGAGCGGAAAACCCGCGCCGCCCCCTTCTGAACGTGCGGTGATTCTGGGTGTGTTCATTGCACACATCTGGAATCTCCGCACCCCATACATAGGGCCCTGTGGTTTACCTTGCGGCGACGGAGTGTCGCCGCAAGGTAAACAGACATGCTACGTTCTAAAAAGACGTGCCGCATGTCCGTAAACGCAGGGCCACTGGGTGCGTGTTCGCACGCATAGTGGAGACGGGATTTCATAAAACCCCCTCCACAATGCTGTAACATCTGGACGCTGCGGGTTGAACGCTGTGGTTGTATGCAGCATTCAATCTGCAGCTAATCCGGATGCAAACTGGCCTGTGGACACATACCCTTAAAGGGGTATTCCTATCTCGAAGATCCTATCCCAGTATTTAGTAGATGTAATACTAATATTAGCAATATATGTAACACTGGTGGATGTGGACCCACAGCGCCAAAGGCCGGGCTTACCCTGAAGAGGCGTAATGCCAAGTATTCAGTAGAGCCTCTGATGGTCCGAGACACGGGTATGAGGTGCAGGTGGACAGAGACAAAGATGTCATCAGACAATCCGAGTTCAGAGCAGGCAGCACAAGTTCAGGAGGGGAGAGGTCAGGATAAACGGGTAGGCAAGCCGGGTAAGAAAACAGACAAGACAAGGCGGCACCGTACGGTGTGCTTTGGATCATGAGCTGTTCCAAGCCTGCTCTATACCTTCTTCTTCCCATCATTCTGGTGCAGGTTGATCTTCATTTCATCAGTCGAAAGAATGCTTTTCCAGATCTGACCTGGCGTGCTTAGATGTTTTTTGGCAAAGTCTAATCTGGTCTTTCTATTTTTTAGGCCGCGGCCACATGATCAGCATTTGTAAACCAAAACCAGGAGTGGAACAATTTGAGGGAAAGTATAAAGAAACACGTCACCACTTCTACATTTTTCACCCACTCCTGGTTTTGGCTTACAAATACTGATATGAAATACTGAACGTATGAACGTGACCTAAAGCTGATTAATGGTTTGCCCCCTGTAGTGAACCCTCTGTATTTGCTGTCATGAAGTATGCTCTTTATGGTAGACTTAGATACTGAAACACCTTTTTGCTAGAGAGTGTTCTTCACTTGGGTGGATGTTGTGAAGGGGTTTTTCTTTACCATGGGAAAGATTCTATGATCATCCCCTACTGTTGTCTTCCTTGGATGTTCAGGCCTTTTTGGAGTCCCCAAACTAACCAGTGCTCTTTTTTGTACCAAACTGTTGATTCGTCCGTTCCTAAAAAATACTGCTATCTCTGATAGATTTCTTCTTTTTTTTCAGCCTAATGATGGTCTGTTTCACTTCCAATGAGAGTTCAATTGATTTATTGTGGTGGGTTCACAGCAATAGCTTCCATATGCAAATGCCACACCTTAATTCCTGATAATTCAATGAATTATAGGGTGCTCACAGTTATAAGTTGGTGCTCAGGAGAAAAAAAGTACATCCGTAAAATAAGGTGAACTCCGGCACTCAAAATGATTCTTTATGAAACAATATTTTTATTCATGAAAAAAGTTGAATACAGACACCTTTATACAACGTTTCGGCTAACATGCCTTTATGTCTATTTAAATTGGTAGTGTCCTCTGTAGGTGAACGGTATCAGGTCCCACTTGAATATACCGGGAAAGGGTGTCCGGTAATATACGTCCGGGAGGCGTGAGCCAGGTGAGGTCCGGGTGGCGGCGTGTGTCCGCGCTCAAAAGTCCACTGTCATGCGCCGGTGCATCCGTGATGCAAATGGTTGAGGAACAGGATACTGCTGGACCACAGCCAGATAAGGAAAATCTTTTTGTACTGAAATCCACAATGTAGGGGGAGATATGGGGCCAGGATGAGAGGACATATGGGGTGGGGGCAAGATGAAGACATATGAGGCCAGGATAAGAGGGCATATGTAGGGCAGGATGAGAGGACATATATGGAGGAAGGATGGAGACATATGAGGGGGGGCAAGATGGGAGGACATATGGGGCCAGGATGCAGACAAGTAGGGCCATGTTGTGAGGACATATGGTAGCAAGACAGAGACACACGGGGTAAGGAATGAGACACATGGGGGCGAGGATGGGGGACATTATTTCAGGAAGATGCCAGGATGTAGGAAATTATTACTGTAAGGGCTAATTAAGGGATATTATTACTGCTCTGATGTATTTTATCTCTGAGGTTTCTGTTTTCAGTGACAGGGGCTGTTACTGTCGCTTTTTTTCTTCATCTGGCGTAGTGTAGAAGTTGGGGAAAAATTGGGGAATGTGCTCTAGATAACTGTTATTTTCTGCAGAGACAAGTGATGGTGGTCTGCACTGGATGAAGACGCAAAGCGAAGAATATCTTCAACTAGAGACGTCACTGGTAAGTCAGTGTGTAACTTGTACACCTAAACTATACACCATATACAGAGCTCCTGTGTATAATGTCACTGGTGATCACTGTATTTCCTGTACACTGACACTACATACAGAGGTCCTGTGTATAATGTCGTGGGTAATCACTGTATCACTTGTACACTGACACTATATACAGAGCTCCTGTGTATAATGTCAATGTTGTCCTGTATTACCTGTACACACTAACACTATATACAGAGCTCCTGTGTATGTCACCAGTGATCACTGTATTACCTGTATATTATACACTATATACAGAGCTCCTGTGTATAGTGTCAATGGTGATCCCTGTATTACCTGTACACTGACACTATATACAGAGCTCCTGTGTATAATGTCATGATGATCACTGTATTACCTGTACACGGGACACTGTATACAAAGCTCCTGTGTATAATGTCACTGGTGATCACTATATTACCTGTACACTATATACAGAGCTCCTGTGTATAATGTCACTGGTGATCCCTTTATTACCTGTACACTGACACTATATACAGAGCGCTTATGTATAATGTCACTGGTGATCACTGTATTACTTGTACACTGACACTACATACAGAGCTCCTGTGTATAATGTCACCAGTGATCCCTGCATTATGTGTACACTGATACTATATACTGTATACCATATACAGAGCTCCTGTGTATAATGGCATTTACAATATTAGTATTGTGGGTTTTTTTTTTAATTAATGATCAGTATTGTAGTATTCGGTCACTATGTAGTGGTAATATGTGATCTGGTCATGGTGTGGTGGTATTTGTCTTGGTGGCAGACCTGACTAGACTAGTGCATCGGTGTGAAAAGTACCTGAGTGCACGAGCACATGGGGGAAACATTGGATCCTTGTGCTCTCTGTTTTGTACTCATATAGCACACAACCAAATACATTTGTGTGAACGTACTCATGGGCTTGTTTACCCGTTGCATTTTTGCTGCAGAAAAAAATGTTTTACAGTACCAGCATTGTGAATGAAATTTCTGAAATCTTATGCATGTGCTGCTTATTATTTCTATGGGGACTTGAAGCACCAAAGCAGGTTGTTGTTTTTTGTTTGTCTTTTTCAAATCTACAACATGTCAATTTTTTCATTATTTTTTACCCATTCAACAAAATGCAGAAAAAAAATGCATGTTTAAGTGTTTTTTTATGCAGATTTTATGCTGTTTTCCTGTCAATGCTGATTTTTGTTGTAGAAAAGTTAGCTGCAAATACTTGGGCACATAGTGATTTTGATCCATGACTCAGATAAAAAAACAACATGTATCAGCTTTTTTTTGCAGATACATGGTTGACAAAAAAACATGGAAATGTGAACATGATCATCATAGTCAACTATGAAATATGCAAACAGCTGCTTCAGATTGAAAGAGGACTGGAATTGTAGTGCCACCTATTGGATGTAGCAATCCCAACGTTAATATTGACCCTTTTAGGCTATGTGCCCACATTGCGGATTGGTGTGTGGATTTTTCCGCACCGTTTTTGAAAAATCCGCAGGTAAAACGCAGTGCGTTTTACCTGCAGTTTTACTACAGATTTCCTGCGTTTTTTATGTGCGGATTTCACCTGCGGTTTTACACCTGCGGATTCCTATTGAGGAGCAGATGTAAAACGCTGCGGAATCTGCACAAAGAATTGACATGCTGTGGAAAATAAACCGCAGCGTTTCCACGGTATGTGCATTTGGTTATTTGGTTTTCCATAGGTTTACATGGTACTGTACAATGCATGGAAAACTGCTGCGAATCCGCAGCGTCAAATCTGCAACGTGTGCACATAACCTTACAAGCCTTGCCTCAAAAGCAGGACTATGAAAAACATGGAAGGAACATGTGCAGTGCGTGAAAAGCAGACGCATGTAGCAGCGACCGGCGCAGCCGGCTGATTGCTCTGATCGCTGCTGTTCAACCCCTTAAATTATGCTGTCTGAGACTGAGGCTATGTGCACACGTTGCAGATTTTGCTGCGGATCCGCAGCAGTTTTCCATGAGTTTACAGTACCATCAGGGCCGGTTTTAGGCAAAGTGGGGCCCTAGGCAAAAGTTTAAAATGGGGACCCAAATGCTAACAAATTGCACCATCACACAGAAATATTTCGGTTGTAGCTACATGCGCCGATTTCAGGCCACTAAACGAGTGTGATTAACAATATTGAAGTAATTCGCCGCTTGTTTCCCGGCCTCTTTGCATCGGCTGAGGAATAATGATGGGCTCAGAATAATCACTAGTAGATCAATCTGTCCACATACAGCATCATCTTGGCAGCAGCATATCTACAGTTTTCACTGGGCGATGTGCTGATGAGAACAATGATTTTTGTTCAGGCATAACCAATCCAATCACTTGATGAATATCTTGCATTTTACACTCCCCCTAGTTCTCCATATAGTATAATACACTCCCATAGTCCTTCATATAGTATAATGTACTCCCCCCTAGTCCTCCATATAGTATAAGGCAGGGGTGTCAAACTGCATTCCTCGAGGGCCTGAAACCATGCGTGTTTTCAAGATTTCCTTCTCATTGCACAAGGTGCTGGAATCATTCTGTGCAGGTGATTAAATGATCACCTGTGCAATACAAGGAAATCCTGAAAACATGACCTGTTTTCAGCCCTTGAGGAATGCAGTTTGACACCTCTGGTATAAGGTACTCCCCCTAGTCCTCCATATAGTATAATACACTCCCCATAGTCCTCTATATAGTATAATAGACTCCCCATAGTCCTCCATAGTATAATAGACTCCCCATAGTCCTCCATATAGTATAATATATTCCCTCTAATCCTCCATATAGTATAACGCACTCCCCATAGTCCTCCATAGAGTATAATACACTCCCCATAGTCCTCCATAGAGTATAATACACTCCCATAGTCCTCCAGAGTATAATGCAGTCCCTATATAGAATATAATACTGACATATAGTATAATGCAAGCCCCCATAGAATATAATGCAGTCCCCAACAGAATATAATGCAGTCCTACAGCATTATGGCCACCATGTACTCACTCGCTCACTGATATATATCGGATTCATGGGTGTGGAGAGCAGTGAATATTCATTCCCTTTAGTAGCGGGCTCATGTGATCGCCTAGCAGCAGGAAGCCTGCAGCTGCGGCTACTGTGACCACTATTAAAGTGAAATGAATATTCACTGCTCTCCACTCCTATAGTCCCACCCATCTCTCGGCACCGGCTTCAGTGCATAGTGTTGGGAGCGACTATGAGTGTGGGGAGTAGTGACTATGAATTTCTCTTTAGCAGCGGGCACAGGCTTTAGCCGCAGCAGACTCCTGCCTCCTGTCACCCACTGCTCCTTCTTCAATGGCACCGGACGAGCCCCCTGACTCAGGGCCCCATAGCAGCTGCATGGTGTGCTGCTATTAGCGACACGCCACTGGCTGGGGGCAGGGGCGGACACTAATAGCTTGTTGCCCCTGTTCAAGAAATGTGTCTGGGCCCCCTGTTCCTGCCTGATACACTGCTTATGATGATGGCAATCTGGCAATGGCACCCTGGAGCCTCGGGCTCTGAGAAACAAGTCAAATTGCCCTCATTATCACTGCCTTGCAAGCAGGGGCGTACATAGCAATTACAGGGCCCCCATAGCAAAAGTTCTATTTGGGCCCTACACCTCTAAAAAATACATATATTTATATTTTTTCACTGAGATGGGTATATATATATAGTGTGTTTGTAATAAATATACAGTATATGTTGCACATAGATACACATACATATACCTTATATGCAAACACACATACTGCAGTGTACATACATACAGATACACATACATATACCGTACATACATACACACCCTGTACATACATACACACCCATAAATATACCGTACATACATTCACACAGATACACATACATATACTGTATATGCAAACACTCACATATACAATACATACACACAGATACACACATATATATATATACTGTCATACATACATGTACTATACATACACACACGCATATACTGTACATACACACAAATACCGTACACACACATACTGTACACACATACCGTACATACATATACTGTACATAAACACAGATACACATACCGTCATACATACACGCATATACCGTACATACACATAGATACACATACATATACTGTACATGCATACAGGTACACATACTCGTACATACATATACAGTTATATACACAAAGTATACACATACCGTACACACAGACATACACATATACTGTACATACATGCACATAAACATACATACCGTATATACATACAAATATATTGCACATACAGATACACACATATTATACACACAGACATACACATATACTGTACATGCATACACAGATACACACATACTGTACATACACAGATGCACACATACATACATACATATACAAGCATATACATACATACATACTAATCTTGTATATTGGGTGATCAGATGAGCCCTGGAGGTCAGAAAAGCTAGAGAGGGCTGCAGAACCCACTGTGGGGGATGGGGCACAGAGGAGACAGGACTGATATCAGCCCCCTGGTGCTGCTGTGCTGTCCCGTGCAGTGAGCTCCTCCCCCATCTCTTCACAGTGAGGAGATGCTGCAGCATGCTGGGGACAGAACAGTGGAGGGAGCAGAAGACACACTGTAAATCCTGCTCTTCCTCCGCTGCTGTCCCCTGTCTGCTGTGCTGCGGGGCCCCTGACTGTAGGTGAGTACTCACCAGTCACCATTGGGACGCACCATGCAGGAGAAGAGAGACAGCAGCCAGTGAGCACTCTCCAGTCTGGTGAGGAAAGCGTTCATTGGCCAGCGTCTCTCCCTGCATGACACTCCCCCATTTGAAGTCCTGCACTTCGCGCGCCGCTCTCTCCCCAGCTGAGGGTGTTGGCAGGATTACAGGAGGGAGTGACAGGGGCCTGATGCTACATGATACCGGGCCTGCCTGCAGGGGCCACCCTCCACCTCTCGGCCCCAGAGTAGTGGTATTGGCGGTATGTCTGCCCCTGGCTGGGGGCCCCTAGGGCAGAGGGGGCCCTAGGCAGCTGCCTAGTCTGCCTGCCCCTAACGCCGGCCCTGAGTACCATACAAAACCTATGGAAAACGCAATCCGCAGTGCCCATGGTGTGTTAAGAAATGCGCAGAAACGCAGCGGGTTACATTCTGCAGCATGTCATTTCCTTGTGCGGATTCCGCAGCGGTTTACACCTGCTCCATAATAGGAATCCGCAGGTGTAAAACCGCAGGTGCAATCCGCACAAAAGCCACATAAAAACGCGCAGTAAATCTGCAGGTAAAACGCAGTGCCTTTTACCTGCGGATTTCTAAAATTCGCTGCGGAAAAATCCGCAGAGGTCCATTCTACGTGTGCACATACCCTGACAATGGCATTTAAAGAAGACCTGTTAGTATTTTTTCTTCTTTTAATTCCGCTGCTCACGAGTATTCCAAAGATATGGGCCTCTATTTAGTATTAATTTTATGGTCTTCATCAAGGGGGCGTGGCTCCCTGGATTCCGGAGAGTGCGTGCGTGTGTGTGTGCGTGTGTGTGGGGGGTTCCCTGAATTCCAGAATCTTGGGGGGCGTGGCTCTCTGGATTCTGGCTTCTCTGGGGGGGGAGGGCTCCCTGGATTCTCAGGGGGTGCGTGTCTTTAGGCCACCTTGCAATTATTATCTTCTGTGCCCCCTTAGAAAAGACCTATAAAACACACCTCTGGAACTGTATGGTGGATTTCGGAAGTGGTAAAAAAAATAAAGGGGCAGCAGGAATTAAATAAGGACAGAAACGGCTTTCTTTTGCAGGTCATCTTTAAAGGGAACCTGTCACCCCCAAAATCGAAGATGAGCTAAGCCCACCGGCATCAGGGGCTTATCTAATAATAATAATAATCATTTTTATTTATATAGCGCCAACATATTCCGCAGCGCTTTACAACTTATAGAGGGGACTTGTACAGACAATAGACATTACAGCATAACAGAAATCACAGTTCAAAACAGATACCAGTAGGAATGAGGGCCCAGCTCGCAAGCTTACAAACTATGAGGAAAAGGGGAGACACGAGAGGTGGATGGTGACAATTGCTTTAGTTATTCGGACCAGCCATAGTGTAAGGCTCAGGTGTTCATGTAAAGCTGCATGAACCAGTTAACTGCCTAAGTGTGTAACAGTACAGACACAGAGGGCTATTAACTGCATGAAGTGTATGAGAACATGATGCGAGGAACCTGGTTATGTTTTTTTTTTTTTTTAATAGGCCACACAGGGATAGGTTAATGCGTTGAGGCGGTAGGCCAGTCTGAACAAATGAGTTTTTAGGGCGCGCTTAAAACTGTGGGGATTGGGGATTAATCGTATTAACCTAGGTAGTGCATTCCAAAGAATCGGCGCAGCACGTGTAACGTCTTGGAGACAGGAGTGGGAGGTTCTGATTATTGAGGATGCTAACCTGAGGTCATTAGTGGAGCGGAGGGCACGGGTAGGGTGGTAGACTGAGACCAGAGAGGAGATGTAGGGTGGTGCTGAGCCATGGAGTGCTTTGTGGATGAGGGTAGTAGTTTTGTACTGGATTCTGGAGTGGATGGGTAGCCAGTGTAATGACTGGCACAAGGTAGAGGCATCGGTGTAACGGTTGGTGAGGAATATGATCCTGGCAGCAGCATTCAGGACAGATTGGAGCGGGGAGAGTTTGGTAAGAGGGAGGCCGATTAGTAGAGAGTTACAATAGTCCAGACGAGAATGAATAAGTGAGACAGTAAGAGTTTTTGCAGAGTCGAAAGTAAGAAAAGGGTGAATTCTAGAAATGTTTTTGAGATGCAGATAAGAAGAACGAGCCAGTGATCGGATGTGGGGGGCAAGTGAAAGCTCGGAATCAAGGATGACCCCAAGGCAGCGGGCATGTTGCTTTGGAGTAATGGTGGAACCGCACACGGAGATGGCAATATCAGGCAAAGGTAGGTTAATAAAGGGAGAAAATACAAGGAGTTCAGTTTTTGACAGGTTTAGTTTCAGATAGAGGGAGGACATGAGGTTAGAGACAGCAGTAAGACAATCACTGGTGTTTTCTAAAAAGGTTGGCGTGATAACAGGAGAAGAGGTGTATAATTGGGTGTCGTCAGCATAGAGATGGTACTGGAAACCAAATCTACTGATTGTTTGTCCAATAGGGGCAGTATACAAAGAGAAGAGGAGGGGGCCTAGGACTCATCCTTGAGGAACCCCAACAGTAAGGGGAAGGTGAGAGGAGGAGGAACCAGCAAAAGATACAGTGAAGGAGCGGTCAGAGAGATAGGAGGAGAACCAGGAGAGAACGGTGTCCTTGAGGCCGATGGAGCGGAGCATATTGAGGAGGAGCTGGTGATCCACAGTGTCGAATGCTGCGGAGAGATCCAAGAGAATTAGCATGGAGTAGTGACCATTAGATTTAGCTGTTAGTAGGTCATTAGAGACTTTAGTGAGGGCAGTTTCAGTAGAGTGTAAAGAGCGGAAGACAGATTGAAGAGGGTCGAGAAGAGAGTTATCTGAGAGATAGCGGGTAAGACGGGAGTGGACCAGGCATTCGAGGAGTTTGGAGATGAAGGGAAGATTAGAGACAGGTCTATAATTAGCGGCACAATTTTGGTCGAAGGAGGGTTTTTTAAGTAATGGATGTATGATGGCATGCTTAAATGAGGAGGGAAAAATACCGCAAGTGAGGGAAAGGTTGAATATTTTTGTTAGGTGAGAGGTGACAGCCTGGGAAAGGGACTGGAGGAGATGTGACCGAATGGGGTCACTGGTGCAAGTGGTCGGGCAAGAAGATGCAAGTAGCCTGCTTACATCTTCTTCTGTAACTGGTTCAAAGTCAGAGTGAACTAGATGCAGTGGGGGAGGGAGGACAGTGCATGGTATGAAGAGATTGGGAGATGATTTCCTGTCGAATGTGGTCAATTTTTCTTTGAAGTAATTGGCCAGATCGTCAGCGCGGAGATCTGTGGTTGGGGCCTGCTCTCTTGGGTTGAGTAGGGACTGAAAAGTGTCAAAGAGATGTTTAGGGTTATTGGACAGTGAGGTGATCAGGGTGTTGAAATAGGTTTGTTTGGAGAGGTGAAGGGCAGAGTTGCATGTTTTTAGCATGAACTTATAATGGATGAAATCTTCGGGTAGATTAGATTTTCTCCACAGACGTTCGGCGCACCTGGAGCACCGCTGCAGGAAACGTGTTTGCAGCGTGTGCCACGGTTGTCGCCGTCTGTGCCGAGTTGTTCTATGTATAGGAGGTGCAGCTTCATCCAGGGCACTTTGCAGGGTTTCATTGTAATGCTTCAGAGCAGAATCAGGACATGAGATGGAGAAGATTGGGGCCAGTGAGGACTGCAAGTTCTTCATAAGTTTGTGGGTGTTAATGGCCTGTATGTTTCTATAAGTGTGGAAAGTGGGAGTGACCTGAGCGGGATGGCAGTTCTTGACAGAAAATGAAAGAAGGTTGTGGTCAGAGAGCGGGAGAGGTGTTGTGAATTCCGTTCTTGAACTCCCTCCTGTGGTCATGAATGATACTTCGGCGAGTTCTGTCCGTGGACTCCCTCTGGTGGCTGTGAGTGGAACTGCTGGTTCTGAGGTTGCTTCCTCAGCTGCCCTCGTTTGCGGCTGGGTTGGCTTCTCTATTTAACTCCACTCGGATCGTTGCTCCATGCCAGCTGTCAATGTATTAGCACTGGTTCAGATCTCTCTCGGATCTTTCTGATGACCTGTCTACTCCAGCAGAAGCTAAGTCCCTGCTAGTTCATTTGTTGTTCATTGTGTACTGAATATATTTCTTAGTACTTGCTAAGTTCTAATCCAGCTTGCTAACATGATATTGCCTTGCTAGCTGGAAGCTCTGGCTTGCAGAGTGGCACCTCCGCACCGTGAGTCGGTGCGGGGGTCTTTTTGCACACTCTGCGTGGCTTTTTGTAGTTTTTTGTGCTGACCGCATAGATCCCTTTCCTATCCTCAGTCTATCTAGTAAGTCTGGCTTCCTTTGCTGAAACCTGTTTCATACCTGTGTTTGTGACTTTCCTCTTAACTCACAGTTAATATATGTGGGGGGCTGCCTTTACCTTTGGGGAATTTTCTCTGAGGCAAGGTAAGGCTTATTTTCCTATCTTAAGGGGTAGTTAGCTCTTAGGCTGTGAAGAGGCGTCTAGGGAGAGTTAGGTATGCTCCACAGCTATTTCTAATGTGTGTGTTATAGGATTAGGATTTGCGGTCAGCAGAGTTCCCACTTCCCAGAGCTCGTCCTGTCTTCTAGTTTAACCATCAGGTCATTCCAGGTGCACCTAACCACCAGGTCCATAACAGAGAGGGTAGTTTGTGAAATCGTCCACTGAGCAAAGCCGGGAGAAGACCAAGTCAAGGGAGTTTCCATCTTCATGCGTTGGAGAGTTAGTATGCTGCGAGAGGCCGAAAGAGGAGGTTAGAGATAAAAGGTGAGAAGCAGATGGGGAGAAGGGAGAAGCAATGGGGATGTTGAAATCACTCATGATAAGGGTGGGGGTGTCACAGGAGAGAAAGTGTGGAAGCCAGGTGGCAAAATGATCCAGGAACTGATGAGAGGGGCCGGGAGGACGTTACACCACCACCACTCGCATGGAGAAGGGGACGTAGAGTCTGACAGCATGGACCTCAAAGGAAGGGAATACAAAAGAGGGTACTTGGAGGATAACTTGGAAGGTACATTTGGGTGAAAGGAGCAGACCAACGCCTCCACCTGCTCTGTTGTCTGATCTTGGGGTATGAGAAAAGTATAGTCCACCATATGAAAGAGCAGCAGCAGCGGTGGTTTCTGAATGCTGGATCCAGGTTTCAGTAACAGCCAGGAGATTCTGGAATGCTGTAGATAAGCCCCCGATGTATCCTGAAAGATGAGAAAAAGAGGTTAGATTATACTCACCCTGGGGTGGTCCGATCCGATGGGCGTTGCGGTCCGGTGCCTCCTATCTTCATACGATGACGTCCTCTTCTTCACCCTGCGGCTCTGACACAGGCATACTTTGTCCTGTTGAGGGCAGAGCAAAGTACTGCAGTGCGCAGGTGCCGGGCCTCTCTGACCTTTCCCGATGCCCGCGCCCCTGATGCTGGTGGGCTTAGCTCATCTTCCATTTTGGGGGTGACAGGTTCCCTTTAAGTGGGGAGGCGATAGCAGAGTCAAGTCCCCTGCGAGTAAAGAAAGACAAAGGTTTTAAAAAACGGAAAAAAAAAAGTTTAAATTGCCCAGCTTTTTTCAATACAAAAATAATAAATAAACCTATTTGGTATCATCACATTTGTAAATGAAAGATCTATCAAAATATATTATGTAACCCTTCGGGTAAACCCTGTGAAGCAAAACAAGAATGTTAGATTTGCCATTTTTAAGTCAACTTATCTCCATAAAAAAAATGCAAAGAGGGATCAAAACTTTTCATCAACCCCAAATTATTCCAATGAAAATTACAGATCAGCATGAAGAAAGTCTCACCGCACATCCACTGAAGAGTGAGGAGGAAAAAACAACAATAACAATAATATACACATGGAAATATTTATAGATTTTTACAACAGTCTGAATTTATAATTATTTAAAATAACAACCACTACCCCGGTTTGGCATGGCTGTAACTGTACGGACCGGAAGAATTATGTTTCCAGGTCATTACTACATACTAAACACCATCCATGCAAAACCCAAAAACAATGGAGGATTTTTTTTATTTTTTATTTTTTATTTTACATTTTCAGCTCACTTGGATTTTTTTCCTGTTTTTCTTGTCTTTCAAAACACGCACACAAAAAAGTTATAGCTCCGGGAAGGAGAGTTATAAATGAAAAAGCTCAGCCCAGCTGCGAAGGGGTTAAAGTCATGCCAATCTCATCTATAAACCTCAAAAAAGACATCCTAAAAAGCGCAGCGTCCCACGGACGGAAGGGGTTAATGGCCTGTCACCCGCGATACAGGAGAGCTGTCACTTTCCACCATCAGGAGGACATCACTATAATAACGAGGTGCAGGGAATGCCGGGACTTGTAGTTCTGTGACTGGAGAGACCGGAAGCGCAGCACAGGATGTTGTCTGTTGTCAATGGCGACAAGCGACCAGCGTGGTGGCGAAGATGCCGATCACCGTGAGGGACCACAGCTGGCAGCAGACGGAGAAGGAGATCTACATCTCGGTGCCGCTGAAGGGAGCGGCCGCCGGCGCCAGCAGCGTCCTGTGCACGGAGCACTACGTCAAGGTGATGGGGAGCGCGCTGCCCGAGACTGGGGCGCCGTACACACGGCAGGCACTGCCAGGCTCCGCCCCCATGGCACGGAATCAGTGCTGCCGCCAGTGGGTGCTGCCGCCAGTGGGTGCTGCCGCTTGTCCCCTTAAAGGCCTTGGCTCATCTTCTTAAAGGTGGGGGGTGGAATTGAGTAGTGCAAACAAGCAACTGTGCAAGTCACCTCTTCCAGAAAACTGTCCCTGTTCTCGGAAACAGGGATTTATTGTTTACAGCTTGTTGCCTAGGTTACCAGTTTCTGCTGCAATCTCTCAAAGGTGGCCAACCGCTGCCTCAATCACCCAGAGGTGGCTGGCCGCTGCCGCAATGACCCAGAGGTGGCCGGCCGCTGCCGCAATGACCCAGAGGTGGCCGGCCTCTGCCGCAATGACCCAGAGGTGGCCGGCCTCTGCCGCAATGACCCAGAGGTGGCCGGCCTCTGCCGCAATGACCCAGAGGTGGCCGGCCTCTGCCGCAATGACCCAGAGGTGGCCGGCCACTGCCGCAATGACCCAGAGGTGGCCGGCCTCTGCCGCAATGACCCAGAGGTGGCCGGCCTCTGCCGCAATGAGCCAGAGGTGGCCGGCCTCTGCCGCAATGACCCAGAGGTGGCCGGCCGCTGCCGCAATGACCCAGAGGTGGCCGGCCTCTGCCGCAATGACCCAGAGGTGGCCGGCCGCTGCCGCAATGACCCAGAGGTGGCCGGCCGCTGCCGCAATGACCCAGAGGTGGCCGGCCGCTGCCGCAATGACCCAGAGGTGGCCGGCCGCTGCCGCAATGACCCAGAGGTGGCCGGCCACTGCCGCAATGACCCAGAGGTGGCCGGCCACTGCCGCAATGACCCAGAGGTGGCCGGCCTCTGCCGCAATGACCCAGAGGTGGCCGGCCACTGCCGCAATGACCCAGAGGTGGCCGGCCGCTGCCGCAATGACCCAGAGGTGGCCGGCCTCTGCCGCAATGACCCAGAGGTGGCCGGCCACTGCCGCAATGACCCAGAGGTGGCCGGCCACTGCCGCAATGACCCAGAGGTGGCCGGCCTCTGCCGCAATGACCCAGAGGTGGCCGGCCTCTGCCGCAATGACCCAGAGGTGGCCGGCCTCTGCCGCAATGACCCAGAGGTGGCCGGCCTCTGCCGCAATGACCCAGAGGTGGCCGGCCACTGCCGCAATGACCCAGAGGTGGCAGGCCGCTGAGAGCAGCACTTCCAGGCTCTTTGCTATAGAGTTTGCAGGCGCTGCCCTGTATCCCCCCATCCCCCCGTGCTGCAGAGGTAACGTCGTCTCTGCCTGCAGTCCGCCCAATAGCGGAGCTGGACTCGTCTTATCCCTGCAGTGGTTCAGGCAGCTTTGATTGGCTGACAGGTTCCCTTTAAAGAAAACCCGTTGTGTCCATAAAATAGTTTTTTACCTTACAAAATCCTGAAGCTGCCCACATTCTGCCATTGCTTTCTGTTTTTCATTTTACTCATCGGTTTCGGGGATATGCTCCTTTTTTTTTTTTTTTGTAAAGTATGTTTGTAATCCAAGAGGGCGTTTCAGAAGAGTTTTCTCTGGGGCTTGTAGTTCTCCCCTGTATGACGTTGCACAGTCACCACCCACAAACATCTGAGACAGCAGGATCTTCGAGATCTCCCTGTTCCTTTGAGAACACTCTGTAAGAAAACTACCATGAGCGCAGAACACAATGCCGGGCGGTGACTGTGCAGCGTCATAGAGGGGAGGACTACAAGCCCCAGAGAAAATTCTTCTGAAGCGCCCTCTTGGACCACAAGTATACTTAGGGAAAAAAGGGCTTATCACCACAATGGATGCAGAGAGCGGCGGCAGGTTCAGGGCAGCACAAGGACTTTGGTAAGGTCATTAACCCATTTATTGGTGGGTACGTGACGGGTCCTCTTCAAGGGTCAGTAAAGCCAGGTATGTTTAGCACAAGGGGAAACATGATCATTCTGTACTCGGACTGTGAAATAAAAAAAAAGTCATGTCTCAATGCCAAAAAATGTTTTTAATCAATTATAAGACGTAACATCTTCCATCTCCTCACTGTGGTCTTCACTTGTAGAATGGAAGTGAATGCCCAAAACAGAAAAGAAAATAACGGAGGAAATGTTTTGTTACACAATTCCCATACGAAAAGTCTTGGAAAATAAATATGGCTGTCCAACCAAGAATTGTTTATTTAAATGCCACTGAAAGGGCTGCGGATCCCCAGCGCTTCACTTCCCTCACTTGCCTCCGATGGTCTTAGTATCTGCTCAGCGGGAAGTGTCGGAATCCGAAGCAGTACGGGATCAATGACGCAGGTGGTGGAGATCTGCTCCATACACTGGGGGGTGTCGGCTGTTGGACCCTTGCTGATCTGATATCGTTGACCTATCCTAAGGTGAGGTCATCGTTATCATAATAGCGGAAAACCCCTTTAAAAATATGCAAAGATGTGGTTGTCAAAGGCCAAATAGGATTTATCCTTAGGGCGGTAGAGGACTGGTCACCAGGTGAAAAGTGCTCATTTTTTTCTTTTATTTTATTCCTGCTGCTTCCTTCCTTCCTTCTTTTTGTACAGTCGCAGTAATATGGATCTCTTTATTCAGTGATATAATTTATATGGCCTTTATCAGGGGTCCTGGCTCACAACATAATTATGCAAAGCAGTCTAAAAACACCCCCGCCCCCGAGGAGCCCATGAGCCAGGCCGTCATATAAAGACCATACAAATTTGCATCAAGTGAAAAGGTCCATAACTCTGCAACCGTATAGGCAACTGTAAGGCATACATAGAAGAGCAGATGAAAAAAGAGAAAAAGGGTCACTTTCACCTGGAGACAGGCCCTCTTCTCATGTCCCTTTCTTTTCCCAGAGCTATTTCTCTAGAGAAGATTATTGATAAAAAGCTATAGCGTAGTTCTGAAGAAGGGATGGTAAGATGGCGCTCGCTTTACCCATGAATTGTCTCGTGTCTCTACAATGTTGTAAGAGCGATGGTGATTTCCAAGTTACATTTCCTGAAAGGGCCCTAAGCCTGCCTTCAGGATACTATTAGTAGGAAACGCAAAAGTGACCTGACAGATGTTAAATGCCTATGAAAAATCTGAAAAACCCTCTGATTTAATCTTTCTGACGCACAGGTGAGTTTCCCACCTTTCCTGTTTGAAGTCTTCCTCTTTGCCGCGATTGATGTAGACAGAAGCATCACAAAGATTGGAAATGGAATCATCCTGTTTACCCTGTACAAGCAGGAGCCCCGTGTCTGGGAGTCACTATCCCTGGTGAATGGTAGGTGCTGGATAAACTTGCCAAAGCTATCTAATGACGGGCGGCAATGGCGTGCAGATATGGCATTTGTCCATGTTCATCTTCTCCGCATTACATACAATTGTGCTCAAAAATTAACATACCCCGGCAGAATTCTTGCTTTCTTGACCTTTTTTCAGAGGATATGAATGATAACACCAAAACTTTTTCTCCACTCATGGTTAGTGGTTGGGTGAAGCCATCTATTGTCAAACTACTGTTTTCTCTTTTTAAATCATAATGACCCTGATCACAAGTTCACGTACCCTGGTGATTTTGGCCTGATAACATGCACAGAAGTTGACACAAATAGGTTTGAATGGCTACTAAAGGTAACATCCTCACCTGTGACCTGTTTGCTTGTAACCAGTCTGTGCATAAAAGCTGAGTGAGTTTCTGGGATCCAAACAGACTCTTGCATCTTTCATGCAGCCACTGACTTTTCTGGATTGTGAGTCATGGGGAAAACAAAAGAATTGTCAGTGGATCTACGGGAAAAGGTAGTTGAACTGTATAAAACAGGAAAGGGATACAAAGAGATATCCAAGGAATTGATAATGCCAGTCAGCAGCATTCAAACTGTGATTAACAAATGAAAAATCAGGGGCTCTGTAAAAACAAAACCACGGTCAGGTAGACCAACAAAAATATCGTCCACAACTGCCAGGAAAATTGTTTGGGATGCAAAGAAAAACCCACAAATAACATCAGCTGAAATACAGGACTCTCTGAAAACTAGCGGTGGCTGTTTCAAGAAACCCAATAAGGAGGCACTTGAAGAAAAATGGGCTGCATGGTCGAGTCGCCAGAAGAAAGCCATTACTGCGCAAATGCCACAAAGTATCTCACTTACAATACGCAAAACAGCACAGGTACAAGCCTCAAAACTTCTGGAATAACGTAATTTGGAATGAAGAGACTAAAATTGAACTTTTTGGCCACAACCATAAACGTTACATTCAACAATGCCTATGATGAAAGGAACACCATTACTACTGTAAAGCACGGAGGTGGATCGCTGATGTTTTGGGGATATGTGAGCTACAAAGGCACTTGGTCAAAGTTGAACGAAACATGAATGCAGCACGTTTTGAGCAAATACTGGAGGCAAATTTGGACTCATCAGCCCGGAAGCTGCTCATGGGATGTACTTGGATGTTCCAACATGAAAACGATCCAAAACACAAGGCCAAGTCAACCTGTCATTGGCTACAGCAGAACAAAGTGAAGGTTCTGGAGTGGCCATCTCAGTCTCCTGACCTCAATATCATTGAGCCACTCTGGGGAGATCTCAAGCGCCATTTTGCTGGAGGTAAAACATTTTTTCAAAGTCAACATTATTATATGCAGTATGTAAAATAGGGGGCAGGTCAGTGAGGGATCAGTGAGCTGTCATAAGCTATCAGTATGAATATGTAATCAGTGCACCACATGAAGACCCCCCCACAGGCCGCCCCGGAGCACGAGAATCTCATTAACTCAAAACTGAAAATAAAGATTAAACAACAACCACAAGACGGATTTCATCACCCAGGTATCATTGTAATCAGTATACGGCACCGACCTGTAGGTTACGGTGCACAGTCCTGCTGACCGGTTCCCTTTAAGTTAATGGTAACATATGGTTGGGTTAATGGTATTGTCTGCCCAATAAAATAACATTAATCAGCTCTAACAGATAACTTGCAGTGGCCCTGATTTGGTATTCACTCTGGTCCTGTGCTTGGCATAAGACATTTCGGGTCTCAGATTGCAACTATTGCTGTGTGTGAAGGGGGCCTGTTGACCAATTTTAGTAGCTAAGCCAGCCCCCTTCTTTGTTAAGGCTGATATCTAGACATAGGAGGGAGCTTGCATAGGTATTGACATGAGCCGTTAGCCTGCCCCCTTTACGCACAGCAGTTGTCATGTGCCCACACAGGGAATTCTGTCTTGTGTGGAGCTCCCAAGACCCAGAGCCACAAAGAAGTCATATTAGGGCACTGAGCATCATCGATCTAAGTTATCTAATTAACCTCTTAAACCTCTTTTATGTATATTTGGGGGAGTGAGGGGGTGCTGGACATCTCATTTGCTAAAAATAATTTTGTCTTTAGTCAATAAGGAGACAATGCAAATACTTCGAGAGAACGCCGTCACCAGGGTACAAGAGAAGGCCAAGGAGGAGGCTCAGTCCAAAGCTGTGAGAAAAAGAGAAAACGAGAAATACTCCCTGGAGGTCATGATGAAGGTAAGGGTGAACCAACCTGTCATGTCCAATGGTCACACACACTGGTACATCATAATATTAAACCTCTGAGAGATTAAGTGAACCAACTGGGACCCCCAGCGATTAGCTGTCATCTGTAGGGAAAGCTGCGTTTTCTAATTGCAAATTAAGCATTAAAAAACACTTCTAGAAATGTGAACCATAAATGCATCAAATAAATGAGAAAATGCATAAAAAAAACGCAATAAAAAATGCAATATAAGTATTGAGTGAGGCTGTGCCAACCAGACGGGTCCTGCCTGTGAGTATGCGTATCGCAGAATTGCCTGCTAGTCCGTGCACTGGGGGGATTCACAAGTCTGCGTCACCCAGTCACTGCAGACTTGTCATTCTAGACTGGACAACCCCTTTAATGCTCCTAAAGGGAGCCTGGAAAAAAAGCATGTTAAAACGCATGTAAAAAGAACTGCAGAAACCGCGTTCTGATGCTTGACTATAGCCAAATAGTTTTCACTGATATTATGTTACAATTCCCCAAAGTGTCCAGAAGCCATTTTTCAACACAATTCCAGGCCACATGTTGCTCTTCCTACTGTGAGCAGCCTGCATGGCCTAAACGAGCTACCATGGCCTGCAGCATCTCCAGACTTGTCTCCCATTGAGTACATATGGGACATCATTGGTCCGTAATTGCAAAAGTAGCTGCCAGCAATGGATCTTGATGATTTGCCCAAATGCATTCAGTGTGGCAAAACATTCCTCAGCCAACCATTGACAATCTCATTGATAGAATGCCAAGGCGTGTAAATGCGTGTATTTCTGTACGTGGCGCTCATACTTGATAAATTGAGATGTTTTGAGAATTTTGATTCCTTTTTTATCATTTGCATACCATTAACATGTCTATCAATCCTATGATTTTCATAATTCCATGACTTTTCCTTCTTGGTGCTGCAGTCTCACTGGAAGGTCTTGTAATAGTTGATGTAAAACTGTAAGCTGGAAGATGAAAAGCCCTGGAAGCTGCGAACATACAGTAACTAGGCTATATGTTTCATTAATTTTCACAAATGGACCAGTTTTATAGCTACCTGATGTAAACATTTTTTTTTCCTTTGTTAGATCGATGAAGAAGGACGAAAATGCATTGAGCAATTGAAAGAAGAAGAACGACGGAAAGCAAATGAAGAGTTAGAAAAGTTTAAGGAACAGCAGAGAATAGAAGAGGAACAGAGACAAGTCCAGAGGGAGCTAAAGAGAAAGGAGGAAGAAAAGCGGAAGAATGCCATAAATAAATCCAGGTCTCTGGAATCTGCAAAACCTTCCGTACAAGGTATCTTCAATATATGAAGCAAGTGGTTCACAGAAATACTGTGCGGGCAACAGATGGCACCATGTACTCCTAGCTTTTATGCTGCTGGCACTAGCACTAAGAAGCTGGTACAGATTATGCGGCTCAGGATAGTAGCCAGGACGCCACTTGGTACTAGTACAGATTATGTTGCTCAGGATAGTAGCCAGGACGGCCACTTGGTACTGGTACAGATTATGTGGCTCAGGATAGTAGCCAGGACGGCTACTTAGTACTAGTACAGACTGTGCGGCTCAGGATAGCAGACAGAACGGCCACTTGGTACTGGTACAGATTATGCGGCTCAGGATAGTAGCCAGGATGGCCACTTGGTACTGGTACAGACTGTCCTTCTCCGGATAGTAGCCAGGACGGCCACTTGGTACTAGTACAGATTATGTTTCTCAGGATAGTAGCCAGGACGGCCACTTAGTACTGGTACAGATTATGTTTCTCAGGATAGTAGCCAGGACGGCCACTTAGTACTGGTACAGATTATGTTTCTCAGGATAGTAGCCAGGACGGCCACTTGGTACTGGTACAGATTATGCGGCTCAGGATAGTAGCCAGGATGGCCACTTGGTACTGGTACAGATTATGCGGCTCAGGATAGCAGACAGGATGGCCACTTGGTACTGGTACAGATTATGCGGCTCAGGATAGTAGCCAGGACGGCCACTTGGTACTGGTACAGATTATGCGGCTCAGGATAGCAGACAGGATGGCCACTTGGTACTAGTACAGATTATGTTTCTCAGGATAGTAGCCAAGACGGCCACTCGGTACTAGTACAGATTATGCGGCTCAGGATAGTAGCCAGGACGGCCACTTGGTACTAGTACAGATTATGTGGCTCAGGATAGTAGCCAGGATGGCCACTTGGTACTGGTACAGATTATGCGGCTCAGGATAGTAGCCAGGACGGCCACTTGGTACTAGTACAGATTATGTGGCTCAGGATAGTAGCCAGGATGGCCACTTGGTACTGGTACAGATTATGCGGCTCAGGATAGTAGCCAGGACGGCCACTTGGTACTAGTACAGATTATGTTTCTCAGGATAGTAGCCAGGACGGCCACTTGGTACTGGTACAGATTATGCGGCTCAGGATAGTAGCCAGGACGGCCACTTGGTACTGGTACAGATTGTGCGGCTCAGGATAGTAGCCAGGACGGCCACTTGGTACTGGTACAGATTATGTGTCTCAGGATAGTAGCCAGGACGGCCACTTGGTACTGGTACAGATTATGCGGCTCAGGATAGCAGACAGGACGGCCACTTGGTACTGGTACAGATTATGTTTCTCAGGATAGTAGCCAGGACGGCAACTTGGTACTGGTACCGATTATGCGGCTCAGGATAGCAGACAGGATGGCCACTTGGTACTGGTACAGATTATGCGGCTCAGGATAGCAGACAGGATGACCACTTGGTACTGGTACAGATTATGCGGCTCAGGATAGTAGCCAGGACGGCCACTTGGTACTAGTGCAGATTATGTTTCTCAGGATAGTAGCCAGGACGGCCACTTGGTACTGGTACAGATTATGTGTCTCAGGATAGTAGCCAGGACGGCCACTTGGTACTGGTGCAGATTATGTGGCTCAGGATAGTAGCCAGGACGGCCACTTGGTACTAGTACAGATTATGTGTCTCAGGATAGTAGCCAAGACGCCCACTTGGTACTGGTACAGATTATGTGGCTCAGGATAGCAGACAGGACGCCCACTTGGTACTGGTACAGATTATGTGGCTCAGGATAGTAGCCAGGATGGCCACTTGGTTCTGGTACAGATTATGTGTCTCAGGATAGTAGCCAGGACGGCCACTTGGTACTAGTACAGATTATGCGGCTCAGGATAGTAGCCAGGATGGCCACTTGGTACTAGTACAGATTATGCGGCTCAGGATAGTAGCCAGGACGGCCACTTGGTACTAGTACAGATTATGTTTCTCAGGATAGTAGTCAGGACGGCCACTTGTTACTGGTACAGACTGTGCGGCTCAGGATAGTAGCCAGGACGGCCACTTGGTACTAGTACAGATTATGCGACTCAGGATAGCAGCCAGGACGGCCACTTGGTACTAGTACAGATTATGCGGCTCAGGATAGTAGCCAGGACGGCCACTTGGTACTGGTACAGACTGTGTGGCTCAGGATAGCAGACAGGATGGCCATTTGGTACTAGTACAGATTATGCGGCTCAGGATAGCAGACAGGACGGCCACTTGGTACTAGCACAGATTATGCGGCTCAGGATAGCAGACAGGACGGCCACTTGGTACTGGTACAGATTATGCGGCTCAGGATAGCAGACAGGACGGCCACTTGGTACTGGTACAGATTATGCGGCTCAGGATAGCAGACAGGACGGCCACTTGGTACTGGTACAGATTATGTGTCTTAGGATAGTAGCCAGGACGGCCACTTGGTACTGGTACAGATTATGTGTCTCAGGATAGTAGCCAGGACGGCCACTTGGTACTAGTACAGATTATGCGGCTCAGGATAGTAGCCAGGACGGCCACTTGGTACTAGTACAGATTATGTGGCTCAGGATAGTAGCCAGGACGGCCACTTGGTACTAGTACAGATTATGTTTCTCAGGATAGTAGTCAGGACGGCCACTTGTTACTGGTACAGACTGTGCGGCTCAGGATAGTAGCCAGGACGGCCACTTGGTACTAGTACAGATTATGTTTCTCAGGATAGTAGTCAGGACGGCCACTTGTTACTGGTACAGATTATGTGGCTCAGGATAGCAGACAGGACGGCCACTTGGTACTAGTACAGATTATGCGGCTCAGGATAGCAGACAGGACGGCCACTTGGTACTGGTACAGATTATGCGGCTCAGGATAGTAGCCAGGACGGCCACTTGTTACTGGTACAGATTATGTGGCTCAGGATAGCAGACAGGACGGCCACTTGGTACTGGTACAGATTATATGGCTCAGGATAGCAGACAGAACGGCCACTTGGTACTGGTACAGATTATGCGGCTCAGAATAGTAGCCAGGACGGCCACTTGGTACTGGTACAGATTATGCGGCTCAGGATAGTAGCCAGGATGGCCACTTGGTACTGGTACAGACTGTCCTTCTCCGGATAGTAGCCAGGACGGCCACTTGGTACTAGTACAGATTATGTTTCTCAGGATAGTAGCCAGGACGGCCACTTAGTACTGGTACAGATTATGTTTCTCAGGATAGTAGCCAGGACGGCCACTTAGTACTGGTACAGATTATGTTTCTCAGGATAGTAGCCAGGACGGCCACTTGGTACTGGTACAGATTATGCGGCTCAGGATAGTAGCCAGGATGGCCACTTGGTACTGGTACAGATTATGCGGCTCAGGATAGCAGACAGGATGGCCACTTGGTACTGGTACAGATTATGCGGCTCAGGATAGTAGCCAGGACGGCCACTTGGTACTGGTACAGATTATGCGGCTCAGGATAGCAGACAGGATGGCCACTTGGTACTAGTACAGATTATGTTTCTCAGGATAGTAGCCAAGACGGCCACTCGGTACTAGTACAGATTATGCGGCTCAGGATAGTAGCCAGGACGGCCACTTGGTACTAGTACAGATTATGTGGCTCAGGATAGTAGCCAGGATGGCCACTTGGTACTGGTACAGACTGTGTGGCTCAGGATAGCAGCCAGGACGGCCACTTGGTACTAGTACAGATTATGCGGCTCAGGATAGTAGCCAGGACGGCCACTTGGTACTGGTACAGACTGTGTGGCTCAGGATAGCAGACAGGATGGCCATTTGGTACTAGTACAGATTATGCGGCTCAGGATAGCAGACAGGACGGCCACTTGGTACTAGCACAGATTATGCGGCTCAGGATAGCAGACAGGACGGCCACTTGGTACTGGTACAGATTATGCGGCTCAGGATAGTAGCCAGGACGGCCACTTGATACTGGTACAGATTGTGGCTCAGGATAGCAGACAGGACGGCCACTTGGTACTGGTACAGATTATGCGGCTCAGGATAGCAGACAGGACGGCCACTTGGTACTGGTACAGATTATGTGGCTCAGGATAGTAGCCAGGACGGCCACTTGGTACTGGTACAGATTATGTGTCTCAGGATAGTAGCCAGGACGGCCACTTGGTACTGGTACAGATTATGTGTCTCAGGATAGTAGCCAGGACGGCCACTTGGTACTAGTACAGATTATGTGGCTCAGGATAGTAGCCAGGACGGCCACTTGGTACTAGTACAGATTATGTGGCTCAGGATAGTAGCCAGGACGGCCACTTGGTACTAGTACAGATTATGTTTCTCAGGATAGTAGTCAGGACGGCCACTTGTTACTGGTACAGACTGTGCGGCTCAGGATAGTAGCCAGGACGGCCACTTGGTACTAGTACAGATTATGTTTCTCAGGATAGTAGTCAGGACAGCCACTTGTTACTGGTACAGATTATGTGGCTCAGGATAGCAGACAGGACGGCCACTTGGTACTAGTACAGATTATGCGGCTCAGGATAGCAGACAGGACGGCCACTTGGTACTGGTACAGATTATGTGGCTCTGGATAGCAGGCAGGACGGCCACTTGGTACTGGTACAGATTATGTGGCTCAGGATAGCAGACAGGACGGCCACTTGGTACTGGTACAGATTATGCGGCTCAGGATAGTAGCCAGGACGGCCACTTGATACTGGTACAGATTGTGGCTCAGGATAGCAGACAGGGCGGCCACTTGGTACTAGTACAGATTATGCGGCTCAGGATAGCAGACAGGACGGCCACTTGGTACTGGTACAGATTATGCGGCTCAGGATAGCAGACAGGACGGCCACTTGGTACTGGTACAGATTATGTGTCTCAGGATAGTAGCCAGGATGGCCACTTGGTACTGGTACAGATTATGTGTCTCAGGATAGTAGCCAGGACGGCCACTTGGTACTGGTACAGATTATGTGTCTCAGGATAGTAGCCAGGACGGCCACTTGGTACTGGTACAGATTATGTGTCTCAGGATAGTAGCCAGGACGGCCACTTGGTACTAGTACAGATTATGCGGCTCAGGATAGTAGCCAGGACGGCCACTTGGTACTAGTACAGATTATGTGGCTCAGGATAGTAGCCAGGACGGCCACTTGGTACTAGTACAGATTATGTTTCTCAGGATAGTAGTCAGGACGGCCACTTGTTACTGGTACAGACTGTGCGGCTCAGGATAGTAGCCAGGACGGCCACTTGGTACTAGTACAGATTATGTTTCTCAGGATAGTAGTCAGGACGGCCACTTGTTACTGGTACAGATTATGTGGCTCAGGATAGCAGACAGGACGGCCACTTGGTACTAGTACAGATTATGCGGCTCAGGATAGCAGACAGGACGGCCACTTGGTACTGGTACAGATTATATGGCTCAGGATAGTAGCCAGGACGGCCACTTGGTACTGGTACAGATTATGTGGCTCAGGATAGTAGCCAGGACGGCCACTTGGTACTAGTACAGATTATGCGGCTCAGGATAGTAGCCAGGACGGCCACTTGGTACTGGTACAGATTATGCGGCTCAGGATAGCAGACAGGACGGCCACTTGGTACTAGTACAGATTATGCGGCTCAGGATAGTAGCCAGGACGGCCACTTGGTACTAGTACAGATTATGCGGCTCAGGATAGTAGCCAGGACGGCCACTTGGTACTAGTACAGATTATGTTTCTCAGGATAGTAGCCAGGATGGCCACTTGGTACTGGTACAGATTATGTGGCTCAGGATAGTAGCCAGGACGGACACTTGGTACTGGTACAGACTGTGCGGCTCAGGATAGTAGCCAGGACGGCCACTTGGTACTAGTACAGACTGCGGCTCAGGATAGCAGACAGGACGGCCACTTGGTACTAGTACAGATTATGCGGCTCAGGATAGTAGCCAGGACGGCCACTTGGTACTAGTACAGACTGCGGCTCAGGATAGCAGACAGGACGGCCACTTGGTACTAGTACAGATTATGCGGCTCAGGATAGTAGCCAGGACGGCCACTTGGTACTGGTACAGACTGTGCGGCTCTGGATAGCGGACAGGATGCAGGTACGGACAAAGGGCACCTAACAGGTAGGCTAGACACACACTAACTAGAATGTTGCCGCAGGTGGAGGTGCCTTAAGTGTCTCCCATCTATTAGCTGGGGACACAATACAAGAGAGCACGATGTCCCTTTGATACCGGGGATGCGCGGTCCCTAATTGCGCTGCCAGGAGACCTGTCAGGAGTGTGCAGGCCCTGGAGCATGGAGGCAGGGACTGGAGATGGGTGGCCGAAGCGGTGAGTGAGTCGGCGTCCCTGTCGGAGGAGGGGAGTGGAGGCTCGCAGGGACGCTGGCGCTACAGTTGTCTGGGAAAGATGCTTCCTATTTATCACTGATTTAATTCCGTTTGTGGCCATACACAATAAGTAAATGTCGGACAAAGCCCCTGATTTTGCTAGCTATCTAATATGTACAGGCTGGGTTCTAATCTCACTATATAGCAGATATTGGTGAAAATGGGTCAGTCATATTGGATTTTAACATTCCTGCTTGTTTTGTTATCATAGGAGACGGGCCTCTATCAGAGGTTTGTGCCCATGGCTTATTCCCCGCTTTTCATTAAAAACATATGCGCGAGCAATTAAGTCAAGTGTGTATGATAGGAATAGCTGATGCATAAACCACCTAAAGAATATTATGTTGGCAGACGTAGTGCATTGTATCAGATCTACAGTAATCAAAGTATTTGATCATTGCCAAAGGGGAATATGCTATTTTTAAGCCCATTACTTGAAATCATTTGTGCTCTATTGGGATCTTCTGCGTGTAAATATATACAGGGGATGAAATAAGTATTGAACATGTCACCAATTTTCGAAGTAAATATATTTCTAAAGGTGCAACTGACATGAAATTCTCAGTCACCAGATGTCGGTAACAACCCATTCAATCCACACAGGCAAAGAAATCAAACCATAGATGTCCGTAAGTTATGTGTAGTAATGAGAACTGCCACAGGGAAAATTACTGAAATGTAATTAATCCTTCATACAAAGCCTTTGTTGGTGATGACCGCTTCAAGACGTCTACTGTATGGAGAAACTAGTAAAAAAAACAACCTCTGTGAGCTCACTGCTAGCACCTTGAGAAAATGTCTCATGGTGCAGCGCTGAGGTCAGTGAGTCACCGTAGTACAGGGGCCCGGCTGGGAGCCGAACCTCAGTGACCTGTGGTGACCTCGATGACATCCCCCTAGTCACTGAGGCTGCTCATTCTCCAGTGGTTTTCAGCCTGGACAGTCGTATTTTGGCACTGTCTAGGTTAAAAACTAGGAATCCCCAGACATAGATTACGACATGGGACAGAACGACGGACAGGTGAGAGATATTGTTGTTTTTTTTTTTTGTTTGTTTTTTAATGAAATGGGCATTAGGTGAGTATAACTATTATTTTAATAAAGTAAAAATGTTTTTTTATTTCAAATTGAGGACTTTATTTTTGCTGTGTTTATTTACAATATGATCATAGGATTATAGGCAACACATCTCCATTACTAACAAGTAAGCTTGATGTCACCGGACAATACAAAGGTGACATCAACCCCACATATGGAACCCCACTTGCCACCTCCACAGGGCAAATGGGAAGAGCCGGGCAAAGCGCCAGAATTGGCGTATCTAATAGATGCACCATTTCAGGGGCGACAGGTTGCTATTTTTAGGCTGGTGGGGCAATATCCTTGGCCTCTTACCAGCCTGAGAATACCAGCCCCCAGCTGTCTGCTTTAGTTTGGCTGGTTGTTAAAAATTGGGGGATCCTATCCCATTTTATAATTTTTTATTTTTTTTTAAAGTATTTATTTAAATAATTTTAAAAAATGGCATGGAGACCCCTGTATTTTTGATAACCTGCCGTTCTAAAGCTGACAGCTGAGGGTTGCAGCCCACAGCTGACAGTTTTACTTGGCTGGTTATCAAACTTAGTGTAATCCACAGCGTTTTTTTTTTTTTTATTGATTTATTTATAGCACCTGCTCTTGCTGCATTAGCTGCAGCATGCGTAGGCTGATGGGAGTAGTAGTCCTATCATCCAACGTCTGCAACCGTAGGTAAACTTTATACCTCTGATCACAGCTGCCGGCTCACGCTGTCATCTGACAGCGTGGGAGCCGCGGCTCTCTAACCGTCGGTAAAGATCATGAACATGACAGCGTCGCAAACAATGGATGTTCGGGCCCCCCATTTTTTTTTTAACTGTTCAGCCGAACTCACCAGACCCGAACATCCAGGGGATCGCCCGTTACTACTACAGACAATGAGAATCTTAAAACAAGCTGCTCAAGGAGCAAAATTGCCACAAGGTCAAACATCTTAACCCATTAATGACTGATATAACGCTGGCAACCCACAGTCACCTTGCACGGGTACCGATTGGGATATACAAGGGACCCCACAGTCTGTAAATCACTTAGGAGCTGCAGTTACAGGTGCTTCTCACAAAATTAGAATATAATCAAAGAGTTAATTTATTTCAGTTCTTCAATACAAAAAGTGAAACTCCTATATTAAAGTCATTACAATCAGAGTGAACTATTTCAAGTGTTTATTTTTGTTAATGTTGATGATTATGGCTTACAGCCAATGAAAAAAACAAAAGTCATTATCTCAGTAAATTAGAATACTTCATAACACCAGCTTGAAAAATGATTTTAAAATCCGAAATGTTGGCCTACTGAAATGTATGTTCAGTAAATTCACTTGGCTCCTTTTGCATCAATTACTGCATCAATGCGGTGTAGCATGGAGGCGATCAGCCTGTGGCACTGCTGAGGTGTTATGGAAGTCGAGGTCGCTTTGATAGCAGCCTTCAGCTCGTCTGCATTGTGAGGTCTGATGTCTCTGATCTTCCTCTTGATAATACCCCATAGATTCTCTACGGTGTTAAGGTCAGGCGAGTTTGCTGGCCAATCAAGCACAGTGATACAGTTGTTTTTACACCAGGTATTGGTACTTTTGGCAGTGTAAGTGCAGCGCCCCAGAGTCCTGGTCGTTGCAGTACTGTGGCTCCGCCACTATGGGGAGCTATGGTGCGTCTGATGGCACTGAAGGAGTTCATCTGATCAGGTATCACAGACACCAATACATTTCACAGTCGGGCCTCCGGGGGGAGCTAAGGGTTCTATTCACTAGGCCACTCCCCACCATAGTGGGTAAACTGGGGGTCAGGCAGGAAGTTAGATCAGAAAGCTGACTGGGTTGGAACCAGGCAACACCTTGTGGCAGAGGGTGTTGTGGGGGAAGATACAGTAGGGTCTCTGTCAGGGGTGGGATCCTGACAGAGGCTTGGCAACTTGAACGAACGTAACGGGACCGTGCCTGCTCAGGATAGCGGCGGTGCCCAAGGAAGGATTAGAAGCGAGATAGATTGTGCTGAGTGAGAAACGAGATCACGCAAAAGGAGAAATACCAGTAGGAGTCGTGCTGTAAGACCGAAGCAACATCCTACTGAGGCGCACTACCGGTGGCCGGAACGCCGAGGGAGTATCATAACATTCAGCTTCAAGCAATACTCCAAACAGCGGCAGGACAGTCAGTTTAAGGCGGGCTGTCTACCTTAAATCACCTATGCAGTCTTGGGGGGCAACCTGTGGAGAGAGGCGACTCTAGGGTCCCGGAAGAGCTCCGAGCCTACCCGTCAAACGGGTGCCGTTCCAACCAGAACATCAGGGAGGGACGGAGGATTAGCAGAACATCATCTAATCGAGTTGTGAGGGAACTTAAGAAACAGACACAACAGTTGTGGGGGACTTTCCGTAAGCACAGCAGGGAAGGACCACAACACATAGCGCTAGAAGGAAGGCACAGATTTCCACCTGTGAAGAGGACTCTGGAGGTGCCATTGGGCCGGCCGGACTTGCGCAGCCTGGTGAACCGTGTTCCGGACTGAGGACCCAGAGATCTTCAGTAAAGAGGTAAAGAGACTGCAACCTGGTGTCCTCGTTATTTACTGCACCGCACCACCACAGCCTCACTACTACAACGTCACTACCACCACCATTATCCATCATATCTTTCACTGTGCGCCCCACGGCAGGGTCACGGACCGGGGCCTAGCCGCCGTGACAACCCCAGATCAGAGACTCACAGGCCCGGTACCGGGTACCCCTCGGCCCTGCGGCAGTGGGGGCACTACATAGACAGGTGCCAAGTCCTGCTGGAGAATGAAATTTCCATCTCCAAAAAGCTTGTCTGCAGAGAGAAGCATGAAGTGCTCTAAAATTTCCTGGTAGACGGCTGTGCTGACTTTGGTCTTGATAAAACACAGTGGCCCTACACCAGCAGATGACATGTCTCCCCAAACCATCACTGATTGTGGAAACCTCACACTAGACCTCAAGCAGCTTGGATTGTGGCTTCTCCACGCTTCCCCCAGACTCTGGGACCTTGATTTCCAAATGAAATGCAAAATTTACTTTCTTCTGAAAACACCTTGGACGACTGAGCAATAGTCCAGTTCTTTTTTCTCCTTGGCCCAGGTAAGACACTTTTGGCGTTGTCTATTGGTCATGAGTGGCTTAACACAAGGAATGTGACACTTGTAGCCCATGTCCTGGATACCTCTGTGTGTGGTGACTCTTGAAGCAATGACTCCAGCAGCAGTCCACTCCTTGTGAATCTCATGTAAAAAAGAAAACAAAAGACAGCACTGCTAACACTGCAAAGCTGTACATTCACAGGTGTGTAATTTATCCATACGGTTACATTCTGTGCTTTTGATCACGGGTGCTCTTCGAAATATAGCACGATAATCCACTTGAAATGAATAGAAAAAAGAAGGCACTCACCAATCTGTTAAAAAATTCCTTGCTTTATTGCATCTTCATTTAAAATCCATGGCCGGGATTTTTGATTGGCCTTTTCTTAACAATCCTTTCAAGGCTGCGGTTATCCCGGTTGCTTGTGCACCTTTTTCTACCACACTTTTTCCTTCCACTCAACTCTCCATTAATATGCTTGGATACATCACTCTGTGCACAGCCAGCTTCTTTAGCAATGACCTTTTGTGGCTTTCCCTCCTTGTGGAGTGTGTCTATGGCTGCCTTCTGGACATCTGACAAGTCAGCAGTCTTCCCCATGATTGTGGACCCTACTTAAGAAGCCTTTGCAGGTGTTTTTTTGTTAATTGTTCTAATTTGCTGAGATAATGACTTTTGGGTTTTCATTTGCTGCAAACCATAATCATCAACATTAACAGAAATAAACACCTGAAATGGATCACTCTGTTGTAATGAATCTATATAATGAGTTTCACTTTTTGTATTGAAGAACTGAAATAAATTAACTTTTTGATGATATTCTAATTTTGTGAGAACCACTTGTATATAAAAAATGTTCAGAGTCCACTTTTCATATTGTGGCCAGGAGCCAAACAGAGTTGTGTGCTTTCCAGGTAGGCAAGCAGGAGGCAAATACTGTGTGCTACTATTTAATATGGATTCTGTGATTAATAGTTTTATGTGGGCTCTCTGACCTATATTCCCATTAAAAAATAAAATAAAATGGTGTGACAATCATTATTTTCTTTTTGCATAAAGTCACAGATAAAATTGGCTTTGCCACTGAATATTTGCAATGAAGTGGGGGATAAAAGCGAAACTTATAATATTGATGTTTGGTGATATTTTTTGTAGCACTTGTTTTTATTTTGTTGCCACCATCTGACTCTATTTGTGTCTTGACTTTCAATGTGTTTTGCACTGTAGCAGTGCAGTGCATGGAATGTGTTTTTATGGATACTAAATGTTTTAAAATAACCCAGAATAGCATTTTTAGCAGGTTTGTAGTTTTTGAATGATGATATTTAGGTTTTTATTTCAGCTTGTGCTCGCCCTCCTGTGGTGAAATGTGAGTAATAAGACCACAGTGAAAGCTTGAGTACTACCAATGCTTTCTTGGTTCCCACATTTATAATCTCGTATACGATAGAAATAAGTAAGTCTCCAAAAAATAATTCACACTGCATCATTGAAGAGCACAATCCTTGGTCGTGCCTTTATTCTATGTAAGATGATAAAAAAAACAGCAACGGCATCCCAGAAAATGTCGAAAAATCCTGTTATTTGCGTGGCACAGCATACTGCATTCATATTCGTGTTAAACTGAATTCAAACTGTTTATTTTTTCTCCGTTTTGGAGGATGGAGTGTATAACTAATGCACAATGTGTTGAGTATACCGTTTTGCTGATTTAGCAAAACCCAAATTCCACCTATGTGACCATGACTTGCTGGACACAATGATTATTATACAATTGTTTGTATGCATGGGGGCTATGAATGCAGCCTCTGATGCAGATGGGAATGGATTCTTGATGGTAGCAAATAGGCTCCTATATTATCATAGAATCCTAGAATGTTGGAGTTGGAAGGGACCTCCAGGATCATCATGTCCAACCCCCTGCTCGATGCAGGAGTCACTAAACCATCTCGGATGTCTGTCCAGCCTCTGTTTTTTCTAATATCTAATCTGTATCTTCTCCCTTTCAGTTTCATCCCATTGCTTCTCGTGTTTCCATGTGCAAATGCGAATAAGGATGATCCTTCTACAGTGTGACAGCCCTTCAGATATTTGTAGACAGCTATTAAGTCTCCTCTTAGCCTTCTTTTTTTCAAGCTAAACATTCCCAGATCCTTTAACCATTCCTTGTAGGACATAGTTTGCAGTCCGCTCACCATCCTGGTAGCTCTTCTCTGAACTTGCTCCGTTTTTCAATGTCTTTTTTAAAATGTGGTGCCCAGAACTGGACACAGTATTCCAGATGTGGCATGAACAAGTAGGAGTAGAGGGCAATAATGACTTCACGTGATCTAGACTGTATATTACTCCCATATTAAAGGGAATCTCACAGTAAAAAATGTATACATTCTGGAATACATCACCTAACCCTGATGAGATTGGTTTTCTTACTTTGTGCTTCTATCCCAGGATGATGCTAATATTATTTCTGAATGCCCAGTCAAACTGTTCACTGCCACAGTCTGTGTATTCAGGCTGCCGACAATCTCCACCCACCTTTTCACTGTCCTCCCCTTGTCCGGCTGCTGAAATCTTGCACATCCACAGTAGAAGCTGCGGTTTTCATCGCTCTACAGTGTGATCTTTTCTTCCTGCAGCATTTTCAGCGTTTGATAACAGAGCCAACCACAATATCCTGGAAGAGCCGTGGTCACCCAGGGTAACTTTGCTATGTGTGTATTACATGTCTGGTAGAACACGGGGAAGGCCATGGTTGTGTTAATGACAAATCCACGGTAATTTCTAATTTATCCTAAAGATTGTGCGAGTCCAGTTCTACTGTGAAACCCGTATGCCAGAACTTAGTATCATGGATTCTTTCTCCCACAGAGGAGCCTGCAATCTGGTTGCAGAAAATAAATTCGCATCTTAATCTTTCCCCCCAGCTGCATCTATTACTGTACAACCCCAGGTCCAGCGCTGAGTTGCCGCCGCCACGCCTGGTGTCTGATATTGTCCGCAGCCAGTAAATGAGATCAGCGTCTCAAGTTGATTGTACATTGCCCAAATTGACGACACAGGCCGTTGGGCTAAGGTATTGGCTTATGACCATAACAGACATTGTGAACAGCAGCAGAAACTCCGTGCTGGACACAAGGAAAAGGTCCAGAAAACCCTTATAATATCGGTAGACCATGGTGCACCTTTGACAATATTTGGACAGCCTGTTTACTGCAACCTCGCTCTGTCTGTTGTGGGGTGCTTACCGTGCCCATTGCAGTTTCCTGTTGCCATCTTCCTACAGTTTTTCTTTCTTTCCTCTTTCTATCCTCTTTGTCTTCCCTTGTTTTTCTCTTTTTTTAACCATGTATTGCCTAATGATCCATTTAATTTCTTAGTATATTTCTTATCTGTGACAACCTCTCCTATTACTTGAAAAGGAATTCGACAGGTGTGACGCCGACATGCAACATTATCAGGTCATGGATCTAAACCTTATTTTAGAAGAAGTATCATTACTTCATTGGTCTGTAGAAAGCTTTCTGATGTTGCGATGATTGATACCTAATAGCTTTTACGGTCCATGTTCTGTGTTCTGTTATTGCCATATTTTTTCTTTTTTTTTTTGTTCCAAATTGTCTTTGTACTATAAATAAAGAGCAAAGAAAAACTTTTATTTCCTGGTAATGTTGACGTCTAGGGTAAAATTATGGAGGATATAGGTATGGTCATACGGTGCTGCACTAATGACTAACAACCTCTTTCTGACCGTGTAAGCTAATTCATATATGATGATTAAATGTAAGCATGCACCATAAATTATGCAAGTGATTTTATGTGTCATTAGCAGAAAAATACAAGACTGAAAAGACCGTGCCTCCCACCAGAAAATGTGGCAGCATTAAAATCCAATTTACCCCTCGAGTCTTCCCTACAGCTGTCCGGGAGTCTCGGTTGGCAGAAGAGGATGAGGTAAGCAAATGAATGTCTTGTACAATTTTTACTTTTTACCTGTTCTACCAGGAATTCAAGTGACCTGAAATAAGCATCTCCGACCTCATGGTCTTGGAGAAGCTTTTTATTTAGTATTGGAGTTTAGTGCTCTGGTTTCTTGGGATAAGAAGGCCTGCAAATTTAACCCCTCTTCCTCTAGCTGGACCAACGATTAGGAAGTGATTGTTCCTCCTAGAGATCTGCCATCACTTTCCATGGTAAGAAAGCCTCTGTAAGCAGCATAAATCACATTAGGCTACATTTGTATAATAGTCAGTCAGTCATCCATGCCAAAAGGGGGGGTTGATTATTTTTTTAAGTGCTAACCAGTCATTGTAGCTGACCTCCAGCTGATCTGCTTGCAGTATTGTAAATAGGACATTCATATTTATTTCTTAGTGACACCAGGTTTATTGCACTTTACATCATAATCTGCAGAATATGGCATCTGAAATTGAGATTTGGTGAAAGATGGGAGATGAATGTTTCTTTACACAAAACCAATTGTTGTAAACATTTTTAGAAATGTAGCCCCGATTCACCAAGCTGGCATTGATGAAGAGTGCGCTGCAGTAAATTGCACCAAATTTATTAACAGGTGTGTGCCTCTTAATGAATTTGGAAAAAAACGGGAGGTAAAAGAGCAATAGGGTTTTATCCAAGGGAGATAAGGGTTATACTAACCTGATTAGTTGTGTATACACAACGTTTCCGTGACTTATAAATCCCGCACCTGCAGGTCCAACAGTTCATCAGACTAGGAAAACACATAACGCATCATTCTTGTCCTGATGAAGAAGTCTGTATTACTTCGAAATGCGTTGACTGAATAAAGAAAAACACAAATACTTTCTGTCTGGACTTGGATCTATTATATGTGATACCAGCAGCGCAGATTAACTTCAGATTCTCCTTTTCTGTCTTAATGAATTTGTCTTATCTTTTAGCTAATGTTCTCGAAATTTATGCCAGTCATAGAATCTTAGAATGTTAGAGTTGGAAGGGACCTCCAGGGTCTTTGTGTCCAACCCCCTGCTCAATCCAGGAAGATGTCTGTCCAGACTCTGTTTGACGACTTCCTTTGAAGGAGAACTTGCCACCTCTTGTGGCAGCCTGTTCCACTCATTGATCACCCTCACTCTCAAAAAGTTTTTTTCTAATATCTAATCTGTATCTTCTCCATTTCAGTTTCATTCTATTGCTTCTCGTGTTTCCATGTGCAAATGACAATAAAATGATCACTCTACATTGTGCCATCCATTCAGATATTTGTAGACCGCTATCAAGTCTTCTTGTAGCCTTCTTTTTTACAAGCTAAACATTCACAGATTTTTTTAACCATTCCTTGTAGGACATACATTGCATCCCGCTCACCATCCTGGTAGCGCTTCTCAGAACTTGCTCCAGTTTTTCAATGTCTTTTTTTTTTTTAAATGTGCCCATAGCTGGACACAGTATGCCAGATAAGGGCTGACCAAGGAGGAGTACAGGGGGAGAATTACTTCACGTGATCTAGACTTTATGCTTCTCTTAATACATCCTAGAACTGTGTTTGCCTTTTTTGCTGGTGCATCACAATGTTGACCCATGTGCAGTCTGTGATCCATTAGTATACCCAAGTCTTTTTCACACGTGCTGTTGCTTAGTTCTATTCCTCCCGTTTTATAGATGTAATTTTCTTGTCCAGTTGTAGAAGAATTTCTCCCTGTTAAATACCGTAGTATTAGTCGCTGCCCATTGTTCAAGCTTATCTAGATCCTTCTGAATCCTTTCTCTGTCTTCTCTAGTGTCAGCTATCCCTCCTAGCTTTACAGTGTCTGCAAATTTGTTAGTTTACCTTCAGATCCCTTATCTAGATCATGTATAAAAATGTTGAACAACGCTGGGGCCAAGACAGAGCCTTATGGACTAGAGGTACCGTCACATTAAGCGACGCTGCAGCGATATCGACAACGATGCCGATCGCTGCAGCGTCGCTGGAGAGCTGTCACACAGACAGCTCTCCAGCGACCAACGATGCCGAAGTCCCCAGGTAACCAGGGTAAACATCGGGTTACTAAGCGCAGGGCCGCTGTAAAAAAAAAAAACAGTACATACTTACATTGCCGTGTCTGTCGTGTCCCTCGCCTTCAGCTTCCCTGCAATGTGTAAGCGCCGGCCCTAAAGCACAGCGGTGACGTCACCGCTGTGCTTTGCTTTACGGCCGGCACTGACACATTCAGTGCAGGAAGCTCTGAGCAGCAGCGCGGACGCCGGGGGACGTGACAGACATCAGAGGGTGAGCATGTAGTGTTTTTTTTTTTTTACTTTTACAATGGTAACCAGGGTAAATATCGGGTACTAAGCGCGGCCCTGCGCTTAGTAACCCGATATTTACCCTGGTTACCATTGTAAAACATTGCTGGCATCGTTGCTTTTGCTGTCAAACACGGCGATACACGCCGATCTGACGACCAAATAAAGTTCTGGACTTTCAGCAATGACCAGCGATATCACAGCGGGATCCTGATCGCTGCTGCGTGTCAAACACAACGATATCGCTATCCAGGACGCTGCAACGTCACGGATCGTTGTCGTTCTCGTTGCAAAGTCGTTTAGTGTGAAGGTACCTTAGGAGACTAGGGTACCTTTCTTTACACTTGTGGCATAACTTTTGATGAGTTTGCCAGCGCTTGGCCAAGCCCTCTCCTGGTTAAGCTACTACCACCAACTGCAAATAGCACAGACAGTTTTATACTTGAATTCTGACATGGTTTGTTGACTCGGGCCTATATGTTATGTAGATATTAGACCTTAGGTAGCGTTTCCACAGGCAATGCAGTCTGGGTCCAAACACATGCAGTCTAGGTCCAAACACATGCAGTTTTTATTCTTTTCCCAGCACCAAAACAAACTCGTAAACTTAAATCCCTAGCATTGTCCAGGCACTGACTAAACAGAACCGACCCTTGCTACTCGTACACGGCGGAGCTAGCGCCAGCTCTGTCAAACAAAACAGCTATTGTCCATAGCAACCACTGATACTTGCGGTTCTCTGCACACAGCTTGTGCATTTAATCATGATCACCTATGTTAGTGCGGGTTCACCCTGAAAAGATTAGAGTCTTTTCTATTAGAATAGACTTCATACACACAAAAGGCACAAACCCTCCAGTTGTGGAATCCCCTTCAGCCTGAGCTTCCAACTCTTATCAGAAGTGTTCAACTCCGGGCACAGATCACACTGAAGAGGTTGCAGCTTCCACACGGTTATCTGCAGCTTCTCACAAACAGACTGCTTATTGTAGTCTCCATTCAGAGAGAAACCCTGGCACATCTCTCTCTCAGCTACAGCTCACATTTTGGCTGGTGACTCACTATCAGCACATTCGACTCTACTTCATCCAGCAGACTGACACACCTAGTGGCCACAGGACATAGTTCTTGTAAGAAAAAAAAAAAACCTCATATAGAGCTAGCACTGAACCCAGTACTACCTGTCTCTGTTACAGTTATTAGAGGGGAGTCCTTTGTTTAGGACCCACTATCTCTTAAGGCCATCCGCCAAAAGATGGATAAGCCAATATTTTGTCGGCATCTAACTCTGTAATCTCTCCCAAACACCGGCGCTCTCGGTCTGCCGAGTGCTCCTGTGTTTTCTGTGAAAGAGCCTTAGCCAGATATGTGGTAGCTGATTTCAGGGAGAACAAAATTATCAGCCGTCCAAAAACGGGCAAGCCAGATCCATAACTCCTCAGCTAATCTTCTGTTCTGAGCCTACATACACAGTAGACTAATCGCTTGAACTGGTCGATATTGGCGGGTTCAGCCAACATTGGTCTAATCTGTATGAGGAGCTTTAGTCGGGTACATAGAGAGTCTCTCACTGGAGGACTTTTTTGCCGACGGATTGCTGCTTAATGCATTCTAACAGATGATTACTGTACATATTAACTTAGCCTTAGTTCACATGTCCAGTAGTCATCTGTTTAAAATGGAGTTTTCTTAGCAGTACAAAAAAAGTTGTGCAGACACCACTTTTTTGTCCTGTAAAAAAAAAAAATTATTGCAACTTGGTCCATTTAACACTGAAGTCTATGGAAGACGGATCCGTTAAATATTATTTATTTATATAGCGCCATTAATTCCATGGTGCTGTACATGAGAAAGGGGTTACATACAGGGTTATAGATATAATTTACAGTACACAAATTTATGATGACAGACTGGTACAGAGGGGAGAGGACCCTGTCTGCGGACTTACATTCTATGGGATACTGGGGAAGAGACAGAAGATCGGGGATGCGGCAGCTCTGGTGGTGGTGAGGCAGCAGCTCTGGTGGTGGTTAGGTGGCAGCTCGGGTGGTTGGTGAGGAGGCAGAATGGTTATTGCAGGCTGTAGGCTTTCTTGAAGAGATGGGTTTTCAGCTTCCGTCTGAAGGATCCGAGGGTGGTGGATAATCGGATGTGT
This sequence comes from Ranitomeya variabilis, assembly GCF_051348905.1. NCBI lineage: Eukaryota > Metazoa > Chordata > Amphibia > Anura > Dendrobatidae > Ranitomeya > Ranitomeya variabilis. Next base: position 217,177,208 of record NC_135236.1, on the reverse strand, counting down.
TGAGGCGTGGAATTCCAGAGGATGGGGGATATTCGGGAGAAATCTTGGAGGCGGTTGTGTGAGGTACGAATAAGTGTGGAGGAGAGTAGGAGGTCTTGGGAGGATCGAAGATTGCGTGAGGGAAGATAGTAGGAGATTAGTTCAGAGATATAGAGAGGGGACAGGTTGTGGATGGCTTTGTAGATCAGTGTTAATAGTTTGAACTGGATTCGTTGGGGAATTGGGAGCCAGTGGAGGGATTTGCAGAAAGGAGAAGCAGGGGAGTAGCGAGGAGAGAGGTGGATTAGCCGGGCAGCAGAGTTGAGGACAGACTGGAGTGGTGCAAGGGAGTTAGCGGAGAGGCCACAGAGGAGGTTGTTGCAGTAATCGAGCGGGAGATCATGAGGGCATGCACAAGAGTTTTAGTAGATTGTGGGGTTAGGAAGGGACGGATTCTGGCAATATTTTTGAGTTGGAGGCGACAGGAGGTGGCAAGAGTTTGGACGTGCGGTTTGAAGGACAGGGCAGAGTCGAGGGTTACCCCGAGGCAGCGGATTTCAGGTGCGGAAGAGAGCCATCCATTTTTCTTTCATCTGATTCATATTCATTCTATTATTACTGGATCAGGTTTAAACAATTGACCCCTGGACATGTGAATGTAAAGTACGGTAATCATCCATTTGAAAGTGATCCAGTAAGCAAAAGAATGGGTCCATGTCAAATGGAAGAGAAACGGATGGCTATTTAACAGATCTGTTTTCCATAGACTTCAATGTAAAAAAAATAAAATAACGGATTTGGTTGGAATCATTTTTTTTAGCCGGACAAAGAAGCTGTCGGCATAATCTTTCTAGTCCTGATTGTTGCTGGTTCACTTTCATACGAATGATTACTGCATATGTGAACTTGGCCTATCAAGTAGGGATTGTCCAAAGTGGTCAGTCCTCCTAAATATTTTGCCCACATTGTCTTGAATGTGTAAGTCAGGAGAATGTGGAGGAGCAATAACAGATCCGCTTTGTAAAATAGAAAGCTTCGCTACAGAAGGTCGATAATGGGTGAGAATGCAATAATCAAACACGAGAATAATTATTTACATGTTTTTATCATTGCAAAGTTTATTTGAGCCTATGCTATGTACTTAGGCAGTTAAGTGCCTTTTCTGCTATGTGATGTGTCTCCAGACCTTGCATTTTCTAAAGCAGCGATACTAAGAAGGACGCGGGCTTACAGACTGGTGTCAGGAGAAAAATAGCTTTTCAGTAGAAGCATAAGTTTAGCAGTTTATAGCCACAATCAGAAAAGTAAGGAAATGTTGGGCACGTGAGACTTTTGGCCAATGGACGTCCATTTCTGTATGAGCTCATGACGGCCACTGACTTTATTCTACCACTCATGGTGTATGGGAAAATAAGCAGCTGTAAAGGCTTTGCAGAAGATGAATTATTCTTTTCTGTTGTATCTTCCAGTGGTTACAGAAGCAGGCAGAAGCCCGCAGAGCTGTGAACACTGACAACCTTGACTTTCAAGACTTAAAGGATGAAGAGAAAAACCCAGAGTGGCTGAAGGACAAAGGGAAGTGAGTAGATTATGCAGTTTCCTAGAAAACTGGGGCATTTCTGTCAATTTTCTCCTTTTCCTATAGACTCTGCCCATATCAAAATTTCAGCCTCCATTTGACATATATGCAGGGAAAAGCTCTCAACCTGCATCCGCGATTGCTGTGACGTATCCTGCTGTATATGTACAATACAAACCAAAAGTTTGGACACACCTTCTCATTTAAAGATTTTTCTGTATTTTCATGACTATGAAAAATGTACATTCACACTGAAGGCATCAAAACTATGAATTAACACATGTGGAATTATATAATTAACAAAAAAGTGTGAAACAACTGAAAATATGTATTATATTCTAGGTTCTTCAAAGTAGCCACCTTTTGCTTTGATGACTGCTTTGCACACTCTTGGCATTCTCTTGATGAGCTTCAAGAGGTAGTCAACGGGAATGGTCTTCCAACAATCTTAAAGGAGTTCCCAGAGATGCTAAGCACTTGTTGACCCTTTTGCCTTCACTCTGCGGTCCAGCTCACCCCAAACCATCTCAATTGGGTTCAGGTCTGGTGACTGTGGAGGCCAGGTCATATGGCGTAGCACCCCATCACTCTCCTTCTTGGTCAAATAGCCCTTACATAGCCTGAAGGTGTGTTTGGGGTCATTGTGCTGTTGAAAAATAAATAATGGTCCAACTAAAAGCAAACCGGATGGAATAGCATGCCGCTACAAGATGCTGTGGTAGCCATGCTGGTTCAGTATGCCTTCAATTTTGAATAAATCCCCAACAGTGTCACAAGCAAAGCACCCCCACACCATCACACCTCCTCCTCCATGCTTCACAGTGGGAACCAGGCATGTAGAGTCCATCCGTTCACCTTTTCTGCGTCGCACAAAGACAAGGTGGTTGAAACCAAAGATCTCAAATTTGAACTCATCAGACCAAAGCACAGATTTCCACTGGTCTAATGTCCATTCCTTGTGTTCTTTAGCCCAAACAAGTCTCTTCTGCTTGTTGTCGTTAGCAGTGCTCTCCTAGCAGCTATTTTACCATGAAGGCCTGCTGCACAAAGTCTCCTCTTAACAGTTGTTGTAGAGATGTGTCTGCTGCTAGAACTCTGTGTGGCATTGACCTGGTCTCTAATCTGAGCTGCTGTTAACCTGCGATTTTTGAGGCTGGTGAGTCAGATAATCTTAAACTCAGAAGAAGAGGTGACTCTTGGTCTTCCTTTCCTGGGGCGGTCATCATGTGAGCCAGTTCCTTTGTAGCGCTTGATGGTTTTTGCCACTGCACTTGGGGGCACTTTCAAAGTTTGCCCAATTTTTTGGACTGACTGACCATCATTTCTTCAAGTAATGATGGCCACTCGTTTTTCTTTACTTAGAATTTCTATTATGGCAAGAAAAAAACAGCTAACAGTCTATTCAGTAGGACTATCAGCTGTGTATCCACCAGACTTCTGCACAACACAACTGATTGTCCCAACCCCATTTATAAGGCAAGAAATCCCACTTATTAAACCTGATAGAGCACACCTGTACAATTTTCATAGTCATGAAAATACACAAAAATCTTTAAATGAGAAGGTATGTCCAAACTTTTGGTCTGTACTGTATAGAGAGGGATAGACGCCCATAGAGTCCTATTGTACCAAAAATATATACTGGGTCGTATGAGGCTGTTGTTTTTTACCTTTAGTACATTATGTGCTATTTCCGCACAATGTTACCACAAAAATACCACCATAATTTAAAAGACTTTGGAACTGTGTATGAATCAGAAGCATTGGAACAAGAGTTGGCGTGAATCGATTCATGGGACCTGGTCCTTAAAGGGGTTGTCTGGCCTTAGGCTAGAAGTCTGCATTCACTCTGTAACTGCAGACTTGTGAATCCTCACACCGTGTTCACTGCGTGCGGTCAAGATTCTCTGGTACTGGGAACGTGACCTCAAGTATGTGATTTGTATACTTGCGGTCACATGACCACCCGCTCCCGACACCGTAGAACTCACATTCAGTTTATGCGCTGTGAGGATTCACATAGTGACTGCAGACTTGTAGCCTAGGGCCGGACAACCCCTTTCGTGGTATATATACATCACTGCAGGGATCCTCTAATCCTGCAAAGCAAAATGGTGGTTGTAGTTTTGCAGCAACTGCAGAGCCACACGTAGGGTTACACTTCTAAATAAATAAACCTCACCCTAAAAGAAAAATACAAAGATATAGGAATCAAAGAAAAGGGCTCCACGTGTACTCAACCAAGTGAAGTAGAACAATGTGTGTGGTGCTCACCATTCACAACACTGGAATTAACATGCGCTCCCCCTGGATTGCTGCTGCACCAACCGCAGACCCCCCACTGCTGAAAGCACAGAGCCGGATGAATGAAGGAAGGAGAAAAAGGAAAGCGGCATCTATTGGGCGCCACAAGGAGGAGACAAGCCAGGTTCGGGTAGGATGAAAAACCTTTTATTCCACTACGCGTTTCAAGGATGGTCCGTCCTCCTCATCAGGTGTATACAGGCCATAGATCACAGTCGGCCTTTATACGGGCCAATGGTGACATCACAATACCCGTAAAATTTTGTTTGGTCACGCAATTATAACAATTTCAATTAGCAAATAAAAGCCACATATTCACATAATTCTGACATTTAAAATAAGATGGACTGTTACCCACCAAGGACACAAAAATAAAAAAAAATAGAATTGAGATAGAAATACTGAGGTAAATTTGAAGTGTTTATATTAGAGAAACATCTAATTCACCAAAGAATATCGAGGAAAGCTATTATCAACAACTGTTATCTAAATAACTGTCGCAGTCCTCACAGGCTATGTTCACACTAGGCATTTAAGCATTTTTATGTAAATTCTCCGCTGCGTTTTACAGTACCAGCAAAGTCTGAGATTTCAGAAATCTCATGTACATGACATGACTCATGTAGGAAATCGGCGTTAGAATCCCTGGAATCTAATGACCGGATTGCAATGCGTAGTGCGGATAATGGGGGTGAGGTGGCTGTGATGGAGAATTCCTGGTATACGTCTGAGGGGTTACACATTCTGAATGATAAATCCTGTGATTATTTTTTTAAAAACTCGTTTTATTGAAGATTACACAACATAATAAGTTTACATCAAAAAACAAATGGCGTTTCTCATTGCTCATTAATACAGTCTGACATACTTAACCTTGCCCTTAACATACCATGGGTCTAATATCTTAACCAAAACCATAAGACGCCCATGTCAGGCACCAAATATCACATACTTTATCAGGAGAGAATGCTCCTCATTGCCTCGGGACTAATGTGAATCAATCGAGAATCAAACCAAAGTTTCCATACCTTATCAAACTTTTGAGGACAACATCTATTTTTCTATACCACGCTCTCATAGGAAGCTGCAGTATTTAGCATATTGACCCAGTGTGAAATTTGCGGGGGTCTTCTAACCATCCATCTCATGGCGATAGCCTTGTGAGTTAAAATTAATGTTTCCCTGAGAAGAGCCTAGGGTTGTGAGGCCAGCTCTCCTCATCAAGGATTCCTAATAAACACACCTTAGGGCAGAGCGGTACAGGGGGTTGTGTGATCTCGATGAGGATAGCTGTGGCCTCTTTCCAAAAATCTGCAATAAGAGGGCAATACCACATCAGGTGTATAAAATCATCTCTTCCCCACACCCATGGCAATCTGCAGTGGTGGCTCTACCCATTTTATACAACCTGCTACTTGTCAGGTAGCATTGATGGACAATATACATTTGGACTAGATGGTCATTAATTCTTGGTGAAACATATTGTGGGGAGGTGAAGGCCTCGCTCCAGTCTTCCTTTGATAGGGAAGGCATTGCTGTCCTCCGTTTGGCCTCATTCAACAATGGTGATGAGGAGCATTTCCGGCTTAGTAACTGGGAGTATAAAAAGGAGATCCACCCCCTGGGTCCCTAAATCCTGGGATTTTTAATGTTGTTGTTGTTCTTGACATCCGTGTTGCACAGTATTTCAGAACTTTGCCTAATCATCTTTTTTTTTTTCCTCTTCTTGACCACAGTAAACTTTTTGCGGCTGGTGACTACTTAGCAGCTGTCAACGCCTTGAACCTTGCAATACGATTAAATGACAAGATGCCAACCCTGTATCTTAATCGATCAGCCTGCCATCTTAAATTAAGAAACCTCCATAAAACAATTCAAGACGCCTCTAAGGTATAATATAAAATATCTTCTGTATGATTCTCGCACGCACTTGGATACTGCTATAGACTTCTATTAAAGAACAAACCATTGAAGCTGAACACAAGCTTTACATGTCCTTGGAAAGATTGATTTTATCGTGCAGCAGTCTGAACGGCGGCGTAGTCTCTGAAGACTATTCTTCTCATGGCTTGTGAATGAGCTCCCCATTACAGAGGGATGTATAGAGTCATATACTGAATAGGCTGTATCTTACAAAACATTCTCCTATACTGCCTGTAATAATCCTCTACACTATTATAACAATGGGAAAAATAGGAGGAAACTGGAGTATCAGATAATTGCAGCATTGGACTGGAGCACCTTGGGCCCACCAGAGAAAATCATTCTTGGGGCCCACTATGTAGCTACATAGAAATAGATACAAGACCACCAATTGTAAAAAGCGCTAATATCAGGGTATAATATAAGGGATTTCACGTCTTAATTATGTAGCAAGGGTTGGGGTAGCCCCCTCACAGAATATAATGTAGCCCCCTCATAAAATATAATGCAGTCCCCACTCATAGAATATAATGCAGCACTCCACAAAATATAATGCAACCCCCTCAGGTATAACGCAGTCCCCACCAGAGAATATAATGTAGCACCCTCATAGGGTATAATGCAGCCCCCCTGCCCTCCTCACATAGTATAATGCAGCCCACCACAGAATATAATGCAGCGCCCCCCATAGAGTATACTGTAGCCCCCTCACAGGGCATAATGCTGCCCCCCTCATTATAGTATGATGTAGCCCCCCATAATATAATGTAGTCCCCTGAGAATAATGTAGTCCCCCACAGAATATAATGTAGCCCCTTCATAAAGTATAATGCAGTCCCTCTCCACCCCTATCATTGTCCTCATCACCACCTCCATCATTGCCTTCTCCCCCACCACTGCCCATTCCACCACCTGTATCATTGCCTCCTCCCCCACCATCATTGTCCATTTCATCACCTCCATCATTGCCTCCCCCACCACCATCATTGCCAATCACGTCTTTCATTGCCTCCCCACCACCATCATTGCCTCCCCCCACCATCATTGTCCATTTCATCGCCTCCATCATCACCTCCTTCATTGCCTCCCCCCACCACCATCATTGCCCATCACCTCCATCATTGCCTTCCCCCACCTCCATCATTGCCTATCGCCACCATCATTGCCCATTTCATCACCTCCATCATTGCCTCCCACCACCACCATCATTGCCCATCACCTCCATCATTGCCTCCCCACCATCATTGCCTATCACCTCCATCATTGCTTCCCCCACCATCATTGCCCATCACTTCCATCATTGCCTCCCCTCACTATCATTGCCTCCCCTCACCCTCATTTCCCATCACCTCTATCATTCCCTTCCTCACCATCAATGCCCATCACCTCCATCATTGTCTCCCCCCACCAATATCTCTGTCCTTCACCACACACACACACACGCACACACACGCACACACACGCACACACGCAGGCACACAGCACAGCTCACTTCCCCGCAGAAGCAGCTCATCCCAGCAGCCTCTTCCTCGCTGGAAGCTTTCTGTCTGAGACAGCGCTCTGGATGATGACATAATCCAGCTGGGCTGTCTCAGACAGGAAGCAGGACGCCGGGAGGTGAGCTGCTCTGTGTGCCTGCGTGTGTGTGTGTGTGTATGTGTGCGGTACTTTGTGTGTGTAGTGCGGTGGTAGGGCTTTACATGCGGGCAGTGTTAGCTACAGCCTGCGGCTAACGCTACCCGCTATTAAAGAGAAATGGTATTCACACCTCTAGGGGCGTGGGGAAGCGTGAATATTCATTTTTCTTTAGCAGTGGGGACAGGATCCTGTCTCCAGCTGCTGCTACTGGCACAGGGCGGGTCCCCTTGACTCAGGGGCCCCATAGCCACTGGCTAAGGGCCCCTGGAGCAGTGGGGGCCCTAGGCAGCTGCTGGCTAGTATGCCAGCAGGTGTCAGTGCCTGGGCCCACCGGAGAATCCTCCGATTCTCCGGTGGGCCAGTCCGAGCCTGGATAATTATTGTAAAAAATATACAGTGGGGGAAATAAGTATTTGATCCCTTGCTGATTTTGTAAGTTTGCCCACTGACAAAGACATGAACAGTCTATAATTGTAAGGGTAGGTTAGTTTTAACATTGAGAGATAGAATAACATCCAGAAAAACCACACTGTATAAATTATGTAAATGTATTTGCATTTTGCAGTGAGAGATAAGTATTTGATCCCCTTAAAACCATTGAGAGTTCTGGCTGCTACATTCCAGTAAGTCGCTCCTAATCAACTCGTTACCTGCATTAAAGACAGCTGTCTTAGGGTACCGTTACACTAAACGACTTACCAACGATCACGACCAGCGATGCGATCGTTGGTAAGTCGTTGTGTGGTCGCTGGGGAGCTGTCACACAGACAGCTCTCTCCAGCGACCAACGATCAGGGGAACGACTTCGGCATCGTTGAAACTGTCTTCAACGATGCCGAAGTCCCCCTGCAGCACCCGGGTAACCAGGGTAAACATCGGGTTACTAAGCGCAGGGCCGCGCTTAGTAACCCGATATTTACCCTGGTTACCATTGTAAAAGTAAAAAAAAAACACTACATACTCACCTTCTGATGTCTGTCACGTCCCCCACCGGCGGCTTCCCTGCACTGAAAGTGTCAGCGCTGGCCGGCCGTAAAGCAGAGCACAGCGGTGACGTCACCACTGTGCTCTACTTTACGGCCGGCCGGCGCTGAGACATACAGTGCAGGTTAGCCGCCGGCGGGGGACGTGACAGACATCAGAAGGTGTGTATGTAGTGGTTTTTTTACTTTTACAATGGTAACCAGGGTAAATATCGGGTTACTAAGCGCGGCCCTGCGCTTAGTAACCCGATATTTACCCTGGTTACAAGTGAACACATCGCTGGATCGGTGTCACACACACCGATCCAGCGATGACAGCGGGTGATAAGCGACGAAATAAAGTTCTGGACTTCTAGCTCCGACCAGCGATATCACAGCGGGATCCAGATCGCTGCTGCGTGTCAAACACAACGAGATCGCTATCCAGGACGCTGCAACGTCACAGATCGTCGTCGTTCTCGCTGCAAAGTCGCTTAGTGTGAAGGTACCTTTACATAGTCACCTTTATAAAAGACTCCTGTCCACAGACTCAATTAGTCAATCAGTCAGACTCTAACCTCTACAACATGGGCAAGACCAAAGAGCGTTATAAGGATGTCTGGGACAAGATCATAGACCTACACAAAGCTGGAATGGGCTACAAAACCATAAGTAAGACGCTGGGTGAGAAAGACACAACTGTTGGTGCAATAGTAAGAAAATGGAAGAAATACAAAATGACTGTCAATCAACATTGATCTGGGGCAACGTGCAAAATCTCATCTCGTGGGGTATCCTTGATCATGAGGAAACTGAGAGATCAGCCTAAGGCCGGGGTCACACTTGCGAGTTCAATGCGAGAAACTTGCGCCAAGTCCCGGCACTGCCACCGACACTCGGGACCAGGGCGTTCAGCTGCACAAAAAATACATGCAGCCGCACACTCCAGTCCCGAGTGCCGGCGGCAGTGCAGGGTATTGATGCGAGAGACTTGTGCCAGTTTCTCACATTGAACTCGCAAGTGTGACCGTGGCCTAAAACTACACGGGGGGAACTTGTTAATGATCTCAAGTTAGCTGGGACCACAGTCACCAAGAAAACCATTGGTAACACATTATGCTGTAAAGGTTTAAAATCCTGCAGTGCCCGCAAGGTCCCCCTGCTCAAGAAGGCACATGTGCAGGCCCATCTGAAGCTTGCCAATGAACACCTGGATGATTCTGTGAGTGGTTGGGAGAAAGTCCTGTGGTCAGATGAGACAAAAATTGAGGTCTTTGGCATTAACTCAACTCGCCATGTTTGGAGGAAGAGAAATGCTGCCTATGACCCAAAGAACATCATTCCCACTGTCGAGAATGGAGGTGGAAACATTATGTTTTGAGGGTGTTTCTTTGCTAAGGGCACAGGACTACTTCACCGCATCAATGAGCGAATGGATGGAGCCATGTACCTTAAAATCCTGAGTGACAACAACTTTTCCCTCCTCCAGGACATTTAAAAATAGATCGTGGCTGGGTGCTCCAGCAAGACAATGACCCAAAACATACAGCCAAGGCAACAAAGGAGTGGCTCAAAAAGAAGCACATTAAGGTCATGGAGTGTGGCCTAGCCAGTCTCAAGACCTTAATACCATAGAAAACTTATGGTTGAGTTGAAGCTCCGAGTTGCCAAGCGACAGCCTCAAAATCGTAATAATTTAGAGATTATCTGCAAAGAGGAGTGGACCAAAATTCCTCCTGACAAGTGCGCAAACCTCATCGTAAACTACAGAAAACGTCTGACTGCTGTGCTTGCCAACAAGGGTTTTGCCACCAAGTATTAAGTCTTGTTTGCCAGAGGGATCAAATACTTATTTCTCACTGCAAAATGCAAATACATTTATATAATGTATACAATGTGATTTTCTGGATTTTATTTTTGATATTCTATTTCTCAATGTTAAAATTAACCTAACCTAAAAATTATAGACTGTTCATGTCTCTGTCAGTGGGCAAACTAACAAAATCAGCTAGGGATCAAATATTTATTCCCCCCACTGTATAGATTTTATTACAGTATTTTTATAAAATGACAGGTAGAATGACGAAATACAAAAAACAGAAACATATAACAGGGTCATACATAGTAAGAAAATTTGTACAAAGACATTACCCATATGCTTAAACAGTGTAGCACAAAGAGTACAGCAATGTCAAGTGACAAACCCCAGTAAAACATGTCCCAATGCCTAAGGAGTGCATGGTAATGAGAAATCTCAGTATAGCAACCAATATACGGCAGGGGCATCTACAGCGATTCCCCTCCACAAGCATCTACCATATATGGATCCCGATATATATTGTTAATGTTATGCAATATGTTTAAATATACTGACTTTATTGTTGTATTTCCCGGTGTGCCCCAGGCTCATACGCCATTTTGGACTTTCTATCTGGTCCCCCCGGGGGGTTATTGCTGTGCACTTCTTGTTGCGCTTGCGCGCACTGCTGCCTGTCGCGTCCCTCACTAGGCCGGATGTCTGCATGCCTCCTGTGCATGCCCAGGGACCCTCTATCTCCCTGCGCGTGTGCAATGATGCCTGACGTCCTGTGCTCTAGCTGCTGGGACCCGCCGGGCACATTGCGCATGTGATACAACATGTGACTAATCACCATGGCTACATTAAGGTCCTTGTTGCACTCTTTCACCACATCCCCTTGAGAAAGCGGTCTGGAACACGCGAAACATGCGTTGTGGTCTTTGCCATCCGGCTCAGGGTCTTCTCTCCCCCACTGGTAAGCTCTGCCCCTGATGAATATTGGTTACTATACTGAGATTTCTCATTACCAGCAGTGTTTACTGGGGTATATCACTTGACATTGCTGTACTCTTTGTGCTACACTGTTTAAGCATATGGGTAATGTCTTTGTACACATTTTCTTACTATGTATGACCCTGTTGTATGTGTCTGTTTTTGTATTTTGTCATTCTACCTGATTACTGTTTTATAAAAAGTACTTTAATAAAATCTATATATTTTTTACTATAATTATCAGATACTCTTGTTTCCTCCTATTTTCCCCATGTTATTTGGAGTTGATTTTGCCCTTTTTGGGTGGGTCGCAGCTAGTGGTACCACCCTGGCATCTAGAATGCAACTGGGATTTTTGTTTACACTATTATAACCATGGCTTTGCAAGCAAAACAGTTACTTTTATGCCAAAGACACTATTTTCTTGTACTATCATTGGTAAAAAAAAAAAAAAAAAAAAAAATTATATTGCTAAAACTTGGCATCCGAGTCCAGATTTGAAATATTAAGATAAAATCCTAATTGTAGCAGCAGTATGTAGTATACAGGAGTGTACACGGTGTTCAGTCTATGGTCATGCCCACAATGATACATACAGTGCGGGATAATTCCCAGTGCACCATATTAATGGTGTGCCAGTCTTCACCCAGTGCAGCATGTGCCAGATTAATCAACCGGGTGCACGTAAGTAGAGAGGGGCTTCCTAAACTGCCACCAGCCCATTTATAAATACATGTTGGTGTGAGAACCTGGGCATGTGGTGCATACATACATTAACTCCGTCCCCATTCCCCAGTAATGCAATGCTGCCCTTGCTCAGGCAGCGGTATACAGTGTGCTCTGTTACTGATACATAGTGAATTAGGGAATTTAATTTTCTATTATAGATGGACCTATTGGTCTTCTTCCTCCAAAAAGTCGATAAGGAACTATACCTGATAGAGTGGTTAATAGCGAGGGGACACAAGCTTTAAAGCCCCACTCCAGCAGGTTGTTTTTCAGTGCTGGAGTGGCGCTTTAAATGTAAGTCCCCTGGTCATATACTTACCCTCTGGCGTCTTCACAACTGTTTCAGCACCGCTCTGTTACCGCTGTGCCATCTTGTGAGCGCAGCTTCTGACTGGCCGGAAGTATACTGAGCTCTTGTGACTTAAGTCTACGAGGGCCAGAAGGAGGTTCTCATAGACTTGTATTGATAGTGACCTCCGGCGCACTCCATGAAACACTGGAACTTTCGGCAGGTCACTGTTCGCCAGAGACCGACCAGAGCGATGCAGGAAAATGATGAAGGCGGCAGTAGCAGGGAAATTGCATATAAAGCACTACTCCAGCGGTGCAATAAAAAAACAAACAAACGCTGGAGTGGTGCTTTACAGGCCATAGCCTTGATGAAATACAACCTTACACATATATTTATAGCAAAAGCTGTGCCAAAAGTGAAAAAGTGAAAAATTATATATATGTATACAGTCATGGCCAAAAGTATTCACACCCCTGCAATTCTGTCAGAAAATACTCAGTTTCTTCCTGAAAATGATTGCAAACACAAATTCTTTGGTATTATTATCGTCATTTAATTTGTCTTAAATGAAAAAAAACACAAAAAGAATTGTTCTAAAGCCAAATTGGATACAATTCGACACCAAACATAAAAAAGGCGGTGGACAAAAGTATTGGCACTGTTCGAAAAATCATGTGATGCTTCTCTAATTTGTGTAATTAACAGCACCTGTAACTTACCTGTGGCACCTAACAGGTGTTGGCAATAACAATCACACTTGCAGCCAGTTGACATGGATTAAAGTTGACTCAACCTCTGTCCTGTGTCCTTGTGTGTACCACATTGAGCATGGAGAAAAGAAAGAAGACCAAAGAACTGTCTGAGGACTTGAGAAACCAAATTGTGAGGAAGCATGAGCAATCTCAAGGCTACAAGTCCATCTCCAAAGACCTGAATGTTCCTGTGTCTACTGTGCGCAGTGTCATCAAGAAGTTTAAAGCCCATGGCACTGTGGCTAACCTCCCTAGATGGGGACGGAAAAGAAAAATTGACAAGAGATTTCAACACAAGATTGTTCGGATGTTGGATAAAGAACCTCGACTAACATCCAAACAAGTTCAATCTGCCCTGCAGTCCGAGGGTACGACAGTGTCAACCCGTACTATCCGTCGGCATCTGAATGAAAAGGGACTGTGTGGTAGGAGACCCAGGAAGCCCCCACTTCTTACCCCGAGACATAAAAAAGCCAGGCTGGAGTTTGCCAAAACTTACCTGAAAAAGCCTAAAATGTTTTGGAAGAATGTTCTCTGGTCAGATGAGAAAAAAGTAGAGCTTTTTGGGCAAAGGCATCAACATAGAGTTTACAGGAGAAAAAAAGAGGCATTCAAAGAAAAGAACACGGTCCCTACAGTCAAACATGGCGGAGGTTCCCTGATGTTTTGGGGTTGCTTTGCTGCCTCTGGCACTGGACTGCTTGACCGTGTGCATGGCATTATGAAGTCTGAAAACTACCAACAAATTTTGCAGCATAATGTAGGGCCCAGTGTGAGAAAGCTGGGTATCCCTCAGAGGTCATGGGTCTTCCAGCAGGAAAATGACCCAAAACACACTTTAAAAAGCACTAGAAAATGGTTTGAGAGAAAGCACTGGAGACTTCTAAGGTGGCCAGCAATGAGTCCAGACCTGAATCCCATAGAACACCTGTGGAGAGATCTAAAAATGGCAGTTTGGAGAAGGCACCCTTCAAATATCAGGGACCTGGAGCAGTTTGCCAAAGAAGAATGGTCTAAAATTCCAGCAGAGCTTTGTAAGAAACTCATTGATGGTTACCGGAAGCGGTTGGTCGCAGTTATTTTGGCTAAAGGTTGTGCAACCAAGTATTAGGCTGAGGGTGCCAATACTTTTGTTTGGCCCATTTTTGGAGTTTTGTGTGAAATGATCAATGTTTTGCTTTTTGCTTCATTCTCTTTTGTGTTTTTTCATTTAAGACAAATTAAATGAAGATAATAATACCAAAGAATTTGTGTTTGCAATCATTTTCAGGAAGAAACTGAGTATTATCGGACAGAATTGCAGGGGTGTGAATACTTTTGGCCATGACTGTGTGTATGTGTAAATATATATATATATATATATATATATATATATATATATATATATATATATATATATATATATATATATATATATATATATATATATATATAGCATCGTGATTACTCGCTAATCCCGCCCCCTGCACAGTAGCTCCGCCCCCCACATCACACACAATCCCGCCCCCCACCACATTACCACACACTCCCGCCCACCCACCACATTACCACACACAATACCGCCCCCCACATTACCACACACAATCCCGCCCCCCCACATTACCACACACAATACCGCCCCCCCCACCACATTACCACACACAATACCGCCCCCCCCACCACATTACCACACACAATACCGCCCCCCACCACATTACCACACACAATCCCGCCCCCACCACATTACCACACACAATCCCGCCCCCACCACATTACCACACACAATCCCGCCCCCCACCACATTACCACACACAATCCCGCCCCCCACCACATTACCACACATAGTCCCGCCCCCCACCACATTACCACACATAATCCCGCCCCCCCACCATATTACCACACGATGATCCCGCCCCACCACCTTACCACACGAGGCTCCGTCCCCACACATTACCACACGAGGCTCCGTTCCACACTACCACACGAGGCTCTGTCCCCACACATTACCAGACAAGGCTCCGTTCTCCCACATTGCCACACGAGGCTCCGTACCCACACATTGCCATACGAGGCTCTGTCCCCACACATTACCATATGAGGCTCCGTCCCACACATTACCACACGAGGCTCCGTTCTCCCACATTACCACATGAGGCTGCATCCCCACACATTACCACATGAGGCTCTGTCCCCACACATTACCACATGAGGCTCTGTCCCCACACATTACCACCTGAGGCTCTGTCCCCACACATTACCACACGAATCCAGTTTGTTTTTGATTTTACACTGAATAAAAAGTATTCGTATTATTCTGATTTTTAATTATTATTATTATTGTTATTAACTTCATTTTAAGTTAATTTACCACCTGCGTAAGCGCTATTGAATGTTGTCACTATTTGCTTTAGTTTAATCACTAGCAGCGTTAAATAGATAGCAGTGAGCATGCCGAGCGTTAGCTGGCTGGAAACAGCTAGTATATATAAAATATATACAGTTCAGACCAAAAGTTTGGACACCCCTTATCATTTAAAGATTTTTCTGTATTTTCATGACTATGAAAATTGTACATTCACACTGAAGGCATCAAAACTATGAATTAACACGTGGAATTATATACTTAACAAAACAGTGTGAAACAACTGAAATTATGTCTTATATTCTAGGTTCTTCAAAGTAGCCACCTTTTGCTTTGATGACTGCTTTGCACACTCTTGTCATTCTCTTGATGAGCTTCAAGAGGTAGTCACTGGAAAAGGTTTTCACTTCACAGGTGTGCCCTGTCAGGTTTAATAAGTGGGATTTCTTGCCTTATAAATGAGGTTGGGACCATCACTTGTGTTGAGCAGAAGTCTGGTGGATACACAGCTAATAGTCCTACTGAATAGACTGTTAGAATTTGTATTATGGCAAGAAAAAAGCAGCTAAGTAAAGAAAAACGAGTGGCCATCATTACTTTAAGAAATGAAGGTCAGTCAGTCCGAAAAATTGGGCAAACTTTGAAAGTGTCCCCAAGTGCAGTGGCAAAAACCATCAAGCGCTACAAAGAAACTGGCTCACATGAGGACCGCCCCAGGAAAGGAAGACCAAGAGTCACCTCTGCTTCTGAGGATAAGTTTATCCGAGTCACCAGCCTCAGAAATCACAGGTGAACAGCAGCTCAGATTAGAGACCAGGTCAATGCCACACAGAGTTCTAGCTGCAGACACATCTCTACAACAACTGTTAAGAGGAGACTTTGTGCAGCAGGTCTTCATGGTAAAATAGCTGATAGGAAACCACTGCTAAGGACAGGCAACAAGCAGAAGATACTTGTTTGGGCTAAAGAACACAATGAATGGACATTAAACCAGTGGAAATCTGTGCTTTGGTCTGATGAGTTCAAATTTGAGATCTTTGGTTCCAACCACCGTGTCTTTGTGCAACGCAGAAAAGGTGAACGGATGGACTCTACATGCCTGGTTCCCACCGTGAAGCATGGAGGAGGAGGTGTGATGGTGTGGGGGTGCTGTGCTGGTGACACTGTTGGGGATTTATTCAAAATTGAAGGCATACTGAACCAGCATGGCTACCACAGCATCTTGCAGCGGCATGCTATTCTATCCGGTTTGCGTTTAGTTGGACCATCATTTATTTTTCAACAGGACAATGACCCCAAACACACCGCCAGGCTGTGTAAGGGCTATTTGACCAAGAAGGAGAGTGATGGGGTGCTACGCCAGATGACCTGGCCTCCACAGTCACCAGACCTGAACCCAATCGAGATGGTTTGTGGTGAGCTGGACCGCAGAGTAAAGGCTAAAGGGCCAACAAGTGCTAAGCATCTCTGGGAACTCCTTCAAGATTGTTGGAAGACCATTCCCGGTGACTACCTCTTGAAGCTCATCAAGAGAATGCCAAGAGTGTGCAAAGCAGTCATCAAAGCAAAAGGTGGCTACTTTGAAGAACCTAGAATATAAGACATAATGTCAGTTGTTTCACACTTTTTTGTTAAGTATATAATTCCACATGTGTTAATTAATAGTTTTGATGCCTTCAGTGTGAATGTACAATTTTCATAGTCATGAAAATACAGAAAAATCTTTAAATGAGGTGTGACCAAACCTTTGGTCTGTACTGTGTGTATGTATATTTTCTACAAAGTAAATTCTATGAACATTTTAACACTTGACTACAAATAATCAGAAATGTGATAATAAAGTTGATGTTTCTGGCAACTTTTTTCTTCCAATTATGTTGTGACTAATGTAGGCTTTGGAGCTGCTCTCTCCGCCAGTCTTGGATAATGCTGCAGCCAGACTTAAGGCTCACGTAAGACGTGGCACGGCCTTCTGCGAGATGGAGCTCTATGTGGAAGGTAAAGATTTCTTTGCTATGTAGTAATAAAAACAGAAACGTACCGTATTTTTTTGGACTATAAGACGCACCGAGCCATAAGACACACATAGGTTTTTGAGGAGGAAGTTAGGGAGAAAAATTTTTTGAAGCATAATGTGGTCAATTCTGTGCTTAATATCCAGTTTTCTGGTATAGTGGGTATGGAATGCGGTGAATATTCATTCCCTTTAGTAGCGGCACACGTGACTGCCAGCAGCTGCAGGAAGGTCTCCGGCTGACATTGTGTTCGCTTTTAATTAAAGAGCATTGAATACTCACTGCTCTCCGCGCACACAGTCCCAGCGTGCAGTGTAGTTAGTATTCCAGCAGCTGCCCTTCGGCTTGCAAGCAGCGCATGACATCCCTGCCATGTGCTTCTTACAAGCATAAAACAGCTGCTGGCAGCCGAACAAGACACTGCGAGGGAGCGCCGGGAAGGTAAGTGTAATGGTTTGGGTTTTTTAATGTTTTTGGATGGGGCCATGCATACCAGGACGGGGATGGGGTCCAATCATACCAGAATGCAATTAAAGAGAAATGAATATTCATTGCCCTCCACGCCCATGGGTGTAAATTGCAGTGAATATTCATTTCTCTTTAGCAGCGGGCACAGGAGTTAGCCGCAGCGGGCACAGGAGTTAGCCGCAGCAGCTGGCTCCTGCCTCTGTCCTGCTGCTCTGCCGATGCTGCTCCCCCACCTCCCCACGACAGGCAGTGCCGGTACATCCGGACTATAAGACGCCACTTTCTATACGTTGGACGATCTTCATTTATGCTCATTGATTAAACTTTCACTTTATTATCATCACTGGTATCATTCACCTTTGATTATTGTCCATTTTTATCTATATACACACTTCATTCATCTATTCCTCTTTTAATTATGCATGCCCATCTGCATTGTGCCATCCCTTGGGGCCTTTAATGGGGTATTCCCATCTTCAAGATCCTATCCAAATGTGCAGTAATAATAATAGCAAATACCTCAAAAAAGAAAATTTAATATAGTTCTTCAGATTCACTCTGTCACTTACCCGTGTAGGGCATTGCAGTAGCTTAGATATCCATGGTTACAACTATATGAGTGGTCGTATCCTTGGATACCTAAGCAAATGCAATGTCCCGCAAATGGGATAAGCAACATAGCTAATCAGAAGAACTATACTACATTTATAGTTGGAGATATTTGCTAATATTTATATTACACCATAGGATCTTGGAGATCGGAATACCCCTTTTAACTGCCTTGTCCAGTTTTCCTTTTGTCTGGTTCTTAACCTTGTGCAGATTCATTTAACTTAAGTTTTCCATTTGAATTTATTTATCACTAAATTTGTTCACTTTTGCATTGATGTATGGTCTTAGTCATGCTTCTCACGTTGGGGTCTGTATGATATGGTGCATGTGACCCTTACTGATAAATGGGATTATATTGGTACCATTTTAGGGGATGTAGATTGAAACCCTGATGCAGAGCTCAGCATAGAGCTCAGTAAGTAAGTGAACCAGGCCTAAGATGTATGGCCACGTTTTAGCTGGAGGTGGAGTGTGGTGGAAGTAGAAATAAGGTGTTAATGTGCTTGGAGCTCAGGGCTTTGTGAGACTGGCAAATGGAAGTACTTCTATTCTATATAAAATGGCGTTTGGAGAACTTTGGACAATAGCACACTTGTGCGACAGTTTATCTTGATCGATATTTATCCCTTTTTTTTCTCTGTATATAACAGTTTGATGTTTAAGTGGTGTTATTAAAGCGGGGCATCTTGTGAATCACGGAATGTATGCAAAGCCTCAAAAGCGAGAGAAAAAGATGTATTGTTCACATGCTCTCCATATTGTCTCAGAGGTCGTCATTATTAATCTTTACCTTCTGCAATTACTTGTTGGAAAAACTGCAGATGTGAGAAACCGCTCTACCTCAAGGGCTTCCGACATTGAATAGAACAAAATAAGACTTTTCAAGGTTTTCTTGAATAAAGCAATTTTCTTTGTATTGTTTGGGATGAGTTTGTGCACAATAACTACAGAAAGTCACTGCCATAACAGGGGTAAACTTTCACTCCTGCACTTTATTGTATGTTTTCACATGAGCACATTATATAATGCTTCAACTTCTCAGCACATAGTTTTATGCAATGCTTCATTTTTCTATCTTTGATACAAAGAAAACACTCAAATGCTATTTATACAAAGTCACCAGTCGACAATTACGCACTCGCCTCTTTCTTTTGTGCCAAGACATTAAATGATGCACAAAAGCTGATTCAAAAGTGACAACTAATATGGCCGCTCATTCCACTGTTTCCAAATAACTAACTTTCCTATTTACTAGTACAGTGCCTTGCGAAAGTATTCGGCCCCTGAAACCTTTCAACCTTTTCCCACATATCATGCTTCAGACATAAAGATACCAAATGTAAATTTTTGGTGAAGAATCAACAAGTGAAACACTTGTGAAGTTGAATGAAATTTATTGGTTATTTAAAATTTTTGTGGAAATTCAAACACTGAAAAGTGGGGTGTGCAATATTATTCGGCCCCTTTAACTTAATACTTTGTTGCGCCACCTTTTGCTGCGATTACAGCTGCAAGTCGCTTGGGGTATGTCTCTATCAGTTTTGTACATCGAGAGACTGAAATTCTTGCCCTTTCTTCCTTGGCAAACAGCTCGAGCTCAGTGAAGTTTGATGGAGATCGTTTGTGAACAGCAGTTTTCAGCTCTTTCCACAGATTCTCGATTGGATTGAGGTCTGGACTTTGACTTGGCCATTCTAACACCTGGATACGTTTATTTGTGAACCATTCCATTGTAGATTTTGCTTTATGTTTGGGATCATTGTCTTGTTGGAAGACAAATCTCCGTCCCCGTCTCAGGTCTTTTGCAGACATCAACAGGTTTTCTTCAAGAATGGTCCTGTATTTGGCTCCATCCATCTTCCCTCTCCCTGCTGAAGAAAAGCAGGCCCAAACCATGAAGCTGCCACCACCATGTTTGACAGTGGGGATGGTGTGTTCAGGGTGTTGAGCTGTGGTGCCTTTACACCAAACATATCATTTGGCATTGTTGCCAAAAAGTTCGATTTTGGTTTCATCTGACCAGAGCACCTTCTTCCACATGTTTGGTGTGTCTCCCAGGTGGCTTGTTGCAAACTTTAAATGACACTTTTTGTGGATATCTTTGAGAAATGGCTTTCTTCTTGCCACTCTTCCATAAAGACCAGATTTGTGCAGTGTACGACTGATTGCTGTCCTATGGATAGACTGTCCCACCTCAGCTGTAGATCTCTGCAGTTCATCCAGAGTGATCATGGACCTCTTGGCTGCATCTCTGATCAGTCTTCTCCTTGTTTGAGATGAAAGTTTAGAGGGACAGGTGGGTCTTGGTAGATTTGCAGTGGTATGATACTCCTTCCATTTCAATATGATCGCTTGCACAGTGCTCCTTGGGATGTGTAAAGTTTTGGAAATCATTTTGTATCCAAATCCAGCTTTAAACTTCTCCACAACAGTGTCACGGACCTGCCTGTTGTGTTCCTTGGTCTTCATGATGTTCTCTGTGCTTCAAACAGAACCCTGAGACTATCACAGAGCAGGTGCATTTATACGGAGACTTGATTACACACAGGTGGATTATATTTATCATCATTAGGCATTTAGAACAACACTGGATCATTCAAAGATCTACAATGAACTTCTGGAGTGAGTTTACTGCACGGAAAGTAAAGGGGCCGAATAATATTGTACGCCCCACTTTTCAGTTTTTGAATATCCACAAAAATTTAAAATAACCAATAAATTTAGTTCAACTTCACAATTGTGTTCCACTTGTTGTTGATTCTTCACCAAAAATTTACATTTGGTATCTTTATGTTTGAAGCTTGATATGTGGGAAAAGGTTGAAAAGTTCCAGGGGGCCGAATACTTTCGCAAGACACTGTATATGGCTCCATTTCTACTTTTAAAGCTGAAAGCTGTTGCTAAAAGGGCTTTTCTCACAATAGTTACAGTATAGTAGGTATATACATGTCTGATCACTGGTACCCTTCCAATCACTAGTACAGGGGTCCTGAGAGCCCTCCCATCCTCCTCCGTGCAGAGAACTTTGAATGGAGCGGCTTTTACACACACGTGATGCTGCTTCAATTCAATGGAATCTGTCACCAGGTTTTTGCCACCTAATCTGAGAAGACCATAACGTAGAGAGAGACACCCTGATTCCAGTGATGTGTCACTTACTGGGCTGCTTACTGTAGTTTTGAGAAAATTGCTGTTAGATTAGCAGAGGATTATCACTAGAGGACTAGTAACCCTGCTGCCATGTATTCCTCCATATTCAAAAGCTTTGTATAACCCAGTCACTAATATTGATTGGAAGCTTTCTGGCTATGCACAACGTACCCAGGAAGCTGCCAACCACTGATGTGGATGGGGTTACACAGAGCTCAGCAGTAAAAACACTGATAGATTTGTCTCAGATAAAACAGTGATTTTACGAAAACTGCAGCAAGCCAGCCAATAAGTGATTCATCTTTGGAATTGGGGTCATGCTTCTGTTAGATGGGGTAGCAAAAACCTGGTGGCAGATTCCTTTTAAAGGCAATAAAACTGCAATTGGCTGTGTACATCAGCCCCAAAGACATTGAAATGACAAGGTGCATGCTTGACAATGACTTAATTAAAAATGTAATGAGAGCTCCATACTGGGCCCACAGTAATTCCAATTATCACCTATTCCCTGTAAGGGCATCTTTCAAAGTGTTTTAAATGGAAAGATATGATGATTCACAGCAGAAGTGAACTATTTATTTTCTCAAGGGGCCACCTGAGAGACTGTTACTGTTGTGGAGGGCCGAACCAACAGACCAAATTTAATTCTGATTATTTGTTTTTTTTTATTTTATTTGAATTTTTATCACTAAATATTAGGCAGAATTAAGTCTATTGGTGCTGGTGGGATGCATTTTACACTTTTTTTTTACTTGCTCTCTGGCATAAATGGAGGGAAAAGTGGTGGTGGACCGATTTATCCACTCACTACCTAAGTCCATGGAATGCTAGGCTGCCAAGGAGATCCCCAGAATGCAGATGACCTCATGGAGCCTCATGGACAAATACTTGGCTTTGGAGAACTCCCCAAGCAATCAAGGAACCCTCCTTTCACCTTTCTCTGATATCCAAAAGGGGCCCAAGTCCATGTCTGAGGGGCGCTCAAAGGTCCAGGAGGGGTCAGAGCTGGTTTCAAGGGGTACATCTCACACCATTGTCTATTGGCATTATACCCGGGTCATATAATAGCCCACTGACTTAAAGTTAAACTAGGCATTACGGGAGACCTGTCTCTGCGGGTGTGCACTTCCCCTGCTGATGATTGAGCACTCTTAAGCAGGCTGCATCATGCAGGGAAGAACACGCCATTCTCTCCTCACTGATCTCTGCAGCTACTGGGTAGAGTATCTATCATTACAAACTCTTCCGGCTCCGATCTCCGAGGGCTGTCAGCTCTCGCCCTTCCTTCGCACTGACTACCATGAAATGAGATGGGGAAGTGTTTGTAATGATCCATAACTCAGCTCTGCTGTAGCTCCACACAGTAGTTAGTTGCAGAGATCACTGAGGAGAGGAGGGCGTATTCTTTTCTCCCCTGCATGATGTTGACCGCTTATATTGGTCAACCTCATGCAGGTGAAAAAGTACACTCCCCCAGAGACAAATCTCTGGTAATGCCCAGTTGAACTACAACATAACTTAAACTTTTCAAGCTAGTATCTCTGCAACGGACAGAAGAGATTAAAAAAAAAGCAGCTCTGCATCCATTATTCCGTTTTGTGGTCAGTTCAACATGCTCAAACTGGTGAAAGAAAGGTCCTCTTTAAATAATATATCCTTTTTTGTTTTACAGAATGTTTCTCCCAGTTGTGGTGTATAGGTTGGAGAGATACTTCATGTTATAAAAAATGAGATGTTTTGCATCCATTATACAGAAGCACAACATGTTAATGGGAAAAAAGATATTTTAATAAAGAGGAAATATACTGTA
Source organism: Ranitomeya variabilis (assembly GCF_051348905.1). Taxonomy (NCBI): domain Eukaryota; kingdom Metazoa; phylum Chordata; class Amphibia; order Anura; family Dendrobatidae; genus Ranitomeya; species Ranitomeya variabilis. The sequence continues at coordinate 217,153,863 of NC_135236.1, read as the reverse complement.
ACAATGCTACTCACTTGGGAGTGATCTGAGGTATCACAGGAACTGTTCTATTTAAAGTCTGGCTGGTTTATTTCAGTCCTCATAAACCACATCACAGGAAAACTTTAAATTCAGACCTTCTTTTCCAGCATAAAGTAAAACATAGCGCATAAAGTCCACACAATAGTGCTGGTTAGCCTGCCTGGCTTAGAGTCTAGCTTCTTAGTCCTTTAGCAAAAGCACTCAATCCAGGAGATCTGCACACCTCCACACACACAGCCATTTGTGAGACAAACATCTCATTTACCAAGTGAACCATACTCAGGAGTAGGGATATGGTGAGCAGCCTTTCAGTTGCTCCTAATCAACCTATCATAGCTGATTAACCTCCTTTTGTCCTATATCCACTACTCCATTTATTTTTCATCCACTTTGTGTCTAACAGCCACCAAATATAGTGCGAGCAATAATGTTGTTATTCTACCCTGCAGGTCTACAGGACTATGAAGCTGCCATTAAGATTGACCCTACCAACCTAAATGTGAAATCTGATGCGGAGAAAATTAGACGGATCATCCAAGGCACCAGTTTAGGTCCTGAATAATTGGCTATGTTCTTTTCCACTGTTTCCACAATTTTGTACATTTACACCGAGTGTACAATATGCAACGTGTATTTTTATTATGTGACTATCTTTTGCTATAAGTATGTATTAATATAAGGACATTACATTTTTCCAATAAATGATCGTTACTGTGGGATTTCTTTTTACCTCTCTTATCTCAGACCTCAAGACTTTGGATCATACATGGAAGTGTGGTCATATTTATTCTTCTTCATTCTTTATCAAGGATGATCACATGAACAGTCCTAATTCCATTAAAATATAAATCAGATGTGACCATGGTTTCCGCCAGTATCTGTATTAGATTAAAGTCTATAGTATCAGGAACATCCACCATCTAATGTAAGGCCCCCTTCACACATCCATATAAAACGCGTATGTGTAAAACTGGTACCGGTGTCATCAGGAATATTACAACAATAAAAACACATTTATGTAAAATCAAAAATAAACAAAAGTACACATTTCGTATTGCCATATTCGAACAACCTGATCTAGAAAAATGTCCAACTAGTTAACCCTACAGTGAACACTGTGGGGGAAAAAAAGTTTAAAAAAAACAACAACAAAAAAACTATGCTTTATCATCCTACTGCTGGAAAAAAATGGAATAAAACGATATAAAAAAAGACGAATTTAAATAATAATGGTATAGCTGAAAACGTTATCTTGTCCCGCAAAAAAAAAAAAAAAAGCCACCCTACAGCTGTCAGCGGAAAAAAAAAAGTGGAATAAAAGTAACCTATAGTGCTCAGAATACAGGGAGGCAAAACCAATATTTTTTTCTATAAAATTGTTTTTATTGTGTAGAAGCAACAAAACAAAAATTATATAAATATGGCATCGCTGTAATCATACTGACTGAAAGAATAAAGCTGCCTTAGCACTTTTACCACAAGGTGAATAGCATAAAGAAAAAGCAAACCATTTGAGTTGCTGTTTTTTGTTCATTCTGCCTCCCAAAAATCGGAACAGAAAGTGATCAAAAAGTCAGGTGCCCGAAAATGGTTCCAATAAAAACGTCAGCTCGTCCCGCAAAAAATAAGCCCTCAAATGACTCTGTTGACAGAAAAATTATAGCTTTCAAAATATAGCAATGCAAAAACTATTCTAAAAAAAATGTTTTTAGTGTGTAATAGCAGCCAAACTTAAAAAAATATATAAATCTGGTATCACTGTAATCGCATAGAATAAAGTAGTCTAATAACTTACACCGCACAAGAAACAGCGTAAAAAGAAAACAATTCACCTGCTGTTGATTTGTTCATTCTGCCTCCCAAAGACCGCAGCAAGGCTCAGTGCACATTTATCCTGTGCTCTATGCTGAGAGCTTATACCAGGGCTTGTAAATCTCTGAAATACATGATTCAGACGAAACACTCAGCGGAAGATTCCCTATGATGAGGCAGATGGAGGCACTGTGGACACCGTATGGCCTATGATCTGGTGGTGTATCTTTTGTTGTGCACATAAGCACAGTCTACCACAGTTTTGTCCACTTCTGTAAAGCCGGATACCGCCGAAAAGGGGCCAAATGAAGTCCAGAGTAACTTTGCTGCCTTAGAGAATGGATCAGTCTGGGGTTTCATCAGATTAATGTATTTTGTAGATTTAGAAAGAAACCACAATGTAAGTGCTCAGCGTAGAACAAAGGATAAATGTGATTGAAAATGTTCTTTACCCCAAAATGCCACCAATAAAACCTTCTACTCAACCCACGAAAAAAAAACAACAAATCTTCACTCAGGTTCGTCATCTGTTAACAGAAATATAGGGGTGTCCACATTACTGGTACAACAAAGGCTCTTGAAAAGTGACGTGGATCCCAGCACATATGGGGTATCCCAGTGTTCAGGTAAAATTGCACAACAAATTGTAAGGTCCATTTTCTCCTGTTGTCCTTGTGAAAATGAAAACTTTGGGGCTAAAACAACATATTTGTGGAAAAACACATTTTTAATTTTCAAGGTCCATTGTTTTAAAAATTCCATGATGTCTAGTGATGCGCACTACACTTCTAGATAAGTTCCTTGAGGGATGTAGTTTACAAACGGGTCACTTGTGGGGAGATCTCCACTTTTTAGACACATCTGGGGCTCTCCATACACAACATGGCGTCCGCTATCTATTCCAGGCAATTTTGCACTCAGTCAAATAGCAATCCTTCCCTTCTGAACCCTGTGTATTGGCGTACTCAAGAGAAATTCCACAACAAATTGTATGGTCTATTTTCTCCTGTTACCTTTGTGAAAATGAAAAATGTGGGACTAAAGCAACATTTTTTTGGGGAAAAAGACAAAAGTGTGGTTTTCAGCACCTTGAGTGGTGCAGTTTTTAAAATTTAACTTTTGAGTACCGTATTTTCTTTGTTACAGGCCCCTCAAAGCCATTTCAAATGTGATGTGCGCCCTAAAAAATAGGTTTTGTAAATTGTTGGAAAAATGTAAAATTGCTGATAAACTTTTAACACTTCTAACTTCGTAACAAAAAAAAGATGTTTCAAAAATGATGCTGATCTGAAGTAGACGTGTGAAAAATGTTAAATAATTATTTTGTGTGGTATAACTATCTGATTTAAAGTGCATCAAAAATTCAAACTTTGAAAATTGTGAAATGTTGTCATTTTTTATATTTTCATAAACGCAAATCATATCGACCAAAATTTACCACAGTCATGAAAAACCAATCTCTGAATCTGTGGGATCCGTTGAAAAGTCATGGGAAACAATCTGCTTGTTATAGCTTTGCACCTTTATGTATACTGTGAGGCAGTGATTGGTGTTACATGTAGGGGGTCGCTGTGTGTTCCCCCCAGGATGCGCACGGAGGCGTATTGAGGCCATGGGAGTGCATTGCAGTCACAGGCGTAGCTGTAATTGCAATGTGGAATAAAAAGTGAGTATTGGTTCTGGGCATCCTATGTGTCCAGAGCAGATTTAGGGAAAACCTGCTCTTGGCTTTTGTGTTTTGAAGCAGACTGCAGAATGGTAGTCGTGCAGTCCGTTACATTCCTGGCCGGGTTTTCCATGTGGCTGAAGGGCACAGGTTCCTTGTAAAAACCTCTGAAATAAAGGGTTGGATGTGTCAGGATCAGAGTCCATGTCAGTTTGATGTTTGTAAGAGTGCAGAGCAGAAGGCTCTCCAGAGCTCCACCTGTGTGAAACAACACGGGCCACCAGAGCCAAATAGCCCCGGGAGCTGAAAGGCCTTGCACCCACAGCGTACACAGCGGTGCAGTCGCTCACGGTCATAAAGGTGGACTGGCATGTTTATCGGCTGCAAACTGGAGGATATGGTTCCCGGCTACTATCCGGAGGATATTGTGTACTGTGTTTTGCTGTGAGTTGAACATTAGACTTTTGTTTTGAACTTTGCTGGGTCACTTCCTCATCACTGCATAGTGTGCTACCACTACACTACAATACGTAATTATTATAATTGAAATAATCAAACTAATCGATCGGAGGTAGAAATCACCATTTATTACATTTTACATTGCAGCTTTTTATTCCAATATTGCAGAACAGTCATCAAAAATACAAATCTAGAGAGAATGTACAGAAATAGTTTGTTCTCCTATAGGTACCATGAATTATAATGTATTGTGCAGGTGCATACAGTCGTGCACCCGACTCTTATCAAGCACAGTATTCAGAGAGTGATTCCTGTACATGCCACAAGTACCCAGGTGTTCTGAAAACTGCTGAGAGACAGGGTAGTGGTAACATGGCGCCATTTCATAGGATAGTCGTACGGCTCCATATTCACTGGAGGTCGTTCTGAACAGGATGCTTCCTTGTCTGGCCTGGAATACGTTGCTTGTGGAAGTCCTGGGATTCATGGTACAGGAGAACACAGGGTTACCAAGGATCATGCAGGAAGATCCGCTATTCTCCTTCTGGGTTTCAGGAAGGACAGGTGACCCTTGGAATGAAGACATCTTCTTCCAGTGAATTAAAAGTCTATATTAAGAAATGACAGAAATATGAAAGAACTAAAATTATTGAGATAAAAATAAACATTTGTTTGTCATGTTAGTGCTCTGATGGGTATATACTAGGAGGAGCGGCTTTTCTGCGTCCGCAACACCACAAAGAACCCCCCCCCCAAAAAAAAGACTGCAAGGTAAGTGAAACAGGAACATGCCAAAGGCCCCCTTAGGCTGTATGCACGTAGCGTTTTTTTCAGTGCAGATTTGTCACAAAAATAAAAAACAGGTTTCCTGATGCCAGCAAAGTGAACGAGAATCCTGAAGCCTCATTCGCACGTTGCTTATTTGTGATGTGCAGTCACTGGAGAGCCTCTTCCAATCCCAGTGATACTTAGATCGTTGGTTTTTTTGTGACACATTCTATTTTATTATAGTGGTAATTTTAGGTTGACACAATGGGCGTTTATGAAAATATCAGAAAATTGGCAGGAAATGTATAAACATTTGCAATTTTTACACTTTGAATTTTTCTGCCTTATTCAATTGAAGAAAAATGGCACCCCTTGACGTATTCAAAACATCATTCAGGAAGTTTGTTAACCCTTAAAATGCTACAAAGAAATGAATGCAAAGTGGAATGAAAAAGTAAAAAAAATGATAGTCTTTGAACAAACATGTTACTTTAGCCTCAAAATGTTCATTTCCACAATATGTAATGAGAGAAAGAGCTCCCAAAAATGTGTAAAGTAATGTCTACTGGAACACGATGATATTTGTGGTGTTTGGGCAAACGGCAGGGCACTGAAAAGAGAAGGCGCTATTTGACAAATTTGGTTGAAATTTACTGCCGACACCTCGCATCAGCAGAGCCCTTAAGGGGTTGAATTAACGAAACCTCCCACGTGTGACCCCACTTTGGAAACTGCACCCCCCTCAATTTATCCATCTAATGGTGTGGTGACCTTCTTGGACACACAGATGCTTCACAAAACATTTACAACATTGGGACGTGAAAATTAAAAATGATGTGTTTTCCACGAAAATTATGTTTCAGACCCAAAATTTCCCTTTTCATTAAGGCAGCGGGAAAAGATTTCGGGTGCTATGCCACATTAAGGCTGTGTTTCCACGTTCAGGAAACGCTGCTTGTTTGACGCTGCGCAGCGCTGCAGCGTCAAACAAGCAGCGTCCAGATGTTCCTGCATAGTGGAAGGGATTTGATGAAATCCCGTCTCCACTATGCGTGGAAACCCGCACGCGGCGGCCCTGCGACTACGGACATGCTGCGCGTCTTTTCAGATCGCAGCATGTCCGTACACCTTGCGGGGACGCAGCGTCCCCGCAAGGCATATCACAGGGCCCTATGGGAGCGAGCGATCATCCCGGATGTGAAGAGTTAACACATCCGGCATGATCGCGTCCCATTAAGGGGGCGGGGCTTAGCGCCGAGCGGCTTCGCCGCTGCGGCGATACCGTCGGCCGTACGGAACGTGGAGACATACCCTAGGGTATGTGCACACGTCAGGATTTTGTCAGGATTTTGTCAGGCTTTTTCCTCAGGTTTTGTAGCCAAAACCAGGAGTGGGTGATAAATGCAGAAGTGGTGCATATGTTTCTATTATACTTTTCCTCTAATTGTTCCACTCCTGGTTTTGGCTCCAAAACCTGATGAAAAATCCTGACAAAATCCTGAGAAAATCCTGACGTGTGCACATACCCTACAGCACCCAAAGGGGTGTGAGGAGCCTTATGATCCCACAGGTGCTTCTCCAAATATTAGAATGCTGGGTTGTGGAAATGAAAAATTACATTTCTTTTCCAGGAAAATGTTGTCTTATCCCCAAATTTTTCATTATCACAAGGGGCAATAGGCGTAAGGCTATGTGCCCACGTTCAGGAATGTCAGCAGAATTTTCCTGAGCATATACGGACTCCTTTCGCAGGAAATCCGCTCACATTTTTTTCGTATTTTTTTCCGGAGGTATACAATAATATAGCGGCAAATCCGCAGATTTTCCACAAAATTAACCCCTCTCTGACCTCGGACGGGATAGTACGTCCGAGGTCAAAACCCCCACTTTGATGCAGGCTCCGGCGGTGGGCCCGCATCAAAGCCGGGACATGTCAGCTGTTTTGAACAGCTGACATGTGCCCGCAATAGCGGCGGGTGAGATCGCGATTCACCCGCCGCTATTAACTAGTTAAATGCCACTGTCAAACGCAGACAGCGGCATTCAACCGATGCTTCCGGCCATCGGGCCAGAAATGAGCCCATCGCTGACCCCCGTCACATGATCGGGGGTCAGCGATGCTTCTGCATAGTAACCATAGAGGGCCTTGAGACCTCTATGGGTACTGATGCCGGCCTGCTGTGAGCGCCCCCCTATGGTCGGCGCTTATAGCACGACTGCAATTCAGCTACATAGCAGCGATCTCATGATCGATGCTATGTAGCAGAGCCGATCGAGTTGTGCCAGCTTCTGTTGAAGGCTATTGAAGCATGGCAAAGGTTAAAAAATAAATATATATATATATATATATATATATATATATATATATATATATATATATATATATATATATATATATATATATATATATATATATATATATATATATATATATATGAGTCAATCACCCCCTTTTCGCCCCATTCAACAATAAAAAAAAATAAAAATCAAACGTACACATATTTGGTATCGTCGCGTTCAGAATCACCCGATCTATCAGTGAAAAAAAGCATTAACCTGATCGCTATACAGCGTAGCGAGAAAAAAATTGAAACACCAGAATTACGTTTTTTTTTGGTCGCTGCGACATTGCATTAAAATGCAATAACTGGCGATCAAAAGAACGTATCTGTACAAAAGTGGTATAAATAAAAACACCAGCTTGGAACGCAAAAAATAAGCCCCCAACCGACCCCAGATCACGAAAAATGGAGACGCTACAAGTATCGGAAAATGGCGCAATTTTTTTTTTTTTAGCAAAGTTTAGAATTTTTTTTCACCACTTAGATAAAAGAGAACCTAGACATGTTTGGTGTCTATGAACTCGTAATGACCTGGAGAATCATAATATCAGTATATTAATTAATTATATTAATATTAATATACAGTATATTAATTAATTAATATTAGTTTTAGTATTTAGTGAACCTAGTAAAAAAGCCAAACAAAAAACAAGTGTGGGATTGCACTTTTTTTTGCAATTTAACCGCACTTTAATTTGAATTTTTTCCCCGTTTTCTAGTACACAACATGGTAAAACCAATAATGTCGTTCAAAAGTACAACTCGTCCCGCAAAAAATAAGCCCTCACATGGCCATATTGATGGAAAAATAAAAAAAAGTTATGGATCTGGGAAGGAGGGGAGCGAAAAACGAACACGGAAAAATGGAAAATCCCAAGGCCATGAACGGGTTAATGATCATGCTGCGTTTTTTTCCGTGATGTGTTTTTTTGCGGAAAAAAATGCAGCATGGGCACAAAAATTGCAGAATGCATTAAAATGATGGGATGCTTAATGTAAGCGTTTTTTTAAGTGTTTCTCAGTGGAAAACCACTGAAAAAACGCGAAAAATCCTGAATGTGGGCACATAGCCTTAATGGAACCCACAATTTATAAAGCAATTTCAAGAATGTGGTCAGAAACTGCAATTTGCAGTAGCAGGACTTGGAAGCGGAGAATCACCATTTGGCTTCTGGAACTTATTATTCCACGGATAATTCTCCAATTTGGCTGTGTGAAAATGAAAAATTACATGAATGGTTAAATGAGTTGTCTAGGATTTACCAATTGATTACCTACCTCAATATGAGATCGGTGGGGGTCGGACACCAGCACCAATCATCTGATAAGTATTTTCCGTTGATAGATGTGAATAGAGACTTGTTTTTTGCGGGCTGAGTTGATATTTTTTTAGTGCTATTTGGAGAACATATCAGTTTTTATTCTGCTTTTTAGGAGCAAATAAGCGGCAATTAAAGTATGATTTGTCATCTTATTTTTACACGGTTCGCCATGTGGTAAAAGTGGTGATGTGACCTTATGCTTCAGGTCAGTATGATTAGTGATGCTACGATTATACAATTTTTTTTTGTTTTTGTTTCCTTTTCCACACGAATAACACTTGTATTAGAAAAATACCGTAGCTTTTTTTTGTGCATCACCAAAGAATGAGAGCTATAACTTTATATATACCGTATATACTCGAGTATAAGCCGACCCGAGTATAAGCCGACCCCCCTAATTTTGCCACAAAAAAACTGGGAAAACTTATTGACTCGAGTATAAGCCTAGGGTGGAAAAAGCAGCAGCTACTGGTGAATTTCAAAATTAAAAATAGATGCTCCATACCGTTCATTATTGCCCCATAGATGCTCCACATAAAGCTGTGCCACATATAATGCTCTGCACTGTTCATTATGGCCCCATAGATGCTCCACATAAAGCTGTGCCATATATAATGCTCTGCACCGTTCAGTATAGCCCCATAGACGCTCCACATAAAGCTGCCCCATATATAATGCTCTGCACAGTTCATTATGGCCCCATAGATGCTCCACATAAAGCTGTGCCATATATAATGCTCTGCACCGTTCAGTATAGCCCCATAGACGCTCCACATAAAGCTGCCCCATATATAATGCTCTGCACAGTTCATTATGGCCCCATAGATGCTCCATAGAAAGCTGTGCCATATACAATGCTCTTCACCTTTGATTATGGCCCCATAGATGCTCCATAGAAACCTGTGCCATATAAAATGCCCTGCACCTTTGATTATGGCCCCATAGATAGCTGTGCCATATACAATGCTCTGCACCTTTGATTATGGCCCCATAGATAGCTGTGCCATATATAATGCCCTGCACCTTTGATTATGGCCCCATAGATAGCTGTGCCATATAAAATGCTCTGCACCTTTGATTATGGCCCCATAGAAAGCTGTGCCATATACAATGCTCTGCACCTTTGATTATGGCCCCATAGATAGCTGTGCCATATACAATGCTCTGCACCTTTGATTATGGCCCCATAGATAGCTGTGCCATATACAATGCTCTGCACCTTTGATTATGGCCCCATAGATAGCTGTGCCATATACAATGCTCTGCACCTTTGATTATGGCCCCATAGATAGCTGTGCCATATACAATGCTCTGCACCTTTGATTATGGCCCCATAGATAGCTGTGCCATATACAATGCTCTGCACCTTTGATTATGGCCCCATAGATGCTCCACATAAAGCTGTGCCATATATAATGCTCTGCACCGTTGCCCCATAGATGCTCCACATAAATCTGTGCAATACACAATGTTGCTGCTGCTGCAATAAAAAAAAACAAAAACACATACCTCTCTTGCTTGCAGCTCCTCAGCGTCCCGTCTCGGCGTCTCTCCGCACTGACTGTTCAGGCAGAGGGCGGCGCGCACACTAGTACGTCATCGCGCCCTCTGACCTGAACAGTCAGAACAAGAGGACGCGAAGACAGAGCGGCGCTCGGCGTGTGGAACGCGGACAGGTAACTATGACATACTTACCTGCTCCCGGCGTCCCTGGCTCCTTATCCCGGACAGATGGTCTCCGGGTGCCGCAGCCTCTTCCTCTGTCAGCGGTCACCGTTACCGCTGATTAGAGGAATGAATTTGCGTCTCCACCCCTATGGGAGTGGAGTCCATATTCATTTCTCTAATGAGCGGTACCATGTGACCGCTGAACAGGGGACGAGCTGCGGCACCGAAGACCGTGGGACGGGCAGGGGGAGCGCCAGGACTAGGTGAGTATGTGACACGCTCTCTCCCCCTCACCCGCCGACCCCACCGCCGACCGTGACTCGAGTATAAGCCGAGAGGGGCACTTTCAGCCCAAAAATTTGGGCTGAAGATCTCGGCTTATACTCGAGTATATATGGTAGTTTTTGGCAGAGAGCGCTTGTTTGGGTTTTTATGAGGGATGACTTGCAGTTTTTGTAGGTACAACTTTGAACTACCTAACATTCTTTATTTTTGGGTAGCAAAGTGAACAAAAAAACCAGCAACTCATGAATTGTTTTTAGTGTTTTAACGCCGTTCACCGGGAGGGAAAAGTTATAAGCAAACATTTTTCTTCCACTCAGTAATATTGCATTGATACCACATTAAGGCTACTTTCACACTTCCGTCGCAATGCGTCGGGCCGACGGACGCTGTGAAATAACTGCAAGACGTGGGCGGTGGATGCAGTTTTACAACGCATCCGCTGCCCATTCTGCAGTCCAGGGATGAGGGGGCGGAGTTTCGGCCACGCATGCGTGGTCGAAAATGGCGGATGCGACGCACAAAAAAAGTTACATTGAATTTTTTTTGTGCGTCGTGGCCGCCAAAACACGACGCATCCATTGCACGTCGGATGCGACGTGTGGCCATACGTCGCTAATGCAAGTTTATGGAGAAAAAACACATCCTGCTGGCAACTTTGCAGGATTAATTTTTTCTCCAAAACGACGCATTGCGACGTCCGCCATAAGACAGAAGTGTGAAAGTAGCCTAACACTGTTTTTTAATATTTTGCACATTAAAAAATACTTTTTGAAAATAAATTTTTATTTTTTTTTGCGATGCCAGCCAAATTCTGATAGCTATAATTTTTTTTACATTTTTTCCCAACAGAGCTAAACTAGAGCTTGTTTTTTTTGTGGAATGAGATGACCTTTTAAGTGATACCGTTTTTTTAATACATTACAAAGTTATTACTTTTTTTTTTAATCATATTTCTGTGTGTGTTATTATGATGAAAAAGTTATATTCTTGAAGGTTTTTTATTCTTTTATGGTGTACACCATAGGATAGTTTTTATAGATCAGGATAAAAAGATAGTTTTATGGAATCAGGGCAATCTGGACATGGTGATACCAATTTATGTGTACTTTTTTTTTTTGGTTGTTTTCTTTTCATAGAAACTGTTTTTAGTAGCAAAACATTTTTCCACATTTATTTTTCATAATTTTACACTTTTTTTTTAAATTTTTTTAACTGTGTTCCAACACAGGATTTCAACTTTCACCTGTCTGGAATGCTTATGCAAAGCGGGTTTTAAGACCTGTCATACTCTGTCACTTGACACAGACAGTAAACATGTAAGCCCTGCCTAACAGGTCTCTGGAAGTGGTGACCCTCCAAGGCATTACTCAGAATGGGGTCATAATGGCAACCTTTGGCACCAAGCAACCATCTAGATGCCGCTGACTCTTATTATATACAGTCATCTCCTCTCCATGTGCTTTCCTCCTGGTCTATGGCCTTTTTTTCCTGTGTACAACCCCATTCCTTTTCACCTGTATTTCTAACATTGAGAGAAATGGAAGAGGGGAGCAGGAGCTCTGACAAATCTACATCTCTGAAGATCACTCTGTTGGAAAATTGCTAGGCATATTTTAAAAGACTATTTAGGGTATGTGCACACGCTGCGGATCCGCAGCTGTTTTCCATGCGTTGTACAGTACCATGTAAACCTATGGAAAACAAAATCCGCAGTGCACATGCTGCGGAAAAAACGCACAGAAACGTAGCGGTTTATTCCGCAGCATGTCAATTCTTTGTGCTGATTCCGCTGCGATTTACACCTGCTCCTCAATAGGAATCCGCTGGTGTAAAACCGCAGGTGGAATCCGCACAAAAACCGCGGTAATTCCGCAGTGCAGTTTACCTGCGAATTTACAAAAACAGGTGAGGAAAAATCCGCAGACATCCCACCTACGTGTGCACATACCCTTAAAAGTATCTTAACTTTGCATTCTAGAAGGTGTAGTGCAGCGGGGTTGGTGCAGTGCGACAGATAGGCAGGGACCACAGAAAGTTCAACATAAATGGAGTCTTTATTTTTAGAACTCACACATAGGAGTGATGTCCTCAGGATCGCAGTCGGGTTTCCATAAACACAGTCCAGAACTCAAAACCCGTTGTCGCGGACAATGGCACTGCTGTAACTCCTGGGTGCGTCAGACGCTTTGAGTTCCCTGGCTCTGTGTTATCTCCACACACAGCTGGGTTGCACAGAGCCTCCTACTCTGCAGCTTGCAAACTGCAAACAGACACACCCAAGGCAAAACTGATAGATTTAAAGGGAACCTGTCACCTGAATTTGGCGGGACCAGTTTTGGGTCATATGGGCGGGGTTTTCGGGTGTTTGATTCACCCTTTCCTTACCCGCTGGCTGCATGCTGGCCGCAATATCGGATTGAAGTTCATTCTCTGTCCTCCGTAGTACCCGCCTGCGCAAGGCAATCTTGCCTTGCACACGCGCAGTATGCTTTGCCCAACTGCGGGCAAAGCCGAAAAGCATTAGTGCGCATGCGCCGGCGCACTATGTCCCGGAACACAGCGAAATACTTCCGGGACATAGTGCGCCGGCGCATGCGCACTAATGCTTTTCGGCTTTGCCCGCAGTTGGGCAAAGCATACTGCGCGTGCGCAAGGCAAGATTGCCTTGCGCAGGCGTGTACTACAGAGGACAGAGAATGAACTTTAATCCAATATTGCGGCCAGCATGCAGCCAGCGGGTAAGGAAAGGGTGAATCAAACACCCGAAAACCCCGCCCATATGACCGAAAACCGGTCCCGCCAAATTCAGGTAACAGGTTCCCTTTAACAGGTTTTCCTAAACATCTGACTGGGTCACTACTTGGACCCAATCCATTCTTTCTTTTATTTTGCCTTTTGACTCACAGGGGTCCTGCTGTGAATAAAACACGCTCCAGCGGGTTTAATAAAACTCCGTCCGCATCCTGGGGGACACATATCGACCCTCGCATATGATCCCCCTCACTGCCTCACAAAAAGAAATAAAAAAGCAAATGTGTGCATGAACGTTAACCCCTTAGTGACAGAGCCAATCTGCTACTTAATGACCAAGCCAATTTTTACAATTCTGACCACTGTCACTTTATGAGGTTATAGCTCTGTAACGCTTCAATGTATCCCACGGATTCTGACATTGTTTTTTCTTGACATATTGTACCTCATGTTAGTGGTAAAATTTCTTTGATATAACTTGCGTTTATTTATGAAAAAAATGGAAATTTGGCGAAAATTTTGCAATTTTCAAGCTTTTAATTTTTGTACCCTTAAATCAAAGAGTGGTGTCACACAAAGTAGTTAATAAGTAACATTTCCCACATGTTAACATTACATCAGCACAATCTTGGAAACAATTTTGTTAGGACGTTATAAGGGTTAAAAGTTGACCAGCGATTTCTCATTTTTCCAACAAAATTTACAACACCATTTTTTTTAGGGATCACCTCACACTTGAAGTGAGTTTGAGGGGGGAGGGGCAATATAACAGAAAATACCCCAAAATTACACCATTCTAAAATCTGCACCCCCCCCTCATGGTGCGCAAAACCACATTCAAGAAGTTTGTTAACCCTTCAGGTACTTCACGAGAACTAAAGCAATGTGGAAGGAAAAAAAATGAACATTTTAGTTATTTCACAAAAAATTTACTGTGGAACCAATTTTTTTTTTTATTTACACAAGGGTATCAGGAGAAAATTGACCACAAAATTTGTTGTGCAATTTCTTCTGAGTACGCTGATACCCTGTATGTGGGGGAAAGCAACTTGGCGCATGGCAGGGCTCAGAAGGGAGGGAGCACCATTTTACTTTTTGAACACAAAATTGGCTGGAATCAATGGTGGGCGCCATGTCGAATTTGGAGACCCCTGATGTACCTAAACAGTGGAACCCCCAAATTCTAACTCCAACCCTAACCTCAACATACCCCTTACCCTAATCCCAACCCTAACCACAACACACCCCTTACCCTAATCCCAACTACAACCCTAGCCCCAACACACCCTTAACCCTAATTCCAACCCTAACCACAACCCTAGCCTCAACACAACCCTAACCCCAACCCTAACCCAACCCTAAACCCAACCCTAACGGAAAAATGGAAATACATTTTATTATTTTATTAATTTTACCTAACTAAGGGGGTGATAAAGGGGGGTTTGAGTTACTATTTTTTTATTTTGATTGTGATAGGGTGTATCACAGTGATCAAAATGAACCAATAGGAAAAATTTCTTATTGTTGCCGGGTACTGGCCGGCAGATCTCGGCAAGCGCCGGAGCACTGAGCATGCGCCCGTCATTTTCTTCCCGTAAGAAAACGTTGACGGCCAAGGGACAGGACCAGGGGATGCAGGAGGGACTCAGCGGACCCCATTTCTCTCTTCTCTGATGTGCTAGATCATATCAGAGGAGAGAGAAATTAAATGGGATGACTTTTTTTTTTTTTGCCGGTGATCGCAACACTGGAGTCGGTAAAAACCAACCCAAATCATGATCTCTGGTGTCTCAGCGGATCGGCAGCGGATCGGCAGCGGATCGGCCGCGGATCCGCAGCGGATTGGCCGCGGATCCGCAGCGGATTGGCCGCGGATCCGCAGCGGATTGGCCGCGGATCCGCAGCGGATTGGCCGCGGATCCGCAGCGGATTGGCCGCGGATCCGCAGCGGATTGGCCTCTGCGAATTCGAAGCAGTTTTCCATCAGGTTTACAGTACCATGTACACCTAAGGAAAACCAAATCCGCTGTGCCCATGGTGCGGAAAATTCCGTGCAGAAACGCTGCATTGTATTTTCCGCAGCATGTCAATTCTTTGTGCAGATTCCGCAGCGTTTTACACCTGTTCCTCAATAGGAATCCGCAGGTGAAATCCGCACAAAAAAACACTGGAAATCTGCTGTAAATCCGCAGGTAAAACGCAGTGCCTTCTACCTGCAGATTTTTCAAAAATCGTGCGGAAAAATCTCACACGAATCCGCAACGTGGGCACATAGCCTTAGGGTTGGAATTAGAGTTAGGGTTGGAATTAGGGCTAGGGTTTGAAATAGGGTTAAGATTAGGCTTGTGGTTAGGGTTACGGATAGGGTTAGGGGTGTGTTGGGGTTACAGTTGTGGTTAGGGTTACGGTTGGGATTAGGGTTAGGATTAGGGTTGGAATTAGGGTTACGGGTGTGTTGCGGTTAGGGTTGTGGTTAGGGGTGTGTTGGGGTTAGGGTTGTGATTAGGGTTATGGCTACAGTTGGGATTAGGATTAGGGGTGTGTTGGGGTTAGTGTTGAAGTTAGAATTGAGGGGTTTCCACTGTTTAGGCACATCAGGGGTCTCCAAACGCAACATGGCGCCACCATTGATTCCAGCCAATCTTGCG
This sequence comes from Ranitomeya variabilis, assembly GCF_051348905.1. Lineage (NCBI taxonomy): Eukaryota > Metazoa > Chordata > Amphibia > Anura > Dendrobatidae > Ranitomeya > Ranitomeya variabilis. The sequence continues at coordinate 217,138,121 of NC_135236.1, read as the reverse complement.
TTCAAAAAGTCAAATGGTGCTCCCGCCCTTCCAAGCCCCGACGTGCACCCAAACAGTGGTTTACCCCCACATTTGGGGTACCAGCGTACTCAGGACAAACTGGGCAACAACTGTTGGGGTCCAATTTCTCCTGTTACCCTTGCAAAAATAAAAAATTACTTGCTAAAACATAATTTTTGAGGAAAGAACAATTATTTTTTATTTTCACGGCTCTGCGTTATAAACTTCTGTGAAGCACTTGGGGGTTGAAAGTGCTCACCACACATCTAGATAAGTTCCTTGGGGGGTCTAGTTTCCAAAATGGGGTCACTTGTGGGGGGTTTCTACTGTTTAGGCATATCAGGGGCTCTGCAAACGTAACATGATGCCCGCAGACCATTCAATCAAAGTCTGCATTCCAAAACGTCACTACTTCCCTTCCGAGCCCCGGCATGTGCCAAAACAGTGGTTTACCCCCACATATGGGGTATCAGCGTACTCAGGAGAAACTGGACAACAACTTTTGGGGTCCAATTTCTCGTGTTACTCTTGCAAAAATAAAAAAATTCTGGGCTAAAAAAATATTTTTGAGGAAAGGAAACACATTTTTTATTTTCACGGCTCTGCGTTATAAACTTCTGTGAAGCACTTGGGGGTTCAAAGTGCTCACTACACATCTAGATAAGTTCCCTTGGGGGTCTAGTTTCCAAAATGGAGTCAATTGTGGGGAGTTCCTACTGTTTAGGCACATCAGGGGCTCTGCAAACGCAACCTGACGCCCGCAGAGCATTCCATCAAAGTCTGCATTTCAAAACGTCCCTACTTCCCTTCCGAACCCCGACGTGTGCCAAAACAATGGTTTACCCCCACATATGGGGTATCAGCGTACTCAGGAGAAACTGGACAACAACTTTTGGGGTCCAATTTCTCCTGTTACCCTTGGGAAAATAAAAAATTGTGGGCTAAAAAATCATTTTTGAGAAAAGAAAAATTATTTTTTATTTTCATGGCTCTGCGTTATAAACTTCTGTGAAGCACTTGGGGGTTCAAAGTGCTCACCACACATCTAGATTAGTTCCTTGGGAGGTCTAGTTTCCAAAATGGGGTCACTTGTGCGGGAGCTCCAATGTTTAGGCACACAGGGGCTCTCCAAACGCGACATGGTGTCCGCTAATGATTGGAGCTAATTTTCCAATCAAAAAGCCAAATGGCGTGCCTTCCCTTCCGAGCCCTGCCGTGCGCCCAAACAGTGGTTTACCCCCACATATGGGGTATCATCGTACTCAGGACAAACTGGACAACAACATTTGGGGTCCAATTTCTCCTATTACCCTTGGGAAAATAAAAAATTCTGGGCTAAAAATCATTTTTGAGGAAAGAAAAATTATTTTTTTATTTTCACGGCTCTGCGTTATAAACTTCTGTGAAGCACCTGGGAGTTATAAGTGCTCACTATGCATCTAGATAAGTTCCTTGGGGGGTCTAGTTTCCAAAATGGGGTCACTTGTAGGGGAGCTCCAATGTTTAGGCACACAGGGGCTCTCCAAACGCGACATGGTGTCCGCTAACGATTGGAGCTAATTTTCCATTCAAAAAGTCAAATGGCACGCCTACCCTTTCCGAGCCTTGCCGTGCACTCAAACAGTGGTTTACCCCCACATATGAGGTATCGGCATACTCAGGAGAAATTGCCCAACAAATTTTAGGATCCATTTTATCCTGTTGCCCATGTGAAAATGAAAGAATTGAGGCTAAAAGAAATTTAGTGTGAAAAAAAAGTACTTTTTCATTTTTGCGGATCAATTTGTGAAGCACCTGGGGGTTTAAAGTGCTCACTATGCCTCTAGATGAGTTCCTTGGGGGGTCTAGTTTCCAAAATGGGGTCACTTGTGGAGGAGCTCCAATGTTTAGGCACACAGGGGCTTTCCAAACGCGACATGGTGTCCGCTAACGATGGAGATAATTTTTCATTCAAAAAGTCAAATGGCGCTCCTTCCCTTCCGAGTCTTACCATGTGCCCAAACAGTGGTTTACCCCCACATGTGAGGTATTGGTGTACTCAGGAGAAATTGCCCAACAAAATTTATGATCCATTTTATCCTGTTGCCCATGTGAAAATGAAAAAAATTGAGGCTAAAATAATTTTTTTGTGAAAAAAAAGTACTTTTTCATTTTTACGGATCAATTTGTGAAGCACCTGGCAGTTTAAAGTGCTCACTATGCTTCTAGATAAGTTCCTTGGGGGGTCTAGTTTCCAAAATGTGGTCACTTGTGGGGGAGCTCCAATGTTTAGGCACACGGGGGCTTTCCAAACGCGACATGGTGTCCGCTAAAGATTGGAGCCAATTTTTCATTCAAAAAGTCAAATGGCGCTCCTTCCCTTCCGAGCCCTGCCGTGCACCCAAACAGTGGTTTACCCCAACATATGAGGTATCAGCGTACTCAGGACAAATTGGACAACAATGTCCGTGGTCCAGTTTCTCCTTTTACCCTTGGGAAAATAAAAAATTGTTGCTAAAAGATCATTTTTGTGACTAAAAAGTTAAATGTTCATTTTTTCCTTCCATGTTGCTTCTGCTGCTGTGAAACACCTGAAGGGTTAATAAACTTCTTGAATGTGGTTTTGAGCACCTTGAGGGGTGCAGTTTTTAGAATGGTGTCACTTTTGGGTATTTTCAGCCATATAGAACCCTCAAACTGACTTCAAATGTGAGGTGGTCCCTAAAAAAAATGGTTTTGTAAATTTTGTTGTAAAAATGAGAAATCACTGGTCAAATTTTAACCCTTATAACTTCCTAGCAAAAAAAAAATGTGTTTCCAAAATTGTGCTGATGTAAAGTAGACATGTGGGAAATGTTATTTATTAACTATTTTGTGTCACATAACTCTCTCGTTTAACAGAATAAAAATTCAAAATGTGAAAATTGCGAAATTTTCAAAATTTTTGCCAAATTTCCGTTTTTTTCACAAATAAACTCAGAAATTATCGACCTAAGTTTATCACTAACATGAAGCCCAATATGTCACGAAAAAACAATCTCAGAATCGCTAGGATCCGTTGAAGCGTTCCTGAGTTATTACCTCATAAAGGGACACTGGTCAGAATTGCAAAAAATGGCAAGGTCATGAAGGGGTTAAAACAGCGGCCACTAAGGGGACTCATCACCGTTTTAGAGCGGAGATAGGGAATAAGGGAATAAGAGAATATTGCACTAATAGATGCACATTTTCTGAGCGTCTGCAGGCTGCTGTTTTAAGGCTGGGGGGGGGCAATATCCATGAACCCTTACCAGCCCCCAGCTATCTGCTTTAGCTTGGTTGGTTGCCAAAATTCGAGGGAACCCCACACCGTTTTTTTTTTTAATTAATTAAAAAATACGGCGTGGGGATGGGGACCCCTCTATCCTTGATAACCAGCCTTGCTGAAGCTGACAGCTGAGGGTTGCAGTCCCCAGCCGTCAGTTTTGCCTGGCTGGTTTATCAGAAATACAGGGGAATCCAAGCCTGTTTTTTTTTTTATTTATTTATAGCGCAGATGCCGGCTGATGAATACTCACATCAGCCGCTCCTGCTCTCACTGTTATTAGCGGTGGCAGCTGATGGGAGCAGTAGTCCCATCAGATGACACCAGTGACTGGAGGTAAACTTTTTACCTCTGATCACAGCTGTGGGCTCACACTGTCATTTGACACTGGCTGTCTGACGTGATTATTTTACTGCCGATCAGAAGCGGTGTTTTCCGCACTGTCATGAAATGACAGCAAGATAAACACCTGGTGTTCAGGGGGCCAAACTCGAACAGTAATGCGGACTTCCTGGTGAAGTCCGTGCCCAAACAGTAGGTGTTTGGTATGGATGCCGAACTTTACTGTTCGGGTTTGCCCATCTGTAATCCTTATGCCAGCAAATTCAGTGAAAATCTTAGGCTTTGTGCATACGTCCGGAATTGCCGCGGAAATTTCCGTGCAATTACAGAACTCCCTGCCATGGGAAAAACGCATGCAGAATTGGCATGCGTTTTCCCGCTAAACACTAGCATTTTACAAGTGTAATTAGCTTGGAGAATGCTAGCATTTTCCAAGATATCTGTAGCATCGCTTGGAAAACTGATTGACAGGTTGTTCATGATTTTTTATTTTAATTCTTTTTTCTTTTTTAACAATTATATGGTTCCCAGGGCCTAGAGGAGAGTCTCCAACCACACATGATCCGCTTACTTTCCGCATGGTGGGCATAGCCACATGCGGGAAGTAAGCGGATCAATGCATTCCTATGTGTGCGAATCCCCGCGATTCCGCACAAAGAATGAACATGCTGCGTTTTTTTCTGGAATGTGATTCCGCTGCGGAAAAAAACGCAGCATGTGCACAATAAATGTGGAATGCATTCTAATAATAGGATGCTTAATGTGAGCGTTTTTTTTTGCGGTTTTAATAGCGAAAAAACGCGAAAATTCCTGAACGTGTGCACATAGCCTTAAAGTGCAGTGCACATGATCAGTAATTTTCTTTGAGTATTTGCAGTCCACCTTCCGGCGTTCTGGCACGTCCAACGATGTAAATCCATCTGAAGGGGTTAAATCATTTTACACCCAGGAGCTCTGCTAATGCAGTTGTGCTCGTGGATGTAAAACCCCGGGGAATGAATGGAAAGCAGGGGAATGTCCTGTAGTTACCTTGAGTCGCGGTGATGCGCCCTCTGCTGGATGTCCTCATATGAACTCGAGCGTGGGAAAAATTCCCAGGCTCGAGTTCATATGAGGACATCCAGCAGAGGGCGCATCACTGCGACTCAGGGTAACTACAGGACATTCCCCTGCACTCCATTCATTCCCCGTATTTTTACAACCACGAGCACAGCTGCTTTAGCAGAGCTCCTGGGTATAAAATGATTTAACCCCTTCAGATGGATTTACATCGTGGGACTTGCCAGAACGACGGAAGGTATGGGATATTATTGATTTTTTATTTTTCCTTTTTTCCAGAACGAGGGTCTTCAAGTGGATAAAGAGTATAATAAAATATTACAACACCCTGTGCCTTTATTTCATTAAAGTAATTTGTAATAATGTGTGTGTGTTTTATTAACCATTTTCTACTATTGGATTAATAATGGATAGGTGTCATAATTGACGCCTGTCCATTATTAATCTGGCTTAATGTCACCTTACAATAGCAAGGTGACATTAACCCTTCATTACCCCATATCCCACCACTACACGGGAGTGGGAAGAGAGTGGCCAAGTGCCAGAATAGGCGCATCTTCCAGATGTGCCTTTTCTGGGGTGGCTGGGGGTAGAAGTTTTTAGCCAGGGGGGGCCAATAACCATGGACCCTCTCTAGGCTATTAATATCTGCCCTCAGTCACTCGCTTTACCACTCTGGCGGACAATAATGCGCGGGAGCCCACGCCAATTTTTTCCACGATTTAACCCTTTAATTTAATAGCTAGTGCGCCCAAATTTTGCACATACACACTACTAACATTAGTAGTGTGGAATATGAAAAAAAAAAGGGATATGAGATGGTTTACTGTATGTAAACCATGTCTCATATCATGTCGGGTTTGGGAAGGAGACGGCAAAAGCAATTGAATTACCAGCTTTTATGCTATCTAGCGCTGAATTAAATATAAATACAGTATATATATATATATATATATATATATATATATATATATATATATATATATATATATATATATATATATATATATATATGTATGTGTGTCTCAATGACACATATAGATACTGTATATAAGTTTTAACGAACATTTGAGCACATAAATCCATTAGATGTCCGTTTTGCAAGCCTGCGAGAAAATATCGCAGTACGGATGCCATACGGATTACATACGGAGGATGCCATGCGCAAAATACGCTGCCACACCCTGCCTACGGATGACATACGGATCACTATTTTGGGAACATTTCTGCATATTACGGCCGTAAAAAACGGACCGTATTTTCATACGCTGAGTGTGACGCCGGCCTAACTGCTCTCAAAGTCATGAGGACAGTCGTTGGACATAATGGATTATTATCTTCTCGGTGGACAGGTAAGGAATATTGTTATTTATTATTTTAATTCTGTTACAGGAGACCATGGCGTTAGTGGATTGGTCAATGATGTAAGCATTGTTTAGATTCAATAAAGAAGTCTGTGTCATTATTTCAAATAAAGGACTTTATTATGGGTGTCTGTGTTTTTTTATACAGTATCACTATGGGGTTAGTAATGGTGGCGTCTTATAGACGCCTCTCCGTTACTAACCTCTGGGCTTGAGGTCACCTGACAATACAAAGGTGCCATCAACCCCCCCCCCCCTCCACAACTATCACTCCTCTTGCCACCGCACCAGAACAAGTGGGAACAACGAGGCTAAGTGCCAGAATCTTACGGATGCACCATTTCTGGGGTGACTGAGAGGTGATGTTTTTAATCTGGGAGGGGGACAATATCCATGACCCCTTAGTCATACAAGCACCAAAGCACACACGTCACACAAGCACCATGCACACATGTCACACAGAAGCACCATGTACACATGTCACACACAAGCACCATGCACACATGTCACACACACATCATGCACACATGTCACACACACATCATGCACACATGTCACACACAAGCACCATGCACACAAGTACAGCACACATGAAACAAGTGTAGTATACACAACCGAAAAACACATTCTCAACATGACAGTAAAGTCACAATGTTACTTATCATCACCATGATGTATCCTGCACCTAGAGTAGTGGGCACCAAATGCTGAGCTCTTCCCCCCCCGGGTAAACGAATTTCAAGAAGTTATGCCACACACAGGTCACTGTGCAGCTGCTGAGCCTCCTTACTGCTCACACACACAGAGCAGTCTGCAGAGTCTCCGGTATTAAGCAGGCTGCACACAGAATAATAAGAGGAGCCGGAGAGTGAAGCAGCCACATCTCCACCCTCACAGGACGTCCGCTGTCAGTGCCACATGCTGGAGAAGGATCTGTGCTGACTGCAGGAGCTGTCAGGGACTGAACATGTCTCTCAGCAATGGCCCATCGGGGATTTCACTGATATCCCACCTGGCCAGTCCGACCCTGTCTATGAGCCACACAGGTAGGACTGTTTTCAGCAGCCTATAACCTGTATGCCCATATTAATCATTTAGATAGGTCAAATGTGGTGACAGATTCCCTTTAAAGGGAACCTGTCACCCCCCTCAGGCGTTTGTAAGTAAAAGAGCCACCTTGTGCAGCACAAATGCTGCATTCTGACAAGGGTATCCCCTTGATAAAGCGGCAACACGAACTAAGCGAAACGTACGTCGGGGGTCGTTTTATCCTGGTTCTGGTCCGGAGTGCGGTGGAGCCTATTCTACTTGTGGTAAGCCCCAGTATTCATTATTAGTGACGGTATGTCACTCTATTACATACACTATTAGGGCTATAACCTACAACGTGGTGTATCTTCAGTCTGTCACTTCAGACTGGTATTTTCTGTGCTCCCGCACACCGGGTGGATACCAGTTTCCCGCCTTTCCATCCTTTCCTGCACTTTGTATTGTGTACTTTGTTTACATATCACTATTTTATATGTGCCTTACTGATTGTATATTTATATCTGATATGTGCAATAAAATTTATATACCCGTTATACTCCCATTTCTCCTGTTTGTATGCATTCTGACAAGGTGGCTTATTTAGTTATGATGCCTGCACACGCTGAAATAAACGTTTATAAAATGTGCCCCCTCATACCCTGAAATCGCCAGGGAGGTGGGTCTTTCGTTCCTAATCAGACGCAGCACAGCCATCACTCCGGACCTGTGTGCTCCGGGGACGATAATGCTGCAAGAGGAGGGGGCGCCCGGCGCGCACAGGCCCGGAGTGACGGCTGTGCTGTGTCTGATTAGGAACGAAAGACCCACCTCCCTGGTGACTTCAGGGTATGAGGGGGCACATTTTATAAACGTCTATTTCAGCGTGTGCAGGCATCATAACTAAAAGAGCCACCTTGTCAGAATGCAGCATTTGTGCTGCACAAGGTGGCTCTTTTACTTACAAACGCCTGAGGGGGGTGACAGGTTCCCTTTAGGCCATGTGCACACGCTGCGGATTCCACTGCGGAATTTTCCGCAGCGGTTTTGATAAATCCGCAGTGCAAAACCGCTGCGGTTTTTCCTGCGGATTTATAGCGGTTTTTATTGTGGTTTCCGCTGCGGGTTTTCACCTGCAGTTTTCTATTGGAGCAGGTGAAAAACCGCTGCGGATTCCGCACAAAGAATTGACATGCTGCGGAAAATAAACCGCTGCGTTTCCGCGCGTTTTTTCCCGCAGCATGTGCACTGTGGATTTCATTTCCCATAGCTTTACATGGTATTGTAAATGCATGGGAAACCGCTGCGGATCCACAGCGTGTGCACATACCCTAAAGGGCATAAAAATGTAAAGTTTGAAAATTGCTACATTTTTCAATATGTTCATAAATATACACAACTATCGACCAAAATTTACCACTAACATGAAGTACAATAGGTCATGAAAACACAATCTCAGAGTCTGTGGGATCCGCTGAAGCATTCCAGTTATTACCACATAAAGTGGCAGTGGTCAGGGTGGCCTGGTCATTAAAGTCAAAAGTAGCTGTTACTAAGGGGTTAATTGCTTGGTATGAAAAAAAAGCTTGTCAAGTGTCTTAAAAAATACATTAACAAAAACGAACCCTGCTTTCTATAATAGGTCATTTGCTGATGATACATTGCTTTTTAAAAATCTCTTACAATAACTTTTATCACAGTCTGCATATCATTAGCGTCTACCCATCCTGTGACTTCCAGGATTCCTCAGCTTTTCCTTCTAGTGCAGCTATTTCACCATTAGAGGTTGTCCACTACTTTACCATTGATGACCGATCCGTGTCTGATTGTTGGGGTCTGACACCCGTCTCCCGCCATCTGCTGCACTTGGTGTCGCACATGCTGAATTGCGGAGGTGCTCCACCCTCTGACAGTGGCCGCGGCCAGGAACTGCACACCCGCCTCCGGTTGATTTGCACTCCCACCAGTAGTGGATGGAGCATTTGAGTATTTGTGGCCGCCGACACTGAGAGCAACTGATCATCGGCGATGACGGGTGTTGGACGGACCAACCGGACACTGCTGACCTATCCTACAGCAATGACGAAGTAGTGGACTACGTATATTATATACACATATATATGTACAGTACAGACCAAAAGTTTGGACACACCTTCTCATTTAAAGATTTTTCTGTATTTTCATGACTATGAAAATTGTACATTCACACTGAAGGCATAAACACTATGAATTAACACATGTGGAATTATATACTTAACAAAAAAGTGTGAAACAACTGAAATTATGTCTTATATTGTAGGTTCTTCAAAGTAGCCACCATTTGCTTTGATGACTGCTTTGCACACTCTTGGCATTCTCTTGATGAGCTTCAAGAGGTAGTCACTGGAAATGGTCTTCCAACAATCTTGAAGGAGTTCCCAGAGATGCTTAGCACTTGTTGGCCCTTTTGCCTTCACTCTGCGGTCCAGCTCACCCCAAACCATCTCGATTGAGTTCAGGTCTGGTGACTGTGGAGGCCAGGTCATTTGGCGTAGCACCCCATCACTCTCCTTCTTGGTCAAATAGCCCTTACACAGCCTGGAGGTGTGTTTGGGGTCATTGTCCTATTGAAAAATAAATGATGGTCCAACTAAACGCAAACCGGATGGAATAGCATGCCGCTGCAAGATGCTGTGGTAGCCATGCTGGTTCAGTATGCCTTCAATTTTGAATAAATCCCCAACAGTGTCATCAGCAAAGCACCATCACACCTCCTCCTCCTCCATGCTTCACAGTGGGAACCAAGCATGTAGAGTCCATCCGTTCACCTTTTCTGCATCGCACAAAGACACAGTGGTTGGAACCAAAGATCTCAAATTTGGACTCATCAGACCAAAGCACAGATTTCCACTGGTCTAATGTCCATTCCTTGTGTTCTTTAGCCCAAACAAGTCTCTTCTGCTTGTTGCCTGTCCTTAGCAGTGGTTTCCAAGCAGCTATTTTACCATGAAGGCCTGCTGCAGAAAGTCTCCTCTTAAGGGCTCATTTCCACATGCGAGGCACACGTCCGTATCTCACATGTGGAAACCAAGCTCTGGTGCCGGCACTTTGGAGCGGAGCTGTGCAGCTCCATGTGTTCCTATGCGGCCGCACGCTCCGCTCTGGAGTGCTGGCACCACAGCTTGGTTTCCACATGCGAGATACGGACATGTGCCTCGCATGTGGAAATGAGCCCTAACAGTTGTTGTAGAGATGTGTCTGCTGCTAGAACTCTGTGTGGCATTGACCTGGTCTCTAATCTGAGCTGATGTTAACCTGCGATTTCTGAGGCTGGTGACTCGGATAAACTTATCCTCAGAAGCAGAGGTGACTCTTGGTCTTCCTTTCCTGGGGCGGTCCTCATGTAAGCCAGTTTCTTTGTAGCGCTTGATGGTTTTTTGCCACTGCACTTGGGGACACTTTCAAAGTTTTCCCAATTTTTCAGACTGACTGACCTTCATTTCTTAAAGTAATGATGGCCACTCGTTTTTCTTTACTTAGCTGCTTTTTTCTTGCCATAATACAAATTCTAACAGTCTATTCAGTAGGACTATCAGCTGTGTATCCAGCAGACTTCTGCACAACACAACTGATGGTCCCAACCCCATTTCTTTATGAGCTAGGACTCCTAATCAAGAGCCCCCGGTATTGGCCAATATTGTGCCGGACATAACTCATAGATATAAATATGCGCGACCACCTAACGCTTACCTCCGCACACAGAAGCCAGAAATCCCCCGTGTGAGCCCTCCAGACTTTCGCACGGCTGCCCTCACTCGCCTCTAGAGCTCTGTGCACTTCCGTTGCTATGGTAACAATGCCGGCCCGGCGTCCCCACCTCTAGGCCTGGCCTCTTTGTTGACAACTGATCTCGTCCGCTATGCCTTCTGGGAAATGTAGTTTATTATGCAGCTTATCGGCCGTTTAACGTCCTGCTAGTGAACTACAACTCCCGCCATTCCACGCTCGCATTCCCCGCCCCTGTTACTCCAGCTGCCTCGGGTCCTCTCCCAGCGCAGCTATTGCAGAGACGTCACTGAAGTGACAATAACCGAGCAGCGGGCGGAGGAGCGGTCCATGTAAACACCACGCGTGGGGGTCCTCGGGGCCTGTGGCCGCCACAGCGGTAAATGACTATATGTTTGTATCGGGGTGACGAGGGTCCTCGGGGGGTCGCCGGGGACATCGGCTGTCAGTCCGCACTCCTTGTTGTCCTCAGTACACACTGATGCAACATTAGGGGGACGTCCGTACAGCGCCTGACCGGCCGCATGTGGGAGATGACAATACGCTTTCTCCCTACCGCGGGCGTCTCCATATGCTGCGACACCGCACAAAGCACATTATTCCATCGCCATAAGCAGCAGCAACTTCGTGACATCATCACGTGACATGGCTTACTGGCCGTTAGCGCTGTCTTTTTCCATTCTGTTGCCGTAGTGTTACATAAAGTTTTAGTCATTTGAATTGAAAAACTGTAGCAAGGGCTGAGCGTAGAGCAGTTATTGCACGGCGACCAATCAGGATACAGCTCTCATATGTGTACAGCGGGTTGAGCTGTGAACTGTAGACTCTGATTGGTTCATGTTATATTTACCTGTCCCGCCTTTTTTGTGCTGTAGGTGAGGAGTGCGGCGCAGTCTGTGACAGCAGAGCATGCTGGGAGTTGTACACTGCTGCCCTCAGTGAGCCATTGTTACTGTAGCTCGTATGTGACACAATTTATTATGCTGTAATGGTTAAAAAAGCCTCTTCAACCAAAATATGCAAAATAAAAAATGAAACACATGACTAAAATGCCTTAGGCTACTTTCATACTAGCGTTAACTGCATTCCGTCACAATGCGTCGTTTTGCCGAAAAAACGCATCCTGCAAAAGTGTTTGCAGGATGCGTTTTTTCACCATTGATTAACATTAAGCGACACATTGTGACGGATTGCCACACGTCGCACCCATCGTGCGACGGATGCGTCGTGCAGTGGCGGACCGTCGGGAGCAAAAAACGCTACATGTAACGTTTTTTGCTCACGACGGTCCGCTTTTATCGACCGCGCATGCGCCGCCGGAACTCCGCCCCCACCTCCCCGCACTTCCCCGCACCTCACAATGGGGCAGCGGATGCGCTGGAAAAATGCATCCACTGCCCCCGTTGTGCGGCGGAGACAACGCTAGCGTCGGGAGCGTCGGCCCAACGCACTGCGACGGGCCGAGCCCGACGCTAGTGTGAAAGTAGCCTTAGGGAAAAAACACAACACACCACAAAAGTGTGTGAGGAGACCTGAGAGTCCTATCCACAGGCGCCTGCAGGGAACCTTTAGGGTATGTTTCCACGGTCAGTAAACGCTGCTTGTTTGACGCTGCAGCGTCAAACAAGCAGCGTCCAGATGTTCCAGCATAGTGGAGGGGATTTTATGAAATCCCGTCTCCACTATGCGTGGAAACCCGCACGCGGCGGCCCTGCGACTCCGGACATGCTGCGCGTCTTTTCAGAACGCAGCATGTCCGTACACCTTGCGGGGACGCAGCGTCCCCGCAAGGCATATCACAGGGCCCTATGGCGAGGGGTGCGATGATCCTGGATGTGTACTGTACACATCCGGCACCATCGCGTCCCATTAAGGGGGCGGGGCTTAGCGCCGAGCGGCTTCGCCGCTGCGGCGATCCCGCCGGCGAAACGGACCGTGGAGACGTACCCTTAGGCTATGTGCACACGGTGTTCTTGCAGTTTTTTTATGCAAATTTTCGGCTGTGTTTTACAGTACCAGCAGAGTCTATGGGATTTCAGAAATCTCATGCACACCGCTTGTTTTTTCCCCTCAGTATTTTGTGCATTACCTTGGTTTCTGCGGAATGCAGCTTGTCACTTTAAGCATTTCTCGCCTACTGAAAGCAATGAGTAGCACAAAAGCCGCTGAAAAAAAGCAGGTATCAGGTTTAGCTGCGTTTTTGGTGCCAGAACATGATGAAGTAGAATCAGATTATTTTGATTTTAGGCTAGTTTCACATTTGCGATTAAGTCCGCAGCGTATTGTCCGCAAACACATGCAAAAACGCATGCAAACGTCTGATAACGCAGCGTTTTTTATCCACATCAGCTTACACATGATGGTAAAAAAACGCAGCGTTTGCATGCGTTTATACATGTGTTTGCACTTTTTATGCGCATGCGTTTGATATTTCCAGGAGGGTGTGTCTTTAATGGGCATGTCTAAATCAGTTCCTGGACATGCGCAGTCCGAAGTACGCAAGCGCATCAAACGCATGTGTACGCAAAGACATGTATACGCATACGTTCCCATAGACTGTAATGCGTTTTTTTGCCACGTTCCTAGCGCTAACAATCGCATACGTTTCTAGGCGGCAAATTGACGCCTCTAAAATTACTACATGTAGCGTTTACCGCGCCAAGCCGCAGACGATGAAACGACGCATGCGTCGTCAAACGCGGTAAAACGCAACCAATCGCAGACACATGCGTCCCTAATGTTAAAGATAGGAAAACACAACGCATGCGGAAAATTGCAGAAGAAACGCTGCGGACACAACCGCAAATGTGAAACCGGCCTTATGCAATAAACTTTTATCAGCATGTACAAGAGACAAATGTACCATGAAAAATATACCAAAAACGGAACTAAAACTAAGCACAACCTGCTTTTTTGCAGCAAGTTTCTTGCTGCCAAGAGAGCAGGTTATGTCTGCGGAAAAAAACGCATCAAAAATGCAACATGTGAACATAGCCTTATCTCTATCTATCTATCTATCTATCTATCTATCTATCTATCTATCTATCTATCTATCTATCTATCTATCTACTACCCGGCTTCGCCCGGGTTAATGACTGCTGTTAGCAAAATAGAATGTGTTAACAAAAATTTATTCTGCACACAAAAACCACAAAACAAATAGCTAGAAATGTAATTATTAAAAGGCAAAAACTAAGCTAATAGAAGCATTTCTTAACATATATTAGCTTTGTTATACTGAGAATGTCTTTGTTGCCTATATTAACCAATCAGAGCTCAGATTAATTAACTGTAGCAAAATAGAAGCTGAGCTGTGATTGGTTGCTATTGGCAGCCTGATAAATCCCCAGCCAACAGTAAGCCCTCCCCCCTGGCAGTATATATTAGCTCACACATACACATAATAGACAGGTCATGTGACTGACGGCTGCCGTATTTCCTATATGGTACATTTGTTGTTCTTGTAGTTTGTCTGCTTATTAATCAGATTTTTATTTTTGAAGGATAATACCAGACTTCTGTGTGTTTTAGGGCGAGTTTCATGTGTCAAGTTGTGTGTGTTGAGTTGCGTGTGGCGACATGCATGTAGCGACTTTTGTGAGATGAGTTTTGTGTGGCGACATGCGTGTAGCAACTTTTTGTGTGTCGAGTTGCATGTGACAGGTTAGTGTAGCAAGTTGTGTGCAGCAAGATTTGTTCATGGCGAGTTTTGCGCGTGGCGAGTTTTATGTGTGGTGCGTTTTGAGTATGTGCAAGTTTTGTGTGAGGCAACTTTAGCATGTGTTGCAACTTTTGTACATGTGGCAATTTTTCTGTGTGTGCAAGTTTTGCATGAGGTGAGTTTTCCATGAGGTGAGTTTTGCACGTGTGGCGAGTTTTGCGTGAGCCTAGTTTTGCATATGGCGAGTTTTGCATGTAGCGAGTTTTGCGCGTGGCGAGTTTTGAGTGGTGACTTTTGTGTTTTGACTTATGTGGCGAGGTTGGTGTATGTGTGGTGAAATGTGTGCTGAGGGTGGTATATGTGTTCAAGCACGTGGTAGTGTGTGGCGCATTTTGTGTGTGTGTTCATATCCCCGTGTGTGGTGAGTATCCCATGTCGGGGCCCCACCTTAGCAACTGTACGGTATATACTCTTTGGCGCCATCGCTCTCATTCTTTAAGTCCCCATTGTTCACATCTGGCAGCTGTCAATTTTCCTCCAACACTTTTCCCTTCACTTTTTCCCCATTATGTAGATAGGGGCAAAATTGTTTGGTGAATTGGAACGCGCGGGGTTAAAATTTCACCTCACAACATAGCCTATGACGCTCTCGGGGTCCAGACGTGTGACTGTGCAAAATTTTGTGGCTGTAGCTGCGATGGTGCAGATGCCAATCCCGGACATACACACATACATACATACACACATTTAGCTTTATATATTAGATATACCTGTATGTAATCTCCTGTATATAGTATATACCTGTGTGTCATCTCACCTATATATAGTATATATCTGTGTGTCATCTCCTCCTGTATATAGTATATACCTGTATGTCATCTCCTCCTATACATAGCATAAACCTGTATGTCATCTCCTCCTGTATATACTATATACCTGTAGGTAATCTGTTCCTGTATATAGTATATACCTGTGTGTCATCTCCTCCTGTATATAGTATATACCTGTATGTCATCTCCTCCTGTATATAGTATATACCTGTGTGTCATCTCCCCTGTAAATAGTATATACCTGTGTGTCATCTCCTCCTGTATATAGTATATACCTGTATGTCATCTCCTCCTGTATATAGTATATACCTGTATGTCATCTCCTCCTGTATATACTTTATACCTGTGTGTCATCTCTCCTGTATATAGTATATGCCTGTGTGTCATCTCCTGTATATAGTATATACCTGTATGTCATCTCCTCCTGTGTATAGTATACACTCACCGGCCACTTTATTAGGTACACCATGCTAGTAACGGGTTGGACCCCCTTTTGCCTTCAGAACTGCCTCAATTCTTCGTGGCATAGATTCAACAAGGTGCTGGAAGCATTCCTCAGAGATTTTGGTCCATATTGACATGATGGCATCACACAGTTGCCGTATGTAATCTCCTGTATATAGTATATACCTGTGTGTCATCTCACCTATATATAGTATATATCTGTGTGTCATCTCCTCCTGTATATAGTATATACCTGTATGTCATCTCCTCCTATACATAGCATAAACCTGTATGTCATCCCCTCCTGTATATACTATATACCTGTAGGTAATCTGTTCCTGTATATAGTATATACCTGTGTGTCATCTCCTCCTGTATATAGTATATACCTGTATGTCATCTCCTGTATATAGTATATATCTGTGTGTCATCTCCTCCTGTATATAGTATATACCTGTGTGTCATCTCCCCTGTAAATAGTATATACCTGTGTGTCATCTCCTCCTGTATATAGTATATACCTGTATGTCATCTCCTCCTGTATATAGTATATACCTGTATGTCATCTCCTCCTGTATATACTTTATACCTGTGTGTCATCTCTCCTGTATATAGTATATGCCTGTGTGTCATCTCCCCTGTATATAGTATATGCCTGTGTGTCATCTCCCCTGTATATAGTATATGCCTGTGTGTCATCTCCTCCTGTATATAGTATATACCTGTGTGTCATCTCCTGTATATAGTATATACCTGTATGTCATCTCCTCCTGTGTATAGTATACACTCACCGGCCACTTTATTAGGTACACCATGCTAGTAACGGGTTGGACCCCCTTTTGCCTTCAGAACTGCCTCAATTCTTCGTGGCATAGATTCAACAAGGTGCTGGAAGCATTCCTCAGAGATTTTGGTCCATATTGACATGATGGCATCACACAGTTGCCGCAGATTTGTCGGCTGCACATCCCAAAGATGCTCCATACAAGGCAGGATGGATCCATGCTTTCATGTTGTTTACGCCAAATTCTGACCCTACCATCCGAATGTCGCAGCAGAAATCGAGACTCATCAGACCAAGCAACGTTTTTCCAATCTTCTACTGTCCAATTTCGATGAGCTTGTACAAATTGTAGCCTCAGTTTCCTGTTCTTAGCTGAAAGGAGTGGTACCCGGTGTGGTCTTCTGCTGCTGTAGCCCATCTGCCTCAAAGTTCGACGCACTGTGCGTTCAGAGATGCTCTTAGGCCTACCTTGGTTGTAACGGGTGGCGATTTGAGTCACTGTTGCCTTTCTATCAGCTCGAACCAGTCTGCCCATTCTCCTCTGACCTCTGGCATCAACAAGGCATTTCCGCCCACAGAACTGCCGCTCACTGGATTTTTTTTCTTTTTCGGACCATTCTCTGTAAACCCTAGAGATGGTTGTGCGTGAAAATCCCAGTAGATCAGCAGTTTCTGAAATACTCAGACCAGCCCTTCTGGCACCAACAACCATGCCACGTTCAAAGGCACTCAAATCACCTTTCTTCCCCATACTGATGCTCGGTTTGAACTGCAGGAGATTGTCTTGACCGTGTCTACATGCCTAAATGCACTGAGTTGCCGCCATGTGATTGGCTGATTAGAAATTAAGTGTTAACAAGAAGTTGGACAAGTGTACCTAATAAAGTGGCCGGTGAGTGTATATCTGTATGTCATCTCCTCCTGTATTAGACCTCGTTCACACGTTATTTGGTCAGTATTTTTACCTCAGTATTTGTAAGCTAAATTGGCAGCCTGATAAATCCCCAGCCTACAGGAAGCCCACCCCCTGGCAGTATATATTAGCTCACACATACACATAATAGACTGGTCATGTGACTGACAGCTGCCGGATTCCTATATGGTACATTTGTTGCTCTTGTAGTTTGTCTGCTTATTAATCAGATTTTTATTTTTGAAGGATAATACCAGACTTGTGTGTGTTTTAGGGCGAGTTTCGTGTGTCAAGTTGTGTGTGTTGAGTTGCGTGTGGCGACATGCATGTAGCGACTTTTGTGAGATGAGTTTTGTGTGGCGACATGCGTGTAGCAACTTTTTGTGTCGAGTTGCATGTGACAGGTTAGTGTAGCAAGTTGTGTGCAGCAAGTTTTGCGCATGGCGAGTTTTGCGCGTGGCGAGTTTTATGTGTGGTGCCTTTTGAGTATGTGCAAGTTTTGTGTGAGGCAACTTTTGCATGTGTTGCAACTTTTGTGCATGTGGCAATTTTTCCGCGTGTGCAAGTTTTCCGTGTGGCGAGTTTTCCATGTGGCGAGTTTTGCACATGTGGCGAATTTTGCATGTGGAGAGTTTTGCGCGTGGCGAGTTTTGAGCGGCGACTTTTGTGTTTCGACTTTGATGTGGCGAGGATGGTGTATGTGTGGGGAAATGTGCGCTGACGGTGGTATATGTGTTCGAGCACGTGGTAGTGTGTGGCGCATTTTGTGTGTGTGTTCATATCCCCGTGGTGGTGTGGTGAGTATCCCATGTCGGGGCCCCACCTTAGCAACTGTACAGTATATACTCTTTGGCGCCATCGCTGTCATTCTTTAAGTCCCCCTTGTTCACATCTGGCAGCTGTTAATTTGCCTCCAACACTTTTCCTTTCATTTTTTCCCCATTATGTAGATAGGGGCAAAATTGTTTGGTGAATTGGAAAGCGCGGGGTTAAAATTTCACCTCACAACATAGCTTTGACGCTCTCGGAGTCCAGACGTGTGACTGTGCAAAATTTTGTGGCTGTAGCTGCGACGGTTCAGATGCCAATCCCGGACATACACACACACATACATGCATACATACACACATACACACATTCAGCTTTATATATTAGATATACCTGTATGTAATCTCCTGTATATAGTATATACCTGTGTGTCTTCTCACCTATATATAGTATATATCTGTGTGTCATCTCCTCCTGTATATAGTATATACCTGTATGTCATCTCCTCCTATACATAGCATATACCTGTATGTCATCTCCTCCTGTATATACTATATACCTGTAGGTAATCTGTTCCTGTATATAGTATATACCTGTGTGTCATCTGCTCCTGTATATAGTATATACCTGTATGTCATCTCCTCCTGTATGTAGTATGTACCTGTATGTCATCTCCTCCTGTATATAGTATATACCTGTGTGTCATCTCCCCTGTAAATAGTATATACCTGTGTGTCATCTCCTCCTGTATATAGTATATACCTGTATGTCATCTCCTCCTGTATATACTTTATACCTGTGTGTCATCTCTCCTGTATATAGTATATGCCTGTGTGTCATCTCCCCTGTATATAGTATATACCTGTGTGTCATCTCTCCTGTATATAGTATATATCTGTGTGTCATCTCCTCCTGTATATAGTATATACCTGTGTGTCATCTCCTCCTGTATATAGTATATACCTGTATGTCATCTCCTCCTGTATATAGTATATATCTGTATGTCATCTCCTCCTGTATTAGACCTCGTTCACACGTTATTTGGTCAGTATTTTTACCTCAGTATTTGTAAGCTAAATTGGCAACCTGATAAATCCCCAGCCTACAGGAAGCCCACCCCCTGGCAGTATATATTAGCTCACACATACACATAATAGACTGGTCATGTGACTGACAGCTGCCGGATTCCTATATGGTACATTTGTTGCTCATGTAGTTTGTCTGCTTATTAATCAGATTTTTTTTTTTTTGAAGGATAATACCAGACTTGTGTGTGTTTTAGGGCGAGTTTCGTGTGTCAAGTTGTGTGTGTTGAGTTGCGTGTGGCGACATGCATGTAGCGACTTTTGTGAGATGAGTTTTGTGTGGCGACATGCGTGTAGCAACTTTTTGTGTGTCGAGTTGCATGTGACAGGTTAGTGTAGCAAGTTGTGTGCAGCAAGTTTTGCGCATGGCGAGTTTTGCGCGTGGCGAGTTTTATGTGTGGTGCCTTTTGAGTATGTGAAAGTTTTGTGTGAGGCAAATTTTGCATGTGTTGCAACTTTTGTGCATGTGGCAATTTTTCCGCGTGTGCAAGTTTTGCGTGTGGCGAGTTTTCCATGTGGCGAGTTTTGCACGTGTGGCGAGTTTCGCATGTGGAGAGTTTTGCGCGTGGCGAGTTTTGAGCGGCGACTTTTGTGTTTCAACTTTGATGTGGCGAGGTTGGTGTATGTGTGGGGAAATGTGCGCTGACGGTGGTATATGTGTTCGAGCACGTGGTAGTGTGTGGCGCATTTTGTGTGTGTGTTCATATCCCCGTGGTGGTGTGGTGAGTATCCCATGTTGGGGCCCCACCTTAGCAACTGTACAGTATATACTCTTTGGCGCCATCGCTGTCATTCTTTAAGTCCCCCTTGTTCACATCTGGCAGCTGTTAATTTGCCTCCAACACTTTTCCTTTCATTTTTTCCCCATTATGTAGATAGGGGCAAAATTGTTTGGTGAATTGGAAAGCGCGGGGTTAAAATTTCACCTCACAACATAGCTTTGACGCTCTCGGGGTCCAGACGTGTGACTGTGCAAAATTTTGTGGCTGTAGCTGCGACGGTTCAGATGCCAATCCTGGACATACACACACACATACATACATACATACACACATACACACATTCAGCTTTATATATTAGATTAAATAAAAGAGGATAAGGCTATGTTCACACGTTGCATTTTTGACCCCATGAGGAGTAGCGGAAGAGTTCAGCTGTGAAGCCTGAGGAATTCTGAATGCAGCTCTGGACAGTAGTCTGGTGTATAAGGTATAGTCCGTACATCTGTACTATGGCAATGTGCAGCAGTATATTTAGTATTTTGTATATTCTATCATTGAGCTGTAAATATAGGGTGCAGAGGTTAAATAAAGGAGCATATGTGTTAAAAAAAAACCTGTTAGTGCACATTGCTTGGGCTTGTTCTGCTTTCTGAAAACCAGTATGTCAGCACCCATGGATTTCCCCTCTAGTAAAATCATTTTAAACACTTTGAAGCCTTTATTCGGTAACCACATGACTGACACCTCCCCAATTTGGAGCAGTATTTCGGCTCCTATATGCCTGTTTGTAGAGGTCTGCGGGGATGTACCAGCCGCATTGCCAGGGGTAACTGACAGACACAGGTCTGACCCCGCAGACAGCGCTTGTTAGGAGCCTTGGACACAAAGGTTTGTTCCTATTGTTTTATTATTCTTATCATGAGATAGTAGGCTTAATCAGGTGCACGCTGTTCCTGCAATTGACCCCTGGCGCGGGAATGCCCTCTGGGCAGCTCCTAACACTGAAGTGCCCTCATTCCTTTGCAATAAACCCTTTCCCATCATCTCCTGTGTGATACCTGTAGTGTTTTGTCAGGAGAACGCTATAGCCATCACTCGAGAATAGAAGCGATGTTTTCTGGGTGACTAGTACTTCATTCAAGAGTGCATTTACTCTACATGATGCTCAGCGTTAAACGGCTGCCAAACCAAAGCGTCATTTAACCTGAGGAACAAACATTTTGCTTGTTTGTCGGGTGATTGACAGCCTGCTTAGACTGCACAATAATTATGAAACAAGTATTCCTAGAAACACTCGTTCACAGTAATCTTGTAGTGTAAGGAGATCTGTTAGCAGGTTTTTGCTATAGAATTGGAGAGCTGTCTGATTCCAGTCATGTATCACTTATTGGGCTGCTTGATGCAGTTTTGATAGAGCTGTAGATGTAGCAGTGGTCAGAATGCAGAGCTGTGATAACGCCGATCACACCACTGATTGGCAGCTTCCTCTGTACATTGTCAGAAAGCAGCTAATTAGTGATGGCACGGGGTTATACAGATTAGCTGGACTGGCTTTCACGTGACTCCTAGTCTAGCAATTATAATCTCCTGATAATAAAACACTGATTGTAGTGTAACCACAGCAAGCTGCTGAGTAAGGCTACTTTCACACTAGCGTAGTTTGGCCTCCGTCGCTATGCGTCGTTTTGGAGAAAAAACGCATCCTGCAAAAGTGCTTGCAGGATGCGTTTTTTCTCCATTGACTTGCATTAGCGACGCATTAGCGACGTGCGACGGATGCGTCGTGTTTTGGCGGACCGTCGGCACAAAAAAACGCTACATGTAATGTTTTTTTTGTGCGACGTGTCCGCCATTTCCGACCGCGCATGCGCGGCCGGAACTCCGCCCCCTCCTCCCCGGACCTTACAATGGGGCAGCGGATGCGTTGAAAAACTGCATCCGCTGCCCCCGTTGTGCGACGCTTTCAACGCTAGCGTCGTTGCGTCGCATTGTGACGTGCAGTGCACGACGCTAGTGTGAAAGTAGCCTTAGTGACATCCCTGGAATCAGGCTCCCTGCCCTAACATTATGCTTTTCTCAGATTAACAAATTAAATAGCAAAAACCTGATGACAGATTCCCTTTGCATAAGAACTAGATTAAAATGTCAATTACACAGTGATGTTATTAATAAGTGTAAAGAATTGTTTGTTTGTGCTGGGTTCCAAATCCCTTACCTAGCACTGTTAGCAGGTTTGCAGATTCCTTACTGACTGACTCCTTTTTTTGGAAGGTATGTCAATTTGATTTCCTGCAGAAGGGTGAGGGCTGATAACTTGTGGAGACCCCCAGCCTATAACTAGTCTAATATCACAGGCCAGGCAATACTGCTTCAAAATGGTATACAAATTATCTCTCATCCAGATCCAAACCTCTAGTGCTATCTGTTGGAGTTAGCTACCCTGTACCATGTTTCAAAGTTCTTGCCCCTTATCACTGACTGGCTATATAAGAAAATGCATATTCATATTTATTGTGTTTACCCAACAGAAACAAATTTATAAATAAAGTTTTTTCAAAGCTAAGCAGGTCATCAAGCTGTAAGTGTAAAAAATAAAGTAGTTATGCTTTAAACATGAGAAACCAAAAAAGACAATCAATATAATACATTACCATAATTCACAAAAAACGAAAGTAAAAAACACAAGTAACCTTCGCTAATTGGTGAAAAAATGCTGCATTGTGGGAACTTGGCCTAAGGCCTCATTCACACGTTAGTCCCTTTTTCTCACATACATAAAAAAAAGAGCAAACTGAGTTTCATCAGTTTCTTTTTCACTGACGCAGAATAGAATAGTTTCTCCACCTTCTCCTACTTATCCTATCAGTCAGTGAAAAATGGACAACACTGATGGTGCCTGAATGCTGTCATTTTTTTCACTGACCCATAGACTTGCGTTGCTGATTTTGATCTGACACTTGGATCAGTATTGGAGAAGTCGTAGATATTTTGCACGAACCACTAGGTCCAAGGAAAAAATCTGACGCGAACAGCCCCATAGATGGTCATAGGAACAAGTGCTATCTGTGACAGAAAGGATAGCACTAGTACATGAAATATCAATGTGTGAGTGAGCCCTAAGACCCCTGCAGCAGCTGGCGGTCCCCACAAGGAGATAAGCACCCCTTAACCCCAAGAGATCCACGTACACCATACTGGTAGAGAGAACTAAGCACATTACAGTAGATGAGACACAGAAAATCTCTTGTGGTTAGACTTCCTGTTAGACATTTACATACTCTCCAATAGTTTCATTTTCTTGTGAAGCAGTGAAATAGACAGCTTCTAGATTAGTGGATGAGTGTACACACTAAATATATAGAAAAATCCTACTTTCCCTCACACATTGATTTTGATGGCAGACCATTCTGCATGTAAGAGCTGTCCAATGCTAAACATGGATCGGCCCCATTGATTTGATTTACTCTGCTCATGGATCTGTGGCTTGTCAAACTTGGTTATCTTAGGCTTCTTTTACACATACCGGGTTTTTACGGGCCTTTTTTGCAGGCCGTATCGATGCAATTTTCACGGTCTGCTGCAATAACGGACCTCAAAAAACTTGCGGATCGCCATTTTTCAGGTTTCCAATACTATAGAAATAGTATTGGAAAAAAAAAAACCGGTGTTCCGCAAAACCGGAAGTCACAGTGCACCGCAAAAACAAGCTTCTCTGGCCGTGTCCGTAAGCCGTGAAAAAGATCGAGCAGGCTTGATCTTTTTTCACTGCCATACTGCGCACTGTGAAATTATTGCGGCCCCATGGAAATCTATTGGTCCGCAAAAACAGGCCGCAAAACATCGGTATGTGTAAAAAAAAAAAAAAAAAGCCTAAGGCTTTCATTGAAATTATGCCATGGATTATGTATATATGGCATGTATGTAGAGGGCCTTTCATGCTGATTAAATCCATACTTTGGTGGTAGAAATCTGTTTTGCAGTTTTTGAGAAGTCCAGTTTTCAAATGGCATGCAGTGATGTACCCCAAGGTGTTTGCGGCTCATTGGCATTCAGTTTCAGAGCTGGATATCTCCTGGCCTTCCTCTCTATTAGCAGTCTGCTGCCTGCCTCTTGTGTCTGATTGACAGGTCACTATTGTTTCAGTGGCCTGCTTTCCCTTTCCAGATTTCTCACCAGTGGCATCAGTGACCGGAGCACTGCATGTGCAGTAAGGTCATGACATCACAAGACCGAGGGTATCGGGCTTTGCACTTTTAGCTCATTTGCATGTGATTTCAATCCTGGATTTCTCAGAAACTGCAAAATCGATTTCTGCAATCAAGATTTGGCATACATGCCATTAGTTTGAGGTATAAAATTAGAGGGACATGGCAACACTTCCCGTTGTACAGGAAAGTTGCCACTATCCTGAATCAATATATGTTGGCTAGAGTCGTAATTTCGGGTTTAATGAAGCACCACTCCACTGTTTTTTTGTTTTTTTTGCAGTGCTGGAGTGGTGTTGCTAATCTAAGTTCCCTGCCCGTAGTCTTATACTCACCAGTCGCTCTCTTAGGCCGGCGTCACACTTAACGTATGAAAAATCGGTCCCATTCTCTCGCCCGAGAATCGCATCAATGTTCTTCGTATGTTGATTTCTATATAATCCGTTTACAATGCAATTTCCTCGCATCTAAGTATCCGCATGACATGCGTATGGCTTTACATTTCGCACTGCTTTTCCTCATTGAATTTAATGACTCAATGGGCTGAAATGAGAAAAATGTCCATATGGTGTCCATAGACTTCCATTGGCGAGACTCGGCCGATATACGCATAAAATCGCAGCATGCTGCAATTCCACTCGCACATAGAATACGCCCGAGAAAAAAACGGTGATGGGAGCTGCCCCATAGATTAACACTGGTCCGAGTGCTATGCAATGTTTTCTCGCATAGCACCCGTCCGTAATATACGCTAATGTGACTCCAGTCTTAAAGGGAACCTGTCACCCCCAAATTCGAAGATGAGAACCTCTTTTCTCATCTTTCAGGATACATCAGGGGCTTATCTACAGCATTACATTACAGAATGCTGTAGATAAGCCCCTGATGCCGGTGGGCTTACCTCATCTTTGATTTTGGGGGTGACAAGTTCCCTTTAAGCTGTTATCAGCCGGTCGTCTTCTGCAGGTTGTGATCTGCCGGATGGCTCCAGTGTTTGCCGGATGATCTATAAATCACAACTCAATGTAAGTCTTTGAAAGGCAGAATGGAGCTCTTATAGACTTACGTTGAGAGATTGTGACCATTACCTCGTACTTCCGGTCAGTCAAAAGTTGCCATCACACAATGGCAGTGTGGGACTGGACCATTTTTGGGAAGAGCTGAAGACTGTGGCTGGTAAGTATAGTTACAGAGTCAGGGAACTTACGGTAGATTAGTTGCACCTCTCCAGCACTGAAATGAAGACTGCTGGAGAGGTGCTTTAAGGCCATGTGTACACGCTGCGGATTCCATTGCGGAATTTTCTGCAGTGGATTTGATAAATCCGCAGTGCAAAACCGCTGTGGTTTTTACTGCGGATTTATCGCGGTTTCTATTGCGGTTTCCGCTGAGGGTTTACACCTGCAGTTTTCTATTGGAGCAGGTGTAAACCGGCAGCGGAATCCGCTCAAAGAATTGACATGCTGCGAAATATAAACCGCTGCGTTTCCCCGCGTTTTTTTCCGTAGCATGTGCACTGTGGATTTCGTTTCCCATGGGTTTACATTGTGCTATAAACTCATGGGAAACCGCTGCGGACCTGCAGCTGCGGAAACGCTGCGGTTCCGCAGCAAAATCCGCAGCGTGTGCATATACCCTAAGGGTTTTTCTTGCAAAATGAGCATAAAGCTATGTTCACAGTGATTTATTTTTTTTTTTTTCAACCTTATTTTTTTATATAGAAACTCCAAAGACCACAAGGGCTTTAAAAACCATGAGTTTTGATTGGTGAATTTCTGCTCCAAAAACTCACTATGAACATACCCTACAATGCTAAAAAAGCAAATAAACCCCATACTGCGAAAAAGTTTTGACATGATATACATAGATTCTCTGTGCACTGTGTGATGTCACATTTCTAATTCCCCAACCTTTTTTAAAGTTTTTTTTTTCCATATTTAAAGGAATGCACCCAGTTCTGCTGGAAGGTGGGGAACCTGCACTGACAGTAATGTGGTTGCAAGCAATGATCTGCTGCTTTTCACCTACTCTACAGGAAGCTGTATTACGTGTTGTGTTTTGTCACTGCTAGATTGCATAGTTATTTTATTGATATGAATCTGGGAGGAGTGAGAGCAGTTATAAAGAACCTATCAGGTCCCCCAAGCCACCACCATAACACTCTAGAGTTTTCTTTCTGCATTCCAATAATGTCCTTGTTGTCCAAGGCCAACCTTTATATTTGTGCCAAACCAAATTTTACATTGCCAATCACCGTATGCAAATGACCCAGGACTAGTTGGGTGGGACATTGCTTCCTCCAAACTAGTTGACCTCATGACCTGTAAATATACCCCCAGGTGGGCCATTTATATGGATACACCTAAATAAAATGGGAACGGTTGGTGACATCAACTTCCTGCTTGTGGCACATTAGTATATGGAAGGGAGAAAACTTTTCCTGATGGGTGGTGACCGTGGCGGCCATTTTGAAGTTGGCCATTTTGGATCCAACTTTATTTTTCCCAATGGGAAGAGGGTCATGTGACACATCAAACTTATTGAGAATTTCACAAGAAAAACAATGGTGTGCTTGGTTGTAACGTAACTGAATTTTTTCATGAGTTATTTACAAGTTTATGACCACTTGTACAATGTGTTAAAAGTGCTGCCCATTGTGTTGAATTGTCAATGCAACCCTCTTCTCCTACTCTTGACACACTGATAGCAACACCGCAGAAGAAATGCTAGCACAGGCTTCCAGTATCCGTTGTTTCAGATGCTGCACATCTCGTATCTTCACAGCATAGACAGTTGCCTTCAGATGACCCGAAAGATAAAAGTCTAAGGTGCACCACCACATTATGGGTGTCAGGTCCGAGCATTCCTACATGAACAGTTTCCTGGAAAGTGGATTGGTCGTCGTGGGCCAGTTGAATGGCCACCAAGGTCTCCCGATCTGACCCCCTTAGACTTACCTCTGGGGTCATCTGAAGGCAATTGTCTGTGCTGTGAAGATACGAGATGTGCAGCATCTGAAATAACGAATACTGGAAGCCTGTGCTAGCATTTCTTCTGGCCCACCATGTATAATGAATGGAGAATTTCAGAACCCCAACCTATTTAGGGAATACCCCCTAAACCGTGCACAGGGTGCTTCTAGTCTCACAGTTAAGATGAATCACTGAATTGGAATTGTTAATTACATTTTCTATATATTTTTTAGCAAAAATGTCTGAAAACTCAAGTGATAGTGAATCATCGTGTGGATGGACTCTTATCAACCATGAGGTAAATGATTGTCCTCTATGCTGTCATTACTGTTAACCTTCTTAACCTGTGACACGAACTTAGTCTAGACCAGTGTTTCCCAAGCTCCAGTCCTTACGGCCCCCCCAACAGATAAGGTTTCAGGATGTCCTTGGGATCGCAGAGGTGAGAGAACCTCCACAGTTTCTGATGCTTTGATATTAATTCCTTACCCTGTCCAATACTAAGGGAATCCTGAAAACCTGATATATGGGGGCAGTGAGGACTGGAGTTTGGGAAACACTGGTCTAGACAAAGCCATGCTAAAGACTAATGGGCCTGATTCCATGTACAGTACCTTCTGATATCCATGCCGCTGAAGGCTGGCAAACAGACTGCAGGTATATCGTGATTTGAAGCCCCTTGCATGCAATCTGTTTTTGTTTTACAGTAATGAAGACAAATTCCCTAATAAAGTGTTTATCACAGTTTCATGCCTTTCCCTTCTGGATAAAGTTATTAAAAAGTTAAAATGTAGTTACTCTTTAAAACAGTGTTTCCAGGGATATATTCATTATATCTTCCAATTACTGATCTTGCTATTACTTTGGCACATGACATTGTTTTATCTCACATTTTGTTATGTTGGATCTGATGGCATTAACGTGACAAGTACTAAATCGCCATGGTAGCCCTACTGCTGGCATATAGTACCGCTCTGGAGTATTCCTGACCCCCGCACACAGCCAGCCCATAGCGAGCAGCGCGTGCCCACAGCCTACATGAATTATTGAGCCGATGAGCTGTTTTTAGATCCTATGTCATTTGTAGCTCAGTTACCATTGAAAGGGATTTTGCACCTTCAGGGTGAGGTCTTTCTTTAATCATTCAACGTGATTACCATGGTGTCCAACAGAGGTTCAGTGATGTATAATTATTAGTGATGAGCGAGTGTACTCATTGCTCGGGTTTTCCCAAGCACGCTCGGGTGGTCTCTGAGAATTTATGACTGCTCGGAGATTAAGTTTTCATCGCCTCAGCAGCATGATTTACAGCTACTAGCCTGCTTGATTACATGTGGGGATTCCCTAGCAACCAGGCAACCCCCACATGTACTCAGCCTGGCTAATAGCTGTAAATCATTCAGCTGCCGTGAGGAAAACTAAATCTCCGAGCACTAACAAATACTCGGAGGTCACCCGAGCGTGCTCAGGAAAACCCGAGCAATGAGTACACTCGCTCATCACTAATAATTATATCTAATGTACTGGTAGGGAAGAAGAAATGGAATTCACAGGTATTCCTGCCAGTGTGGGCACACAATCTAAATATTCTAGAATATCCTCTTACAGATATTTCCTGGCTAACGTGAATAATCCTCTCTGTAGAAGAGGGGCAGGGGGCTGACTGTTTCCTGACCTGAAGAATAGTAGATTGCTTACTAGTGGTTTTGATCATTTATCCTGACCATTTCATGGTGTGTTGTGACTAAAGTCTTCACACTACTGTATTGAAAGTGCAAAAAACCCTCTGATTTGTTCAGATGTCTGCTAATCTATTAATTCTGTTTGCATTAGGGCTCGGACATAGAGACCCTACACTCTGAAATCGGGCCAGGCCCAAACCTCACTTTACAACACAGTTCTTTGTTTGCTGAAAACATGCAGCCAGATTCAACAGACGAATTGGCAGGTAATAAATTAAATGCTTGGTATTTTATGCCGGTAACATCTTCTAACCCAAGTACCTACTGACACTATGTATTCAATGCAGATGTCTGCAATAAGGAGGCTACAGTGTCAAGTGTGGAAGATCTGCCCTCTACTTCAGAAGATCATCAGAGAGCCGAAGAGGTACTGCGTTATCCACATGTTCGTATTCAATCAAAATCTGATCATGGATCTTTATGATGATGATCAGATCACCTGTATGTAGCAGAATTACTCACTTGCTATGAGACCAACCACCAGGTGGCGCTCATAGCAAGCTGGCAGTGACAACCATATAGGTCTCCAGGAGACCTCTGGTTGTCATGCCAACCCATCAGTGACCCGCGATCACGTGACAGGGTCATCGGTGGGCGGATTTCCAGCACGATCGCCGGAAATGCATTTTAAATGCCGCTGTCAGCGTTTGACAGCGGCATTTAACGGGTTAACAGCCGTGGGTGCATCGTGATTCCACCCGTGGCTGTTAGGGCACATGTTAGCTGTTCAAAACAGCTGATATGTGCCGGGAAAGATGTAGGCTCACCGACGGAACCCACATCAAAGAGAGGGAGTCCAACATTGGTTTAAATGTATGCCTGATGTCGGAAAGGGGTTAAAAAAGCAGTCAAATCAAAATGTGTATTCTCTTAATATATTGCAATCATCATACTATATGGCATTTTGCCCTTCTACCTAATTCTTCTCTTTTCCATTAGGTCTATTACATCACATGATTAAAAACTGACTAGCTGAATCCATCTAAGCTCTATGTAGAAATAGGAGGTCAGTTTTCCCTGTATGACTCATGAGTCTCTGCAAAAGTCCCTGGTGGGGGGGTGGGGGAAATGTGGGAGCAGCTGGGTCAGGAGGTGGAGAGGGGAATGATAAATGCAGGGACCAGAGACTTCCTGTTTCTACATAGAGCAGAGAAAAGAGAAGAATTAGCTGGGTAGAAAGAAAAAATGAGCAATTGTATGTACACTGTGCTATATAGTATGATTACTGCAGTATATTGAGGATAAAAACTTTGTTGGGGGTGCTTTAAGTGTGTCACTTACAGTGAACCTGTCACCAGGTTTGGCCAATATGAGATACAGCCACCACCTTTCAGGCCTGATATACAGCATTCTATAATAGACACCCCTCGGACTGGACCGCCCCGCAGAGGAGTATAATAAAAGCTCTTTATATTCTCTTACAGGTCGGGTTGGGGGCAGATGTACAGCATTATAGAATTCTGTATATCGGGCCTGAAAGGTGATGGCTGTATCTCATATCAGCCAAACCTGGTGACGGGTTCCCTGTAAGGGGGTTGACTGCTTTCTCTTAGTGCATTGTATGGACAGAAGTGCTGGTCAGTGTGTGAATAAAGCTGCACTAACAAGACAAAGTGACCAACCTCTTTATCAGCTGGAGTCTAGCATTGCAGATGTAGTCACTTTTAGGTTGCTGGCAAGCTTGGATTGGCTGAAGTATGTTCGTTCTTGCACTGTATTTTATTAACCTTGGGTCTTTGGCTGGCCATATGCTGCAGACTTTAAACAGCTGAGGAAAAAATATTGATTCAGACCATATTCTGCTGCTAATGCCAGCCTGGCATGGACATCTGTACAAAACTTGATCATCTGTTAGACTTTTTCAGTTGATGTTGGATGTAGATCAGAGTAGTAAGTGGAGTGTTTTTTACCAACGGACAAGTGATCACAAGTTCAATTTCACTACAATAGGACTTTAAAAAATATGGCATGTGTGGGTAAATGTGTCTATGTATATAACACACACATGTATATGTATGTATATTGCCTTTTAAAAGATTGGCCACACCTTGTCAAAATTATGGTTATTGTGAACAGTTAAGCAAGTTGAAAATAAAATGATTTCTGAAAAGCCTCAAGTTAAAGATGACACATTTACTTTGTATTATAGGCACAAAAAAAATAAATATATAATATATTTTCATCTTTTACATTTTTACCCATTCATGACCGGAGATATTTTCATTTTTGCGTTTTAGTTTTTTGCTCCCCTTCTTCCCACGGCCATAACTTTTTTTATTTTTTGGTCAATATGGCCTTGTGAGGGTTTGTTTTTTGTGAGACGAGTTGTACTTTTGAACGACACCATTGGTTTTAACATATCGTGTACTGAAAAACGGGAAAATAAATTCCAAGTGCGGTGAATTTGCAAAAAAAAGTGCAGTTCCACAATTGTTTTTTGTTTTGCTCTTTTACTATATTCACTAGATGCTAAGACTGACCTGCCATTATGATTCTCCAGGTCATTACGAATTCATAAACACCAAATATGCCTAGATTCTTTTTTTATTTAAGCGGTGAAAAAAAATTCCAAAATTTGTTTAAAAAAAAAAAAAATCGCCATTTTCCGATACCCGTAACGTCTCCATTTTTCGTGATCTGGGGTTGGGTCAGGGCTTATTTATTCAGTCACCATGACAGTACTAACGAGAGAGGGGATCCGCCCTTCAGCCCTTCAGGGACAGGAAACCTACAGAGATAAAAGGGCGGCACCTCTCTCCCGCATCAGTTGGTTTCCTGTCCCTGACAGGGGACCCTGCAGACATACCTTAAGAAGAAAGGTGAAGATAGAAGACTGTGCCCAGACCCGGCAGACCGATTCAGGAGGCGGGAGCTCCCCTTCCTCGGTGTTGTTCGGAGTCCTGGAGTTGCCACACCACAGAGCTGTGTGGGGTAGGCAGCAGCAGGAAAAAGCAGCCTTCAGGGGGAGTGCTGACTTTGGGTGTCCCATCGCCGCAGGTACAGGTGTGTATAATATGGGAGGCCCTGTCTTCCGGGACTCTGT
Organism: Ranitomeya variabilis; assembly: GCF_051348905.1. NCBI lineage: Eukaryota > Metazoa > Chordata > Amphibia > Anura > Dendrobatidae > Ranitomeya > Ranitomeya variabilis. The sequence goes on along the minus strand of NC_135236.1, from coordinate 217,106,113 downwards.
GGCGGAGCTGGCGTCCTCTTCCGGTCGGACCGGGTGTGTATCGCACGTGTGGTGGCGTGGTCGGCGTTCCGGACACAGCAGAAATGACGCACGGGAAGGGGCGGGCCTGGTGAGTGTCAGCTGGCGAGGACTGATGATGCTTGGCGCATGCGCAGTTGGGTCGCGGCGGTAAATATGGCGGTGCCCTGTAGAGCGCAACGGGGGAATACGGGAGCTTGGCGGTTCCTGGGCAGGTGGAACTATTAGGGGTGACACGCGGCACAGCAGGTGGGGATGGTACCGATGGAGATGCGGTCTTGTGGGGGAGGGGCCTCCCATGTGCTATGTACCAGGCAGTTCACTTGGATTGGCCTGCTGACCCCATCCGGGGGAGGTACCTGAGGGGGACCAGGCTATTTAAGAGATCCCTATGGGCTACTACAGGCTTCTTATCCACATTGGAAAATGGAGTCTCAGGAGCAAGGTGCACTGCAGCAATCGGCAGAGCAGCAGTCTCGTTCCTTGGAGGAGCCCCAAGTGTCGGCTAACCAGCGAAGGTCCAGTGGCAGTAGTCACCCGGAAAGGGAAAGGACCAGTCAGAAACTTAAGCCTGGTAGATCCTCAAGCCGTAAACATGACGCACCTTCTGTGAAGGACCCCCCACAGTCTACAGTACCACTCAATTACTTTCTAGGGGTAAGTGATGGTGATGTGTGTCTCCTGGTGATGTGTGTCTCCCCTTATGTTCCCTCTCTCCTTATTTGTCAGGGAAAGAAACGGTCCACTAAGACTAAACATAGACAATGTGCTGAATGTGGAGTCCCTTTACCGGACAACCACATAAAGAAGCTATGGGGACTTTGTATTCAGCATTTGATAGCGGAGGAGATGCCAGACTTTGTTACCAGCCTGAGACGGATGGTCAGGCAGGAGGTCAGAGGTTCGGTCAAATCCCTTTCTCAGGATAGAGAAATTAGAGGAAGAGAGCCCAGATCCCTGGATGGGTCTAGCTACAAGCACCCTTAGAGTCCATGTGTCAGCTTTAGGGGCATTATACAATTGTAATTTAGCTAACAATTACTGGATTGCTAGATTTATCAAAGCAGCGGCTAGGTCGAGACCCATTGTTAAGAAAAAACTAGCCCCGTGGGACTTAAACTTGGTACTTACAGCTTTAACTGAAGCCCCCTTTGAGCCTATTGAATCTGCTCCTATAAAAGTCCTGTTCTTTAAAACAGCTCTTTTGGTCGCTCTCACATCAGCAAGAAGAGTTAGTGACTTACAAGCCCTCTCTGGACAGCCTCCATACATTCAGTTTAGAGACGATAGAGTAGTCTTAAGAACTGATCCTCTTTACCTTCCTAAGGTAGCGTCAAAGTTCCACAGACTTCAAGTGCTAAATTTCCCCACTTTTTGTCCTAATCCTAAAAATCAAAAAGAACTCAAACTCCATTCATTAGATGTTAAGAGATGTCTGCTCAGATATATAACTTTAACAGACCCTTGGAAAAAAGATGGTTCTTTGTTCTTATCCTTTCAGAGAGTCAGGAGAGGGTTTAGGGTGTCCAAAAACACCTTAGGTAGATGGATTAGGGAAGGGATATCTTTGGCTTACTCAGCAGGTGGCCTAGAAGTCCTGGAAGGTATAACAGCTCATTCCCCTCGAGCCATGGCGACGTCCTGGGCGGAAAGGTCACAGGTGTCGATTGAGGATATATGTAAGGCGGCCACATGGTCATCTTCATCTACTTTCTTTAAGCATTGTAGATTAGATCTGGGTGGCTCCTCCGATCTCACGTTTGGTAGAAGGGTGCTGGAAGCAGTAGTCCCTCCCTGAGACTCTTTTTCTCTGTAAAACTCTCGTTAGTGCTGTCATGGCGACTGAATAAATACTCAAGCTACTTACCGGTAGCGGTGTTTTTCAGGAGCCCATGACAGCACTCCTATATTCCCTCCCTTCATACTGGTTTGGCTTATCACCACTTGTCTATATAAAATTTTAAGTTTAATCACAGGGTGGAATGTATAAATTACTTATGTGCTACTAACCAAGGAGGTCCTCTCATGCTCTGTAATCCAACTGATGCGGGAGAGAGTTGCCGCCCTTTTATCTCTGTAGGTTTCCTGTCCCTGAAGGGCGGATCCCCTCTCTTGTTAGTGCTGTCATGGCCTCCTGAAAAACACCGCTACCGGTAAGTAGCTTGAGTATTTTGCGTGCGTGCCAAGCTGACGCTTTTACAGATACCATTTTGGTGCAGATACGATCTTTTGATCGCCAGTTATTGCATTTTAATTCAATGTAGCAGTGACGAAAAAAAAATGTAATTCTGGCATTTTGACTTTTTTTCTCGTTACGCCGTTTAGCGATCCGGATAATTATTTTTATTTTGATAGATCGGGTGATTCTGAAGGCAGTGATAACAAATTTTTTTTTTATTTTGAATGGGGCAAAGGGCGGTTGATTTGAACGTTTTATATTTTTTTTTATATTTTTAACCCCTTCACCCCCAAGGGTGGTTTGCACGTTAATGACCGGGCCAATTTTTACAATTCTGACCACTGTCCCTTTATGAGGCTATAACTCTGGAACGCTTTGACGGATCTTGGCGATTCTGACATTGTTTTCTCGTGACATATTGTACTTCATGTTAAAGGTAAAATTTATTCGATATAACTTGCGTTTATTTGTGAAAAAAATGGAAATTTGGCGAAAATTTTGAAAATTTTGCAATTTTCCAACTTTGAATTTTTGTGCCCTTAAATCACAGACATATGTCACGCAAAATACTTAATAAGTAACATTTCCCACATGTCTACTTTACATCAGTACAATTTTGGAACCAAAATTTTTTTTTGTGACGGAGTTATAAGGGTTAAAAGTTGACCAGCAATTTCTCATTTTTACAACACCATTTTTTTTTAGGGACCACATCTCATTTGAAGTCATTTTGAGGGGTCTATATGATAGAAAATACTCAAGTGTGACACCATTCTAAAAACTGCACCCCTCAAGGTGCTCAAAACCACATTCAAGAAGTTTATTAACCCTTTAGGTGTTTCACAGGAATTTTTGGAATGTTTAAATAAAAATGAACATTTAACTTTTTTTCACACAAAATTTATTTCAGCTCCAATTTGTTTTATTTTACCAAGGGTAACAGGAGAAAATGGACCCCCAAAGTTGTTGTACAATTTGTCCTGAGTACGATGATACCCCATATGTGGGTGTAAACCATTGTTTAGGCGCATGGCAGAGCTTGGAAGGGAAGGAGCGCCATTTGACTTTTCAATGCAAAATTGACTGGAATTGAGATGGGACGCCATGTTGCGTTTGGAGAGCCCCTGATGTGCCTAAACATTGAAACTCCCTACAAGTGACACCATTTTGGAAAGTAGACCCCCTAAGGAACTTATCTAGATGTGTGGTGAGCACTTTGACCCACCAAGTGCTTCACAGAAGTTTATAATGCAGAGCCGTAAAAATAAAAAATCATATTTTTTCACAAAAATGATCTTTTCGCCCCCAATTTTTTATTTTCCCAAGGGTAAGAGAAGAAATTGGACCCCAAAAAATGTTGTGCAATTTGTCCTGAGTACGCTGATACCCCATATGTGGGTGTAAACCATTGTTTGGGCGCATGGCAGAGCTTGGAAGGGAAGGAGCGCCATTTGACTTTTCAATGCAAAATTGACTGGAATTGAGATGGGACGCCATGTTGCGTTTGGAGAGCCCCTGATGTGCCTAAACATTGAAACTCCCTACAAGTGACACCATTTTGGAAAGTAGACCCCCTAAGGAACTTATCTAGATGTGTGGTGAGCACTTTGACCCACCAAGTGCTTCACAGAAGTTTATAATGCAGAGCCGTAAAAATAAAAAATCATATTTTTTCACAAAAATGATCTTTTCGCCCCCAATTTTTTATTTTCCCAAGGGTAAGAGAAGAAATTGGACCCCAAAAAATGTTGTGCAATTTGTCCTGAGTACGCTGATACCCCATATGTGGGTGTAAACCATTGTTTGGGCGCATGGCAGAGCTTGGAAGGGAAGGAGCGCCATTTGACTTTTCAATGCAAAATTGACTGGAATTGAGATGGGACGCCATGTTGCGTTTGGAGAGCCCCTGATGTGCCTAAACATTGAAACTCCCTACAAGTGACACCATTTTGGAAAGTAGACCTCCTAAGGAACTTATCTAGATGTGTTTTGAGAGCTTTGAACCCCCAAGTGTTTCACTACAGATTATAACGCAGAGCCGTGAAAATAATTTTTTTTTTTTTCTCAAAAATGATTTTTTAGCCCCCAGCTTTGTATTTTTACAAGGGTAACAGAATAAATTGGACCCCAAAATTTGTTTTCCAATTTGTCCTGAGTACGCTGATACCCCATATGTGGGGGGGAACCACTGTTTGGGCGCATGACAGAGCTCGGAAGGGAAGGAGCGCCATTTGGAATGCAGACTTAAATGGATTGGTCTGCAGGCGTCACGTTGCATTTGCAGAGCCCCTGATGTACCCAAACAGTACAAACCCCCCACAAGTGACCCCATATTGGAAACTAGACCTCCCAAGGAACTTATCTAGATGTGTTGTGAGAACTTTGAACCCCCAAGTGTTTCACTACAGTTTATAATGCAGAGCCGTGAAAATAAAACATCTTTTTTTTCCCACAAAAATGATTTTTAGCCCCCCAAATTTTTATTTTCCTAAGGATAACAAGAGAACTTGGACCCCAGAAGTTGTTGTTCAATTTGTCCCGAGTACGCTGATAACACATATGTTGGGGTAAACCCCTTTTTGGGCGCACGGGAGAGCTCGGAAGGGAAGGAGCACTGTTTTACTTTTTCAACGCAGAATTGGCTGGAATTGAGATTGGACGCCATGTCGCGCTTGGAGAGCCCCTGATGTGCCTAAACAGTGGAAACTCCCCAATTCTACCTGAAACCCTAACCCAAACACACCCCTAACCCTAATCCCAACGGTAACCCTAACCACACCCCTAGCCCTGACACACCCATAATTCTAATCCCAACCCTAATCCAAACGTAAATGTAATCCAAACCCTAACCCTAACTTTAGCCCCAACCCTAACTTTAGCCCCAACCCTAACTTTACCTCCAACCCTAGCCCTAACCCTACCCCTAACCCTAACCCTAAACGTGACTGAAATACGTGGCACTGAAATACGTGGCACTGAAATACGTGGCACTGAAATACGTGGCACTGAAATACGTGGCACTGAAATACGTGGCACTGAAATACGTGATATGTGGCACTTAAATACGTGGCACTGAAACACGTGGCACTGAAATACGTGGCACTGAAATACGTGGCACTGAAATACGTGGCACTGAAATACGTGGCACTGAAATATGTGATACGTGGCACTTAAATACGTGGCACTGAAACACGTGGCACTGAAATACGTGATACGTGGCACTGAAATACGTGGCACTGAAATACGTGGCACTGAAATACGTGGCACTGAAATACGTGCAACTGAAATACGTGGTACTAAAATATGTGGCACTGAAATACGTGATACGTGGCACTGAAATACGTGGCACTGAAACACGTGGCACTGAAATACGTGATACGTGGCACTGAAATACATGGCACTGAAATACGTGGCACTGAAATACGTGGCACTGAAATACGTGGCACTGAAATACGTGGCACTATGACTGTCAGAAAATGTTCATTAAACGGTTAGGGGTGAGGTTAGGGGTAGAGTTAGGGTTAGGGTTTGGATCCCTTTATCACCTTGATGGTGGTGGGTGGCTTTTCAGTGTGTTTTCTGTTTTTTTCGATAAAAATGCATGCGTTTTTAACGCAAACAAACGCATGTGCTTAAAAACGCAAGAAAATACTGCAGGTTGTATTTCTGAAAATGAACGCATGCAGAAAAAAACCGCATGCGTTTGAAAACGCGACCAAACGCGTACAAAAAAACCGCATGCGTTTTCAATGTTAAATATAGGGAAAAAACGCATGCGTTTTTTTGTGCAAAAAACGCTGCAGACAAAAACGGAAGTGTGAAACCAGCGACGCTTTTTATAGCAAAAAAGTTTTTGCGTCTCCACATTTTGAGACCTATAATTTTTCCACATTTGCTCCACAGAGTCATGTGAGGTCTTGTTTTTTGCGGGACGAGTTGACGTTTTTATTGGTAACATTTTCGGACACGTGACCGTTTTTGATTGCTTTTTATTCCGATTTTTGTGAGGCAGAATGACCAAAAACCTGCTATTCATGAATTTCTTTTGGGAGAGGCGTTTATACTGTTCCGGGTTTGGTAAAATTGATAAAGCAGTTTTATTCTTCGGGTCAGTACGATTACAGCGATATCTCATTTATATCATTTTTTTATGTTTTGGCGCTTTTATACGATAAAAACTATTTTATAGAAAAAATAATTATTTTGGTATCGCTTTATTCTCAGGACTATAACTTTTTTATTTTTTTGCTGATGATGCTGTATGGCGGCTTGTTTTTTGCGGGACAAGATGACGTTTTCAGCGGTACCATGGATATTTATATCAGTCTTTTTGATCGCGTGTTATTCCACTTTTTGTTCGGCGGTATGGTAATAAAGCGTTGTTTTTTGCCTCGTTTTTTTTTTTTTTTTCTTACGGTGTTTACTGAAGGGGTTAACTAGTGTGGCAGTTTTATAGGTTGGGTCGTTACGGACGTGGCGATACTAAATATGTGTACTTTTATTGTTTTTTTTTTTTTATTTAGATAAAGAAATGTATTTATGGGAATAATATATATATTTTTTTTCATTATTTTGGAATATTTTTTTTTATTTTTTTTTACACATTTGGAAATTTTTTTTTTTACTTTTTTACTTTGCCCCAGGGGGGGACAATACAGATCGGTGATCTGCCAGTTTGCATAGCACTCTGACAGATCACCGATCTGCGAGAAGTACAGGCTGCTTCACAGTGCCTGCTCTGAGCAGGCGTCTGTGAAGCCACCTCCCTCCCTGCAGGACCCGGATCCGCGGCCATCTTGGATCCGGGTCTGGAGCAGGCAGGGAGGGAGGTAAGACCCTCGCAGCAACGCGATCACATCGCGTTGCTGCGGGGGGCTCAGGGAAGCCCGCAGGGAGCCCTCTCCCTGCGCGATGCTTCCCTGCATCGCCGGCACATCGCGATCATGTTTGATCGCGGTGTGCCGGGGGTTAATGTGCCGGGGGCGGTCCGTGACCGCTCCTGGCACATAGTGCCGGATGTCAGCTGCGATATGCAGCCGACACCCGGCCGCGATCGGCCGCGCTCCCCCCGTGAGCGCGGCCGATCGGCTATGACGTACTATCCCGTCGGCGGTCATACGGGCCCACCCCACCTCGACGGGATAGTACGTCAAATGTCGGGAAGGGGTTAAAAACATTATTATTATTTTTTTTTTTTACTTTTGGCATTCTTCAATAGTCACCATGGGAAACTAGAAGCTGCCATAACCCTATCGCCTCTGCTACATACAGGCGATGATCAGATAGCCTACATACAGCAGAATTGCTGACTTTCTATGAGAGCCGACCACCAGGCGACGCTCATAGCAATCCAGCTGTGACAACCCTAGAGGTTTGCTGGAGACCTCGGGTTGTCATGCCAACCCATCGGCGACCCTCAGTCATGTGACACGGGCGCCAATTGGCGGGATTTCCGACGCGCTTGCCGGAAACGTGTTAAATGCTGTCAGAGTTTGACCGCGGCATTTAATGGGTTAACAGCCGCTGGTGGATCGCGATTACTCCTGCGGCTGTTAGCGGCCCCTGTCAGCAATTCAAAACCGCTGACATGTGCCGAAAAAGATGTGGGCTCACCATCAGAGCCCACATCAAAGGGAGGGTGTCGACATCGGCGTATTATTACTCCTGATGTTGGAAAGGGGTTAAAAATTACAAAAAGGAAAATGGGCTGATGCAAAAGTTTGAGCACCCTGCATGCTTATTACCTAGTAGCACCCCTTATAAACATATCACCGCTTAATGCTTTTTGTACTTGGCCAAAAGTCTTTCAATTCTTGTTTGAGTGATTTTCATTCATTCTTCCTTTTAGATTTCTTCCAATTCTGTGAGATTCTGTTGCCGTTTTGCATGCACTTCTATTTTGAGGTCTAGCCACAGATTTTCAGTGATATTCAGATCAGGGGACTGTGAGGGTCATTGTAAAACCTTCAGCTTGCACTTTCTTGAGGTAGTCTATTCTTGATTTTGACGTGTGTTTAGAATCATTATCCATTTGTTTAAGCCATCCTCTTTTCAACGTCAGCTTTTTTACAGATGATATTACTTTTGCATCAAGAAGTTTTTGAAATTTCATTGAATCCATGCTTCCCTCTACCCATGAAATATTCCCCATGCCATTAGCTGCAACACAACCCCAAAGCATGATTGATTCCCCTCCCCTAACCCCCATGTTTAATGGTTAGCAAGATATTCTTTTCCAGAAATTCTGCAACCTTTTTTCTCCAAACTTACCCTTTGCTCATTGTGACCCAAAGAGTTGGTAACCTCATTGGTCCACAGGACTTGGTTCCAGATTGCATCAGGCTTGTTTAGATGTTCTTTTGCATACTTCTGACACTGAATTTTATGGTTAGGATGCAGGAGAGGTTTTCTTCTGATGACTATTCCATGAAAGTTCTATTTGTGCAGGTGTCTCTGAATAGTAGAACAATATACCACAACTCCAGAGTCTGCTAAATCTTTCTGAAGATCTTTTGCAGTCAAGCGGTGGTTCTAATTTGCGCCTCTAGCAATCCTACAAGCAGCTCTCACTAAAAATGTCACTGTTCCTGCTAACTGCCATTTCTTACCGTAATTGAATTTCAAACTGAGGAAAGGGCAACTTAGCAAAGCGTTTTTATCTTCTTATAACCTTCTCTTGCTTTGTGGGCCTCCACCATTTTCATTTTGATTTTTCTAGGCATCTGCTTAGAAGAACCCATGGCTGTTGTTTTTTGGCACAAGGTTAGAGGAGTTTTTATAAAGCTGGGAAATTTGCATCACCTAGCCTTTCCTAATAGTGAAAAAGCCATAACCCTAACAGGCTAATTAAGGTCTGAGAACACAAATCTCCAAAGGTGCCCAAACTTTTGCATTTTACTTTTTGTAATTTCCAATTTTATAATTTTTTTTTTATTTTAAAATGTAAAAGATGAAAAAAAAAATTATATATACAAGGTGGGCCATTTATATGGATACACCTAAATGAAATGGGAACGGTTGGTGATATCAACTTCCTGTTTGAGGCATATTAGTATATGGGAGAAGGAAAACTTTTCAAGATGGGTGGTGACCATGACGGCCATTTTGAAATCAGCCATTTTGGATCCAACTTAATTTTTTTCCCATTTTATCTAGGTGTATCCATATAAATGGCCCACCCTATCTATCTATATATAATATAATATTTTTTTTTGTTATTTTTTCCCTAAAATACAAAAGAAATGTGTCATCTTTAACTTTAGGCTCTTTAGAGATCATTTCATCTTCAATTTGCTTAACTGTTCACAATAGCAGTAATTTTGACCAGGGGTGCCCAAACTTTCACATGTCACTGTGTGTGCGTGCGTGCATGCGTGCGTGCATGCATGCGTGCGTGTGTGAGACCGATCATCAATATAATACAAAAAAGAGGAAAGCACTCCTTCTTATATGGTGGGTTACTAGCCAGTATGGGCTCCTGCAACGTTTCGGCTCAAGGTGTGATCCTTTCTGAGCTTTTTTTGTAAAAGGTATCTTGTAGATGAGACGTGGCTCCATTTTTTCCCCTTGGTTCTTTGCTCAGTACAAGGATTCTGTATTGACAACTGGGTGTTAATAGTTGGGGTGTCCCTAAACAACCTTTCGCTGTAGTATCTGGAGCTGACTATGTTGATCTGTGTAGGAACACCCCCCAATTGGTAACACAATTTGTCAATTTATCAGTGAATTTCCAGGGGACGTAACAGAGGAACGGGTACTACAGAGTTATAAGAAAAGGTGCTCCACAATTTCCTTGGCAATACAGTTGTTTAGTAAGGCAGTTATATCTGAAGTGGTCACTGCTCCTCTCAGGCATTACATTAAATATGATGTGTTGGTAATTTTTCTTTGTCACAGACTTTATTCTGTTATTTTTGGCAGCTTTTGACTTCTTACAGCCCATGCACAAAACCTGATGGCTCACTTGTACATGAAGACCTTCCTGGTGATGAGGGCGCTTTTGGTGAGGACAGCCATTGTGAGGCTGTTAGCGATGACTCTGACATTGTTACTCTGGAAACCCCCAAAGTGGATGAAGTTGGACCCAATGAAGAAGTGGAGGAGATTCCAGAAGCCTTGTCTGGAAGCAACGATCTTAACATGAGCTTTTCCTCTAGTAGCCAGTACACCTTCACCCAGCCAGAATCTGGTAAGTCGCATATTGATATTATGTTAGATAAATGGACTGCCGCTGAGTAGGACTTAACCCTATCCCCACAGATTATATACTATAACATCATATGTCGGGTCTCTGTCTTTGATGCAAGCCCAGGGACTGAGCCGTTATCTATCCTGGCAGATATGGCTGTGTTACACAGCCGCCATGTGACTATGACAGCTAGGTGGAGCTGAGCTTGCTGCTGTCAGTCTCTGACAACGGGAGACTTGCAGCACATGGCCCGGGGTGGTAGAGTGGACACACATGGCTCTCTCTTCATTTCTGTAGAAGACGTTCCAAGTAGAGTTGAGCGACTTTAACTTTTTTCGGATCGAGTCGGATTTCGCGAAACCCGACTTTGTCGGAAGTCGGGTCGGGTGAAATTGGCCGATTATTGCATAAAGTCGGGGGCCGACTGAAACACAAAACCCAATGCAAGTCAATGGGGAATCAAAGTCGGCAGTGAGTGGAGGACAGGAAAACACCTACAGTGCCCATTTTAATGCCAAAAACATCAATTCTTATTACTTAAGCTTGTGAATCTTAATTTACTTTATGATAATAGTCAGGCATTGAAAACTGGGGGTCATTTGGCTAAAGTTGTAGGGGGGTAGGGCTGGCTCAAGGTTTTCCTGGTCCCAGGAAACGCGGACTACGTCACGGCGGTGGAGCAGGGAGAGGTAAGTATTTCAACTTTGCAAGTGCTGTGATCCTGAGCAAGCAGGGGGGCCCACTCGTTGGTATTGGCACTTGCACAGGGCCCCTCATAGTACGGCGGTATGTATGACGGCGGGTGGCGCCTCCCACTGGCAGAGACACTTTTGCGTACTATGAGGGGCCAGTGACGTCGCCAACAAGTATGCCCCCCCCCCCACCTGATGAAGGAACTTGCACTTTCATCTGCACCTTCCTCTTTGTCCCCGTGTAAGGTGGTATAGTATGCGGGAAGGGGAACCTGACTTTCAGCAGGGTCAGATTCTGGCTGTGTAGAGTGCAAGGGAAATGTAGTGGTCTGGGTCAATGTACCAGCAGACTCATCTAGCAGTGGCTGGGCAATGGGCAGGGTGAGGAGGAAACACAGATATAGGCCCAAATAATAAAGTGGGCTAAATGCAGTGCAAAATTGGTAACAGGACTAAACATGCGGCATTGCTTTGTTCAGTGGAGGACAACTGTAATGAGAGGCTGACACAGTGAGTAGGCCCAAATAAGTAAGTAGGCTAAATGTCTGCCAAAAATGTTTTCATAAATAAACAGGTGGCATAGCTAGGTACAGGGGTGGGCTCCTCTGCTGAGTAGCAGACAGTGGTAGTAGGCGCAAAGTATTAACTGGTCTAAATGGAGGCCAGGGCCCCTGTATATTTTAACTATCATCTATCATTGCAACAAATTTGTATTGGCAGTGCCATTGAAGGATTTAACAGCACAGACTACACAGTGGTGGAGCAGGGAGAGGTAAGTATTGCAAGTGGTAGAGCACTGTTCGAGCTGGGGGGAACACTCTCTAGTGGGCGGCGGTACTGGCCCAGGGCCCTTTCGTATTACGACGGTGTGTCTGACGTTGGTTGTGCACCACCACCGTCAGAGACACTTCATTGTACTATGAGGGACCCTGTGCCAGTGCCGTCGCCCAAGAGTGGGCCCACCCACCTGTCCAGGCAAACGGCACTCGCACGGGTGTTTGCGCCAGGTGGTGACCACGGCCCTGTGGGGGGAGTCAGCCCATTTAGGGAGGTATAAAAATGGCCTATGGTGGACATTCAGCAGCTGCAAATGGAGGAATTGGAGAATTCAGTAAGAGGAGGCCAAAAGCAAGACAACCGTTATATGGTACTGTAAAACAAGGTAGAAGGTGTATGTAAACTTGTTGAGAATTTAAATCTCCCTTTTTTGGGGGGGAGACTAAACCAAAACTCAGGCCCTGTGCATAAAACAACACAATGTAAGTGGCAGAAAGTGGCTGGAAGATATCTGAAAAAATCCAAGGACTGTAATACAATTTCTATCTCCCTACATTGATCTCAGGACAAGTATGGCAGCAACAAAAAGGACTGCTGCACACAAAAGTGTGGACAAATAAGCAAGATAACTGCAGAAAGGAGCAACAGGATTTTTGCTTTTAAAAAAGCAGTTGGTTTGCACAACAGCATGCAAACAGCAATGCAGCTATCGGGGAGCCTAATAAGCTACAGAGCTGATGCACAAAAAAATAGCCTCCACTGTCCCTGCAAAAAAAGGTGGTGTTGGACAGTGGAAATCGCTACAGCACAAGCGCTAACTATATCCCTTCTTCTGATGAAGCTGCAGCAATCTCTCCCTATGCTACGATCGGCAGAAGTAAGATGGCGGTCGGCGTGCAGTGCACGACCCTTTATACCCCCTGTGACGCCGCAGAAAGCAAGCCAATCACTGTCATGCCCTTCTCTAAGATGGTGGGGACCGAGACCTATGTCATCACGCTGCCCACACTCTGCGTCCTCCTTCATTGGCTGAGAAATGGCGCTGAACGCGTCATACGAAACGCGACTTTGGCGCGAAGATCGCCGACCGCATGGCCGATCCCACACTAGGATCGGGGGTCGGGTTTCATGAAACCCGACTATGCCGAAAGTCGGCAATTTTTGAATTTGTCCGATCCGTTTCGCTCAACCCTAGTCCCAAGTATAGCCGAGCATGTTTGCTTTGCTAAGGGTACTGTCACACTCTGCAACTTTCCAACGATCACGACCAGCGATACGACCTGGCCGTGATCGTTGGAAAGTCGTTGTGTGGTCGCTGGAGAGCTGTCACACAGACCGCTCTCCAGCGACCAACGATGCCGAAGGCCCCGGGTAACCAGGGTAAACATCGGGTTACTAAGCGCAGGGCCGCGCTTAGTAACACGATGTTTACCCTGGTTACCATCGTAAAAGTAAAAAAAACCAAACAGTACATACTCACATTCCGGTGTCCGTCAGGTCCCTTGCCGTCTGCTTCCCGCTCTGACTGAGTGCCGCCGTAAAGTGAAAGCAGATCACAGCGGTGACGTCACCGCTGTGCTCTGCTCTTACATTCCGGCCGGCAGTCAGTCAGAGCGGGAAGCAGACTGCAAGGGACCTGACGGACACCGGAATGTGAGTATGTACGGTTTGTTTTTTTTTACTTTTACGATGGTAACCAGGGTAAACATCGGGTTACTAAGCACGGCCCTGCGCTTAGTAACCCGATGTTTACCCTGGTTACAAGCGAACGCATCGTTGGATCGGTGTCACACACACCGATCCAACGATGACAGCGGGAGATCCAGCGACGAAAGAAAGTTCCAAACGATCTGCTACGACGTACGATTCTCAGCAGGGTCCCTGATCGCTGCTGCGTGTCAGACACAGCGATATCGTATGGATATCGCTGGAACGTCACGGATCGTACCGTCGTAGCGACAAAAGTGCCACTGTGTGACAGTACCCTAATTTTTTGAAGTTCCCATAGAAGTGAACAAAGATTACAACAGCCATGAGATAAGGCCCTGTTCTCAAGGTGGGTGTGGATCCCAGAGGTAGTAGCCACACTTATCTGACACTTATTGCATATCCCATGTCTGAGATGTGATACCCTTTTTTAAGCTCTTGCATAATTTACAGTAGCAACATGATTACATCTGTGTGCAAAGGAATGAGGGCGGACCCTGGTCAATCCTCTTGGCCTTTAAAAAGGTTCTGTGATGAAAAGCTAAAATCGGCAGTTGGCAGCCAGGGGGTTAAAGCTAAACCCCTCACCACTTTCACATTATCCTCCTCCTTGCTGAATGTCTGCCTTCCCAGAAGCTGCGACCTTGCTGACTGACCCTGGACCCTGCAGCCAGTCAGCCACCATATTGATCATGTCAGCTGTTGTCCTTTGTCAGATTTGTACCCAGGACCCCAGCGCTGCAAGGAAACCATGCTAACCACTGAGCTCCCATAAAATAGGGGAAGCCAATAATGTCAGTCTTTCGGTTTTTGTTTTTTGGCTAAAGTTTCGGTACTCCTCCCTCAGTAGACATCTGTTACCATCTTTAGATAGGCACTGTTATTATGTTCCTATCTTAGACATTCCAGGCTAAACATATGTGGTGTGATCACAACTGTTTTTTTTTTTTTTGTTTCCACCATTTTTTTATTTTTTTGCTAATTGATGTAAAGCAAATGCACAATGCAATTCTACTGCTAGAAAAATAAGTTTGTTTTTTTTTTTTGCTAGAAATGTCTTTTAGTTGTTGCACAACATTTTGGCTATGTGCACACGTAGGAAGGGTCCTCTGCGGTTTCTCCCGCAGCGGATTTGATAAATCTGCAGGGCAAAACCGCTGCGGTTATCCCTGCAGATTTATCGCGGTTTATCTTGCTGTTTCCCCTGCGGGTTTACTCCTGCACTTGTTTTACTATTGATGCTGCATATGCAGCATCAATAGTAATGTTAAAAATAATAAAGAAATGGTTATACTCACCCTCCGACGTCCCGATCTCCTCGGCGCTGCACGCGGCGGTTCGGTTCCAAAGATGCTACGCGAGAAGGACCTTCGTTACGTAACGGTCATGTGACCGCGACGTCATCGCAGGTCCTGCTCGCATAGCAACCCTGCGACCGGACGGACGCGTGCAGCGCTGAGAGGTGAGTATATCATTATTTTTTATTTTAATTCTTTTTTTTTTTTTTTTTTTTTACACAAATATGGTTCCCAGGGCCTGGAGGAGAGTCTCCTTTCCTCTACCCCGGGTACCATCCGCACATGATCCGCTTACTTCCCGCATGGTGGGCATAGCCCCATTCGGGAAGTAAGCGGATCAATGCATTCCTATGTGTGCAGAATCGCCGCGATTCTGCACAAAGAAGTGACATGCTGCGGATTGTAAACCGCTGCATTCCTGCGCGGTTTTTCCCGCAGCATGTGCACAGCGTTTTCGGTTTCCCATAGGTTTACATTGAACTGTAAACTCATGGGAAACTGCTGCGGACCCGCAGCTGCAGAAACGCTGCGGATCCGCAGCAAAATCCGCAACGTGTGCACATACCCAATTTACCATCAACCCTAACATAGTTACACATATATGAACAGCATAGGAAATTGGATTAAATGATGATGGATGAAAAGATCCTTTCATACGCTAATAGATATTTCCCACTATGTAATTAATGTTTGTAAAAAAAAAATTAAAAGGGTATTCTCAAGTTCTTAACTGCAGATTTTCATGCTGTTTAACCCCTTCATGACCTTGGAATTTTCAGTTTTTCCGTGTTCGTTTTTCGCTCCCCTCCTTCCCAGAGCCATATCTTTTTTTATTTTTCCGTCAATATGGCCATGTGAGGGCTTATTTTTTGCGAAACAAGTTGTACTTTTGAAAGACATCATTGGTTTTAGCATGTCGTGTACTAGAAAACGGGAAAAAAATTCCAAGTGCAGTGAAATTGCAAAAAAAGTGCAATCCCACACTTCTTTTTGCTAGGTTCACTAAATGCTAAAACTGACCTGCCATTATGATTCTCCAGGTCATTACGAGTTCATAGACACCAAACATGACTAGGTTCTTTTTTATCTAAGTGGTGAAAACAAATTCCAAACTTTGCTAAAAAAAAAAAAAATTGTGCCATTTTTCGATACCCGTAGCATCTCCATTTTTCACGACCTGGGGTCGGTTGAGGGCTTATTTTTTGCGTGCCGAGCTGGCGTTTTTAATGATACCATTTTGGTGCAGATACGTTCTTTTGATCGCCCGTTGTTGCATTTTAATGCAATGTCGCGGCGACCAAAAAAACGTAATTCTGGCCTTTCAAATTTTTTTCTCGCTACGCTGTTTAGCGATCAAGTTAATGCTTTTTTTTTATTGATAGATTGGGCGATTCTGAGCGCGGCGATACCAAATATGTGTAGGTTTGATTTTTTTTTTATTGATTTATTTTGAATGGGGCGAAAGGGGGGTGATTTAAACTTTTATATTTTTTTTATTTTTTCACATTTTTTTTAAATGGTGTGCTGTCAGCGCCGACCACAGGGTGGCGCTCACAGCTATCCGGGATCAGTAACCATAGAGGTCTCAAGGACCTCTATGATTACTCTGCAGAAGCATCGCTGACCCCCGATCATGTGACCGGGGGTCAGCGATGCGCTCATTTCCGGCCGCCTGGCCGGAAGTGCCGGTTAAATGCCGCTGTCAGTGTTTGACAGCGGCATTTAACTAATTAATAGCGGCGGGTGAATAGCGATTTCACCCGCCGCTATTGCGGGCACATGTCAGCTGTTCAAAACAGCTGACATGTCCCGGCTTTGATGCGGGCTCACCGCCAGAGCCCTGCATCAAAGAGGGGGATCTGACCTCGGACGTACTATCCAGTCCGAGGTCAGAAAGGGGTTAAAGAAATTTGGCTTGCTTTTTCTATCCACTGTCATTCTCCTGCAATGAGAACTTTTATCTTTTACAGTGAATAGCTTGCTTTCATGGAGCTTGGCCTCCAGTCCCTGGCTCAGAATGCACAGTAGTTATATTTTAGGTGAGGGGTTAACTCTTAACATACAAGCCGCCTCTCTCCAGCCCTTTGATTTCTATACAGCAGTCAGCTGCTCAACCATTCTCCATCCCTCTCATCTTCTGAAAAGGAATTCTGTTATAAATCACCAGCCCTGCAGCTTTGAGAGCAGGTCTGCTATTTGGGGCTCTTTGCTCTCACTGATTGTGTAAATGCCCTGTTATCTCTGTGTAACTATAGTGATAGCAGTGCACATTCCAGAACAAACCACTGATGGCTGAATGTGTTGTAACAGAACTTGTGCTGAGCTTTCTAGTTCTACTAATATTACAGCTCTACTATTCACTAGAGCTGTCACTGAAGGAGGAGAGACCAGGAAGTAAGGAAACTGCATAGCTCTGGGCTGCTCAAGACATAAACTTGAGAATAATGCTTAAGACTTCATGAAACCATAGGTTGCCACAAGCTGCCTACATGCCAACCATGTGTTGATATGTAATATATACTATGTACAATGTTTTATTCATGCTTTTGCATGTATTTTACCCTGTCATTTTCTTTTTCCTTTGTGTATTGATTTTCCATTCTTGGCTTTCTTTTTCTCTGTTTGTTTCACCTCTTTGTGTTGGCACAAACAGAAACTCCATGGAGCAGTGAGGAAGATGCCTATTAAAGTAAGGTGGTGGCTTAGTGAGCATGCTCCTGTCTGAAAAACCTGCTAACACCAGTTATGCTTTTTGAGAGCTCTGCCACCAAACAACTAACAAATGCACTTGAATAGTATATGTTACACATTTGTCCTCCATATGTTGGGCTGTATTCAGCCATTCCTATTTATCCGTGTAATAAGCAGGTGTCTGCTATAATTTTACTAGTCTGTTTTATACTCTGTGACTACATTGCATGCAGCAGGTTATGAGTGTGGTTTATACCTCATACATCAAAAGGATAAACTAGCAATTCTTGTAGGGAATGGTTTTATTAAGTTTCACCATTATAGCTAGGGAATTTGAAAAAATGTGTACTATGTCTTGATATACTGAAGGCCTCAATGCAAGTGTATTGAGCGAGGGCGGACACGTCTAGTCTGATTGTGGCCAGAAGTAAGCAAATCACATATTTGTGGTCACATGACCGCCCGCTCCCAGCACCGAAGATTTCTCACAGCATGCAGTGCAAATGATGTGAGGAATCACAAGTCTGCAGTCACATGGAGTGACTGCAGACTTGTAGCCCAAGGCCGGACAACCCCTTGAAGCATGTTAGTACTCTTTAAGTGTTTAATTTGTCCTGTTTACTATAGAAATTACTCATTGTTCTAACATGTCAAGCCATATGAGTTTTTTGTTATAATTAGTAAGTAATTTCTGTGTGAAATAACATTTTTACTCAGAATTTTATTAACGGGGAATTTAACAGAAACATGCATTTTTTTGCTGCTTTGAGAACGGGAGGTGTTTGCTGATGTATTTAAAGAAGATTTGGAGCAACACGGTCCAGATAATACTTAAATGTATACATTTTTTACAAAAACCATCATCAATTCAATCATATTGGTACATATAACAAAGATTCCATATAAAGACAGTGCAAGAGGCACATTTAGACAAGATCAGGTAGAGAATGGCGTGTGCAGCCTAGTTACATTGAATAATTATATAGTAAGGTGCATAGAGCAATTCAATCGCATGAAGGACAGAAGTAAGCTATTGGGGTATGTGCACACATTGCAGATTTGTCTGCAGAATTTTCTGCACAGAACCTGCACCTCTGGGCAGAAAACGCAGGTAAAAATCCGCACGTTTTTGATGCATTTTTTTCATGCAGATTTGTATGCGTTTTTGTAACCTAAATAAAGATCTATTATTTAAAAAAAAATTGTGATGTCATTTCTTTGTCCAACCTCTTATTTTACATACTCCATGGAAGAATAGTGTTTACACACAGACAGACAGATAGCTAGCTAGATAGACAGATATAGATAGATAGGAGATAAGAAAAAATAGTACATAAATAGTTAAAGACACACACACACAATATGCACGCAATATCTTTAATTTAAAAAAAAAATATGGCGTGGGCTCCCGCGCAATTTTCTGCGCCAGACAGGGAAGGCCGGGGCCAATACTTCTAGCCTGGGAAGGGGTTAATACCCATGGAGCTTCCCAGGCTATGAATCTCAGCCCGCAGCTGTATAATTACCCTTTACTGACTATTAAAATAGGGGGACCCCATCCCCCAAAAAATGACGTGGAGTCCCCCTATAATTTATAGCCAGAAAGGCTATGCAGACAGCTGCGGGCTGATATTCAGGGGCCATGGATATTGCCTCCCCCGGCTACAAACACCAGCACTCACCCGCCCCAGAAAAGGCGCATCTGTACAATGCGCCAATTCTGGCACTTAGCATCTCTCTTCCCATTGCCCTGTAGTGGTGGCAAATAGGGTAATAAGGGGTTAATGTCACCATTGATTGTAAGGTGACATTAATCCTGGTTAATAATGGAGAGGTGTCAATAAGACGCCTAGACATTATTAATCCTATAGATATTAATGGGTTAAACAAAGACACAGCCAGAAAAAGTATTTTAATGAAATAAGACACTACACATTTTTAAATAATTTTTATTCCACGCCTAATCAAATCGAAGCCATCGATCACCTGCAAAAAATTTTAAAAAAACAAACAAACACAAGTACTCCCTGTTCCGACGTAGTCCCTCTTTAATAATGATTGTCCCACGACGATCTCCCCTATAGAGTGGTCACATCAGCAGATGTCACCGCTCTATAGGGCCTCCGATGACACACTGACCGGAGATAACCCTGCCGCAGTGTATCATCGGAGTACGCTTTATGGCACTACAGCCGTGAGAAAATTCTCATGCTGTAGTGCCGCAAGTGACAGGTGAACTCAAGTGACCTGTTGGCGGCGGAGTGATACAGTGCAGAGGATTATCTCCGTCATTGTATCACTGGAGCCTCTAGAGAGCGGTTGCATCTGCTGATGTGACAGCTCTCCACGGGAGATCGTCGTGGGACAATCGTTATTAATTGGATTACGTCGGACACAGGGAGTATATTGTTTGTTTATTATTTTAACCCCTTACTGACCTCGGACGGGATAGTACGTCCGAGGTCAGCTCCCCTGCTTTGATGCAGGGCTCCGCGGTGAGCCCGCATCAAAGCCGGGACATGTCAGCTGTTTTGAACAGCTGACATGTGCACGCAGACTGCGGCATTTAACTACCGCATCCGGCCGGGCGGCCGGATATGAGCGCATCGCCGACCCCCGTCACATGATCGGAGGTCGGCGATGCTTCTCCATTGTAACCATAGAGGTCCTTGAGACCTCTATGGTTACAGATCCCCGGCAGCTGTGAGCGCCACCCTGTGGTCGGCGCTCAAAGCACACCTGATTTTCTGCTGCATAGCAGCAAACAGCAGATCGCTGCTATGTAGCAGAGGCGATCGTGCTGTGCCTGCTTCTAGCCATGGAGGCTATTGAAGCATGGCAAAAGTTTAAAAAAAAAAGTTAAAAAAAGTGAAAAAAATAAAAAAAATATAAAAGTTTAAATCACCCCCCTTTCGCCCCAATCAAAATAAATCAATTAAAAAAAAAATCAAACCTACACATATTTGGTATGTACGTTCAGAATCGCCCGATCTATCAATAAAAAAAAAGCATTAATCTGATCGCTAAACGGCGTAACGAGAAAAAAAATTGAAACGCCAGAATTACGTTTTTTTGGTCGCCGCGACATTGCATTAAAATGCAATAACGGGCGATCAAAAGAACGTATCTGCACCGAATTGGAATCATTAAAAACGCCCTCAACCGACCCCAGATCATGAAAAATGGAGACGCTACAAGTATCGGAAATTTTTTTTTTTTTTTTTAGCAAAGTTTGGAAATTTTTTTCACCACTTAGGTAAAAAATAACCTAGTCATCTTAGGTGTCTATGAACTCGTAGTGACCTGGAGAATCGTAATGGCAGGTCAGTTTTTGCATTTAGTGAACCTAGCAAAAAAGCCAAGCAAAAAAAAAGTGTGGGATTGCACTTTTTTTGCAATTTCACCGCACTTGGAATTTTTTTCCCGTTTTCTAGTACACGACATGGTAAAACCAATGATGTCGTTCAAAAGTACAACTCGTCCCGCAAAAAATAAGCCCTCACATGGCCAAATAAAAAAAAGTTATGGCTCTGGGAAGGGGGGGGGAGTGAAAAACGAACACGGAAAAACGAAAAATCCCAAGGTCATGAAGGGGTTAATTTTATTTGCAGATGATCGATGGCTTCAGAGATTAGGTGTATATGGTAAGTATGTACTATGTGTACTGTATGTGTTTTTTAAAAAATTTTTTTTAGCATTCAACACATTAGCCGGATGATGGGACTACTTTCCCATCATTGGCTAATGGTGTCACTGTGGCAGGCATAGCCGGATGGTATTAGTAGTCCCATCGGACGATGCCTGCCTACACACGCACGCAGCCCCGCACACAGACACAGATTCACGCACATCGGCACACATACACGCACATAGCTCTGCCCACACACTTCCCTCCTCCCGATCTGCAGCTTTTCTCGCACCCACATCCACAGCAAATCCGCAGATTTTTTTACATCTGCGGTTTTGCTGCGGGTGTGCCTGACTCAATGGAAGTCAATGGGTGCAGAAACGCTGCAGATACGCAAAAAAAAATTGACTTTCTGCAGGAAAAAAACGCTGCAAACCTGCCGGATTTTTCCGCTGCATGTGCACAACAAATCTCCATTTCCCATAGATTAACATTGGCTGTGCACTACACTGCGGATTTGATGCAAATCCGTGTGGATCCGCATCTAAAATTGCAATGTGTGCACATAGCCTAAGGGTGGTCATGAATGTATAAGGGTATGTGCACACGATGCAGATTTAGTGCAGAATTGGTGCAGATCTGCAGCAGATTTTTCTGCAGCAGAAACGCTGCAGAACTGCACTGTGATTTACAGTACAATGTAAATCAATGTGAAAAAAAAAAAAGCTGTGCACATGGTGCAAAAAAATCTGCGCAGAAACGCTGGAGATTTCAAAGAAGTGCATGTCACTTCTTTTGTGCAGTTCTGCAGCGTTTCTGCACCCCTCCATTATAGAAATAAAATTTGCACTAAAAACGCATAAAAAACCCATAAAAAACGCACTTGCGGATTCTGCCAGGAGATGCAGATTTAGTGCAGAAAATTCTGCACCACATTTCCTACGTGTGCACATAGCCTAACACATTAGTGATAGTATTTGTAAATGAAGTGCCCATAACAAATATGCCTCCCCAAGTCCTATAGGTTCTTACCCATGCTACGATGAACCTATAGGACATGGGGCGGCATATTTGTGGCTTACTTCTGTCCTTCATGCGATTGAATTGCACAATGCACCGTACTATACAATTATTCGCTGTAACTAGGCTGCACACGCCATTCTCTACCTGATCTCTTGACTTAATGTGCCTCTTGTACTGTCTTTATATGGAATCTTATATGTACCAACATGATTGTATTGATGATGGTTTTTATAATAAATTTATACCTGTTTAAGTATTATCTGGACCGTGTTGCTCCAAATCTTCTCTTCTTTAAATTCTGGAGTGTCCTTTTTCAATGTTCTGTCTGGGGCCTCTCCATATGGCTTTTAGGTCCCTATGGCAGTTTTGTATTAATGGTTTCTTTGTGTGGTCTGTATTCATCTTTACTGATGTATGTAAGAAGAAAAGCATGGCTTAATGGATATTTTTGGTAAATAGGGAGGTAATCTAAGCCCAGCAAATGTTTAACGTGCATGTAAAGTCATAAATGCACAATGCGCTTTAAATAATTTGTTCACTACTTGGACAACTTCTTGTCATACACCTTGCTTAGCGCCAATAACATAATAAAGCCAATACTCCCCTCCGTGCCTTCGCTGTTTCCTCGGTGTCGGCACTAATCCTCCTGGACGACAACACCCAATCAGCGCTGGTGTCACTGACCCCGCCTTTGGACAAATCGAACATGAAGAGGAAGTCTGGGATGCACTGAGGTCTGGGCACCAATCAGCGTAAGGACCTAGCGTGTGCCACCACACACTGCGTTTTGATGCTGACCAGCTTCAGGAGCTTTTTTGCTGCCTTAAAATGTGATAGATGTGACAGTGGGACTCTGTCCCAACAGTCACCTCTGCGACCTCCATGGTTATGGCACTACATGATTTACACCACACACTGTGCATGGAACCCCTGTTGGGTTTTGAAACTCTGGTTGGGAAATGCTGTTCCAAAATCTAGACGTGTTAAAGTTATACTATTTGAAATGTTCCCATAAAAGCTTGTGTTCCTGTAAAGCAAACAGACTAGGAAGGAGATAAACTGTGTTCTGCATAATGGACCTAGTGTTAATACTGTTGATGTTTATTTTAGTAGGTGCTATTGTGATAAGTGTGGGGTGAGGGGCAGGATATTGCAGAACAGCTGGCACACTTTATACTAAATGTGATAATGGCAACAAGCACAAAAAAGGTTGTCCTGGGGCAGAAAAAAAGCTTATTTTGTTTGCAAATATGATTCAGACACAAGACTAAAAGGCTTTTTTTTTATTATCAACTATCTGGGGAGAAGGGGGGTGGGGTTGGAGGTTCCACCGACCTTGACAACAGTGCACTAAAATGCCCAGCAGGAATTGAGTGGTGGCAGGATATTAACACCACTGCTCAATTCATCCTGTATGGTATAGCTGGAGGTCCAGTACTTTGCTTCTTCTGGCGCATTGCACATTGTGATATATGTGATGGTGTAGTGACCCCTGTGGCAGCTAGGGGGCGCTCTGTGCGCTCTGCGAGATATGCATGGAGGCGTATCTGTTGTGGTGATATTCGTGGTGAACCTGTGATCGGCAGTGTTGTGAATGGCCGATATGTGTCGCAGAGGGAGTCTGCGTAGTAAGTCTGATGTTTTGTGTTTATGCTGGGACCTGTAGTCCCTCAAGAGTTTCTGTAATGTGTATAGTTAAGTTTGGGTGACTTACTAGGCTAGTCATGAGAGACGGGAGGGTCAGACTAGCCACACATCCACACACACATCCAGGGGTGTGGTTTCAGGTATATAATGTGACCAGGATGTGGGTCACATGGGAGGCGTGTCCGGCAGGTCCTGTGTGGTTCCTGTGTGGAACCTGTGTATGGACCTGACCGGTGAAGGTGCTGGATTGGCCTGGGAATGACCAGGGTCCTGCAAGCACCTGGGAACGGTGCGGGATTGTCCTAGGAATGACTAGGGTCCCGGGGACTGTCCTAGGAATGACTAGGGTCCCGTATGGTGCTGGATTGGCCTAGGAATGACTAGGGTCCGGAGAGCACCTAAGACCGTGAGACTTTGCTTCGGGTGGCCTGGGTATTGGACGTGCCCGGCTGCGGAAGGACGTCCTGAAGAATACCCGGACTAGGCCACCGGCGTGATCCTGGTAACCTGAGGTAACGGGTGGAGGACGGGGTCCAGGACCTAAGCTGACAGGTGGAGGACGGGGTCCAGGACCTAAGCTGACAGGTGGAGGACGGGGTTCAGGACCTGTTGTGACAGGTGGAGGACGGGGTCCAGGACCTAAGCTGACAGGTGGAGGACGGGGTCCAGGACCTGTGGTAACGAGGTGAGGACCAGGATCTGCGGAGCCAGAGACTGTTCCTGTGTGGGGAAGCTGCAGTCCTTCGGTGAGGTCCGGACTGACTACTGTGTGCCGGACAGGCAAGTTGGGGACCCCCGTTAGGCAGCTTACCCAGAAGCGTGTTAACAGAGTGTGGGGAAGCTGGAGTCCTTCGGTGAGATCTGGACTGACTACTGTGTATTGACCAGGCGAGTTGGTGATCCCCGTTAGGCAGCTTACCCAAAGGCTGTTGGAAGAGTCGGCAAGGTGGAGCAGGAGCTCCCGTCAGGTACCAAAGAGACTGTTGGTGCCTGTTGTATTCTATGTAATGAACTGTGCTTAACCCGGTTTATGTGGCTTAATAAACCGTATGGACTGCTTTCTTTTATAAACCCGTGCTGTGTGCTTAAATATCGCGGTCAAGCGAGTGTCCCCCAACACTCTCAGTAAGAGATACCTTACAACATACAGTGGGGAAAAGAAGTATTTGATACACTGCCGATTTTTTGCAAGTTTTCCCACCTACGAAGAATAGAGAGGTCTGTAATTTGTATCGTAGGTACACTTCAACCGTGAGAGGCAGAACGTAAAAATAAAAACCAGAAAATCACATTGTATGATTGATACAGTAGAAAAACAGAACTTGATATTTGGTACAGAAACCTTTGTTTGCAATTAGAGGCCAGACATTTCATGTAGTTCTTGACCAGGTTTTCACACAGCAGCAAGGATTTTTTCCCACTCCTCCATACAGATCTTCTTCAGATCTTTCAGGTTTCGGGGCTGTCACTGGGCAACATTGAGTTTCAGCTCCCTCCAAAAATTTTCTGTTGGGTTCAGGTCTGGAGACTGACTAGGCCACTCCAGGACCTGGAAATGCTTCTTACGAAGCCACTACTAAATTTCCAGGACGTCCCTCCTGACAGCACCCTGGAGGACATCCTCCTCCCCTTGCTGGGACAGGAAACACACGAGAGTTCAAAAGGCCATGTCCCACCCCTAATCCTCAGTGTTTTTCCTGTCCCTGCAAGGAGGGACGCACGAGAGAAGCTGCGCAGCTTACCGGAGCTCAGGGGGATCGTGCGGCTTGCCAATATCTTTCCCCCTGTCAAGAGGCTCAGGGCAGAAACCCTCCGGTGGGGGGTCCCTCTGCTCCAAAGACCAGGAATGGGAGAAACTCCTGATGACAGCCGCTCCTCCCGGTGGGAGGCTCTTGGCTGCGGATGCGGTTCCACGTGGCAGGGAGTCGCAGCAGCCAGTGCATTGTTGCGCCCTGCACGGCGTCTTCTGGAAGCTCCCAGGGAACCGCGTTACTTCCGGTATCGCGGCATCCGTTACCGTCACTTCCGGTGACGCTGTAAGAGCGGGGGAAGTGTGTGCGCTTCAGCGTGCATTGCGGCTGAGGTGCTTCTGTTCAGCGACCAGCGTTGTGAGCTGCACGGACCTGCTCCCTCGGATTCACCATGGAAGGAGACATGCCAGCCGAAGAGGGGGTAAGTGCGCATAGCGCAGACTTCCCCAACTGACGCACAAGCAGGCTTACCCAGTCACTTACTCCCTATCTTATGTCGTTTAAGGATAAGGGAACCCCCGCTGCCCCCCCTGGTCAAGCTAAGAAATCCGGCAAGGTCTCTGCAAAATCCAACAGATGCCCTATATGCCACATAAAGCTCCCGGACACTCATGGCAAAACCTTGTGTGCAGATTGCACATCTAAGGTTATGCGGGACGAACAGTCTGCACTTTTGTCAGAAATGAGGTCCCTAATACGGGAAGAAGTTCAGGCTTCCCTATCCAGAGCTGCGGAGCAGTCCAGCCCCATTCCCGGCCTCAAGAGAGCCAGACGGGAGCAAGACCTAAGGGAGCCGGAGTTTAGCTCTGAGGATAAGTCTGACCTAGAAGACTCCGTCTCAGAAGAAGAGGGGGAGCTTCCTTCAGGTTGCCAGGACCACCAGAGGAAATATCTCTTCCAGGCAGAGGAGACGAATGACCTTGTGCAGGCTGTCCGAAGTACAATGCAGATAGAAGAGACATCTAGGCCACAATCCAGGCAGGACCTGATGTTTGGGGGACTTATGTCACGTCGGCAGACAGTCTTCCCTGTTAGTGAGCATATTAAAGCCATGATACTGGAAGAATGGAAGGAGGCTGAATGGCGACTGGTATTGTCGAGGGACTTCAAGGCTCGTCTACCATTCGAGCCAGAAGAAGTCAAGTTGTGGGATGAGATACCCAAAATAGACGTTCCGGTGGCAAAGGTTGCTAAAAAGACAACCATACCATTCGAGGACTCATCCAATTTGCACGACCCCATGGACAGAAAAGCCGACATACTGCTAAAAAGGGCCTGGGAATCGTCCGCGGCCCTAATTAAAACTAACATAGCAGCCACCTCAGTGGCTCGTTCTATGTACTTATGGATGGGTCAATTGGAAGATCATCTGTCCAATAAAACCCCGAGGTCAGATATTCTGAGTTCTCTTCCTATTATGAGATCTGCTATGGCTTTTCTGTCTTATATGACAGCTGAATCGGTCAGATTTTCAGCTAGAAGTGGTTCATTATCCAATGCGGCTAGAAGGGCTGTCTGGTTAAGATCCTGGTCAGGCGATAATGCCTCTAAATCCAAACTATGTTCAATCCCCTTTTCAGGAGCGAGGGTATTTGGTCCTTCCCTTGATACCATTCTAGAGTCTGCCTCTGATAAAAAGAAGGGTTTTCCGGAGGATAAGCCTAAGAGGTCTCAGTCCTTTCGGAGAGGGTTTCCCTTCAGGAGAGTCCAATTTCAGAGGGGGTAGATCCAACAGAGGATCTAATAGGGGTTCCCGTAGCCAAGGCTATAGGAACAAAAGTTTCTTCTTCACCCCCTCCTCTAAGTCTAAGACACAATGACGACACACTTATCGGGGGAAGGCTTCGCTACTTTGCGGAGAATTGGGCCCGAATCACCCAAAATCAGTGGGTTCTTCGCACCGTGTCAGAAGGATACAGTATCGAACTCTACTCCCCTCCCCCGGACAGATACATCGTACCTACAGTGGTCATGCGAGACTCTCTCATGATGTTAGACTTACAGGATATGCTTTCCTCAGAAGTCATAATTCCAGTTCCGCCACTAGAAGTAGGCCAGGGACACTACTCTTCCCTTTTCTCCATAACAAAACCATCCGGCGACTCTCGCACAATAATAAATCTGAAACCTCTAAATGCCTGGGTCAGGTACAAGAGGTTCCGTATGGAGTCCATACGATCAGCAATTCTCCTCATAGACCGGGATGCTGTGATGTGCACTCTCGACCTGAAGAGTGCCTATTATCAGGTCCCAGTCCACCTCTCATCTCAGAGGCTTCTGAGGTTTGCGGTAGTTCTGCTGTCTGGGACCTGTCACTACCAGTTTCGATGCCTTCCATTTGGCCTTGCCTCAGCACCTCGTATATTTACAAAGCTGGTGTCAGAGATTGTCGCTTTCCTGAGAAACCAGGGGATCATAATTGTTCCATATCTCGACGACTTTCTCCTGGTAGCAAGAACACCAGAGATCCTGTCAGACCACAGGAACCGAACTGTATCCGTGATGGAACAATTAGGTCGGATTTCTGCCAGTTTATGACCCATCCTAACTCCGGAACACAGGAAGACCTTCCTAGGAGTGTGTCTGGACTCAAAGAACAGGATATCACTACTACCCAAGAACAAGCTGGAGGCAATTCAGACCCAAATCAGGCTCCTATTAGAATGCAGAACATCACTAAGGATGGCCATGAGAGTACTAGGCCTAATGACGGCTTGCATACCGTGTGTCAGATGGGCACAGTTCCATTCAAGACCTTTGCAGAGTTTAATCCTCTCCAGGTGGGATCGTCGTCAGTCTTCTCTGGACAGTATTTTAAAGCTGACGTATCCAGTACGAAGGTCTCTCCTCTGGTGGACACAACCAGAGAAGCTAAGAATCGGAGTATTATGGTCTACCGCTCCCTACATAGTAGTCACTACAGACGCCAGTGCCTGGGGCTGGGGAGCTCATCTAAAAGGCAGGATCCTACAAGGGAGGTGGCCAGCAGATGTCATTCACAGTTCATCCAACTTCAAAGAGCTGTACGCTGTTTGGGAGGCCTTGAGAAGGAACCGACACACTCTCGCAAATTGCCATGTCAGGATACTATCCGACAACGTGATAACGGTTTCTTTCCTGAAACATCAGAGAGGCCCTCGACACCATCCGCTTCAGGATCTTGCGGGAAGAATTTTTCGCTGGGCGGAAAATTCGGTTCTATCAATTTCGGCAATTCACCTAGAAGGCTCCCAGAACGTTATAGCAGACTATCTGAGCAGGAGACGGGTGTTTGCAACAGAGTGGGAACTCAACCAGGATATCTTCCAGGATTTATGTCTTCGCTGGGGAACTCCCAGTATAGACCTATTTGCAGACAGAAGAAATTCGAAGGTCTCAAGATTCTTCTCTCTGAACCTACGGGACCTCCCGGAAGGGATAGACGGTTTGAGTCAGGACTGGACGGAACCTCTCTCATATGCATTCCCACCTCTGGCACTGATTCCAGCTGTTCTACGAAAAATCAAGGAGGATTGAGCTTGAGTTATATTGATTGTTCCGAACTGGCCAAGAAGGAGCTGGTTCCCTCTTCTAGTAGACCTGGCAATCGAGAACCCAGTAGAGATTCCTCTCAGGGCAGACGTAATCCACCAGGGTCCAGTATATCACCCGAACCCAGAGAAGCTCCATCTCTCAGCATGGATCCTGAAGGGGTCATCCTGAAGGCAAGAGGGCTATCGAACCAGGTGATAGCCACTATTAAATCCAGTAGGAAGCCAGTCACATCGGCAATTTATTTGAAGATCTGGAAGCGTTTCTGTCTGGAGGGTGGCAGGTCTGAAGTTACGGCAGACACTCCCGACTTACCCAGAATTCTAGATTTCCTGCAGGCTGGGTTTGACAAAGGTCTTAAGCCAAGCACCTTGAAAGTGCAGATCTCGGCACTTAGCTCTTTTTTTGACTATCCCTTAGCAGCTCACCCATGGATAGTTAGGTTTATTAGAGCCATCCAGAGGTTGCGCCCCACCATTAGGCAATTGTCGCCTTCCTGGGACCTTAACTTGGTCCTCAGATTCCTTTGTAAGGATGATTACGCCTCGGCTGATAATATGCCCATATCAATCCTCACACGTAAAACAGCTTTCTTAGTGGCAGTCACCACGGCTAAGAGGGTGGTGGAAATTCAAGCCTTGTGCACTAGGGACCCGTACCTTCAGATTAGAGAGGATAGTTTAATCCTTAAACTGGATCCCTCGTTTATCCCAAAGGTGGGATCGGTGAAGAATAGAAATCAGGAAATCGTGTTACCGTCTTTTTGTAATAACCCGGCTAACGCAAAAGAAAAAGCTCTTCATTCACTTGATGTCAGACAGGCAGTCCTTGACTACCTGGCAGCCACCAACCCGTGGCGTATTGATCCGAATTTGTTCATTCTGTTTGGAGGAAAGAATAAAGGAAAGAAGGCCTCTAAGGCCTCTATCGCTCGTTGGATCATGTCCGTGATCTCTGAGGCCTACCAGTCAGAGGGGATCCCACCTCCGGAGGGTCTCCATGCGCACTCTACACGAGGGATAGCTACTTCTTGGGCTGAGAGGGCAGGAGCCTCTTTAGAACAAATTTGTAAGGCCGCGACATGGGCTAGTGCCAACACCTTTTGTAAACATTATAAACTTGATGTTTTGTCTGGTCAACATACTGCGTTTGGGAGAAAAGTTCTCCAAGCGGTAATCCCACCCTGAGGAGGTGCTTTGGTACTCTCCAGGGTGCTGTCAGGAGGGACGTCCTGGAAAATAAGGTATTAGCCTTACCGGTAATTATGTTTCCAGGAGTCCATCCTGACAGCACTGGTTGTTCCCGCCCTGGTTGATATTTATATGTATGATGTAATATGACCCTGGCATATGTTGTAATATGTTACTGCTATATGATGTAATACTTTCCTGGCATATGATGTAATATGTTCTACTTACCATTAAAGAAAATTTTTTTCTGCATTTCCATGAAGCAGTTCTTGTTACAACACTGAGGATTAGGGGTGGGACATGGCTTTTTGAACTCTCGTGTGTTTCCTGTCCCAGCAAGGGGAGGAGGACGTCCTCCAGGGTGCTGTCAGGATGGACTCCTGGAAACATAATTACCGGTAAGGCTAATACCTTATTTTTCTCTGGCTGTGTGTGTTTTGGGTTATTGTCATGCTGGAAGACCCAGCCATGTCCCATATTCAATGATCTTACTGAGGGAAGAAGGTTGTTGGCCACAATCTTACGATACATGACCTCATCCATCCTCCCTTCAATACAGTGCAGTCATCCTGTCCCCTTTACAGAAAATCACCCCCAAAGTATGTTTTCCCCACCATGCTTCATGTGTGGGATGTGTTCTTCCTCCAAACACAGCGAGTGGAGTTGATACAAAAAGTTCTATTTTGGTCTCATCTGACCACATGACCTTGTCTCATACCTCTTATGGATCATCCAGATGGTCACTGGCGAACTTCAACCGGACCTGGACATTTGCTGGCGTAAGCTGAGGGACCTTACTTGCCCTGCAGGATTTTAATCCATGATGGTGTAGTGTGTTACTAATGGTAATATTTGAGACTGTGGTCCCAGCTCTCTTCAGGTAAATGACCAGGTCCTCCAGTGTAGTTCTGGACTGCTCCCTGACATTTCTCAGTATCATCCTTGCCCCATGAGGTGACATCTTGCATGAAGCCCCAGACAGAGGAAGATTGACAGTCATCCTGTGTTTTTTCTATTTTCTAATAATTGCGCCATCAGTTGTTTACTTTTCACCAAGCTGCTTGCCTGTAGCCCATTCCAGCCTTGTGCAGGTCTGCAATTTTGTCCCTTGTGTCCTTAGACAGCTCTTTGGTCTTGGCCATGGTGGAGAGGTTGGAATGTGATTGTGTGGACAGGTGTCTTTTTATACAGGTAACGAGTGTAGAGTTGAAGGGCTTCTTAAAGAAAAGCTAACAGGTCTGTGAGAGCTAGAATTCTTGCTGGTTGGTAGGTGATCAAATACTTATTTCATGCATTAACCCCTTTCTGACATCGGACGTACTATCCCTTTGAGATGGTATGGGCCCGTATGACCACCGATGGGATAGTACGTCATCAGCGATCAGCCGCGCTCACGGGGGAGCGCGGCCGATCGGGGCCGGGTGTCAGCTGACTATCGCAGCTGACATCCGTCACTATGTGCCAGGAGCGGTCACGGACCGCTCCTGGCACATTAACCCCCGGCACACTGCGATCAAAGATGATCGCAGTGTTCCAGCGGTATAGGGAAGCATCGCGTAGGGAGGGGGCTCTCTGCGTGCTTCCCTGAGACCCTCGGAGCAACGCGATGTGATCGCGTTGCTTCGAGGGTCTCTTACCTCCTCCCTGCATGCCCGGATCCAAAATGGCCACGGGGGGCCTTCCAGGTCCTGCAGGGAGGTAGCTTCCAAGCGCCTGCTCAGAGCATGCATCGGGAAGCCTCCCTTCTGTGCCTGTGTGATCGCTGATCTGACACAGTGCACAGCAAAGTGACAGATCAGCGATCTGACCCTATATAGTCATGTCCCCCCTGGGACAAAGTAAAAAAGTTTAAAAAAAAAAAATTACATGTGTAAAAAAAAAAAAAATCCTAAATAAAGAAAAAAAAAAATATTGTTCCAATAAATACATTTATCTACATAAAAAAAATAAATAAAAGTACACATATTTAGTATCGCCGTGTCCGTAACGACCCGACCTATAAAACTGTCCCCCTAGTTAACCCCTTCATTGATCACCGTAAAAAACAAAACGAGGCAAAAAACGACGCTTTATTGTCATACCACCAAACAAAAAGTGGAATAACACGCGATCAAAAAAAGGTTATAAATAACCATGGTACCGCTGAAAACGTCATCTTGTCCTGCAAAAAACCAGCCGCCATACAGCGTCAACGAAAAAATAAAAAAGTTATAGTCCTCAGAATAGAGCGATGCAAAAAAAAAAAATAATAATTATTTAACATAAAAAATTATATAAATGAGGTATCGCTGTAATCGTACTGACCCGAAGAATAAAACTGCTTTATGAATTTTACCAAACGTGGAACGGTATAAACACCCCCCAAAAAGAAATTTATGAATAGCTGGTTTTTGGTTATTCTGCCTCACAGAAATCGGAATAAAAAGCGATCAAAAAATGTCACGTGCCCGAAAATGTTACCAATAAAAACGTCAACTTGTCCCACAAAAAACAAGACCTCACATGACTCTGTGGACCAAAATATGGAAAAATTATAGCTCTCAATATGTGGAGACGCAAAAAACTATTTTTTGCAATAAAAAGCGTCTTTTAGTGTGTGACGGCTGTCGATCATAAAAATCCGCTAAAAAACGCTATAAATAGTAAATCAAACCCCCCTTCATCACCCCCTTAGTTAGGGAAAAATAATAAAATTAAAAAAATGTATTTATTTCCATTTTCCCGTTAGGATTAGGGCTAGGGTTGGGGCTAGGGTTAGGGTTGGGGCTAGGGTTAGGGTTTCAGTTATTATTGGGGGGTTTCCACTGTTTAGGCACATCAGGGGCTCTCCAAACGTGACATGGCGTCCGATCTCAATTCCAGCCAATTCTGCGTTGAAAAAGTAAAACGGTGCTCCTTCTCTTCCGAGCTTTCCCGTGCGCCCAAATAGGGGTTTACCCCAACATATGGGGTATCAGCGTACTCAGGAAAAATTGGACAACAACTTTTGGTGTCCAATTTCTCTTGTTACCCTTGGGAAAATAGAAGTTTGGGGGGACTAAAAAAAACATTTTTGTGGGAAAAAATGATTTTTTATTTTCACGGCTCAGTGTTATAAACTGTAGTGAAACACTTGGGGGTTCAAAGTTCTCACAACACATCTAGATAAGTTCCTTGGGGGGGTCTAGTTTCCAATATGGGGTCACTTGTGGGGGGTTTCTACTGTTTAGGTACATTAGGGGCTCTGCAAACGCAATGTGACGCCTGCAGACCATTCCATCTAT
The DNA here is from genome assembly GCF_051348905.1 of Ranitomeya variabilis. NCBI lineage: Eukaryota > Metazoa > Chordata > Amphibia > Anura > Dendrobatidae > Ranitomeya > Ranitomeya variabilis. Next base: position 217,072,530 of record NC_135236.1, on the reverse strand, counting down.
GTCTGCATTCCAAATGGCGCTCCTTCCCTTCCGAGCTCTGCCATGCGCCCAAACGGTGGTTCCCCCCCACATATGGTGGTATCAGCGTACTCAGGACAAATAGGACAACAACTTTTTGGGTCCAATTTCTCCTTTTACCCTTGGGAAAATACAAAACTGGGGGCTAAAAAATTATTTTTGTGGGAAAAAAATAATTTTTATTTTCACGGCTCTGTGTTATAAACTGTAGTGAAACACTTGGGGGTTCAAAGCTCTCACGACACATCCAGATAAGTTCCTTAGGGGGTCTACTTTCCAAAATTGTCACTTTTGGGGGGTTTCTATGTTTAGGCACATTAGTGGCTCTCCAAACGCAACATGGCGTCCCATCTCAATTCCAGTCAATTTTGCATTGAAAAGTCAAACGGCGCTCCTTCCCTTCCGAGCTCTGCCATGCGCCCAAACAGTGGTTTACCCCCACATATGGGGTATCAGCGTACTCAGGACAGATTGCTCAACAACTTTTGGGGTCCATTTTCTCCTGTTACCGTTGGTAAAATAAAACAAATTGGAGCTGAAGTAAATTTTGTGTGGAAAAATTGTTCATTTTTATTTAAACATTCCAAAAATTCCTGTGAAACACCTGAAGGGTTAATAAACTTCTTGAATGTGGTTTGAGCACCTTGAGGGGTGCAGTTTTTAGAATTGTGTCACACTTGGTTATTTTCTATCATATAGACCCCTCAAAATGACTTCAAATGAGATGTGGTCTTTAAAAAAAAAAAAAATGGTGTTGTAAAAATGAGAAATAGCTGGTCAACTTTTAACCCTTATAACTCCCTAAGAAAAAAAAATTTTGGTTCCAAAATTGTGCTGATGTAAAGTAGACATGTGGGAAATGTTACTTATTAAGTATTTTGTGTGACATATCTCTGTGATTTAAGGGCATAAAAATTCAAAGTTGGAAAATTGCGAAATTTTCTCCAAATTTCCGTTTTTTTCACAAATAAACGCAGGTAATATCAAATAAATTTTACCACTATCATGAAGTACAATATCTCACGAAAAAATAATGTCAGAATCACCAGGATCTGTTGAAGCGTTCCAGAGTTATAACCTCATAATGGGACAGTGGTCAGAATTATAAAAATTGGCCCGGTCATTAACGTGCAAACCACCCTTGGGGCTTAAGGGGTTAATTATGTAAAAATCATACAATGTGATTTTCTGTTTTTTGTTTTTTTTTTTTTTTTTTAGATTCTGTCTCTCACAGTTGAAGTGTGCCTAAGATAAAAATTATAGACCTCTCCAATCTTTGCAGGTGGTCTTTCAGATCCGCAGCATGTCAGTTTCTTTTGATGGTACGCATGCAGATTTTTCCCATAGACTTGCATTAATGTGGAAAATCCACATGTGTAAAAAAACGTAAATGCGTGACCGCTAATTTGCATAATGGATGCAGAAACGGTGCTAACATTCTGCAGCGTCAAAACCGCCGCAGATCCTAAATGTGGGAAAATACCCTGATAGCGAAGAAGCCATAAGCCTAACAGGCTAAGGTCTGAAACCTTGGTCAAAGTTGTCTGACTTTTGCATTGGCACATTTTCCTTTTTTGTAATTTAAAAAAAAAAAAAAAGACCTATCTTTTTTTCTTTTTGCCTAAATTACAAAGGAAAGGTATCATCTTTAACTTAAGCCTTTTAGAGATTATTTCATCTTCATCTTCTTCATCTGTTCACAAAAACAGTCATTTTGGCAAGGGGTGCCCATACTTTTTCATGCCACTGTATATATGGTGAAGAAAATTTGAACTTAATGGACTCGAGCCTTTTTGGGCCAGTCTCACACATCCAGATAATTCTGGTACCGGGAAAAATCGGTACTGGAGTTATCCGTGTCCGTGAGCTCACATGGCACATCAGTGTGGCACAAGTGCGGCAGCCGTATGCCGCCCGTGTGCCGACTGGGTACCACACGGACCGTGCAGGAGACAGCGCTACAGTAAGCGCTGTCCCCTGCTTTGGGTGCTGAAGCCGCCATTCATCCCTTCTCTCCAGCAGCGTTCGCTGGAGAGAAGGAATGAAAAATCATTGTTTTTTTATTTTTTTTGCGGTTGAAATAAAGTTCCCGGTAACCAACCCCCTCCCACCCCCTGTGCGCTGCTGGAGAGAAGAAATGAATGGCGGCTTCAGCACCACAAGCTGGGGGGACAGCGCTTACTGTAGCGCTGTCTCCTGCATGGCACACGGACAGCATCCGTGTGCGGTACGTGTTTTACACGGACCCATTGACTTTAATGGGTCCGTGTGATCCGTGCGCTCCCAAGAACACTGACATGTCTCCGTGTTTTTCAAACGGACACACGGTCCGTGAAAACACGCTGACATGTGCAGAGACACATTGATTTTAATGTGTCTACGTGAGTCAGTGTCTCCGGTACGTGAGAAAACTGTCACCACACGTACCGGAGCCACTGACGTGTGAAACAGGCCTTATAGTGTGTGTGCAAAGACCATGCTTTTTTTTTTTAAATACCTAACATATCGCAGTCTATGAAAAAGTTTTTGTTTTATTTTTCACTTCATGCTGTACTAACACATCACATATTATATATACATGTATTATATTAATGCACATTTTATAGGTCCATTTCTGAATGTGAGGTCACCGTATGGCTGTCAGTATGTAGAGAAGCCGCAGATGGTGAACTCCTGTTGGGTTTTCATGAGGAATCCTGATAGTCTGCCTTGCATTATATAAGGAAATAATTTGGCCTGGTTCCACAATTTACTTATTTTAAAGATAATTTTGCTGCATCGGTCTTTTGTAGACCAATGATAGAATGGAGTAAAAGTGACTGCATCCCATATTCAGTGTGAAAGCCACTACAGAAAAGCTTTCTTTATAATGTTATTCCCAGATAAAACGTTCTCTACTGTGTTAGAAATGGGAAAAGAGCTTTTTTTTTAATTTAAAGTTTTATTTCTGTTATAGAAAGGAATGGTTACAGCTGGTACCATCACATGAGACTCGCATAGATATAGATATATGGATAACAGGGGATGAGCTATGAATATAATCACACATGGGTACCAATAATGCACAGGGTTTATGTAGAGACTAGATGGTGGCCCGACTCTAACGCATCGGGTGTTCTAGAATATGTATAGTAGTATATAGCACAGCCCACGCAGTATGTAACACAGCCCACGCAGTATGTAACACAGCCCACGCAGTATGTAACACAGCCCACGCAGTATGTAACACAGCCCACGCAGTATGTAACACAGCCCACGCAGTATGTAACACAGCCCACGCAGTATGTAACACAGCCCACGCAGTATATAACACAGCCCACGCAGTATATAATACAGCCCACGCAGTATATAACAGCCCACGCAGTATATAACACAGCCCACGCAGTATATAACACAGCCCACGCAGTATATAACACAGCCCGCGCAGAATATAACACAGCCCGCGCAGTATATAACACAGCCCGCGCAGTATATAACACAGCCCACGTAGTATATAACACAGCCCACTTAGTATATAGCAATGTGGGCACCATATCCCTGTTAAAAAAAAGAATTAAAATAAAAAATAGTTATATACTCACCTTCCGGTGGCCCCCGGATCCAGCCCAGGCGTTTAGCGATGCTCGTCGCGACGCTCTGTTCCCAGTAATGCATTGCGGCAATAACACGTGATGTAGTGGTCTCGCGAGACCGCTATGTCATCTTCGGTCATTGCCGCAATGCATTCTTGGGACCGGAGCGTCGCGAGGAGCCGGAAAGGCGCCGGAAGGTGAGAATATAATGATTTTTTTTTTTTTTTTTTAACATTAGATCTTTTTACTGTTGATGCTGCATAGGCAGCATCAATAGTAAAAATTTTGTCACACAGGGTTAATAGCAGCGTTAACGGACTGCGTTACACCGTGTTATGCCGCGGTGTAACGCAGTCCGTTTAACGGACTGCTAAACCGCTGTGGGGGCACTGACTGGAGGGCAGTAGGGAGGGGGCACTGACTGGAGTGGAGTAGGGAAGGGTGAATTCGCGGCCGGACTGTGCCCGTCGCTGATTGGTCGCGACCAATCAGCCACGCGGGATTTCCGTGACAGACAAACAGACTTAAGTACCCCTTAGCCGATTATATAGATAGATTTTAGAGACCACATTGTAGGGGGTGCTGGACATGTGATGTCTACCTACACTGTACAGGTATGTTTTGGTTTGATAAATGTTGCATTGAGTCAGTAGAGATAAATAAGTTTGTTTCTTTCTGCAGTTTTTCCATCTCAGCCCAGTGAAGAAGACTCAAGTAACGATGAAGCAAGTGATTCTAGTCCTATTCCGCGGCGTCGCCGGTCTAGGAAATCTATACCTTCTGGATTGGAGTGTGAGAATAAAACATCAGTCGAGCGACCTGTTACCCCAGCACCAAAAACATTTGGATGGATGAGCAGCAACCTAAATAAGTGCATTCTCCTCGCTCTGGTTATGGCAATAAGCATGGGCTTCGGACATTTTTACGGTAGGTGTTTTTGCTATAAGATGTAGCCAGACCTCTGAACAGGGGCTACTTATAAACGTATAATCGTAACCATTTAGGATTGTGTTTTATATTTATTGCAGCTTTTTTTTACTTTGATAAGTTTTTGGATGTTTTGAAATATTCAACATGATCTTATTAATGTGTTTATTTAAATATAGATGTGCAACTTTAAGAAATAATGGCTCTTTTCATTTAAGGTACTATTCAGGTATTAGAACGGCAAAGATATGTTGAAAAAATTCATGAAAGTGAAATGAATGACATGAAGGACGATCTGTTTCAGTGTCAAAGGGAGCAGGAAGCCACAATTGAACACAAGGTGAGTGGCATTGTGTTCACTGCTGTGCTACAGATCAAATGGTATCTATGTCATCATAAAATGCAAATTTTTACATATAGCAGCCCCATTCCTTGTGGTTTTAGGGGATTTTGCAAATACTTATGTTTTACCCGAATGTGAGTATATCGAATAAGAAAATTATATATATTTTTATCCAAATGACAGAAACAATTTTTTTTTCATACTTGCTCATTTATTGGCATATGTTGCCAATGTATACATTCAACAAGCTCCTGTGCCTGACGCCATACAATAATATCCACAGCACAGTCGGCATTATGTCTCTCCGTGGTGTGCCTGAAAAGGAATCAAGAGTTTAGTACAGTGTTGGGGGTCTATTCACATATCCAGTTGTCATCTGTTTGCAACGGATCTTATATTTAAAAAAAAAAAAATAGATGCTAAAGGGAAACTAAAGTTTTAGTTTTTGAACAAAACATTTTAAAAAATAAAAAGAATACAGTTGTGCTCAAAAGTTTACATACCCCGGGAGAATTCTTGCTTTTTTGGCCTTTTTTCAGAGAATATGAATGATGAATGATAACACCAAAACTTTTCCTCTACTCATGGTTAGTGGTTGGGTGAAGCCATTTAATACCGTGTATTGCCCCCTTTAACATCAATGACAGCTTGAAGTCTTTTGTGGTAGTTGTGGAAGAGGTTTTTTTATTTTCTCACATGGTAAAGCGCCCACTCTTTTTGGCAAAAAGCCTCCAGTTCCTGTAAATTCGTGGGCTCTCTAGCATGAAATTGCGCGCTTGAGATCTCCCCAGAGTGGCTCAATGATATTGAGGTCAGGAGACTGAGATGGCCACTCCAGAACCTTCACCTTGTTCTGCTGTAGCCATTGACAGGTCGACTTGGCCTTGTGTTTTGGACCGTTGTCATGTTGGAACGTCTAAGTACGTCCCATGCACTGCTTCCGGTTGATGATTGGAAATTTGCCTCCAGTATTTGCTGTTAATGTGCTGCATTCATATTTCCTTCAACTTTGACCAAGTTTCCTATGCCTTTGTAGCTTATACATCCCTAAAACATCAGCGATCCACCTCCATTCTTTACAGTAGGAATGGTGTTCCTTTCATCATAGTTCAAAGTTAAATTTTGGTCTCGTCACTCAAAATTACCTTGTCTCAGAAGTTTTGAGGCTTCTCTCTGCTGTTTTGCCTATTGTAGGCAAGATACTTTGTGACTTTGTGGCATTTGCGCAGTAATAGCTTTCTATTGGCAACTCGACAATGCAGCCAATTTTTCTTCAAGTGTCTCGTTATTGTGCATCTTGAAACAGCCATACCGCTAGTTTTCAGAGAGTCCTGTATTTCAGTTGATGTTATGTGTGGGTTTTTCTTTGCATCCCAAACAATTTTCCTGGCAGTTGTAGACGTCATTTTTGTTGGTCTACCTGACCGTGACTTTGTTTTTACAGAGCCGATGATTTTCCATTTGTTAATCACAATTTGAACGCTGCTGACTGGCATTATCAATTCCTTGGATATCTGTTGTATCCCTTTCCTGTTTTATACAGTTCAACTACCTTTTCCCGTAGATCTGTTGACAATTCTTTTGTTTTCTCCATGACTCACAATCCAGAAACGTCAGTGGCTGGATGAAAGATGCAAGAGTCTGTCTAGATCCCAGAAGCTCACTTAGCTTTTATGCACACACTGATTACAAGCAAACAGGTCACAGGTGAGGATGTTACTTTTAGTAGCCATTCAAACCCATTTGTGTCAACTTCTGTGCATGTTATCAGGCCAAAATCACCAGGGTATGTAAACTTTTGTCATGGTCATTTGGATGTTTTGGGTTGTTATTATGAATTAAAAAGAGAAAATACAGAAGTTTCACAATAAATGGCTTCACCCAACCACTAACCATGAGTGGAGAAAAAGTTTTGGTGTTATCATTCATATTCTCTGAAAAAAGACCAAGAAAGCAAAAATTCTGCAGTGGTATGTAAACTTTTGAGCACAACTGTATATATCAGTCTGAACACTCGGATGTCATACAGTGGCCTCTCTGAACCAAAGGATTCAATTTTAAAAAGTGTCCTTATTTTTATATGCTGTATTCCACTGTAGTAGCACAGTATGCATAGATGCATTTAATGTGCGTCATACAGTAAACATTGGCTATATGGTTGTGAAAGCTTTACTTGTCCACATAGCGCATATGGACTTTCCCGTGTGTTTGCTGGTGTGCAGCGTACTCTGCAGCTGAGCTCCCTCTACAGGTGGTTAAATACTAACTTTATTCAAATCACCCAACCCTTACCTCATTAAAAATAAAGAAATTTAAAAATAAACATATTTGGAATTGCTTCACCGGTAAAAGGCCAGTATATCAAAGTATAAAATGAACTAAGTTGTACGCTGAACAAAAAGATAATAACGCCAGAATGACGTTTTTTTTCGATCACTACACCTCCCTTTAAAGAATTCAATAAACAATCATCAAAACATTGACTGTACCCGAAATGGTATTAATGAAAATGTCAGCTCACCACGCAATAAAAATATCTCCTTAGCTTCATCAACAGAAAAATAAAAATGTTACAGGTCTCAGAAAATGGCTACATAAATAGATATATTGTAGTGCGGCGGTGTTCACTCCATGGGTAATGAAGCAGTGACCCAGTAAAGTTCAAAGCAAATGTCTTTAATGTCCAAAAAATACTCACAAATGGAAATAAATCCATATCCTTCGGATCGCAGCCGGGGGGTCAAGACAGTTCGTATCTGAGCCTGGTTACCATGGGCGACTGCACCACCGTGTCATGCTGAGGGGCACCACTCGTTCGCTTCCCTTGGCTCTGTGTTCACTTCACACAAGCTGGATGTTGCAGTGCCATCTGCTCTGCAGCTTGCAAACAAACATTGACACACCCAACCCTTTGCTGCACGGTTTTTAAATTGGATCTGTGGCCATGAGTGAACCGCCCCACTAACATCGTGTGGTTCACTGCAAAAATTGCCGGGCTTTCTTAATTCTGCTTTGAGCAAATAGCTTGTCCAAGACCAAACTTACTTTTATTCTGCACTGCAACCACAGCTATGTCTGTGACTGCAATGCACTCCAGCAGCTCAATCTACGTCTATGCGCATCCTGGGGGATACACACTGACCCTAGCGTTTAATTTCCCTCACTGCCTCACATATCGCCCCCTCTGTTCAAACTTGTGGGGTTGAACATTTGTCACCATACAGGATGCCCGTGACAGGGCATCTGCATTTCCTTGCGACTTCCCCGCCCGATGTTCCACTGAAAAACTACATTTTTGTAGGGACAGGAACCATCTGGTGACCCGAGCATTCCTCTCCTTTGCACTACTCATCATCAGGGCTGAATGGTCCATTATCAAACAAAACTGTTGTCCGAGGAAATAGTAGCATAGGGACTCCAAGGCCCACTTAATCGCCAAGCACTCCTCTACTACGCTATAATTTCTCTCTGCCACGGTAAGTTTCCTGCTCAAGTAGGTGACTAGATGTTCATGCCCGTTCACCTCTTGCGACCGTACCGCTCCTAGGCCTACCTCTGAGGCATCTGTTTGTGCGACAAAGGTTTTCCTGAAGTCGGGGCTGATGAGGACCGGCTGTCCTAGCAACGTTGACTTCATGGACTAGAACGGTTCCTCCGCTTGAGGGTTCCATCGTGACATAACAGACTTCTTACCCCTTAACAGATCGGTTAGGGGTGCCAATCTCCCCGCATAATTAGTTATAAACCGGCAGTGGTACCCAATTATGCCGAGGAATGCTCTCACCTGTTTTGTATGGCCTCAATCTTGTTCATTTGGGGTTCATTAAACCCGCGGCCAATCACGCACCCTAAGTACCGGGCTTCCGTGAGTCCTATTGCACATTTTCTTGGGTTCGCTGTTAAAGGACCTGTCGCCAGGTTTGGCCGATAAGAGATACGGCCATCACCTTTCAGGGCTGATATATAGCATTCTATAATGCTGTATATCTGCCCCCAACCTGACCTGTCAGAGAAGAAAAACAACTTTTATTATACTCACCTGCAAGGTGGTCCGGTCCGATGGGCATTGCTGGTCTTGCTCCGGCGCACCTCATCTTATGATCCCTGTTCTCCTGCTTGCTTGATGCGGATGACGCGTCCCATCATCATCCACATAGTCTCCTCGGCACAGCGCTCCTGCGCAGCAGTACCTCTCACAGCAAAGTACTGAATTTATGGAGTGCTACCCTCTTCATTTTTTCCTCTGTCTGGATTTGGGCAAGTATTGAATGCTTTGTTGAGGAGGCGTGCACCCACCTATTGTTGGTATAGTGCATATATATATTATATATATATATATATATATATATATATATATATATATATATATATATATATATATATATATATATATATATATATATATATATGTATATATGTATATATATATATATATATTATAATATAATTTTTATTTTCCTTTTTAACAAATTTTTGAATTTTTGTTTCACAAATAAATAAATAAAAAAAAAAAATTGGTATCGCCACAATCATGCTGATTGTGTTGGCAAGTCATTTTTACCATACAGTAAAGGCCGTGAAAAGAGAGCACAAAAAAACATTAGCAAGATTGCATTTATTTTTTTTTATTTTTTTTTTTAGCATTTTGTGATTAAATGAACATTGCAGTTTGCAGTTCAAAATTACAACTTTTCCCACATAAAAACAAGCTTTTATATGCGATGGCTATGGCAAAATTAGTTATAGCTCTTGGAAGAAAGCGAAGAAAAAGGTGCAAAAATTAAAAATCACCCGGTCCTATTTTCTCTTGTGCAGGGATGGCTGATGGCTATGAGGTAAGTGGAAAGCAATATGCTAGGGGTAGGGAAAGCTGTGTTTTAAATGTATCATTATCGTCATGGCCCAATAGCTCTGTGCTGCTTTGTATCAACAGGATTGTTCAAGCAAATCTAATTCTTGCATATAGTCTGATGTTTGGGTAAATCCTATTTCACAGGGGTGATGTAGTGTATTGATAACGAGTACCGGCTAACCATTTTCTTAACTCTAAAATCATTTTTTGTTAAAACATAATTGTCAGATTCCTGTGTTATTAAGGAAAAGAATTTGCCAGATGGCACAAACTACTTATTAACCCCACTTTTACACAACTTGTGTTGGGCTATGTTCGCACATTGCTTTTTTTTGCTATGTTTTTTTATGCAAATTTTAAACTGCGTTTTACAGTACGAGCAAAGTCTGAGATTTCAGAAATCTCATGCACATTGCTTGGTTTTATTTTCCTGACTGATTTGGAAAACTGCAGTTTTTTCACCCATAGGAAACGATGGGTAAGTACAAAAATGCAGATATCAGGTTTTGATGTGTTTTGGGTGTAAAAACCTAAGCAAGTTAAATCTGGCCTTTTTTTGAGGGCCGCTAAACATTATCAACATGCAATAGCTCAGCAAAACCTGCTTTTTTGTAAGCAGATTCTTTACTGCCAAGAGAGCAGGTTTTGTCTGCAGAAAAAAACGCACAAAAAATGCAACATGTGAACATACTCTTAGTCATTGTACTCGAGACCTAACTTTTCACCACACAGCCAATTTTTTTTTTAAATTCGTTTATTAACAACAAAATAAGTAATGTTACAAACATTTTGCATCCAAGATTGTTGAATATAATACGTGGTACATATAAACTGTGAATTATTAAGCATAAAATAAAATACAACTGACGTCTATAACCAACGTTATATTGTGATTATTAAAGCTGTTGGACCGATTGTAACATATGAATTATATAAATGGAAAAACTCAGAAAACCAGAACACTTGAATTAAAACTGTATCTACTCTAACTACTAATTCGCCGCCATACCTCGTACCTGACCCTCCATGCGATATCCCAATCCACGACAAGTTTACAGAGTAAGATGGGATGAATTCCACCTACCCCAGATTTTTTAAAATTTACCCGGGCACCCTCTGTTCTGATATAACGTGTGTTCATATGGAATAATCGAGTTGACCAACGCAATCCACATTCTCGTGGATGGACCCGTGTTCCCCATCCACCGCAAAGCCAGTGCCTTCCATGCCATAAAGAGCGTCTCACGTAAGAAAGTATCGATGTAGTGATCCCAAGTCTCCTCCTCCCATACTCCAAATATACAAACTAGTGGGTCAAGGGGAACTGGAATTGATAGCAGTGATGCTAGTAGCGATGTCACCTCCCTCCAGTATTGAAGAACAACGGGACAACTCCATATCATGTGAATGAAGTCTGCATCTGAGGAGTGACATCGCATACACTCTGACGTTTGAAACCGACCCATCTTAAAAAGCCTTGTCGGAGTTAAATACGATTGGTGTATTATGTATAATTGAGTCATCCTCTTATTAACTGACGGGGATACTTTAACCCCTTTCTGACATCAGACGTACTATCCCGTCGAGGTGGGGTGGGCCCGTATGACCACCGACGGGATAGTACGTCATACGCGATCGGCCGCGCTCACGGGGGGAGGGGGGGATCGCGGCCGGGTGTCAGCTGCATATCGCAGCTGACATCCGGCACTATGTGCCAGGAGCGGTCACGGACCGCCCCCTGCACATTAACCCCTGGCACACCGCGATCAAACATGATCGCGGTGTACCGGCGGTATAGGGAAGCATCGCGCAGGGAGGGGGCTCCCTGCGGGCTTCCCTGAGACCCCCGGAGCAATGCGATGTGATCGCGTTGCTCCGAGGGTCTCCTACCTCCCTCCTCGCCGCAGGTCCCGGATCCAAGATGGCCGCGGCATCCGGGTCCTGCAGGGAGGGAGGTGGCTTACCGAGTGTCTGCTCAGTGCAGACGCTTGGTAAGCCTGCAGCCCTGCACAGCAGATCGTCGATCTGACAGAGTGCTGTGCACACTGTCAGATCAATGATCTGTAATGTCCCCTCCTGGGACAAAGTAAAAAAAAAATTCCCCACATGTGTGTAAAAAAAAAATAAAAAAAATATCCTAAATAAAGAAAAAAAAAATATTATTCCCATAAATACATTTCTTTAGCTAAATAAAATTAAAAAAACGATAAAAGTACACATATTTAGTATCGCCGCGTCCGTAACGACCCACCCTATAAAACTGCCCCACTAGCTAACCCCTTCAGTAAACACCGTAAGAAAAAAAAACGAGGCAAGAAACAACGCTTTATTATCATACCGCTGAACAAAAAGTGGAATAACACGCGATCAAAAAGACTGATATAAATAACCATGGTACCGCTGAAAACGTCATCTTGTCCTGCAAAAAACGAGCCGCCATACAGCATCATCAGCAAAAAAATAAAAAAGTTATAGTCCTGAGAATAAAGCGATACCAAAATAATTATTTTTTCTATAAAATAGTTTTTATCGTATAAAAGCGCCAAAACATAAAAAAAATGATATAAATGAGGTATCGCTGTAATCGTACTGACCCGACGAATAAAACTGCTTTATCAATTTTACCAAACGCGGAACGGTATAAACGCCTCCCCCAAAAGAAATTCATGAATAGCTGGTTTTTGATCACTCTGCCTCACAAAAATCGGAATAAAAAGCGATCAAAAAAGTCACGTGTCCGAAAATGTTACCAATAAAATCGTCAACTCGTCCCGCAAAAAACAAGATCTCACATGACTGTGGACTCAAATATGGAAAAATTACAGCTCTCAAAATGTGGTAACGCAAAAAATATTTTTTGCAATGAAAAGCGTCTTTCAGTGTGTGACGGCTGCCAATCATAAAAATCCGCTAAAAAACCCGCTATAAAAGTAAATCAAACCCCCCTTCATCACCCCCTTAGTTAGGGAAAAATAAAAAAATTAAAAAATGTATTTATTTCCATTTTCCCATTAGGGTTAGGGTTAGGGCTAGAGTTAGGACTAGAGTTAGGGCAAGGGTTAGGGCTAGGGTTAGGGGCTAGGGTTGGGGGCTAGGGTTAGGGGCTAGGGTTGGGGCTACGGTTGGGGCTAGGGTTAGGGCTAGGGTTGGGGCTACGGTTAGGGCTAGGGTTAGGGCTAGTGTTACGGCTAGTGTTAGGGCTAGTGATAGGGCTAGGGTTATTGATAGGGTTAGGGCTAGGGTTAGGGCTAGGGTTGGGGCTAGGGTTGGGGCTACAGTTAGGGTTGGGGCTAAAGATAGGGTTAGGGTTTGGATTACATTTACGGTTGGGAATAGGGTTGGGTGTGTCTGGGTTAGAGGAGTGGTTAGGGTTACCGTTGGGATTAGGGTAAGGGGTGTGTTTGGATTAGGGTTTCAGTTATAATTGGGGGGTTTCCACTGTTTAGGCACATCAGGGGCTCTCCAAACGGGACATGGCATCCGATCTGAATTCCAGCCAATTCTGCGTTGAAAAAGGAAAACAGTGCTCCTTCCCTTCAGAGCTCTCCCGTGTGCCCAAACAGGGGTTTACCCCAACATATGGGGTATCAGCGTACTCAGGACAAATTGGACATCATCTTTTGGGGTCCAATTTCTCCTGCTACCCTTGGGAAAATACAAAACTGGGGGCCAAAAAATAAGTTTTGTGGGAAAAAAAGGATTTTTTATTTTCACGGCTCTGCGTTATAAACTGTAGTGAAACACTTGGGGGTTCAAAGTTCTCACAACACATCTAGATAAGTTCCTTGGGGGGTCTAGTTTCCAATATGGGGTCACTTGTGGGGGGTTTGAACTGTTTGGGTACATCAGGGGCTCTGCAAATGCAACGTGACGCCTGCAGACCAATCCATTTAAGTTTGCATTCCAAATGGCGCTCCTTCCCTTCCGAGCTCTGTCATGCGCCCAAACAGTGGTTCCCCCCACATTTGGGGTATCAGCGTACTCAGGACAAATTGGACAACAACGTTTGGGGTCCAATTTATCCTGATACCCTTGTGAAAATACAAAACTGGGGGCTAAAAAATCATTTTTGTGAAAAAAAAAAAAAGAATTTTTATTTTCACGGCTCAGTGTTATAAACTGTAGTGAAACACTTGGGGGTTCAAAGCTCTCAAAACACATCTAGATAAGTTCCTTAGGGGGTCTACTTTCCAAAATGGTGTCACTTGTGGGGGGTTTTAATGTTTAGGCACATCAGGGGCTCTCCAAACGCAACATGGCATCCCATCTTAATTCCAGTCAATTTTGCTTTGAAAAGTAAAATATCGCTCCTTCCCTTCCGAGCTCTGCTATGCGCCCAAACAGTGGTTTACCCCCACATATGGGGTATCGTCGTACTCAGGACAAATTGCACAACAACTTTTGTGGTCTAATTTCTTCTCTTACCCTTGGGGAAATAAAAAAATGGGGGCGAAAAGATCATTTTTGTGAAAAAATATGATTTTTTATTTTTACGGCTCTGCATTATAAACTTCTGTGAAGCACTTGTTGGGTCAAAGTGCTCAACACACATCTAGATAAGTTCCTTAAGGGGTCTACTTTCCAAAATGGTGTCACTTGTGGGGGGTTTCAATGTTTAGGCACATCAGGGGCTCTCCAAACGCAACATGGCGTCCCATCTCAATTCCAGTCAATTTTGCATTGAAAAGTCAAATGGCGCTCCTTCCCTTCCGAGCTCTGCCCTGCGCCCAAACAATGGTTTACACCCACATATGGGGTATCAGCGTACTCAGGACAAATTGCACAACAATTTTTGGGGTCCAATTTCTTCTCTTACCCTTGGGAAAATAAAAAATTGGGGGCGAAAAGATCATTTTTGTGAAAAAATGATTTTTTATTTTTACGGCTCTGCATTATAAACTTCTGTGAAGCACTTGTTGGGTCAAAGTGCTCACCACACATCTAGATAGGATCCATAGGGGGTCTACTTTCCAAAATGGTGTCACTTGTGGGGGGTTTCAATGTTTAGGCACATCAGGGGCTCTCCAAATGCAACATGGCGTCCCATCTCAATTCCAGTCAATTTTGCATTGAAAAGTCAAATGGCGCTCCTTTCCTTCCGAGCTCTGCCATGCGCCCAAACAGTGGTTTACCCCCACATATGGGGTATCAGCGTACTCAGGACAAATTGTACAACAAATTTTGTGGTCTATTTTCTCCTGTTACCCTTGGTAAAATAAAACAAATTGGAGCTGAAATAAACTTTGTGTGAAAAAAAGTTAAATGTTTATTTTTATTTAAACATTCCAAAAATTCCTGTGAAATACCTGAAGGGTTAGTAAACTTCTTGAAAGTGGTTTTGAGTACCTTGAGGGGTGCAGTTTTTAGAATGGTGTCACACTTGGGTATTTTCTATCATATAGACCCCTCAAAATGACTTCAAATGAGATGTGGTCCCTAAAAAAAAAAATGGTGTTGTAAAAATGAGAAATTGCTGGTCAACTTTTAACCCCTATAACTCCATCACACAAAAAAATTTTGGTTCCAAAATTGTGCTGATGTAAAGTAGACATGTGGGAAATGTTACTTATTAAGTATTTTGCGTGACATATGTCTGTGATTTAAGGGCATAAAAATTCAAAGTTGGAAAATTGCGAAATTTTCAAAATTTTCGCCAAATATTCGTTTTTTTCACAAATAAACGAAGTTATATCGAAGAAATTTTACCACTGTCATGAAGTACAATATGTCACGAGAAAACAATGTCAGAATAGCCAAGATCCGTTGAAGCGTTCCAGAGTTATAACCTCATAAAGGGACAGTGGTCAGAATTGTAAAAATTGGCCCGGTCATTAACGTGCAAACCACCCTTGGGGGTGAAGGGGTTAATCGGGGATTCAAGAATGTCTTCCCATTCCTCTTCCTGCATATCAGAAAGAAGTCCCCCCCACTTCCCCTTAATAGAGTTAACAGTAGACGCATCTCCCGAAGATAGCATATAGGTACTGTATATAGGGAGAAGATAAGACCTTGGGGGCCATGCGATTTAAGAATTCCTATCAAAGGTAGAGAGGATATAGCACGACCTGCACCCGCCTGTCTCATATATGATTGTACGGCTGACCTTAGCTGTAGATATCGGAAAAATTGGGATCTTGGTATATCATGCTTGGTTCGCAATTGCTCAAAAGACATGAAGACCCCCCCATCATACAGATCACCTATTGAGGAGACACCATGTCCGATCCAGAAGTCAGCGGACGGGTGATTCAATAAAATTGAAAAATAGCCATTTTTCCACAGGGGCATCTCCGCCACAATATCTTTAAATCCTACAGTTTTTTTAATTTGCCTCCAAACCGACCGCGCCAAGCGAAGCAAAGGTAACATACGAGGGATATTGATTTTTTCCAATTCTAGAAAGTTTAGTGGACAGTCCATTTGAGCCGCTTGAAGAAGATGACTTTCAGAGTTGGGAAGGTAATTATTGGGCATCCATTTATTAAGAGCTCTGACCTGACCAGCCAAATAATATAAATAGAAATCTGGCAACGCCGCCCCACCCCCTTGCTTTGATCTCTGTAGTGTAGACAGCTTAAGTTTGGGCCTAGATTTCCCCCATATGAAAGTTGTGATTTGAGAATTCAGACTTGTAAAGAAGAATTTTGGGATCAGCACAGCACTGTGTTGAAGGCAGTAACTGAGCTTGGGGAGCAATATCATTTTGATTAAGTTGACACGGCCGGCTACAGCGGAAGTTTGCTCCAAGCTGCAAATTTAAGTTTAACTAATTCTAACAACGGGAGTATATTAAGTTGTAGATCAGATCTACTACCTTGAGAGATATGTATACCCAAGTATTTAAAACTGGGTAGAATAGGGAGGTAGGAAAGGGTCCCAAGGCCGGGCAATGGATTATGGGAGAGGGACATCAACGCCAACTTATCCCAATTTATATAAAGGCCCGAGTGACTACTAAATTTATCTATAGTGGCAATTACCCGCGGTAATGTCACCTCCGCCTCATCCATAAATATCACCATGTCATCAGCATATAGACCAATAGTGTCCACACGACCAGCTATATTTATACCTTTAATATCAACAGAGGACCTTATACGTAACGCCAGGGCCTCTATCGCAAGGGCGCAGAGGGCCGGGGAGAGGGGGCACCCCTGGCGGGTCCCTCTATACACTATGTTCCAAATTATTATGCAAATTACATTTTTCTCAGATTTTCCTAAAAGGTTGGGGCAAATGACAGTTAGTCTAATAAAAGTCATCACCCGTTAGAATATACATTGAATTTTATTGAGAAACCTCCCAATGATAACAGTATAATCTCCAAAATGAATAAAAACTCAAAATGCACTGTTCCAAATTATTAGGCACAGTATAATTTCTAAACATTTGATATGTTTTTAAAAACTGAAATTGCTAATTTGTGGAATTTGCGGCATTAGGAGGTCACATTCACTGAACAAAAAAGCTATTTAACTCCAAAACATCCTAACAGGCCAAGTTACATGTTAACATAGGACCCCTTCTTTGATATCACCTTCACAATTCTTGCATCCATTGAACTTGTGAGTTTTTGGAGAGCTTCTGCTTGTATTTCTTTGCGTGAAGTCAGAATTGCCTCCCAGAGCTGCTGTTTTGGTGTGAACTGCCTCCCACCCTCATAGATCTTTTGCTTGATTATACTCCAAAGGTTCTCTATAGGGTTGAGGTCAGGGGAAGATGGTGGCCACACCATGAGTTTATCTCCTTTTATGCCCATAGCAGCCAATGACTCAGAGGTATTCTTTGCAGCATCAGATGGTACATTGTCATGCATGAAGATGATTTTGCTCTGAAGGCACGATTCTCCTTTTTATACCATGGAAGAAAGTTGTCAGTCAGAAACTTTATGTACTTTGCAGAGGTCATTTTCACACCTTTAGGAACCTTAAAGGGCCCTACCAGCTGTTTCCCCATGATTCCGGACCAAAACATGACTTCTTCACTCCTTGCTGATGTCGCAGCCTTGGTGGGACATGGTGGCCATCCACTACTCCATCCATCTGGACCATCCAAAGTTGCTCGACACTCATCAGTAAACAAGACTGTTGGAAAATTAGTCTTCATGTATGTCTGGGCCCACTGCAACTGTTTCTGCTTGTGAACACTGTTTAGGGGTGGCCGAATAGTAGGTTTATGCACCACAGCAAGCCTTTGAAGGATCCTACACCTTGAAGTTCGAGGGACTCCAGAGGCACCAGCAGCTTAAAATATCTGTTTGCTGGTTTGTAATGGCTTTTTAACAGCTGCTCTCTTAATCCGAAGAACTTGACTGGCAAAAACCTTCCTCATTCTGCCTTTATCAGCACGAACACGTCTGTGCTCAGATTCAGCCACAAATCTCTTCACAGTATGATGATCACGCTTAAGTTTTCGGGAAATATCTATTGTTTTCATCCCTTGACCAAGGCATTGCACTATTTGATGCTTTTCAGCAACAGAGAGATCCTTTTTATTTCCCATATTGCTTGAAACCTGTGACCTGCTTAATAATGTGGAACATCATTTTTAAGTAGTTTTCCTTTAATTAGAATCACCTGGAAAACTAATTATCACATGTGTTTCAGGTTGATTTCAGTGATCCATTGAGCCCTGAGACACAATACCATCCACAAGTTTATTTGAAAGACAAAACAATTAAATCTTTACGACACTTAAATCCAATTTGCATAATAATTTGGAACACAGTGTATAGTGAGAAGGATTTAGAGATGGAGCCGTTAACAATTATACGGGCCTTGGGTTTCATATATAATAGACCCACCCATTTCAAAAATTTATCCTCAAAGCCATACCTCTTCAAACATGCTGACAGGAAGGGCCACTCAAGAGAGTCAAAGGCCTTGGCCGCATCCAGCGATGCCAGTGCCCAGGAGTTATCTGGTAACAATGAGCTATACTGGACTACTGATTGGACCCGTCTAATATTGATAGAGGTATTTTTGCCCGGCATAAAACCCGTTTGGTCTGGATATATAAGGTCGAGTATGATCGAATTCAATCTTGTAGCTAGGATTTTGGTAAAGATTTTATAATCTACATTTACCAGTGAGATAGGCCTGTAAGATCCACATTCCAATGGGTCCTTCCCCTCCTTTTTTAGTATAATGATGTTTGCATCGTAAAATGTGTCCGGCATAGAACCCTCCTCCCACACCCCCCGGAACACTTTCAATAAGAGTGGTGCCAATATATCATGATACTTCCTGTATAATTCAATGGGAAACCCGTCTGGACCAGGGGCCTTCCCAGAGGCCATATCCATCAACGCATTCTCAACCTCCTCCAAAGTAAACTCCGTCCATAAAGGCTCGCTGAGCTGGGGTCAATAGGGGAAATGTTACATCTGATAAATAATCCAGGTTCTCAGAAATATCAAAGTCACACTTAGAAGTATATAGCGACTTATAATAATTGTGAAAACAGCAAAGTATCTCCTCATTTGAGGACACTAATGACCGGTCTGGTGTTCGAATCTGTAATATAGTATTGGAGACATTGTGTTGGCGTACCAAGAAAGCCAAAAATTTGCTAGCCTGGTTTCCCAATTCAAAATAGGATTGGCGAGTAAAAAATAGTTTACGTTTAGATTTAGTGTCTGTATGTTGAACATATAGCCTCTGGGATGTTAGCCACTCAAGTCTATTACCATTAGTTGGGTCAGATATATATGCGGACTCCGAGTCTTTTAGTCGTTGCTCCATCTCGTCATCCTCCCTCGAGGTCACCCTTTTTATGTAAGATACTGTAGAGGATAGACACCCCCTTAGATATGCCTTAAGGGCATCCCAAAATATATTAGTACTCTGGGGCTCCGAGTGAGATAAAATGAAGCCTTTCAGCTGGTTCACAGTTCTATCATTGGAATCTATCAACTTGAGCCAAAATGGAATCAATTTCCATACTATGCCGCCATTTGATTGCCCAAATTTAAGTTTAAGAACGACCGGACTGTGGTCCGATATTCCCCTGTTGCCATGTTCAACACTATCCACCCATGTTGCCAATCCTACAGATCCAAATATATAATCTAGGCGAGAGAGAGACCGTCTGGTAGACAAGTGACATGTATAGCCTTTTACCCCTCGATGACGTGTTCTCCACAAATCCAACCAACCACTTCCCTCCATAAATGAAGTCAATTGGGATGGAGCCTGAGAGGAGGGCTCCCCCACCACATCGTCATCTAGTCTCAGCCTGTCCAAGCGGGTATCCATGACCAGATTAAAATCTCCCATGCAGATGATGTTTGCGTCCGGA
Source organism: Ranitomeya variabilis (assembly GCF_051348905.1). Taxonomy (NCBI): domain Eukaryota; kingdom Metazoa; phylum Chordata; class Amphibia; order Anura; family Dendrobatidae; genus Ranitomeya; species Ranitomeya variabilis. Next base: position 217,052,519 of record NC_135236.1, on the reverse strand, counting down.
AAGCTTAAGGCAAAGCTCATTGCCATCCGAAGTATCGATAAATTAGCTGGAGGAGGGTTGTAAATACATAATATGACATATTCACGAGAGTTGATTAGCGCATGTACAAATACAAACCGACCTTCAGAATCCCTCCTAGCCTCCCTCATCTCCCATCTAACGTCTCTGTGAATTAACAGTGAGACCCCTCTCGAGTAACTAGTGTGAAACGCATGTATGGACCATTGCACCCACGGTTTCTGTACACACCAGGCCGTGTCCCTAGTCAGATGTGTCTCGACCAACGCTACAACGTGTGGGTGGTAGCGCTTGATCTGTGAGAATATCTTAATTTTTTTTCAGGGAGATTTGATGCCACGCACATTCCAGGTCATGTTTGTTATTTCAGACCCCATACTCACTCATCACAATATAGTAAACAGTATTGTCCGGGTAAAACCTAGGGACTACACATAGAGGCCGAGAGATCTGTTGGTGGCGATTTTTACCTATGAAACAAACATAGAAAAAGGAACAAACCAAAAACCAAACATTGTAGGATCATAGTCCCATGCTTCTATAATCGGATGAAAACGGGGATACCCTCGCTAAATTAAGCGTTCGGTATTGTTGGTAGGTTAGACACCCACATAGAAAGCTTCATTATATAATCATCCACTCAAGTACATTAGGATGTTTTAACATTGGACACCCCGTGGACCCATAGCCACTCAGCCGCCTCCCCCGGATCGGTGAAGAATATAGAGGAACCCTCATGAGCGATCTGCAGGCGAGCAGGATAAAGCATGGAGTATACAACATTCCGATCTCTGAGTTGTTTCTTAATTTCCAGGAACCGTGCCCACTGCTTCTGAAGCTCCATGGAGAAGTCTGGAAAGATCGAGATTGTGGGATTGTGGAACTTGATAGGGCTCTTTTGCCGTGCCATACGTAGGATAGCATCTCTATCTTTGCAGTTAAGAATACGCGCCAAAAAAGGTCTCGGAGGAGCTCCAGGGGAAAGGGGCTTCGTGGGGACCCTATGGGCCCTCTCCACAGAGAAGGTTGAGGAGAATTCACCTTCCAGAGAGGTTTTGAGCCAGTTCTACAGGAATTCCTCAGGTCGTTGGCGCTCCGAGCGCTCCGGTAAACCAATAATACGAATGTTATTCCGACGCAGTCTGTTCTCCAAGTCATCCGCTTTTTGTTTCCAGGCATTTATGGAGCCAGCCACCTTTGTCAATTTAGCCTCCATGGGCGTAATGGTATCTTCTATTTGTGACACTCTTGTTTCAACCTCCGTGATGCGTCCTCCCATAGCCTGCATATCTAGTCTCAGACGGCCCACCTCAGTGTGTACATCTTCTATCTTTTTAGTAAGAGAGGATCTGGTTAAGGAGATAGCCTGCATTAGTTGTTTAGAGGCCTGTTTAAGAGTTAACTCATCCTGTTCCCCCTCCTGATTACTATCAGAAGAACGGCCTCTACGCTGAACTTGCGAGGGGGTATTCCTGAGGGTCCGCCCACCATCCGAGCGGTCCTCTCTAGCATATTGTTTCAGTCTATCAGACCACACAGCCAATTTGTTGCCTAACCACATGATAGGTCATAACTTAGACTGGTAGGGAGTCCAACCAATGGGCCCCACAGATTACCAAACCCATTTTAATTCCCTTCAGAATGAAGCTCTCCACTCCATTCATTCTCTTTGGGACGGCTGGAGAAAGTTGAGCCGCAGTTCTCCGCAACCTTGTAGAGAATGATGAAGCAATAGCTGATCATGTGCACCTCCCCTCCTTCAGTCTGAAAGGGGTAAAAGTGCCCTGTTCTGACAATCGGTGAGGGTCTCTGCAGTCGTAACCCAACTGATTCATAAGTCAACACCTATCCAGTGGATTCTTTTCACCAGAAAACCCCTTTAAGTGCCCTAAGCTGGTCCAGTGATTACCTTGATAATGTGTTGGATCAATGAGAAATGCATTTCAAGCATGGGTTCTAGAATTGTAGAATGGAGAGTAGGTGATTTCTGAGCATAGTATCCTGTGCAGCCGTGTGGGTCTCATCACTGCACTCACTGTGATGAGTCCTCTCTAAAGGTGACCATACTCATTAGATGAATTTTGAAGATACTTGCTAAAGTCGGTGAGATCAGCCAACTAAAGGGTGCTCTCTACTTTCAAAGAAGGGGTGGGCATTTTGAATTTGAACGTGAAATGGTGAAAACTTCTTGATATTACAATGATCATTTTTATTTCTATATCACCACAGCACTTTACAATTCAGAGGGGACATGTACAAACAAGACATTACAGAGTAACACATAATTCATCAAATACAAAGAGGAATGAGGTTACAATCTGTGAGCAAATAGGGGTGACCCATAATGTGCTTGTATGGCGCAACCATCAATATAATAAGGGTATTCAAATAATGCTGCAAGAAACAGCCATCCGTCAGTATCTGTACAAGTTCAGATACAAAGTGCTACTGAGTGCATGGAGGTTATGAGAACAAATTATAGAAGTGTCCAGATTGTGAAGAAAAGTTAGGAAGGGAGAACACAGAATAGTTAATTAGTGTGGTGAGGTGATAGGCCAGTCTAATGAAATGTGTTTTTTAGAGCACACTTAAACTGTGTATACTGGGAATGAATTTGATTGTCTACCGTAGTGCATTCCAGAGAACTGGTGCAGCATGACAGAAGTTTTGGAGATGTGAGTGAAAAGTTCGGATTGTAGGAGATTACAGTGTTTAGTCATTGGTGGAACAAAGAACACGGGTTAGGTGGTAAACAGAGCGGAGGGAACAAATGTAGGGCAGTGCAGAACTGTGAAGAGTTTTTTGGGTGAGAGTGATAAGTTTACCCATCTGCTACTGAGTACAATATAATCAGTGCAATGGCTGGCACAGTGTGGAGGCATCAGTGTAGTGACTGGACAGAAATATTACTCTGGCTGTTGCATTCAGTATAGATTAGAGATGGGAGTGTTTACTAAGAAGGAGAATGATTAGTGGAAATAAGGTAAGGTTGAATTCTTGGAATGTTTTTATATAGGGAATAAAGGAAATATCTGACTCAAATATAACCTCAAGACAGAGTGTGTTGCTTGGGAACTGTAGTTGAGCCACTCACAGAAATACTATCAGGTTTAAGTAGATTAGAAGAAGGAGGAAACACAATTAAAGTTTTTGATTCAGTTTCAGATAGAGGGAGGACATAATGTTAGAGATAACGGACAGACAATCACTGGTATTATGTAATAATGCAGAATTGCTGACTGGAGACTGTGTATAATTTGTCATTAGCATAGGGATGAAACTGAAAACCAAATCTGTTGATTTTTCCAGGAGGGGTGGTTTATAGAGAGTAGAAGGGGGCTGAACCCTGAGGAACCCCAACAATAAGGGGAAAGTAGGGGAAGAAGAGCCATCAATTGATACACTGAAAGGACGATCAGAGTGGTAGGAGGAGAGCCAAGAGAGAATGGTGTCCTTGAGACAGAGCGGAGCATAGTGAGGAGGAGCTGGTGGGCAATAGGGTCAAATACTGCAGAAAGATGCAGGAGAATCAGCAGAGAGTAGTGGCCATTAGATTTATCTGTAAGTAGAGTGTTGGAGACTTTAGTAAGGCTTCTTTCACACTTCCATTGGTACAGGGCCGTCACAAAGCGTCGGCGCGACGTACTGACGGACAGTGGTGATTTTTTGCACATTGTGGGCAGCGAACGCAGTGTTTCGACGCGTCCGCTGCCCATTGTGAAGTCCCAGGGAGGAGGGGGTGGAGTTCCAGCCGCGCCTGCACAGTTCAAAATGCAGGACTTGACGTACGAAAAAACGTTCCCTTGAACGTTTTTTCGCTGCGACGGTCCGCCAAATACCGACGCATCCAGTGCATGACGTATGGCACGTGTGTCCATACGTCGCGATGCTTCGGTAATACAAGTCTATGGAGAAAAAATGCATCTTGCGGGCAACTTTGCAGGATGCGTTCTTTCTCCAAAACAACGCTTTGCGACGGAGGCCAAACGACGGAAGTGTGAAAGAAGCATAAGGGACGTTTCTGTAGAGTGTAAAGGGTTCAGAAGAGTTATCTGAGAGATGGCGGATTAGATACAGAGCAGACCAAGCGTAGAGAAGTTACAGTGGCTTGCTGAAGTATTCACCCCCTTGGCTTTTTGAGATTAGATACAGAGCAGACCAAGCGTGCAGAAGTTACAGTGGCTTGCTGAAGTATTCACCCCCTTGGCTTTTTACCTATTTTATTACATTACAACCTGTGTTTAAATACTTTTGTAACCCCTTTTGTGTGTGATGCATCTGCACTAAATAGTCTGCCAGTGAAGCGATAAAAATATAGGCATAAATTAAATGTATGGGATCAAATAACTAAAAATTGGCATGTGCATATGTATTCACCCCTTTCTCCTTTGCCTCATTGGGGGACACAGCCCGTGGGTGTATGCTGCTGCCACTAGGAGGCTGACACTAAGTGATACAAAGAAAGTTAGCTCCTCTTCTGCAGTATACACCCTCCTGCTGGCTCCCAGAGAACCAGTTCATGCTTAGTGTCCGTAGGAGGCACACGGACGGGTCTGCTATTCAGACCAAAAGCTCATTTTATTTTTACAATTTTTACATTTTTGAATTTATATTTTACAATTTAATGAAGGGGCAACGGATCCTTTCAAGGCTCTGATCTCTCCGGACCATCAACAGGCAAGCACGGAGAGTGTCGCCTATCCGTATCCTCTTTTGCGACGTGGGATGCCACACCTGAGCTGATTCTTAGGGGCGATGGGTCCCTTCAAGGGCACAGATCTCCCCACACCTTTAACGGATGAGCACATGGAGCGTCGCCTCCATGTACTCTCCTCCGGAGCCAGGCCTATTGCCGGACATTCAGCCCTGTCCCATCCTAGGAGATTAACCCCTTGGATGTACAGAGGCCCGCCTCGTGGCGTCAGAGCAGCCCCCACTGCACCTCCACTGTTAAAGCGGATGGTACAAGGAGGCGGACGGTCCCTCTCCACCTCCCTTCTAAAGGGATGGTGGATTGAGGGTTTTCCCCCCTATCCCTGCACTGTCCAAACCAGCAGCAGCACAGGAGGACCTGCAGCAAGCTGCCTTACCTACCACCCGGCGGCCTCTCCGGGTAAGTGCCAGGGCTGGAGGGCTCCTTTCAAGCGGTCTGGGGCGGCGCTGGGTAAGGGGGACCCATTCTCATGGCGGGGGCGCGCATGAAGCCCCTAAAAATTTCTGAAGCAAGCAATTAACTTATTAAGTCACATGCTTAGATTGCACACAGGTGTTCGTCCTGTCAAAAGTGTCACATGGTCTGTCAGTATATACACACTTTTTCTGAACTGCCACACCATTAAGCAAGAGGCACCACTAACCAAACAACACCATGAAGACTAAAGAGATCTCCAAACATGTCAGTGACAAAGTTGTTGAGAAGTACAAGTCAGGGTTGGGTTATTAAAAAAAAAATATCCCAATCTCTGATCCCAGGAAGCACCATCAAATCCATTATCAGCAAATGGAAAGAACACGGTACCAAGACTTACCTGCTAAAAGAAGGCCGCCCACCAAAACTCAGCCCGGGCAAGGAAGGCATTAATCAGAGAGGCAACACAGAATCCAAAGATAACCCTGAAGTAGCTGCAGAATTTCCAAGCAGAGACTGGAGTATCTGTCCATATGACCACAATAAGCCGTACACTCCATAGAGGTGGCCTCTATGGCAGAGCAGGCAGAAAAAAAGCTTTACTTAGACACAAAAATTATAAGACTCATTTTGAGTTTGTCAAAAGACATGTGGGACACTCCCCAAATGTATGGAGGAAGGTGCTGTGGTCAGATGAGACAAAAATTAGTAAATGCTGCAAACTGGTAAACACTATGTCTGGCATCAAGCCAATACAGCTCATCATCACATCAAGAGTACCATCCACACAGTGAAACATGGAGGTTGCAGCATCATTCTGTGGGTCTGTTTTTTGGCAGCAGGGACAGGGAAAATGGTTTGAGTCGAGGGGAAAATGGATGGCGCAAAATACAGGGATATTCTTGACTGGGGTGGAGGTTCAACTTCCAACAAGACAATGACCCAAAGAATACTGCTAAAGCAACACTCAAGTGGTTTAAGGGGAAACATGTAAATGTTTTGGAGTGGCCTAGCCAAAGCCCAGACCTTCATCAAATTGAGAATCTGTAGTCAGACTTGAAGATTGCTGTTGACCAGAGGAAAATAAATAAACTTGAAGGAGCTGGGGTAGTTTTGCTTGAGTAATGGGCAAAAATCCCAGTGGCAAGATTTAGAAAGCTCATAGAGACTTATTCAAAGCAACTTGCAGCTGTAATTGCCACAAAAGGAGGCTCTGCAAAATACTGACTTCAGGGGGGTGAATAGTTATGCACTTTTCAGTTGTCCTATTTGTTGATTTGCGTTAAAAAAACAAACAAATTTTCACAGTTGTAGGCATGTTCTTAACATGAACTGATGCAAAACACAAAAACTGCCAGGTGGGTGAATACTTTCACAAGCCACTGTAAAGAGGAGATTATAGACATGTCTGTAGTTAGCAGAGCAGTTCTAGTCAAGGGATAGTTGTTTTTTTTTTTTTTAATTAACTGGGTTATGACAGCATGTTTGAATAAAGAGGGAAAGATACCAGAAGAAAGAGTGGTTAAATATTTGTTAGGTAGGTAGTGACAGCTGAGGACTGAAGGTGAGAGGGCGTAGGGTCACTGGTGCAGGTAGTAGGGTGAGGAGAAGCTAGGAGCATGGTAACAACTTTTTCTTATGTGATTGGTTCAAAGATGGAAACTGAACTTGATGAATTGTGGGAGAGGAGATGATTCATGCAATTACTAGATTGGGAAAAAATTGGCCATAAGTGGATTGATTGTCAGCACAGAGGTTGGTGATGGAGTGCTGCACTTTAGGACTGAGGAGAGAGTGAAAAGTGTCAGTCATTTTGGATTGTTAGTGATGTGATGAAGTAGGCTTGTTTGGCAAGATAAAGGGCAAAGCTAAAGCGATATATTTTGAGCACAAACTTATAATGGATAAATTCAAAATGCCAAAAAAGATATTCTCCACACACATTCGGCACACCTAGAACACTGCTGGAGAAAACGTGTTTGCAGCATGTGCCAGGCTTGCCGTCCCCTGTGGCGGGTTTTCCTGTGTGTGTAGGGGTAGGGGGTGCTGTTTCATCAAGGGCACTTTTTCAGAGGCTTGTAATGTTTCAAAGCGGAGTTGGAACATGAGAGGGAGGAGATTGGGGCCAGTAGTGACTGCACATTATTCACACGTCGCTGGGCATTGATGGCACGTGGATTTCTGGATATGTGATATGTAGGGATGTCCTGAGTGGAGCAACTAATTTTGACAGTGAAGGAAAGAACGTTGTGGTCAGATAGCGTAAGAGGGGAGTTGGTGAAATCATACACTGGGCAAACTCTGAAGAAGATGAGGTCCAGTGTATTCCCATCTTCATGTGTAGGAGAGCTGGTAAGTTGTGAAAGGCCTAGTTAAGAAATGGGATGCAACATGAGTAGAAGATGTGGAGAGTGGCTTCTTGTCTTACATAACATACAGCATTTGTATAGGAAGCTACTGATAAATAGCTTTTACTGCTTTTCTTGCAATACCAATATTTCAGAATTACAAGAAATATCAGTTTAATTGCTTCTGTATTTACAGGAAGTTTTTGAACAGCTTACAGAAGACCTAGAAGAGAGAGAAGATATGGTCCTGTCTCTTGAAGATGTGATGGACAAAATTACCAAAGAAAACCACATACTTAAACAGAAAGAGAATGACCTAAAGGTGCTTACTATATTGCCATGTTTTACAACTCGAAAAAGCTAAGGTTAACTAAGTACTGTATATACTCGAGTATAAGTCGACCCGAGTGTAAGCCGAGACCCCTAATTTTGCCACAAAAAACTGGGAAAACTTAATGACTCGAGTATAGGCCTATGGTGGAAAATGCAGCAGCTACCGGTAAATTTCAAAAATAAAAATAGGTACCAATAAAAGTAAAATTAATTGAGAAATCAGTAGGTTAAGTGTTTTTGAATATCCATATTGAATCAGGAGCCCCATATAATGCTCCATACAGTTCATGATGGGCCCCATAAGATGCTCCATACAAAATATGCCCCATATAATGCTCCATACAGTTTGATGGGCCCCATAAGATGCTCCATACAAAATACGCCCCATATAATGCTCCATACAGTTTATGATGGGCCCCATAAGATGCTCCATACAGTTCATGATGGGCCCCATAAGATGCTCCATATTAAAATATGCCCCATATAATGCTGCACAAAGGTTAATAATGGCCCCATAAGATGTTCCATAGACACATTTGCCCCATACAGTACTGCATAAAGGTTAATAAGGGCCCCATAAGATGCTCCATAGAGACATTTGCCCCATATAATGCTGCACAAATGTTGATTATGGCCCCATAAGATGCTCCATAAAGATATTTGCCCCATATAATGCTGCACAAACGTTGATTATGGCCCCATAAGATGCTCCATAGAGACATTTGCCCCATATAATGCTGCACAAACGTTGATAATGGCCCCATAAGATGCTCCATAAAGCTATTTGCCCCATATAGTGCTGCACAAACGTTGATTATGGCCCCATAAGATGCTCCAGAGATATTTGCCACATATAATGCTGCACAAATGTTGATTATGGCCCCATAAGATGCTCCATAGAGACATTTGCCCCATATAATGCTGCACAAACGTTGATAATGGCCCCATAAGATGCTCCATAAAGCTATTTGCCCCATATAGTGCTACACAAACGTTGATTATGGCCCCATAAGATGCTCCGTAAAGGTATTTGCCCCATATAATGCTGCACAAACGTTGATGATTATTATTATTATTATTTACAGTGGGGCAAAAAAGTATTTAGTCAGTCAGCAATAGTGCAAGTTCCACCACTTAAAAAGATGAGAGGCGTCTGTAATTTACATCATAGGTAGACCTCAACTATGGGAGACAAACTGAGAAAAAAAAATCCAGAAAATCACATTGTCTGTTTTGTTATCATTTTATTTGCATATTATGGTGGAAAATAAGTATTTGGTCAGAAACAAAATTTCATCTCAATACTTTGTAATATATCCTTTGTTGGCAATGACAGAGGTCAAACGTTTTCTGTAAGTCTTCACAAGGTTGCCACACACTGTTGTTGGTATGTTGGCCCATTCCTCCATGCAGATCTCCTCTAGAGCAGTGATGTCTTTGGCTTTTCGCTTGGCAACACGGACTTTCAACTCCCTCCAAAGGTTTTCTATAGGGTTGAGATCTGGAGATTGGCTAGGCCACTCCAGGACCTTGAAATGCTTCTTACGAAGCCACTCCTTCATTGCCCTGGTAGTGTGCTTTGGATCACTGTCATGTTGAAAGACCCAGCCACGTTTCACCTTCAATGCCCTTGCTGATGGAAGGAGGTTTGCACTCAAAATCTCACGATACATGGCCCCATTCATTCTTTCATGTACCCGGATCAGTCGTCCTGGCCCCTTTGCAGAGAAACAGCCCCAAAGCATGATGTTTCCACCACCATGCTTTACAGTAGGTATGGTGTTTGATGGATGCAACTCAGTATTCTTTTTCCTCCAAACACGACAAGTTGTGTTTCTACCAAACAGTTCCAGTTTGGTTTCATCAGACCATAGGACATTCTCCCAAAACTCCTCTGGATCATCCAAATGCTCTCTAGCAAACTTCAGACGGGCCCGGACATGTACTGGCTTAAGCAGTGGGACACGTCTGGCACTGCAGGATCTGAGTCCATGGTGGCGTAGTGTGTTACTTATGGTAGGCCTTGTTACATTGGTCCCAGCTCTCTGCAGTTCATTCACTAGGTCCCCCCGCGTGGTTCTGGGATTTTTGCTCACCGTTCTTGTGATCATTCTGACCCCACGGGGTGGGATTTTGCGTGGAGCCCCAGATCGAGGGAGATTATCAGTGGTCTTGAATGTCTTCCATTTTCTTATTATTGCTCCCACTGTTGATTTCTTCACTCCAAGCTGGTTGGCTATTGCAGATTCAGTCTTCCCAGCCTGGTGCAGGGCTACAATTTTGTTTCTGGTGTCCTTTGACAGCTCTTTGGTCTTCACCATAGTGGAGTTTGGAGTCAGACTGTTTGAGGGTGTGCACAGGTGTCTTTTTATACTGATAACAAGTTTAAACAGGTGCCATTACTACAGGTAATGAGTGGAGGAAAGAGGAGACTCTTAAAGAAGAAGTTACAGGTCTGTGAGAGCCAGAAATCTGGATTGTTTGTTTCTGACCAAATACTTATTTTCCACCATAATATGCAAATAAAATGATAAAAAAAAAGACAATGTGATCTTCTGGATTTTTTTTTCTCAGTTTGTCTCCCATAGTTGAGGTCTACCTATGATGTAAATTACAGACGCCTCTCATCTTTTTAAGTGGTGGAACTTGCACTATTGCTGAATGACTAAATACTTTTTTGCCCCACTGTATTTATATAGCACCATTAATTCCATGGTGCTGTACATGAGAAAGGGGGTTACATACAGAGTTATAGATATCATTTACAGTAAACAGGTTTACAGTGACACACTGGTACAGAGGGGAGAGGACCCTGTCCTTGCGGACTTACATTCTATGGGATAGTGGGGAAAAGACAGAAGGTAGGGGTGAGGCGGCGGCGGCTCTGGCGGTGGTGAGGCGGCGGCTCGGTTATTGTAGGCTGTAGGCTTTCCTGAAGAGATGGGTTTTCAGGTTCCGTCTGAAGGATCCGAGGGTGGTGGATAATCGGACGTGTTGAGGCATGGAATTCCAGAGGATGGGGGATATTCGGGAGAAATCTTGGAGGCGATTGTGTGAGGAACGAATAAGTGTGGAGGAGAGTAGGAGGTCTTGGGATGAACGAAGATTACGTGAGGGAAGATAGTGGGAGATTAGTTCAGAGATATAGGGAGGGGACAGGTTGTGGATGGCTTTGTAGATCAGTGTTAGTAGTTTGAACTGGATTCGTTGGGGGATTGGGAGCCAGTGGAGGGATTTGCGGAGGGGAGAAGCAGGGGAGTAGCGAGGAGAGAGGTGGATTAGGCGAGCAGCAGAGTTGAGGACAGACTGGAGTGGTGCAAGAGAGTTAGCGGGGAGGCCACAGAGGAGGGTGTTGCAGTAATCGAGGCGGGAGATGATGAGAGCATGCACAAGAGTTTTGGTAGATTGTGGACTGAGGAAGGAACGGATTCTGGCAATATTTTTGAGTTGGAGGCGACAGGAGGTGGCAAGAGCTTGGACGTGAGGTTTGAAGGACAGGGCAGAGTCAAGAGTTACTCCGAGGCAGCGGATTTCAGGAGCGGGAGAGAGCGTGATGCCGTTCACCATAATAAATAGATTGGGTAGGGGGGATACGTGAGGTGGGGGAAAGATGATGAATTCGGTTTTGTCTACATTGAGTTTTAGGAAGCGATAGGTGAAGAAGGAGGATATGGCTGACAGACACTTCGGGATTCTGGACAGTAGGGAGGTGACATCTGGGCCAGAGAGGTAGATCTGAGTGTCGTCTGCATACAGGTGGTACTGGAAACCATGGGACTTTGAGTTGTCCTAGGCCAAGGGTATAGATGGAAAAAAGTAGGGGTCCTAGGACAGAGCCTTGAGGGACTCCAACAGAGAGAGGGCGGGATGAGGAGGTAGTGTGGGAGTGGGAAATGCTAAATGTGCGGTTGGATAGGTATGAGGCAATCCAGGACAGGGCGAGGTCTTTGATGCCAAGGGAAGAAAGAATCTGTAGCAGTAGGCAGTGATCGACTGTGTCGAAAGCAGAGGACAGGTCAAGAAGGAGGAGGATGGCCCCATAAGATGCTCCATAAAGATATTTGCCCCATATAGTGCTGCACAAACGTTGATTATGGCCCCATAAGATGCTCCATAGAGATATTTGCCCTATGTAGTGCTGCACAAACGTTGATTATGGCCCCATAAGATGCTCCATAAAGATATTTGCCCCATATAGTGCTGCACAAACATTGAATATGGCCCCATAAGATGCTCCATAAAGATATTTGCCCCATATGCTGTTGCTGCGATTAAAAAAAGAAAAAAAAATGACATACTCACCTCTCGTCGCTCAGGCACCCGGCACTTGCAATATTCACCTGTCCTCGTTCCAACGCCGCTGTGTCTGTCTTCTGCGTCCTCTGCACTAACGTTCAGGCAGAGGGCGTGGACTAACCACGTCATTGCGCCCTCTGACCTGAGCGTCACTGCAGAGGACGCAAAAGACAGAGCTGCGCCAGAACGAGGACAGGTGAATATCGCGCAGTGCTCCCCCTCCCCATTATACTCACCTGCTCCCGGCGCGGTCCCTGGTTCTCCGGGCGCTGACAGCTTCTTCCAGCGTTGAGCGGTCACATGGTACCGCTCATTACAGTAATGAATATGCGGCTCCACCCCTATAGGAGTGGAGTCACATCCATATTCATTACTGTAATGAGCGGTACCATGTGCCCGCTCAACGCTGGAAGAAGCTGTCAGCGCCCGGAGACCATAAGAGATGCAGGGACCGCGCCAGGAGCAGGGGAGTATGTCACAGCCGCCGCTCCTCCTCCCCCGCCAACACCCCTGCGACAATGACTCGAGTATTAGCCGAGAGGGGCACTTTCAGCCTAATAAAATGAGCTGGAAATCTCGGCTTATACTCGAGTATATACGGTATTTCTTTTTTTTGTTCATGTGGCTTATGGAGCACATTAGTTTGGGCAAGATCAGATGGTTCCATAACTATAGAGGACTTACAATAAAACACTTAAATGTATTAATACATTAAATTATTTCACACAATCTACTTCTTACAATTCAGTGACTTTCTGAATTTGATGAGTTTATGGGAGACATGCTGTGAAGTATTCTGAATGTATAATAAACCCCAGACATTGGATGCTTGAGGCCAATTGTTAAAGGGAACCTGTCAGCAGGATTGTGCTCAGTAACCTACACACGACATTATTATACTGATTAAAATGATACCTGGGTGATGAAAGCGGTCTTGTGGTTGTTGTTTATCTCAAAACTGATATATATACAGTGGGGCAAAAAAGTATTTAGTCAGTCAGCAATAGTGCAAGTTCCACCACTTAAAAAGATGAGAGGCGTCTGTAATTTACATCATAGGTAGACCTCAACTATGGGAGACAAACTGAGAAAAAAAAATCCAGAAAATCACATTGTCTGTTTTTTTATCATTTTATTTGCATTTTATGGTGGAAAATAAGTATTTGGTCAGAAACAAACAATCAAGATTTCTGGCTCTCACAGACCTGTAACTTCTTCTTTAAGAGTCTCCTCTTTCCTCCACTCATTACCTGTAGTAATGGCACCTGTTAAAACTTGTTATCAGTATAAAAAGACACCTGTGCACACCCTCAAACAGTCTGACTCCAAACTCCACTATGGTGAAGACCAAAGAGCTGTCAAAGGACACCAGAAACAAAATTGTAGCCCTGCACCAGGCTGGGAAGACTGAATCTGCAATAGCCAACCAGCTTGGAGTGAAGAAATCAACAGTGGGAGCAATAATTAGAAAATGGAAGACATACAAGACCACTGATAATCTCCCTCGATCTGGGGCTCCACGCAAAATCCCACCCCGTGGGGTCAGAATGATCACAAGAACGGTGAGCAAAAATCCCAGAACCACGCGGGGGGACCTAGTGAATGAACTGCAGAGAGCTGGGACCAATGTAACAAGGCCTACCATAAGTAACACACTATGCCACCATGGACTCAGATCCTGCAGTGCCAGACGTGTCCCACTGCTTAAGCCAGTACATGTCCGGGCCCGCTGAAGTTTGCTAGAGAGCATTTGGATGATCCAGAGGAGTTTTGGGAGAATGTCCTATGGTCTGATGAAACCAAACTGGAACTGTTTGGTAGAAACACAACTTGTCGTGTTTGGAGGAAAAAGAATACTGAGTTGCATCCATCAAACACCATACCTACTGTAAAGCATGGTGGTGTAAACATCATGCTTTGGGGCTGTTTCTCTGCAAAGGGGCCAGGACGACTGATCCGGGTACATGAAAGAATGAATGGGGCCATGTATCGTGAGATTTTGAGTGCAAACCTCCTTCCATCAGCAAGGGCATTGAAGTTGAAACATGGCTGGGTCTTTCAACATGACAATGATCCAAAGCACACCGCCAGGGAAACGAAGGAGTGGCTTCGTAAGAAGCATTTCAAGGTCCTGGAGTGGCCTAGCCAGTCTCCAGATCTCAACCCTATAGAAAACCTTTGGAGGGAGTTGAAAGTCCGTGTTGCCAAGCGAAAAGCCAAAAACATCACTGCTCTAGAGGAGATCTGCATGGAGGAATGGGCCAAAATACCAACAACAGTGTGTGGCAACCTTGTGAAGACTTACAGAAAACGTTTGACCTCTGTCATTGCCAACAAAGGATTTATTACAAAGTATTGAGATGAAATTTTGTTTCTGACCAAATACTTATTTTCCACCATAAAATGCAAATAAAATGATAAAAAAACAGACAATGTGATTTTCTGGATTTTTTTTTCTCAGTTTGTCTCCCATAGTTGAGGTCTACCTATGATGTAAATTACAGACGCCTCTCATCTTTTTAAGTGGTGGAACTTGCACTATTGCTGACTGACTAAATACTTTTTTGCCCCACTGTATAATATTCATTATATTGGGGGATAAAAAAACCCTTCTGCAGGCAGCCGCCGGCCGTGGCACCTGCGCTGCAGCCTGATCGCATGTGTACTGTGTATATAATTCATTTGTTTGCTGTTCTCTTGATATTCATAAAAAATGTTTGAAAATGGTGCCTGCGCAGTAGCAGCTATAGTAGTGATCTCCGATAGCTGCTACTGCGCAGGTTCCACCATCTTGGAGGAGGAAATCGTTTTTTTTCTCTAGCAAGCTGGTGCCTGCTCAGTAGCAGCTATCGGATTACTGATGGCTGCTACTGCGCAGGCGCGGCGGGCGCCATTTTCAAATGGATTTTTTTTTCTTTAAAGGGAACCTGTCACCACGTTTTTGGAAGATGGGATAAAAATAGCGTTAAATAGGGGCAGAGGTGGGCGTTACATTAGTGTGTGTGTTATGCGTTTATTACCCACCTAAGTTGCCGAAATAACTTTGCAAAGTCTCCGTTTTCGCCTGTCAATCAGGCTGGTCAGGTCGCATAGGCGTTGTCTTCCCCCAGATTTGGCGTAGTTTTCCGTTGGTGGCGTAGTGGTGTGCGCATGCCCAAAGTCCGGAATCCTCTTCCAGGGGATTTAAAATAGCGCGGTGTTCGTTATTGCATTGGTGATCGGTGGGCGCGGCCATCTTCCTTTGGCCGCGCGTGCGCAGAAGCGGCGCTCTGCTGGCCGCGGCTTCAGGAAAATGGCCGCCGCGATATCCATCTGCGCACGCGCGGCATCCGGCGGCCATTTTCCTGAAGCCGCGGCCAGCAGAGCGCCGCTTCTGCGCACGCGCGGCCAAAGGAAGATGGCCGCGCCCACCGATCACCAATGCAATAACGAACACCGCGCTATTTTAAATCCCCTGGAAGAGGATTCCGGACTTTGGGCATGCGCACACCACTACGCCACCAACGGAAAACTACGCCAAATCTGGGTGAAGACACCACGCCCATGTGACCTGACCAGCCTGATTGACAGGCGAAAACGGAGACTTTGCAAAGTTATTTCGGCAACTTAGGTGGGTAATAAACGCATAACACACACACTAATGTAACGCCCACCTCTGCCCCTATTTAACGCTATTTTTATCCCATCTTCCAAAAACGTGGTGACAGGTTCCCTTTAAATATCAGGAGAACAGCAAACAAATGAATTATATACACAGTGCACATGCAATCATGCATATCAGAAGCCATACTAGTGAACAGCTAAGCAGAGCACCACATGACAACCCCCACACGCCACCCCGGAGCACGAGCATATCATTAACTTAAAACTACAAGTAAAGATTAAACCACAACACGGATTCATCACCCAGGTATCATTGTAATCAATATAACGGCACCGACCTGACACTGTCTGTAGGTTCCTGTGCACAATCCTGCTGACAGGTTCCCTTTAAGCCAGCCTGGTTTTCAGAGGAGGCTCAGATCCAGATGTAAATTACTCTGGATGACACCGCATTAGGACTGTCAGAAGCTTAAGTTATGCTTCTTCCCTGCGGAGACTATGCAGAATATTTATTTCATATGTATGGTTGTTAACAATGGGAATGCTGACTGGAAACCCCTGGTTCTTTCAGATTAAACATACTGGTACTTGATGGGTTTAAAGTTGTATAACAAATCTGATCAGGTCTAGCACAGTTACCAAAATGGTCATAAACCCATATCAGAACAAAAGGCCTCATATAAGCTCTACTGAGCACAAACTGTATTTTGTATGTGAGATATGTAGCCAACAAATAGTTCAACATACAGTTGTGCGTAATAGTGCGAGCATGCTAGATGCACAGTCCATTTTACTGAATTAAATGAATGGCCATACTCCTCCCAACATGGCATTTTTGGGGTGCCTGCATAAACTGCCCCTGGTAAACAGATTTAGTGCTACAGGAAGTCAATCTTTGGCTGGGTCAAATCTGAGGCCACAATTGCAGAACTTTTATTTTAAGTCTTTTAATTAACCATCCTCCATTGTTACAATGGTCTGTATAAAAAATTACTATAGTCACATTGTGCTGGGGGTGGCAGGTGATCACATCTGTTACATGTTCAGGGTACCTTATTTAGGAGACGTCTGAGACGAGAGGGTATCCACTTTAAAGACCGTACAAATATGGTGCATTTATTACACTCCATGCTTGTCTGAAAAGGTCTTTGACTGGATTTAGAAGGTGTCAGAACTCAGGGGGTATCATTCATGTTGAAAGCCATTGCCTCCACCTCCCCACCTTCATGGTGGTGTCTCCATTCACTCTTTGCATTATCTCCAAGTCCTCTGACTTGATTTATTAGACTATAGAGCCATCTAGTCTTTAACCTGGATTGGCCACACTGGTTTGGTTGCATCAGCCACTTGTACAGCCTTTTTATTACTGGATCTAGTGTCTGACTGGACACTCTCCTGTTTTTTTTACCAGATTGCTTGAACAAATTTAGTTGTTTTCTCTGCATTGAAGAGATTTAAGTTTTTAACCATCTTCTTCCACTGATGTGTTCTAGGATGTCTTCCTTCTTCCCATAGCTGTGGTGGCAATGAAGCCAATATTATAGTAACCCAAGTCAAAGCTGATGCCTTGTTAGAGAGCAGTTAATTAGAAACCTATTTTTCCTTTGCCACATATGACATACATGTATGTTAAATACCAGGTGTGGGTGTATGGAGCGGGCTCAGAAGCTGCACCTGCACAATACCTGGAAGCTGTTGCACAGCTGGCATTTCATGCAACAGCAGCAATTTCAGCTAGGCCCTGATTGCTGAGGGTAACCCTGTCCATCTCTGATATCGGCATAGGAGGTGCACATTCCTGAGGTCCTTTGTGTTAGGGAAGGAAAGGGAAGAAACGAAAACACTGAAACTTAAAAATTGGTCTGATGGGAACAGGTTAATTTCACTAGAATACTAAAATATAATTAGCTAGGAAAGTTAAAGAAGTCCGATTTTAATTATTTTCCACTGGACCCTAGCTATAAATTAATGGGGAGGGGTGGGATTAAAAGCTGTTCACCTTTTGTCATCAGAGCTGACACAGCATTATGGCTTCAATAATAAGACAGCTGTGATAACTGCATATGTTTGTAATTTGTAATGAAGTAATCCATTTTTGTTTTAACATTTCAGCTAGAGACGAATGACCTAGCAACCAGCCTGAAAACTACTGAGGTACAAAATAAAAACCTTGCACTGGAAAACCAACATCTAAGGGAATCCTTAGAGAAAGAGGAACAAGCTTTATATTCTCTGAAAGAGGAGCTCTGGAAACTACGAGAGCAGATCAGAAACCTTGATGAGAAGGGAAAGAACGAGATCATACTGGTAGAGAATCAGAAGCTAAAAGAACATCTGAAGGAGGAAAGGCAAAAGATTCGTGATTTCCGAACACAGAAGGAGAACCTTTTAAACGAAGCCCAGCTATTAAAAAAAGAGTTGGATAATGAGCGGACAATTACTGACTCTTTAAGAGTAGAACTTGAGGAAATAAGTAAGAGGAGATCTACAGCCTCCTTCAAAAATGATCATGAGATAGAAAACTTGAAGGACCGTCTTTCCGACTTAGAAAGAAAACTCAATTTTGAACAACAGAGATCAGATTTGTGGGAAAGACTTTATATTGAAACCAAGGAACAAAATGATAAACTGGAAGCCGGAAAATCAAAAGGTAAAACAAAAGCAAAGGATACATTCTTTACTTCTGTGAAAGATACCTTTGATGCCATGAAGAACTCTACCAAGGATTTTGTGAGACATCACAAGGAAAAGATCAAACAAGCAAAAGAAGCCGTGAAGGAGAATTTGAAGAAGTTCTCAGATTCTGTAAAAAATACTTTCAGGCACTTTAAAGACACCACTAGAGGTATGTTTGATAAAAACCGCAATAGGAAACATGGAGAAAAGAGGAGGGAAGAAACGAAGGGAGCTCGAACAGTGCGCCGTGAGTACAAGCCTGATACTGAGAGGATGTATCCTAAGAAGGCAACAGCCAGTCACCATGAATATGAAGATCCACAAGACCAAAGCCAGGAACAGTTTGAAGGTACAGCTAGCTGGAAATCCAATGATGAGACTATCAAGCATTATCCCAATAAAAAGGGCTGCTCTGGAGTTTACGACTGTGCTCACCAGGAGTCCATCAGCCTCTTCAACAAAGTTTTGGACCCTGTGAGAGTAGAAGAGTTCAATGACTTGATGCAAGTATATTTACAGGAGCAAGTAGACAACTTCCAACACTGGGAAGAACTAGAACAGTTCATCAATAGATTTTTTCTAAATGGAGTTTTCATTCATGATCAGATGCTTTTCACTGATTTTGTGAGAAATGTTGAGGATTATCTTGAAGACATTAAGGAGTATCAGTCGAGCACTGGTGCGGTCTTTGAAGATCTGGACGAGTTTGTGTACAGACATTATTTTGGGAATACTTATTCAGCACCATATGGATCAAGGTTGGTAGATGTGTTAACATTTCATTGTTGGTTCTTTTATTGTCAGACCTATTATTTGCAAAGTTATTACACATAGCTTATACGACTACACAATTTTTGGGGTGCTTGGGATATGTGGTTTCAAACTTTCATTTTGAACACCGTTGCAGTTAGATTGAATTTCGCGTGTAACAGCAACAAAACTATACATATTACAATTGGCAATATTTTAAGAGGAATTAAAACCTAAGAAAGGTAAATCAGTACATGTAATTAGAAGATCAGATACAATCCCTTTCTAAATGTTTATGCCAAGATGTCTGCTGTGAGACATGCAGCATCCATGGCAAGCAGCTGATTTTGCCATTTGAAGCCAAGGTAGATGATGGTATTTTGGAGATTGTGTTATATGGTTACTATTTAGATAAATATCCATCTAATATAAAGTGTAATTTTTTAGAAAGACCGTTTCATCAAGCTGCTCTCTATTTTAGCTGCGAACAAAGGAAAGGTGAATGCATTTTTTTAAGCTACAGCATTCAATCTCTTTTGCAGAATGTACACAGATTTATTGCAGATTTTCCCCATTGATAACCGTGAAGATAATTAAAAAAATTGTATCCGCAGGTAATGTGTTGTGGATAACCTGTGGTGAAGTTCAAAGGTGCAAAGAATATTCTAAAAGCTAAATGCTTCCCTGGTTCCACGTCAGTCTGTTTTCTAACCACACCGGCATGCTTTTACTAGTCACCTCTGCAGCTGGTTGAGAAGAGAGCCGCAAAGGATCAGGGAAGTTTTGGCACAGGGTTCAAACAACCAGCTGACTTGATCAGTAGAGATAAATCTGCATGACTTGGTGTAGATTTCCCTGCAACTTTCTTGTGAACTTTTTCTTACAGCAGATCTGTTGTGTGTGGATTTACCATTATTTCAGGATGGATTTATAGGTGTTTTCTGGTTTTGAAAAACACCTGTCCCCAGTCGTAGTCTGTTTTTAAAACAAACTTTGCTTTTCCTCAAAACTCTCCAGGTCCAGTAGTAGTCTCTGATGCTGCTGTCAGTGTCTGACATCACACTGACAGCTCTGCAGCCGGCACCTGGGCTCAGCTGCTTTGACAGATTAGTTGACACAAGCCACTGAGTTCACCGATTGGCTGCAGCGCTGTCAACACGGTGTCAGTGCTGCAGGCAATAACAGGCACTGGGATAAGGGTCAAAGACTCAACCCTGGATTTGGGGAGGTTGAGTAAGGCTCTGTTTGTTTTTTAACAACAAGCTTCACCTGGGGACAGGGGTTTTCCGAAAACACCTTTTGTATGCTCTACCAGTGTTTCTATGCTCCTTGCACATACTCCCCTGCCTTTTTTTATCTTGTGTGTTTTGGATGACCACTTTTCATGAATGCAGTTTGGACATACAGAGGTTAAATAAGGTTATCAATAAAAACCATTCCTGTTTATAATTTTAGCATTATTTGCTTGTAGAAAACCAGGAAAAGTACCTCCTTACAAGAACACCGAAAGTAAAAATAGAAAGGAAGAGGAGAAGCAGCAGTCAAGAGATAAGCAAGAAGGTAAATGGAGTAAGCATGGGCGTGCCAATGGAAGACAGATGGCAAATTTTGAAATAGAATTGGGGCAGCTGCCGTTTGATCCTAAATATTGAGCATGGATCGATTTATATCTTAAAGACATAGCTATGATTAGGAGCAGGATAGGCACCACGTGACTGGGTAGCTACTGCTGTCAGTGCCGTGGACACGGACATCTTATCCTGCCGCTGTGTCTGGTGTTCTCTGTTGTGCGATCTCAGCTTTGCTAATGTTTGATTTAGTAATGAACAGATTACTTT
The DNA here is from genome assembly GCF_051348905.1 of Ranitomeya variabilis. NCBI lineage: Eukaryota > Metazoa > Chordata > Amphibia > Anura > Dendrobatidae > Ranitomeya > Ranitomeya variabilis. The sequence continues at coordinate 217,031,529 of NC_135236.1, read as the reverse complement.
TCACCTTCTCGCATGAGTCCTCTATGATCTCTGAATCCTAAGTAATTGTGTCTGTCTGTTGTGCTATTACCTGTGCAGCGTTCACCTGTTTCTAATGAAATGCTGGTTACTCATTTAACTGTTCTTACTTCTCTCCGGCATCTTCCTGCCGTTCAGCATTGTTCTCTCATTGTTTGTAAGATGATAAAAACTGAATTAAAAAATAAAAAACCTTTTATTTAAAATGTTTTCTGTATGTTCATTTGTACATATATACACACACAAGGATAGAGCTAAGCTGCTCGCGTCACTTCTGCAGCCGGATTATTTTACAGTCACAGTGAATCCATGGATATAAATTTTGAGAAACAGTCAAGGTCTTGAAGAAATGGCAGTCACAGCTGTGTAATACTGATCCTCCATCTTATCCAGTGGTCCAGAAATCCATCATTGGTCCAATGAAGTCTAGGTCATTATTTCACTTGCCGTTCATACATATATATGTGGCTTCCAGTTCGACCTTCTGGTAGATGAGTATGGAATACCGACACAGTCCTCACATAATGGTTTGTTTTCAGAAATGGGCTTATTCCCTAATAAAACAGGACATTCTGTAACTTTAAAGGTCGGATTAGAAAAACAGTAACACCATTGAATTCTATCCATTCACTTGTATACATGTAAGTATTTGATGCAACTTTCTAGTTCTCCCTCACACCTGTCAGGCCACATTGATTAACACTGATCTGTGTTTAGTGTGTCACAAATTTTTCCACACTGACAAAGTGTCTGTTGAAAAATTTGCAGCCAGTGCTAGCCTCATCATATCCCCCCACCTCCAAGTCTTTGTCAGGCCATTAAAACTGTAAAGTGAAGGAATATACACAATCTTTCATCCAATCGTATCTAATCAGTAACTAGTTATTCAAATTAGCATTTAATTTTAATAACTAGTTATTGATTAGCTAGGATTGGATAACCTATTGTACAAATCTTCCTTTAGCACTTTATTAATGCAGAGGTCTCATCACCCTCACTGATTCTTTACTGTAAGAGCAGTAAGACTAAAGAAACCCTCTGTACATGGGATTTATTGATTATGTTCACAAAGTCTCAATTTTTTGTCTCTTAAGAGTATGTTAACACTGCGTTTTTTCCTATAAAAATTCTTGAAGTCTCATGCACATGCTTATTTTTGTGCTTGCAGAGATGAAGCAGTTTCAAATTTGCAGCATGTCAATGGTTTCAGAGGTTTTTATAGTGTTTTTCAGCCATTCAGATAAATGGGGGGAGCACACAAAAGGTGAATGCCAACATTGAAGTATTTACAGCGGATTCTTACACTGCAAGTATTGTACTTGGTGAGCAAATACCCTGCAGTAAGTAAATAAGGTGTCTGAACAGTCGGGACCCAGATCCTGCTCTGTATATGTACCTTGTCGTGGTGGGATGGCTTTTTTGATCAAAATAATGTTAGCCAAGTACCCATGTTGTTTTCATGCGCTATTACTATTTATTTACTTACTTATTAACAGGGTATTTGCTCATTTGGTTTTTATATTCGGTTCTGCTTTTCGAATAGCCACTGTGCACACCTATATTGCACTATATTGTATTGCACTTATACCAACACGTGCTCTGGCTCAGTTTTGTAGTTTGTTGTTTAAATATTGAATGCGTGCAAATACCCTAAATATAATACTACTACCAGCTATGGGTACTGGATTTTCTGAAGATGGGACATTCAATGAGGCAATTTGCCTCAAACCTGAATAGGGATTTTGCCTAGATCAAAATAAAATTTGGCAGTGATGGACCCGATCCTTTTTTTCAGCCTTATCAATTATGTGACTATTGTGAGCCCCTACCAATGTCACGTCATTTCTTTACCAACATGTCACTTACTATTTACACACTAGCAACATTAATACTCAGTATTAAACTGGTATATATCTAAGTATATACCGGTACGCGCTGGGCAATAGCAGAAAATGAGCAGTGGTGGAAAATTCCACTTGAGAGATATAAAGTAATAAGACTGAAAAAAGGGGGGGGATCATGAATCCAATGTCCTCGTATTTCTGATGTCCACCGTAGGTAAGTGTCCCCTGCACCCGGATATATTCAGCACAACAGCGGTATCGTCACCGCTCTTAGAATCGGGATGACTTCTATTGAAGGTAGGAACACTGGTCTACTCTTCTACTTATGGTTTCCGTACATATTGCAGGGGACACTTACCTACGGTGGACATCAGAAATACAAGGACATTGGATTCACGACCCCCCCCTTTTTTCAGTCTTATTACTTTATATCTCTGAAGTGGATTTTTCCACCACTGCTCATTTTCTGCTATTGCCCAGCGCGTACCGGTATATACTTAGATATATACCAGTTTAATACTTTATATTTTTACAAACAGTGTGTGGGAGTTTGTTGGTGTCGCTGCGGGGCTTAATAGCTTGGTGATACTTGGCGCCACCATATTTGAGATAGAATCAACATTAATACTCACATGCTGCATTCTTTTTCTGCAGCCACAACATGCTCTTCTTTTGGCAGTAAAATAGCTGTTTTGGTTGTGGAGTATGTGTGCTTTGTGTACAGTACGTTTAATAAAGTTGGTTGAAAATGCTGCATTTCTCAAATTCAGTCTAGTTTTTTTTTTTCTTTTGTGTGCATAGATTTCTGAAATCTACTAGCTTAATAGCTTTTGCTGGTACTGTGAATAAATAAAAACACTTTTTCATTTTCATGAAAAAAGCTACAAAAAAGGCAACTTGTGACTACAGCGCAGGCAAGCTGCCACTCATTCAAGAAATCCAAACTAAAAGATTAGATGGATTTGTGATACCATTTGCCATCTATAGATTATATTTAAGGGGTATTCCTTATGGAAATGTGTTTCAGTCCTTCACCCAATTAAAACCTATTTATAGGTACGTCATAGGTTGTGTCCCAGTATTTGATGTGGACTCCCGCATCTTTTCCGGCACATGATGGCTGACCTGATCAGCTGTCATGTGCCCCTAACAGCTGCAGGCAGAATCGCAATCCACCCACGGCTGTTACCATGTTAGATGGCGCTGACAGTCTGACAGCAGCATTTAACACGAGCGCGCTGGGACCACATCATAATACACACACATATGATTGAGGGGCGCCGATTGGTTGGCATGATAACCAGGGGTCTGCAGAAGACCCCCATGCTTGTTATTGCTGATCTGCTATGAATGCCGGCGTTCATAGAAGTTAATTTCTGCTACACAGAGCAGAGCTGAAGCCCTGCTGTGCGTAGCGCAAGAGATCAGACGATCGCAGCTTCTAGTCTCCTGAGGAAACCTTTTGAAGCAAGTGAAAAGTAAAAAATTATAAAAAGTTAAAATCACCCCCTTTTGCCCCATTCAAAATAAAACAACAACAAAACACCTGGTGTCACTGCGTTCAGAAATGCCAGATTAAAATATAAAAACAATGAAAATGGCAGAATTAGGTTTTTTTGGTCGCTGCAATAAAATACAATAACTGATAATCAAAACATCGTATCTACACCAAAATTGTTTAAGTAAAAACATTAACTCGTCCCACAAAAACACAAGCTGTCAGACGGCCATATTGACAAAGACAAAATTATGGCTCTAGGAAAGTAGAGCAAAGAAGAACGGAAAATCCCAACGTTGTTATGGGCTTAAAGCGGTTTTGTCACGAACGAAGTTACATTTAAAGTGGATGTTAATCGGTACATCTTGGAATCCTAAAACGTTCTAGAATTGGATGTGCTTAAAAAGAAAATATTTTGTTTAATTGCTGTGTCTGTAGGAGCATGGTGTGATCATACCACAACTCCTGGCCATGGAAGGGGGAGAGAAGTATACAGATGAGATCACTGCTAATGCTACGCGGTGCTTTCCGTGAGGTAAAAATAAAAAAAAAACCACAAGCAGTGAAATATTTTACCTCACAGAAAGCATCAGCTGTGACCCTCTGCTGTCCTGTCGCAATACTTTTTTGCATCCTCCCCCGCCCAGTGCCATGTCCCCTGCACAGTCAGACGCGGCCATTACACAGTAGGGGCACATTTATAAGATTATCTCAGCACAGGGACATTTTATTTAAACACATCCAATTGCGGAAATTATTATTATTCCAAGATCTACTGATAAAAATTACATTTTGTTTGTGGGAAAACCCATGTTAGTACATAAAAAAAAATCCTGACACTGTGATTGTGCTTATCTATGTGTGTCGTGTACATCCAAACCTTGAAATCTGGGCTCACATATTCCAGGGGTCCCTTATTGTAATTTGGCTAAGTGCACATGTTGCAAAATTGCTGTGGAAATTTCCACGGCAATTCCGCAACTCATGCCGCGGGTATATTGCATGCGGAATTGGCATGCGTATTCCCGCTAAACACTAGCGTTTTGCAAGCGTAATTAGCTTGCAGAATGCTAGCGTTTTACAAGCGATCTGTAGCATCGCTTGGAAAACTGATTGACAGGTTGGTCACACTTGTCTAAGGCCAGTCTCACACGTCCAGATAATTCCAGTACCGGAATTATCCGTGCCCGTGCGTTTCTGTGGCACACGTGTGTCACCCGTGTCCTGACTGGGTACCACACGCACCGTGCAGAAGACAGCGCTAGAGATAAGCGCTGTCCCCACCACGTGGTGCTGAAGCTGCCATTCATATCTTCTCTGCAGCAGCGTTTGCTGTAGAGAAGATATGAATAATCCTTTTTTTTTTTTGTTTGTTTCTCGTGTTTAACATAAAGATCCATGTCCCCACCCCCTGTGCGCCCGCCCGCTGTTATTAAAATACTCACCCGGCTCCCTCGCTGGCGCTGCTTCCTGTCCTGGCCGCACCTTCTACTGTATGAGCGGTCACGTGGGGCCGCCGATTACAGTCATGAATATTCGGCTCCACCTCCCATAGGGGTGGAGCCGCATATTCATTTCTGTAATGGGCGGCCCCACGTGACCGCATACAGGAGAAGCTGCGGCCAGGACAGGACACTGCGAGGGAGGCGGGTGAGTATTTTAATAACAGCGGGCGGGCGCACAGGGGGTGGGAGGGGGGTGGGGACATGGATCTTTATGTTAAACACGAGAAACAACAACAAAAAAAAGGATTATTCATATCTTCTCTACAGCAAACGCTGCTGCAGAGAAGATATGAATGGCGGCTTCAGCACCATGTGGGGGGGGACAGCGCTTACTGTAGCGCTGTCTCCTGCACGGCACACGGACAACGTCCATGTGCGGTACGTGTTTTACACGGACCCATTGACTTTCATGGGTCCGTGTAATCCGTGCGGTCCCACGAACACCGACATGTCTCCGTGTTTGGCACACGGAGACACGGTCCGCAAAAAATCAATGACATCTGCACAGATGCATTGATTTCAATGTGTCTACATGTGTCAGTGTCTCCGGTACGTGAGGAAACTGTCACCTCACGTACCGGAGCCACTTACGTGTGAAACCGGCCTAACAGTGTTTGACAAGTGTGACCAACTTTTTACTATTGATGCTGCCTATGCAGCATCAATAGTAAAAAGATAATGTTAAAAATAAAAAATCATGATATTCTCACCTTCCGGCGTCCCCCCCGCAGCCTTCCTGCTCCTCGCGATGCTTCCGTTCCCAATAATGCATTGCCAAAATAACCTGTGATGACGTAGCGGTCTCGCGAGACCACTACATCATCTGAGGTCATTGCCGCAATGCATTATTGGGACCGGAGCATCGTGAGGAGCAGGAAGGCTGCGGGGGGGGGGGGGGGGGGGGACGCCGGAAGGTGAGAATATCATGATTTTTTATTTTAATTTTTTATTTAACAATTATATGGTTCCCAGGGCCTGAAGGAGAGTCTCCTCTCCTCCACCCTGGGTACCAACAGCACATGATCTGCTTACTTCCCGCATGGTGGGCATAGCCACATGCGGAAAGTAAGCGGATCAATGCATTCCTATGTGCGCGGAATCCCAGCGATTCCGCACAAAGAATGAACATGCTGCCTTTTTTCTCTGGAATGCGATTCCGCCACGGAAAAAAAACGCAACATGTGCACAAAAATTGCAGATTGCAATTCTATTAATAGGATGCTTAATGTATGCGTTTTTTCGCGGGTTTTATCGCGTTTTTATAGCAACAAAAAAAAAAAACACGAAAAATCCTGAACGTGTGCACACAGCCTTAATGGGGGGAAATATTTGACCAGTTTGTTCATGAGTTTAGTATACTCACCTCTTCTAGAACATTGAACATGACTAAGTGTGTTGGTAATAGCTTTGAATTATAAAATTCTGCATTAAGCCAAGCGAGGGGGCTTAGGTAAAAAAGATCAGCTTCGTCAACATATGTATCATCGTCTTCTAAATCAGGTGGACACTCAAGGAAGCTCATCTTAACGGGGCAATGAACATGGCTGAAAAAGGAAAACATAAAAGTTGACATTTTGACAATTGTTCAACACAAGACAATATTTTCATTAGAAATGTTCAAAAGCCCTTAGTTTTGTAACGCAATATCCCCTTTTATAATGCAAGATGTGCAAAGTCACTGCTGTCACAAGGACTCCTTCAGCTATACAGCCATACGCAATATTAGAGAATGTAGAGGACAAAGTGACGCTCCCCATCAATCAGTTACATCCGCTAAGGAAATGTGGCTACCATCTTCAGAAAGAACTGGCCCAATGACAAGAACGTGGGTAGTATTGATCTCTAACCTTATGCTTTACTAATTTGTCCAATTTTCGTTTTCGCACTTTTAATTTTTACTCCCTTTTATCTAAAAATGCTGCACTTTACAGTACCAGCAAAGTGAGTGAGATTCCTGAAGTCTCATACACACGATGCTTATTTTTCCCTTGTGGATTTGAAACAAACATTCTTCAAGTCTGCAGTGTGTCAGTTTTTTCAGCGTTTACCACTTAAAAATTTTTTTTTTTCTTTCACTTGCGTGATTTGGGTTTTTGTCATAGATTTTAAGCAGTATTTTTCCTGCCAATATGTTTTTTTATGCAGAAAAACCTGCTGCAAATACTCGAAGTGTTAAACATATGTCCAGAAAAAGCAAAAGAAGTGGCACTCACCGTCCATGTAAAAAATATTTTATTTTATATCCTTAAACTACAGCAATAGAATGGTACGGACACTTCATGGTCACTGCAATGTTTTAAGGATATGAAATAAAAACATGTTTTACACGGACAGTGCGTGCCACCTCTTTTGCTTTTTCTGAGCATGTGTAACCCCTTAACGACCGCCGATATGCCTTAACGGCGGCAGATAAGGGTACTTATTCCTCAGCGCCACTTTTTAATGGCGTGAGAAATAAGGTTATAGCGCCCCCCAGCATCGGAAATTCTCCAGGGGTAGCTGAGACCCCAGAGAACATGATTCTGGTCGGTTTTTACCCTCCCCAGTGTTGCGATCACCGTTATTCATGGAATAATGGCGACCACAAAAAAAAAAAAGTCTGATTTCCCTTTTAATTTCTCTCTCTGATATGATCTAGCAAATCAGAGGAGAGAGGTATGAGGTCCCTGGACAACCTGCACCCCCCAGTTCTGTCCCCTGCTGTCTTCTACTGGGAAGAAAATGGCAGGCGCATGCAGTGTGCGTGCCGAGATCTGCCAGCCAGCACCAATACGAAATTTTTCCTATTGGTTCATTTTGATCACTGTTATAGACCTCATCACAGTGATCAAAATATAAAAAAAAAAATAGTAAATCAAACTCCCCTTTATCACCCCCTTAGCTAGGTAAAAAATAAAATAAAAGCATTTATTTCCATTTGTCCATTAGGGTTGGGGTTAGGTTTGTGTTGGGATTAGGGTTGCAGTTATAATTGGGTGATTTCCAATGTTTAGGTATATCAGGGGTCTCCAAACGCAACATGGCGCCACCATTGATTCCAGCCAATTTTGCATTCAAAAAGTCAAACGGAGCTCCCTCCCTTCTGAGCCCTGCCATGCGCCCAATCAGTGGCTTTCCTCCACATATGGGGTATTGGCGTACTCAGGAGAAATTGCACAACAAATTTTGTGGTCCGTTTTCTCCTGATACCCTTGTGAAAATAAAATAAAAAAAATTTAAAAAAATGGTGTTAGAAATTTGGTTGGGAAAAACGAGAAATCGCTGGTAAGCTTTTAACCCTTAAAACATCCAAACAAAAGAAAGTATGTTTCCAAACTTAACTACTTTGTGCAATATGACTGATTTAAAGGCACAAAAATTAAAAGATTGAAAATTGCTAAATTTTCAAACTTTTTGCCAAATTTGTTTTTTTTTTCCCCCAGAAATAAACACAAGTTATATCTAAGCAACTTTACCACTAACATGAAGTACAATGTGTCACGAAAAAAAAAATAAATCTCAGAATCAGTGGGATCCATTGAAGCGTTCCAGAGCTATAACCTCATAAAGTGACAGTGGTTAGAATTGTAAAAATTGGCTTGGTCATTAAGTAGCAGATTGGCTCTGTCACTAAGGGGTTTTTTCTGGTGTGCACCTGAGCTCCTCTTGACAGGTGTTTTTTGTGCGGTCTCATGAGGCATAATCATGTGGCAGCTTTATGTGGATTTGGTGCCAGTTTTCTCTTCTAAAATTTGTAATACTCGAAGTGTGCACATTCCCTTACTGTCTTATGGTGAGGTACAACTTCTGCATGTTTTAATATTTTAGTGGTTAAAGAAAACAAACTGAACTCTGCTAAAAAAAAATTAAAGTTTGTAGTCATTCTTTATTTTTCTGTAGATGTAACTTATTTGCTTATTTTTTGCATGGTAAGCTTTTTTGGTACAATTTTGTGGTACATAGATCTTTCAAATTGCTTTTTTGGGGGTGGGGCAGGCAGACCTTTTACTGAATTAGCTATTTCAATTTTTTTTAATTTTTGTTTTGCGAAAAGGGGGTGATGTTTTCATTTATTTTTCAGTATTGTTTAAACCATTTTTTGTCAGTCCTCCTAGGTACCTTGAACCTGTTTCATATACTTTATTTTCCCTACATATGCCAATTCCAGTATCAATGAAGCCCTGGCAATGGACTGAACCCCATCCACTGCTGAATCGTAATGCTTAAAGGGAACCTGTCAGCAGATATTGCCGCTATAAGATGTGGCCACTGCGTTTCAGGGCTTATCTATAGCATTCTATAATGCTGTAGATAAGCCCCCGGTCCCACCTGCAAGTGAAAAAAATAAGTTATATTACACTCACTGGGGGGTAAGGGCGGTCCGATCCGATGGGTGTCGCAGGTCCTGGTCCGGCGCCTCCCATCTTCTTGCGATGCCACCCTCCTGCTTCTTCATTGCTCCCCGACATCGGCGCTTCTGCGCAGGGAAAGGTCAGAGAGACCCAGAGCCTGCGCACTGCAGTACTTTACCGATGCCGGGAAGCGATGAAGCAGGAGGGTGGCGTCACAAGAAGATGGGAGGTGCTGGACCTGCGACACCCATCGGATCAGACCGCCCCCCCTGGTGAGTATAACTGTGAAGAGGGAGCAGCCGCCATCTTGGATATGGGGCATAATGCTGGCCTCCTATCAGAGATTGGCCTGACTCCATTTTGTCTCATATCAGAATTCACCTGGTCACACGTCTGCAGGGACATGAGCACTCCTGGCCCCCACCTTTTCCCTACATGAATGAAGACCCTTTAGTATGGTAATGGACTGAGACCAGTGTAGCAGGCAGATGGCACTTCAAAGCTTGAATGAGGAAGCCAAGCCAGCTGGGGGCATGGAGGTGCTTGGGGGCTCAATTAAAGCATACATGTCAGATGGCTACAGGAGGACACGTCTATTGTCTTCCCAGCCGGACCGTCTACAACATGAAATTATGAATTATGGACGCATCGTCCGAGGTACAGGCTCAAAAAATATCCTCATAGTCCTGAAGAAATTGCGCATCTGATAGTGCAACTCACAGGTCAGTGAGAGTTTTGGAACCTGAGATATAGAGTTCAGCCTCCCACAGCGATTGAATGGGTCCAGGTTTGATCCCTGTACGACCGGCAGAACAAACCACATGCGCTGGTACCGCCAGTGTACTGATCCGATCATCCTGATAGAAGTTATGCCATTTATTAGGTATTGGGAATAGATTCTGCAGGGAAGCTGAAGGGTGGAGATTGTTAGCCCATCCAGGTAGGCTACTTTCACACTAGCGTCATTTGGCCTCCGTCGCAATGCGTCGTTTTGGAGAAAAAACGCATCCTGCAAAAGTGCTTGCAGGATGCGTTTTTTCTCCATTGACTTGCATTAGCGACGCATTGCGACGGATTGCCACACGTCGCATCCGTCGTGCGACGGATGCGTCATGTTTTGGCGGACCGTCGGCACAAAAAAAGCTACATGTAACTTTTTTTATGCGACGTGTCCGCCATTTCCGACCGCGCATGCGTGGCCGGAACTCCGCCCCCTCCTCCCTGGACCTTACAATGGGGCAGCGGATGCGTTGAAAAACTGCATCCGCTGCCCCCGTTGTGCGGCGCTTTCAACGCTAGCGTCGGCACATCGTATTGCGACGTGCAGTGCACGACGCTAGTGTGAAAGTAGCCGTACAGGGGGAGGGACACAGAAGGATTAAGAGCTGAGGACACATGGAGAGTCAGACAACAGAAGATGATGATGATGAAATAAGGAACAGGGCATATGCCAGCCAGAGGGGACCAAGCACATGCTTTTTGGGGGCTGCCCAGCAACTAGAAGTCTTGTGCCTGTGGAACGCAGAGCTCCCTGGCCTCCACAAGCGACCTTCAACCTGGTAAATTGACCTCCAGCTTTATACCTCTAAAGGTACCTTCACACGAAGCGACGCTGCAGCGATAGCGACAACGATGCCGATCGCTGCAGCGTCGCTGTTTGATCGCTGGGGAGCTGTCACACAGACCGCTCTCCAGCGACCAACGATGCCGAGGTCCCTGGGTAACCAGGGTAAACATCGGGTTGCTAAGCGCAGGGCCGCGCTTAGTAACCCGATGTTTACCCTGGTTACCAGCGTAAAAGTAAAAAAAACAAACAGTACATGCTCACCTGCGCGTCCCCCAGCGTCTGCTTCCTGACACTGACTGAGCTCCGGCCCTAACAGCACAGCGGTGACGTCACCGCTGTGCTTTCACTTTAGGGCTGGCGCTCAGTAAGTGTCAGGAAGCAGATGCTGGGGGACGCGCAGGTGAGTATGTACTGTTTGTTTTTTTTACTTTTACGCTGGTAACCAGGGTAAACATCGGGTTACTAAGCGCGGCCCTGCGCTTAGTAACCCGATGTTTACCCTGGTTACCAGTGTAAAATATCGCTGGTATCGTTGCTTTTGCTTTCAAACACAACGATACACGGCGATCGGACGACCAAATAAAGTTCTGGACTTTATTCAGCGACCAGCGACATCACAGCAGGATCCTGATCGCTGCTGCGTGTCACACTAAACGATATCGCTAGCGAGGACGCTGCAACGTCACGGATCGCTAGCGATATCGTTACAAAGTCGTTTCGTGTGAAGGTACCTTAAGCCTTGTACTCTTATTGTTATATTTTACTCTGACTGTAACTCTTGGTATATTTTTACTGTTTATTTCTTGTAAGTATCTAGTGCGCCCTTAAGGCAATTAAACCATAAATTAATTTTGGGCTGACCCTTTTATTCTGATTGAGTATCTTAGAATACCCAGCGTGGGTAACAGGGCAGTCACCCCGGCGGCCATTTGCTCTAGGTGCAGTTCCCTTATTGACCTGAGACAAAGGGGGCACCGGAGAGCTGTGCCTGTGTAGTTACGTCACAGATTGGTGACGTGGGAGGAACCAGTTTTCTTCACTTGCAGGTTGGCCCCGGGGCTTATCTACAGCATTATAGAATGCTGTAGATAAGCCCTGAAAGGCGGTGGCTGCATCTTATAGCGGCAAAATCTGCTGACAGGTTCCCTTTAAAGAGGTTGTCCACTAATTTTTCCACTGACACCCTTCACCCCAGCCGATCACCTATTCTCTGTATCAGCGGCCGGCGTCCGCACCTGCTTGATTGCGGAGCGGCTCTGTCTTCTGGCAGTGGCCGCGGCAGGGTACTACATATCTGCCTCCTATTCAAATCGACCACTACCATGCAGACTGAGCAGCTCCGCGATTGGGTAGTTGATGCTGCTGCCGACGCCAAGAGCAGCTACTTGGCAGGTGTGCTGGACCCCGACCGATCAGACATTGATGAGCTATCCTTTAAAAAGGTCATTAATGAAAAAGTAGTGAATAACCTCTTTAAATGCTCGTGCTGGTATTAAGAGCAGCATTAAAGTTGTATTAGTAACCATTGGAGCTTGCTTTGTATGGTGCATGTCTAGGGGAGATTCCATAATAGCCAATAAGCCAGCCCTCACCTGTAGTAAGGAAGAGAGTGACAAGGCATCAGAACTAGGAGGGAGGAATTCTCCTTGTGACATAATTGTTGAATGTTGGTCATTATGTCCAGGGCTCCTCTTTGGTGAATCAGTCCCGTGTATAAGGCAAGAAGCAGATTTGATAAAACCAGGAGGCCAATGGCTGGCTTCTTCCACCGTTTCATACTTGAAAATGAAAAACCTGGAGGCAGGATTATTTGTGTAAGTAGAAGTAAATCCACAACAGGAAACTTAAAGCTAACAAAGCATCCGTGCAAACGAGTAAACGCCTGTCTAATAGTTATTTTTTTTTTACTTATACTAAATATTCCTTAAGTAGAGGAAGACTGAAAAAAAATTCTTATAAATGTGACATATTGATCAACTGTTCTGGCTCGGTTCACATTAGATGTATGCTCCATCTCTATGACTCTGTCATGGATTACGACTGATTCCCTGAAGAATGGGATTCAGAAGGAAGCCCAATGGTATTGAGTATAACAAGGCAAACAGGCCAAAGTATGCACGTTTCAACTTAGTTTGGCCTTTCTGACAGAGGTCATCTGTAGCTGGACACAATAACCTAGTGAACATTCGCCACATTATACTCCAAGGGCCAGATTCTTTATTTGCAGTTTAAGTCACTTCTTGGTGTGCCTTGTTGAATTCTGATTTTTTTTTTTTTTTATGAAATTTTTCTAAATGGGACATGCAATTTGTGAATTTAGGAAAAAAATTGAAAAGTGACATTTGTTTTCACTGTTTTTTGGTGCCAAAAGTAGAAAATAGTTTAAAAGAGGCAAAAATTCTCCAAATTAAACCCCTCTAGAAACCTTACCCCAGGGGGGATGCTAGAGTGGGAAGTGACCAAAATATTTAACATTTGGTAAAAGTTGGACTTTGTGAATATCTGAAATATATAGATGCGCAAAGTCGTCGAGTAAAACAAAAAAAAAAAAGACTTAAAGAAGGATAACTTAAAGTGGCAAAAAACACATAGCGAATAAGGTACAAATACTAAAGTCACTAAAGGAGCAAGTTCCTACAAAAAAGTGGAGAAGCAGCAATGATCAATTAGAGTCTATAACTTTTGAGGTTTCATCCGAGTCATGGATGCTTAGTGCAAACAGAATGTGAACGCAGCCTTAGAAATAAAGTACCGTATATACTCGAGTATGAGCCGACCCGAGTATAAGCCGACCCCCCTAATTTTGCAACCAAAAACTGGGAAAGCTTATTGACTCGAGTATAAGCCTAGGGTGGAAAATGCAGCAGCTACCGGTATATGTCAAAAATAAAAATAAATACCAATAAAAGTAAAATTAATTGAGACATCAGTAGGTTAAGTGTTTTTGAATATCCATATTGAATCAGGAGCCCCATATAATGCTCCATGCAGTTCTTTATGGCCCCATAGATGCCCCATATAATGCTCCATACAGTTATGGCCCCATAGATGCCCCATATAATGCTCCATGCAGTTATGGCCACATAGATGCTCCATATAATGCTCCATGCAGTTATGGCCCCATAGATGCCCCATATAATGCTCCATGCAGTTATGGCCCCATATAATGCTCAATACAGTTATGGCCCCATAGATGCTCCATATAATGCTCCATGCAGTTTTGGCCCCATAGATGCTCCATATAATGCTCCATGCAGTTGTTTATGGCCCCATAGACGCTCCATACAGCATTGTGCCACATGTAATGCTGCTGCTGCAATAAAAAAAAATAAATAAAAAAAACATACTCACCTCTCGTCACTGCTCCTCAGCGTCCCGTCTCTCTGCACCGACTGTTCAGGCAGAGGGCAGCGCGCACACTAATACGTCATCGCCCCCTCTGACCTGCACAGTCACTGCAAGAGGACTGGGAGACGGAGCGGCGCCCGGCGAATGGAACGCGGACAGGTGAATATGAAATACTCACCTGGTCCCGGCACTCCTGACGCTGTCCCTGCCTGTCCCATGGTACCGCAGCTTCTTCCTGTAATGAGCGGCCACTGGTACGGCTTATTACAGTAATGAATATGCGGCTCCACCCCTATGGGAGTGGAGTCCATATTCATTACTTTAATGAGCGGTACCACGTGACCGCTGAATAGAGGAAGAGCTGCAGCGAGGGAGACCATGGGACAGGCTGGGACAACGTTAGGAGCGCCAGGAGCAGGCGAGTATGCGACAGTCCTCTATCCCCCTCACCCGCCGCCGAACAAGACTCGAGTATAAGCCGAGGGGGGCACTTTCAGCCCAAAAATTTGGGCTGAAAATCACGGCTTATACTCGAGTATATACGGTACTTACGCTAGCCAAGTAAATAAAAGGACACAAAACTATTTTTGGAAAAATAAATGTCTTACCACAGAAAATCATGCAGAATGGGAGTACTGGATAGATAAACCGAAATTCCTTATGGCTCAAAGTGCTAAAAATCGAAAAACAGACATTACAGTATCTACAACATTGTGATAAAATCTCCTGTTCCTGTTCCATCTCAAGCTACAAACACAAATCCTTTATTTAGCTTCTATGACAAACTTAAGTTTAACGTTAGAGGCAGGAGAGAGGCCCGCACCCAATCTTCTCTATTCCTATATAGGGGTTCGGTAAGGTAATAAGGCTGTGTGCTATGTGCAGGATGGAGCTCCATCTTCCGCCCTGTAGGCCATGCAAGTTCTGCTGCCCAGCACGGGTTGTGGTGCTCATCAGGGTCAGTATATGGTACACGCTTATACAGTGCTCTTCTATGGGCAGAACAAGCTAACAAACATGAGAACGCTTTAGAGCGGATATATATTAAAAAGTCATCTGTAAAGCTCCATAGCTGTTGGCATACCACCGATGATCCGTGGAGAGAGGCATCCTATGCACACTGCTGCCCATGATATGGGCCACCAATAAATGGACATGTAGGACCTCTTGAATTGTTAAAAATATAACTGGATTAATGTGCATGAATCAGGGTGTTTTTTTTTTTTTAATCTCCATTTTGTCATAAAACGTTCAGTTTTCTGCTTACCTATACACTAGGACAGTCCAAACTATAGCCACTAGTAGAACACGATATCTTCTTGGTGCCACCATACATCCGTGTATAAAGAATGGTAAGTGTGTGCCAATAATGACTGGAAATCCCTGAGTGATGTACCAGTGCCATGGGTGAGCTCCATAGAAAGAGCTGACATTCTGGAGCACATTAAACTTCAAGAAATTCCACTGAACAACTGTCCACTGTAAGAGAAAGATCCAACTTCACATATGGAAATTATTCAGTAATGATGAGAATTCTCTGCAGCTTCTTTGAGCTAACAGATGACCTGGAGATGTGCTTGGGGAATTGACAGAACGCCATACAGAACATGGTCAGTAAACGAGTAGATCATGCCTGCTGTAGGCCTAGAACAGTCTGTTAATCCTAGTATGATGGGTCATACCCCTATAGTTTCAGCTGGCTACATACAGCTTCCCTAATGCTAGAGGGGCTTTTCTCCTCTAACAAAAGGATATCTAGAACATCAGAGCTTGCAAAATATTACGGTCTGTCAATTAATACAATTTTTGAAAATGCGTCTTTTAAAACTTTTTAGCTTACCAGAGTCCCAAGTTTAAAGACTATAGCCACCTTTCAAATGGGGAAAAATTATTTCTTTCTTACAGTACAGACCAAAAGTTTGGACACACCTTTTTTCTGTAGTTTCATGACTATGAAAATTGGACATTCACACTGAAGGCATCAAAACTATGAATTAACACATGTGGAATTATATACTTAACAAAAAAGTGTGAAACAACTGAAATTATGTCTTATATTCTAGGTTCTTCAAAAGTAGCCACCTTTTGCTTTGATGACTGCTTTGCACACTCTTGGCATTCTCTTGATGAGCTTCAAGAGGTAGTCACCGGGAATGGTCTACCAACAATCTTGAAGGAGCTCCCAGAGATGCTTAGCACTTGTTGGCCCTTTTGCCTTCACTCTGCAGTCCAGCTCACCCCAAACCATCTCGATTGGGTTCAGGTCTGGTGACTGTGGAGGCCAGGTCATCTGGTGTAGCACCCCATCACTCTCCTTCTTGGTCAAATAGCCCTGACAGAGCCTGAAGGTGTGTTTGGGGTCATTGTCCTGTTGAAAAATAAATGATGGTCCAACTAAACGCTAACCGGATGGAATAGCATGCCACCGCAAGATGCTGTGGTAGCCATGCTGGTTCAGTATGCCTTCAATTTTTCTTTTAAATTTGTTTATTAGTTTCAGAATAAATCAAGCAATACACACATTTGCATTCGTGTCCATCATTAACAGTTAGAGCATGAAGTACAATAATTACAGTGCATCGTCACGTCTGAAGTATTGAAAGGATAACAAATGGTGTATGTTAATCACTAATGCCTTATAAAACTCCTATTATATAACATTAGTATGCCTTCAATTTTGAATAAATCCCCAACAGTGTCACCAGCAAAGCACCCCCACACCATCACACCTCCTCCTCCATGCTTCACGGTGGGAACCAGGCATGTAGAGTCCATCCGTTCACCTTTTCTGCGTCGCACAAAGACACGGTGGTTGGAACCAAAGATCTCAAATTTGGACTCATCAGACCAAAGCACAGATTTCCACTGGTCTAATGTCCATTCCTTGTGTTCTTCAGCCCAAACAAGTCTCTTCTGCTTGTTGCCTGTCCTTAGCAGTGGTTTCCTAGCAGCTATTTTACCATGAAGACCTGCTGCACAAAGTCTCCTCTTAACAGTTGTTGTAGAGATGTGTCTGCTGCTAGAACTCTGTGTGGCATTGACCTGGTCTCTAATCTGAGCTGCTGTTAATCTGCAATTTCTGAGGCTGGTGACTCGGATAAACTTATCCTCAGAAGCAGAGGTGACTCTTGGTCTTCCTTTCCTGGGGCGGTCCTCATGTGAGCCAGTTTCTTTGTAGCGCTTGATGGTTTTCGCCACTGCACTTGGGGACACTTTCAAAGTTTTCCCAATTTTTCGGCTGACTGACCTTCATTTCTTAAAGTAATGATGGCCACTCGTTCTTTAATTAGCTGCTTTTTTCTTGCCAGAATACAAATTCTAACAGTCTATTCAGTAGGACTATCAGCTGTGTATCCACCAGACTTCTGCTCAACACAACTGGTGGTCCCAACCCCATTTATAAGGCAAGAAATCCCACTTATTAAACCTGACAGGGCACACCTGTGAAGTGAAAACCAATCCTGGTGACTACCTCTTGAAGCTCAAGAGAATGCAAAGAGTGTGCAAAGCAGTCATCAAAGCAAAAGGTGGCTACTTTGAAGAACCTAGAATATAAGACATATTTTCAGTTGTTTCACACCTTTTTGTTAAGTATATAATTCCACATGTGTTAATTCATAGTTTTGCTGCCTTCAGTGTGAATGTACAATTTTCATAGTCATGAAAATACAGAAAAATCTTTAAATGAGGTGTGCCCAAACTTTTGGTCTGTACTGTATATGTTGTTAGTTGTTACAATTGCAATTCATTCCTTCATTTTTACATGATCTTATATGCATTTTGCAGCCAGATCCAAGTTTCCTATTTCTCCCTTGCACCAGTGTCTCTACCAGCAATATAGGCCGGATGGGAGCTCTTGGCATATTCAGTGTGCTGCGATATTCATTAGCTCAGCATAATTCTGAAACACTTTACTTATTGTTTCATATGCTTTCCACCTATAGCCTGTTTTCTCTGCCCGCTCCGACACTGTACATGCTTTGTACCCTCTTCACATAGTGGAAATCTGTGGACAACCACCTACCACTCCCCGCATCCATTATGTCCGAACCCCAGCAAAACACGGTTTGTGCCGACGGGGCCATTGCCGATAATAATGCAGACTGAGTCACAGTGTGCTCTATCATGCATTATCTTTGGTTGTACACGCCTATTGGAGGTGAGCAATTTGCTGAAATTTTTCTATGTGTTCTGTGTTTTTCAAGGATTAGCCAATTTTAGTGTATATGAATAACGGACAGACAGATACTGACATCACACAGCCTCTAATAACTTTTACCTAGTTTGATCTTACCTTGCCAAAGTACACCCAGTCAATCATTATTGATCCACCAAAGGTTAGCAGTCTGCAAAATATATAGAAGATTGGCATATGAAGCTCAGCCTCAACCCTGACCCTATCGCCCCACAAGGGCAGTCTACGGCTTGCCCTGTTGGATCTGCCCTATGTGACTCCCGAGTAAGAAGCAACAAAAACAATGGATTGACTATAAAATAAACTATCAACTGTTCTAGTATAATTATTGTATAGTGCAAGGAAGGGAAAAATAGTGGTGGTTTGGTTCAGCGCTGCCACGGGGAAAAAATGGTGTACAACTGTGGTAATTGTATACAAACTAAGCGTTGCTACGTGTTTCAGTGCCAAGAAACAGGAACACATGGGCTACTTGCACTGTGAACAAGTCTGGAGCAGCTTAGTATACATTTTTTGCAAAAAACGTATCAACCAAATACTCTGTTTTTTACATCTTTTTACTAGCACTTGCTGATTACTGTGACTTTTCTTCAACGGAGTGTTTTTGGTTTTACTGTGCTCTTTTGTGTCTTCAAGTTTCTTGGTGGTGTGTGAACATGTTCCTACAGACTTGTTCACTGTGCAAGTAGCCCATGTGTTCCTGTTTCCATAATTGTTCTCTTGTGTCTACAAGACTAGGGCGTTACCCACCACTTCTTGTGGGCTATCTGCACAAAAGCTGTTCCACTCAGCAGGTCCACATGGACTTTTCCTCTCTGAACCCTGTTCACACATGTAATATACAGATGATCAGGTTTTTAAATACATCAGATAGGGATTGCATACATCAGTTAGGACTGCTCTATATGGGTGTACCTTGACGTTTGGTGGAGCAGCTTAGTATACATTTTTTGCAAAAAACGTATCAACCAAATAGCCTGTTTTTTACATCTTTTTACTAGCACTTGCGAATTACTGTGATTTTTTTGAAACTCAGTGTTTTTGGTTTTATTATGATCTTTTGTGTCTTCGTGTTTCAGAGCCAGTCTGGCTCCTTCATCAGGAAGGTATCACCGGCCTGATGAAGGAGCCAGACCAGCTCTGAAATGTGTAGAAACGATTACAGTTTTTATACAATTACCCCAGTGGTACACCATTTTTTTCCCGTGGCAGCGCTGAACCAAACCACCACTATTTTTCCCTTCCTTGGATTTTTATCTGGATTTCAATGGAGTCCAGTGGGTGGAGCAGCAGCCACTAGGATTGACTACATTTTTCCCCAGTGTTCTGCCTGCTCTTGCACAACAGGCTCAGGTGAGAACCTCCAACACGGTGGTTCTTTTTTGTCTAGTATGATCTGCACAAGGTGCGCTTTCCTTTCATTATTGTATAGTGAAAAGTTACTTGTGTTCTGTAGCATCCCTGTATCTCAAAGTCACTGAGTGTCCGTTATCCTAGTGCTAGTGGACTGTGGTCCACAAGGCGGCTTTATTGATGCACTGTGCCCGTAATACTTACCCAACAGGCAAACACTGATGGATTATTAAGTCTAGTTTCTTCTGTTCCCTGGAGAAATGATATAAGAGCAATGGAACCCAGAGAATAAGTGCAGTTGGCCGGACTAGAAAAGCCAGAGCCACGAAGAACAAGTACTTTGTGCTATAAAATAAGAAGAGGACATTAATAGCATGCAAGCGACGTGGTAGAAAAGCACATTTCCAGCTGATGGTGTCTCACCTGTTCTTTGTATGTGAACCTTCCAGAGGGTAGTAATGCAGAGCCAGGGTGCCCAGTACCGTTTCCATTGTGTTTGTTAGGGTTCTTGAGGAGCAGAACCATGTAAACCAGGAGCATAGTTGACTGAAGTACTGGAACGACACGAGGGATAATGTTACCCAGCTTATTCTCCTTCATAGATCTGAACACACATCATCTGGCATCAGAATTCCTCTAGAGTATGCCGAGACTATCACAAAAATCACAGCATTACCACAATTTCAGCGTTTGCCTAGAGAAAAATACTTGCAACCAGAATTCAGGTCAACCCCGAGCATAACTGATATGGTGGACAAGTCGTAATAGATCTGACTGACTTATGATGGGGTAAAGCAGTAATGGTCCTATGTGTGAAGAGAACCTTATTACACCTCTTGGCACACAAGATGTATGTCCATGCAAGTGTCCGCAGGAGCTGACCCATCTCCACACATGAAAGATGTCGGCTGTGTTAAACAGTTGGAATCTGCCTGTAACAACTGAGACCAGAACTAGCCTTGATCACTGCTGTTAACCATTTAGATGCTGCTTTCAATCAGCGGCTTCCATTGCCCTTGCACTCTGCTACGATCACTGGATGCCTGCTGAAAACCACTACGGCTGCCATCTAGGTACTCACAGAAAACCATCATTCACACTATACACTGGAATCCTGTAGTTTTGCAGTACGTAGTAAAAGCAATCAAAGGAGCGCAGGTTCAGGTCCACTAAAGGGACTAAAATAACAAAAATGGTTATCTATATAAAAACAAAGTAAAGAATAGAATCACCTCCCCATTTTCAAATTAAACAAGAAATAAATACAATATATGGTAGCTGGTATTGCCTTGTCTGTAAAAGTCCAATATATGAAAATATAAAATTATGCCATAAAAGTAATAAGAAAAAAAAAAGATTAAAATCACCCGAATTGCTGTTTTCTCAGAACCAGCAGCTCTCTCTCAAAAAAAATAAATAAATAAAATTTGAGAAAAATATATCTGCACAAAAATATTATCAAGTAAAACATCAGCTCACCGAGAAAAAAAACAAACAACAAGGCTCTCCTTCAAAAATAAAAGCTATGGGTCTTAGAAAATGGTGATAACAATTTTACCCTCCACCCCACCCCCCCAAGTTTGGAGGTTTTTTAACCAATAAAAAAAAAGAAAAAACTTTTACAACATTGTTATCACATTGACCTAAAGAATCATACTACAAAAGTCATTTTTATTTTACCATACAACAAATGTCGTAAAAACAAAAGACAAAAAGAACAATGATGGAATTACGTTTATTTTCATCCTATCTGGAACTGTTTTTTTCTCACATGAAAGGTGTCATTCAAAACTACAACTCATTCTAGAAAAAAAAACAACAAGCCCTCACATTGCCTTGGAGACGAAAAAATAAATAGTTGTGGCTTTTGGAAAAAGGGGAGGAAAAACAAAAACACCAAAATAAAAAAAAAAATATGACTAGGCGCTTAAAGACGTTGTCCACTACTTGGACAACTTCGTCGTACCCCTCACTTGCCCTCCATAAAATAATAAAGCCTATACTCGCCTCCCATTCCGGCGCTGGTCCCGCGGTGTCTGCCCTCGCTCTACCCGGTGCTCCCGTGCGGTGATGTGACACATGATGCTGGCACCCAATCAGCGCTGGCGTCACTGTCTCCGCCTCCTGACGAATTGATTAGAAAGAGGTCAGATCAGCTGCAGCCCGGACGTCCTCATCATGTTCCATCTGTCCTAAGGTGGGGACAGTGACGCCGATGCTGATTGGACGCCAGCGTCATGTGTCACAACACCGCACGGGAGCCCTGGGGAAAGCAAGTGCCGACACCGCTGGAACGGAACCGGCACGGGAGGCGAGTACAGGCTTTATTATGTTACGGGGGCCAAACATTTGATCATGAAAGGGTTGCCCTAGTAATTGACAACCCCTATAAGAGGTTAATCACTACCGGCATTACATGAAGCAGCGGACAACTGGAACGCGGTAACTTACGGACACGTACCACCCATTTTGCCACATTCGTAGTTTCCATTTGTCTCATTACACTGTACAGTTTTACATCTGCGATGCTGGAGAATACAGCCTGTATCAGTCTGGGAAACCAGATCTGTAAAAAAAAAAGCACAACGTAGTGAGTCACGTATGTAAGTTATCAGCACCATCAAGACACAGCTCAGCAATGTCCGAATTCTGAGAAAGAGAAAATAATTTTTTTTTTTTTAAAGATTTTTTTTTACATTCTGTAAAGAAATATTGCCATGATGTTGAAACAGTGCTGATTCCCATCCTTCTACAGGGTTGCCTACAGTACATGTTTTTTCCTCAGGGGCTACACAAGTGTTTAAAGCGACACGACTGGAGCCCATCGATTGCTGTATTTCCCATTCACTTTAGTGGAGACTTCATGAAGGGGATTCGGTAGCCCCTCTTTTGCAAACAGCGGGAGTTTCAATTGTAAGTGTATGTTTACACTGCGACTTTTCACTATATCTTTTTAGGGTCTTCGTGTCTGAAAATGCTTGATAAAGAGGTTGCAAAACGCTCAAAAAAAAAATAAAAAAAAAATATAATGATATATACGGTAATAAAAAATTATTCCTTTTTAATGGTGTGGAAAACAACTTGCTGTTCGTATGTTCAGGCTTTTCAAAATGCCTGATGTTAATAAGGAGGCGGATGTAACTTCTTTAAAGTGGCTCCTAAAGAAAACAGCAAAAAGATAAAAATTGCAAAAAACGCTTTAAAAACTCTTTAGGAATGTGAAAACTCCCAAAGAAAGAGCCTTTCCTGAAGCAGTTTCCACTAGAAAACTATTATTTTTGACAGGAGAAAAAAAAAACAAAAAACACTTCAGTATAAACATGGCCTAAGAATTGTGCCAGTCAGTCCAGGTTTACCTCATGGTGGCACAACGTTCTTAGCCTGTGAAGCCTTCATGACACAACCAAGACCGAGTTACACATTACAGGGAATGTCTAGTTTTAAAAATGAATTTTAAAATCATTCTCAGAAACTTCTGATAGGTAACTGTGACAATTTAGAAGTCTTGATCAGTCCAAGTGCCGACCGATCAGGAAAACAGAGGGGCAGCACTGGGATGACTGTGGTGACCATTAAGACTTTTGGGGCTTTCTTACACTGCATGAGCAGAGCCCAGCCCAACAAAACTATGTACTTTATATTAATCTGTAGCCTACATGGACCGTCAGAAGGTTCTAGAAGTGGTAGGTACGCTAAAAAAAAAGTGTACAAAATTAACAATGGTGTCCCCATGTGCTGATATCAGCAATGATCTGCCCCACTTGCCGCTTGTGTTTGATACAGAAGAGCGTTTCCTATGTGGGTATATCACAGTTCTGTGTGTGAAGGGGGCTGGCTGGCTTATCACTGCTAATGAATAGACAGAAAAGAGGTCTGGCTTAGCTCCTGAAATCAGCAAGTCACGCCCACCCAGGAAACCTCCTGTGCTGATCACAAACTGGACGCCAGGTTACTGGGACCCCCGAGCCATGCAGAAATTGGAAGATCGCGAGGCCTTTGGTGTAGTTTGATTGAAGTTTATGAATCCTTTGGATGTCAGATTTACACACATTTAAAGATATTATTTGCATACTGATTTTTATATATCTCAAACTACTGTAAAATTAATGCAGGTGCATACAAACCATTTACACCTACAGATCTATGCGTGCTGCGACCTATACACAAGTCAGAGACTTCTGTCCATCAGGTAGCAGAGCGGATGGTAGCTGGAAGGGAAACCCACAACGTCTAGCAGAGCAGAGATCTCTGGTCACGAGACGGTGCAAGAACTCTGGTTTCTCTAACACTAGAGCAATCACGTTACGTCACATTAATGACAGTCTCCTGAAGGTGATGATCCAGAAGGCTGGCCGTTCTGATGACCCCGATCTTCCCTGCATTTATTAGAGAGCAGGGTTACACTTACCAGAAGGGAGACCTCATCTTTGCCGATCCAATATAAGACTTTATAGACAGCGGCAAACAGCAGGGGGTACGTGAACCCTCTCAGTCCTTCCGTCCACTCCCACGTTAAATAGCCATAATTACCATTGTTAAGTTAAATCTAGTAGGAATTTACACTTGGAAATATGTTCATGCTTTAGCTATAAGTCCGTGGATCACTCCATGCCACTGCTACATTACTACAGGAATGAGGTGTCTCCGTGGATCACTATGCCGCTGCTACATTAATACAGGAATGAGGTGTGTCCGTGGAACACTATGCCGCTGCCAGAGGATGAAACTAAAATTAAAAAAAATAAAAAATCTATAAAGCTGGCAAGGAAGATCTTGGCTACCACAAATGACAAGAGATAGGTGCGGACTACGCCAATCTAAAGTTTGTTTTTTGGTTCAGGGCGAATAAATGTAAAGCCATGTATAGAGTGCATTGGGAGACAGTTTTCTTACAAGTCAGTCCAAGATAAAAATAACACTACCTTGTAGACTTATGTAAGTGTATCATCTGAGAAATTATACTGCCATTTTACTAAAGGATATTGGAAAGTCATATTATGCGCCACTTCCAGGGACTGCCAGTATTCATCAGGGACAAAGCTGGTCCGCACCAAAAAGCAGTTAAGAACCCGAAACGCCACTGCGAACACGACAAAGTAGACATTTTCTCCAAAGATACCTGTGGGCATAAAACAAGAGATGCCAGTCACAACCCAATACACCCGATTGGTTATTAAAAAAAATGGATGTCTCCAATAAGAACAACGTTGTCGACTAAGCAGACAAAATGGTATACCGGCCCAAATAGCTGAGTGCACGCCGTACGTCGGGTGACTGAAGGTCTATGTGTAGCCAGGAGCTACCCTGACAGTGAGGAAACACCATACCACGGCTGGCAGCTCTCCTTAGTTATAATGGAAAAAGTACACTGCTCAAAAAAAAAGAAAGGGAACACTTAAACATCACAATGTAACTCCAAGTCAATCACACTTCTGTGAAATCGACCTGTCCAGTTATGAAGCAACACTGATTGTGAATTAATTTATCCTGCGGTTGTGCAAATGGAAGACAACAGGTAGAAATGACGCGCAATTAGCAATACAACCCCT
This sequence comes from Ranitomeya variabilis, assembly GCF_051348905.1. Lineage (NCBI taxonomy): Eukaryota > Metazoa > Chordata > Amphibia > Anura > Dendrobatidae > Ranitomeya > Ranitomeya variabilis. Next base: position 217,006,321 of record NC_135236.1, on the reverse strand, counting down.
ATAAAGGAGTGGTGCTGCAGGGGTGACCACAGACCATTTCTCTGTTCTCATCCTATTTGGCTGTTTTGGTCACTTTTGCATTGTGTTATTGCTCTCAGAGGTACAATTGCATGAGGTGGTGTCTATTGTACAACCCACAGAAGTTGCTCAGGTAGTGCAGCTCATCCAGGATGGCACATCAATGCGAGCTGTGGTAAGAAGGGAAGCTGTGTCTGACTGGACAGTGTCCAGAGGGTGGAACAGATACTAGGAGACAGGCCAGTACACCAGGAGACGGCCGTAGGAGGGAAGCAATCCAGCAGCAGGACCGCTACCTGCGCCTTTGTGCAAGGAGGAACAGAAGGAGCCGCGCCAGAGCCCTGCATATTACCTCCAGAAGGCCACTAACATCAATGTGTCTGCTCAAACAGTCAGAAACAAACTCGATGAGGGTGGTATGAGGGCTTAACATCCACAAGTGAGGGCAATTGGCATTTGCCAGAGAACACCAGGCTTGGCTGATTCGACATTGGCACCCTGTGCTCTTCACGGATGAGAGCAGGTTCACACTGAGCACGTGACAGACATGACAGAGCCTGGAGACACTGTGGAGATCCTTCTGCTGCCTGCAACATCCTTCAGCATGACCGGTTTGGCAGTGGTCCAGTAGTGGTCTGAGGAGGTATTTCTTTGGAGGACCGCAAAGCCCTCCATGTGCTAGCCAGAGGTACCGGAAAGAGATCCTCGGACCTATTGTGAGACCATAAGCAGGTACACCAGGCCCTGGGCTCCATCAGGAGCATCCCCAGGCTTTGTGTGGAGGCCACACACACATATTGAGCATCATTTCCTTGTCTAGAGGCATTTCCACTGAAGTTGGATCAGCCTGTAATTTGATTTTGAGCATCATTCCAACTCCAGACCTTCGTGGAATATTAGTTGTGATTTACGTTGATCATTTTTATATTTTATTGTTCTCCACGCATTCGACTATGTAATGAATAAAGATTTACGACTGGAATATTTCGCTCAGTGATATCTACGATGTGGGATTTTAGTGTCCCCTTTATTTTTTGAGCAGTGTATACCGTAGGTCATTGTGAGGGAGGTTGAGCTGGTGAGCTGTGACATGGCCTACCGTGATTGGTGGATCCTGTGTTTTCAGCTGTGTATAGAGGCGTTAGCTGTCATTGTAATTCTGCCTCTGCTGATAAGGAACCTGCTGAAAACATTTCCTGAAAAGTCACTAAATAGGAGTTTTAAAAAAAACAAGTGGGCAGAGTGAAAATTCCAAGATTACCCGTTCACTTTTTTTTAAAGTAGATCTTGATATGAAAAAAAAGTTTTGATGTATTTTAAAGAATATATACCGGTATGTAACAAAAAACTGAACAATAGATAATTTTATGATAATTGATTCCCTTTAAATTCCACTATCAATTATAGGCAGCAGTATCTAAGTTGTGCGATCCTGCCCAGGTGTCTGTGTGGGTTCCCATTGCCCCCACTGTCATGTGATCACGGTTTGCCAATGGGCTGCCATGGTAGCAGGGTAAAGGCACCTGTCACTGCCATCTTGGTACTTCTGTGATACCCTGCCAGCGGTCTTCATAAGAGATGGTGATTATCCTATACACTGCAATATGGAACCAAGCGACTGCAGGTTTAAGTCCCTTATGGGGACTAAAAGCTAAATCGGGATATAGAATTTAGAAAAAAAAAAGTCATTAGTTAAATTTAATTAAAGAAAAACAAACACATGACATGCTTCTTCTGGAAAAGCCTGATCTATGAAAGTTACTTAACCCAAATTTCCATTTTTTTGTTAGCAGCAGCTGCCTTTAAAGATGCAATAAAAAAAGGTATAACATTTTTGCATTTACCCCAAAATAGCACCAATAAAAACGACAGCTCGCCACACAAGAAATATGTCGTCATGTAACAATATCAACGATGGAAGATGAAATAAAAGAGTGATTGCTCTTGGAAAACGGCAACACAAACCAAATTCATTATTTTATTTTTGTCACAGAGTTCTGAATTTTTTAAAGACATTAAAATTATAAGAAAAAATGACATGTTTAGTATCAATGTGATTAGGACTGACCTGGAAAATCGTGTGGCCAGGAATTACATAATTTTCAGCATTTTACTTCACTTGGATTATTTAGTACTTCGCATAGTAGCATAAAAGGGAACCAGTCAGCAGGATTGTGCTCAGTAACCTACACACAGTGTCAGGTCGGGCTGTTATACTGATTACAATGATACCTGGGTGATGAAATCCGTCCTGTGGTTGTTGTGTAATCTTTACTTTCAGCTTTGAGTTAATGATATGCTCGTGCTCCGGGGCGGCCTGTGGGGGGGGGGGGGGGTCTACATGTGGTGCTCTGCTTAGCTGTTCATACTGATGGCTTCTGACAGGTCACTGATCCCTCACTGACCTGCCCCCTAGTTTACATCATGAATATTATGTAGCAGCTAAAGGGAATCCGATAGAAATAAAAAATAGTTTTTTCCCTTTCAACGGTATGTGCCCATGTTGCTGTACTTTTGACGTTGTGTATTTATGCAGTGTCGCCCCCACAGCGGCCGGTTGTCACAGCACAGAGGATGGCACTTCAAGAAATCTCATGTCCACTGTGCGTCTATGTGCACCTGCGGAGACTGACATGCCGCCTGGGTTTACGAGTCGCAGCATGTCAATTTCTCTTGCGGAGACGCTGTGTTCAAAGTGCTGCTACTTCTTGATCGTGGGAACGTTCCCTAAATCAGATATCTCTAGTGATTGAGGACTTCAGACGTGGGCGGGACAGACCTGGGGACGGGGAGAGGGCAGGGAGGGACAGACCCCGGGGAGAGGGCAGGGAGGGACAGACCCCGGGGAGAGGGCAGGGAGGGACAGACCCCGGGGAGAGGGCAGGGAGGGACAGACCCCGGGGAGAGGGCAGTGCGGGACAGACCCCGGGGAGAGGGCAGTGCGGGACAGACTCGAGGACGGGGAGAGGGCAGTGCGGGACAGACTCGAGGACGGGGAGAGGGCAGTGCGGGACAGACTCGAGGACGGGGAGAGGGCAGTGCGGGACAGACTCGAGGACGGGGAGAGGGCAGTGCGGGACAGACTCGAGGACGGGGAGAGGGCAGTGCGGGACAGACTCGAGGACGGGGAGAGGGCAGTGCGGGACAGACTCGAGGACGGGGAGAGGGCAGTGCGGGACAGACTCGAGGACGGGGAGAGGGCAGTGCGGGACAGACTCGAGGACGGGGAGAGGGCAGTGCGGGACAGACTCGAGGACGGGGAGAGGGCAGTGCGGGACAGACTCGAGGACGGGGAGAGGGCAGTGCGGGACAGACTCGAGGACGGGGAGAGGGCAGTGCGGGACAGACTCGAGGACGGGGAGAGGGCAGTGCGGGACAGACTCGAGGACGGGGAGAGGGCAGTGCGGGACAGACTCGAGGACCGGGAGAGGGCAGTGCGGGACAGACTCGAGGACCGGGAGAGGGCAGTGCGGGACAGACTCGAGGACCGGGAGAGGGCAGTGCGGGACAGACTCGAGGACCGGGAGAGGGCAGTGCGGGACAGACTCGAGGACCGGGAGAGGGCAGTGCGGGACAGACTCGAGGACCGGGAGAGGGCAGTGCGGGACAGACTCGAGGACCGGGAGAGGGCAGTGCGGGACAGACTCGAGGACCGGGAGAGGGCAGTGCGGGACAGACTCGAGGACCGGGAGAGGGCAGTGCGGGACAGACTCGAGGACCGGGAGAGGGCAGTGCGGGACAGACTCGAGGACCGGGAGAGGGCAGGGCGGGACAGACTCGAGGACCGGGAGAGGGCAGTGCGGGACAGACTCGCGGACGGGGAGAGGGCAGTGCGGGACAGACTCGCGGACGGGGAGAGGGCAGTGCGGGACAGACTCGCGGACGGGGAGAGGGCAGTGCGGGACAGACTCGCGGACGGGGAGAGGGCAGTGCGGGACAGACCCAGGGGAGAGGGCAGTGCGGGACAGACCCAGGGGAGAGGGCAGTGCGGGACAGACCCCGGGGAGAGGGCAGTGCGGGACAGACTCGCGGACGGGGAGAGGGCAGTGCGGGACAGACCCCGGGGAGAGGGCAGTGCGGGACAGACCCCGGGGAGAGGGCAGTGCGGGACAGACCCCGGGGAGAGGGCAGTGCGGGACAGACTCGCGGACGGGGAGAGGGCAGTGCGGGACAGACCCCGGGGAGAGGGCAGTGCGGGACAGACCCCGGGGAGAGGGCAGTGCGGGACAGACCCCGGGGAGAGGGCAGTGCGGGACCGGACAGACCCCGGGGAGAGGGCAGTGCGGGACAGGACAGACCCGCGGCTGTGACTACATGGGTGCAGCTCTGCAGCCCTGCCATGGCGGGCACGTCCCTTCCACCCCCTGTACCTGCTCCCGCGTCCTCGCCGTCTTTACTGTACAGCTTGGATTTCCTCTTCCTGAGCGGCACGGTGCCCGCTGTGCCCGGTCTCCGGAGAGGCGGCAGTGCCCGGCTCCGGATCACCTCCATAGCCGCTCCCGCTGTTATCCTGCAGACCCCGCCCCGCTGTCACTTGCTGATATAGAGAACCAACCACGTTCGTCTGTAACGCTACACCTAAAGACATTGGTTACAGAGGCTCCAACAAAATGGCCTCCTTTCCAGCAGAGCACGGCAGACGGGCATGTTGTCGGCGCTCCTTGTGTAGCGTGCGGTCACCGGCAATATGGCTCCGGTGACAGTAGTGCTACATTACTGGAGTAAGTGAGAAAGACGAAGGTCACCGAGAACGGTCCGTGCAGGAGGCGGCTCTGCATACACGGGTCCTGTAGTGCTGGCTGTGGAGCATGTGACTGACAGCAGAGGTAGGAGCTGTGCTGGTAGCACTACAAGTCTCAGAATGGCTGATCAAGTGTAAGCAGGAGGTTGTGTGGTCAGTATGTGTAAGCCACAGTCCGGACCCTACAGTGGGGGAGGAAATGGAAACACTTCCACCTCTTCTGTGCTCTGCGGCCACTGCCATGGGCTTCCACATACTGGAGGGGGCGCTGTCATGTGGAAGAGGCCGAGACCTGGCCGTACAAGAGCCGTCAGCCCAATGCTTGAGGACAGCATTGGGGAATAAGAGGTTAATTGTGCTACTCAGCACATAGCAATGGGGGAAGAGACTGTGAGCCCCAATGGGGGCAGTGATGCTAAGTACTGCGGAATTAGTGGTGCTCCCTACAGGTGTTCTGTCACTAAATTAGACTATCATCAGAAAGTTCATTTATTTCAGTTCTTCAATACAAAAAGTGAAACTCCTATATAGAGTCATTACAATCAGAGTGAACTATTTTGTGTTTGTTTATTTCTGTTAATGTTGATGATTATGGCTTACAGCCAATGAAAACCCAAGAGTCATTATCTCAGTAAATTAGAATACTTTATAACACCAGCTTGAAAAAATGATTTTATAATCCGAAATGTTGGCCTACTGGAATGCATGTTCAGTAAATGCACTCAATACTTGGTCGGGGCTCCTTTTGCATCAATTAGTGCATCAATGCGGTGTGGCATGGAGGCGATCAGCCTGTGGCACTGCTGAGGTGTTATGGAAGCCCAGGTCGCATTGATAGCAGCCTTCAGCTCGTCTGTATTGTTGGGTCTGGTGTCTCTCATCTTCCTCTTGACAATACCTCATAGATTCTCTATGGGGTTAAGGTCAGGCGAGTTTGCTGGCCAATCAAGCCCAGTGATACTGTTGTTTTTAAACCAAGTATTGGTACTTGTTGACAGGTGTCGAGACCTGCTGGAGAATGAAATTTCCATCTCCAAAAAGCTTGTCAGCAGAGAGAAGCATAAAGTGCTCTAAAATTTCCTGGTAGATGGCTGCGCTGACTTTGGTCTTGATAAAACACAGTGGACCTACACCAGCAGATGACATGTCTCCCCAAACCATCACTGATTGTGGAAACTTCACATTATACTTCATGCAGTTTGGATTGTGGCTTCTCCATTCTTCCTCCAGACTCTGGGATCTTGATTTCCAAATGAAATACAAAATTTACTTTAATCTGAAAACACCACCTTGGACCACTGAGCAACAGTCCGGTTCTTTTTCTCCTTGGCCCAGGTAAGACACTTCTGGTGCTGTCTATTGGTCATGAGTGGCTTGACACAAGGAATGCGACACTTGTAGCCCATGTCCTGGATATGTCTGTATGTGGTGGCTCTTGAAGCAATGACTCCAGCAGCAGTCACCTCCTTGTGAATCTCCCCCAAATTTTTGAATGGCCTTTTCTTAACAATCCTTTCAAGGCTGCGGTTATCCCGGTTGCTTGTGCACCTTTTTCTACCACACTTTTTCCTTCCACTCAACTATCCATTAAGGCTACTTTCACATTTCCGTCGGTACGGGGCCGTCGCAAACCGTCGGCCCGACGGACGTTGTGCTAAATTTAGCACAACGTGGGCAGCGGATGCAGTTTTACAACGCATCCGCTGCCCATTGTGATGAGCGGGGAGGAGGGAGCGGAGTACCGGCACAGCCAGCTTCTTTAGCAATGACCTTTTGTGGCGTACCCTCCTTGTGGAGTGTGTCAATGACTGCCTTCTGGACATTTGACTGTAAGCCATAATCACCAACATGAACAGAAATAAACACTTGAAATAGATCACACTGATTGTAATGACTCTATATCATGAGTTTCACTTTTTGTATTGAAGAACTGAAATAAATTAACTTTTTGATGATATTCTAATTTAGTGAGAAGCACCTGTGAGTAAAATGAATGAATTAGGGTCACCATAATTTTAAAGGGGTTGTTTGCTTCTTAAATGCGGTATTCACCAGTGTAAAATAAAAACTGGTATTTCCTTCCTGCACCGGTCCCACATTATACGTCCCTGGTCTCCCAGGACATGCCTGAATTTGACTGCAGCTCTTAATAGCCGTCTACAAATATCTGAATGGAGGTCACAGTGTATAGGGATCATCATTATTCTCATTTGTACATGGAAACCTGAGAAGCATTGGAATGAAACTGAAAGGGAGAAGATACAGGTTAGATATTAGAAAAAAAAACTTTTTGACAGTGAGGGTGATCAATGAGTGGAACAGGCTGCTACGAAAGGTGGGGAGTTCTGCTTCAATGGAAGTCTTCAGAGGCTGGACAGACATCTGTCTGAGATGGTTTAGTGAATCCTTCTTTGAGCAGGGGGTTGGAAACGACCCTGGAGGTCCCTTCCAACTGTAACATTCTAGGATTCTATGAACAGCCCCTTTAAGAGGAAAATTACCTCTGCTTGCATCTTCATCCTTTTTATTAGCAGTTGGATAACAAGTGATATTGCACCAATGTCATTCCCCATAATGGCGGTCAGACACGTCCCAGTGTATCCCAATCTGATCTTATCAGTTCTATCCCACAAGGCAGCTTTGGCCACCGCACAGACAACAGAGCCAAAGATCACTGAATGCCACTGGTGCATCATAGTACGGTGACCGGGGACATATCGAAAGGTGCCACAACGGGGAGGTTGGAAAAAATCCAACTGGTACCAGCATGCTTGTCGCAGCATTTTGTGGATCACTGTGCAACCCCATTCACATTCCATATGCTGCGCAGTAGCAGCAGAACACAGTGATCTGTGGCCACCATGTTAACTGTGTACCGGCGAAAGTTGCTATAGAGCCACAGTCTTTATAGAACAGGTGGATGATACCTGCCGGCCGTGCTCAAGATCTCGCTAGTAGTGATCGATGGCAGCCATGTTGGCATCTTCTCCCTATCTGGAAATGGCCGTGAGGTGAGCAACCATAGTCCACAAGGATATTGTTGCCTCGAGTTGTAGTTTCATTAAGGGTGGACAGAAGGCCCATAATAGAAGTAATGTACACACAGCCATTGGTATAAACTAAAGGGAAGAGAAAGATCGTTTATCTAAGTCTACGCTCAGTTTATTTTCCTTGTAATTAATCGGCACCAAAATCCTCAGAAAAACACCTTGAAAACGTTTTCTATTAATTTCTATGGAAAGTCAACTCTCCTGTTCAGATGAGGAGTTTTTTGAGCTTTTTTTTTCTGAAGAGATTTTGAAAGCTGCCTGGGGGGAAAACTATGCAGGTTCTCTAAAGCAAAACGTGAAGGAAACCTCTCCAAACTAAGCACTGTCCAATCAAAAGCTTGGAATAAAAAACTCTTAAAGTGCTTCAGGAACAGATAAACTCCCCGAAAAAGGAGCATTTCGTGAAGCTGTTTCTGCTTGGGAATGTTGTGGTTCTGAACACCTCAATAAACTCCGCATGAGCCCAGCCTTAGACTCCTTTGACATTGCGTTCTTGCCCAGTTTCATTGGTCTGGTCGAGGCTTGTGTCCTAACTCCCCGCAAAACGGGATTTGGGCATATGTACCGACGGGGCTATAGACTATAATGGTGTCGACACTTACCGTGCGCTCTGTTGTGCGACATTTTCAGGCATATACACCTACTGGAGACACCCCGGTGTGGTAGACTACACCTCAGTGTCCATCTGCAATAGGTGTATACACCTGAAAATGATGCACGGCAGAGCGCACATTAATTATGTCAGCGCCATTATAGTCGGCACAGATGCCTGAATCCCATTTTGCATGAGGCCCCTTTCACATTGCATTCTTGCCCAAGGTCAGTGGTCTCTTCAGGGCTTGTGTCTGAACTCCCCACAAAACGGAATTCGGGTGTTTGAGCCATTGGGGGGGCCATAGATAATAATGGTGTCAACAGTGAATGTGTGCTTTGCCATGAAAAATTTTTAGGCATATACGCAGGGCCGTATTTAGAGTTTCTGCTGCCCTAGGCACTTTTAGTGCTGCCTCCCCCTTTGGTGAGTATGACACTATCGGCAGTGACTTTGGCAAGAATCGCTGATGTGAAAGTCGCCTTTTGCAGCAGATCCGGCAGTTTTTCTGCATCTGCCGTGTAACGGATCACTTACGGCAACACTGCGTTCGGCCTCATTCATTCCCTATGGGATTTGCGGCACTTGCCATGATCTGGCAAATGCGGTACCATACCACCCAACTTTTGAAGAAGGGAAGGAGGTATAAAGTTTGTGGCGCACGTAGTGCGCAGCGGCAAATTTTGGCCACGCCTCTGACCACACCCATTTCACAACTAGTCACACCCATATCCACGTCCCAACCACACCCATTTAGCACTGCTGATCACACTGCTTCATATACAATAATTATAAACAAAAAAATATGGCCACACAGTGCTACATACTGTATAATGGCCACACATGATGCTTTATACTGTATAATGGCCACACACAGTGCTCCATACTGTATAATGGCCACACATGAAGCTCAATACTGTATAATGGCCACACATGATGCTCCATAGTGTATAATGGCCACACATGATGCTCCATAATGTATAATGGCCACACAGTGCTCCATACTGTATAATGGCCACACATAGTAGTGCTCCATACTGTATAATGGCCACACACAGTTCTCCATACTGTATAATGATCCCACATGATGCTCAATACTGTATAATGGCCAAACATGATGCTCCATACTGTATAACGGCCACACATGATGCTCAATACTGTATAATGACCCCCGTCCTGTATGCATGGCTCATCTCCCTCCCATCCCATATACATGGCTCATACCCCCCTCCCGAATGTATGGCTCATATTCATCCCCCCCTCCCGAATGCATGGTTGGTCGGTCGGGAGGTGACCCAGGAAAAAAAAAAACAAACAACAAACCTTGCTCAGGTGCCGCCCCCTGCATTGTCCCCGCCCTAGGCACGTGCCCTCAAGTGCCTAGTGGCAAATACGGCCCTGCATATACGCCTGCAAACAGCCAGACGCAGTCTCCTACATTACAGTGTCCGCCTCCAGTAGGCATATGCACCCGAAAGTGAGGCACGGCAGAGCGTATGTTGGTTCTGTCGGCACCATTATTGTTTTCCTGGAGGGGGGGGGGGGTTCGGACGCAAGCCCCAATGGGACCACTGAAAATGAGCAAGAATGAAATGTGAGAGCACCTTTTAGGCTTCGCTCTGGCATCCACATGTTCAGTGTCCATACTGTCCTTGCACAGTACAACTATCAAACTATCTCTAACTTCTTCCTCTCCTTCATTCCTGACAGGGTACAGGGCGTGAAGTATTTTCCTTGGGATCAGAAATAAACATTTGCACACTGAGGATGAAGCGGGGTCTTCCGTTTGGCCAGATCTTTTTGGCGGTGTTGTTAGGATTTACTGGCGGCGTATACATCTACAAGCCCCTTATTCAGCAGCACATGTATGAGAGGAAATCGCCAGAATCGGACATTACTACCACCACCGATGCTGTGAAGAAAGAAAATGAATGAAACCTTAGCTGTGTTATCTCGCTGTATTTGCTCCAGTATATAATGGTGGCTGCTCTTCATGTGTTCTGACTTGTGATTATATATTCAGCACCGATCAATGTCATGAAATTTATATTAAAAAAACGGAAATTACATCTTGTATTAAATTTGTTCCATAACTTCAGTTTTTTTTGCTGCTCGACAACTTTTAGAAAATGTCCTATAATTTATGCCAGAAGTTGTTGTTGTTGTTAAGTACAGCATAGATCTACGCTAGCCCCATGGCGGACATAGATTTTACTTTCTGTGCCGTTTAGCTTCATTTTAAGGTTTCATTCACACATCCGTGGGTTGCGGTCCGAGCACAGACTGTTCGCAATGAGGCGGTCAAGTTTGGGGCAGTAGACCAGCGGATATTTCATGCTCGGGTCGTGAGACAGATGAATGGCCTAAGGCCACATTCACACAGTCAGTATTTGGTCAGTATTTTACCTCAGTATCTGTAAGCCAAAACCAGGAGTGGGACAATCAGATGAAAAGTGTAATAGAAACATGTCACCACTTCTGCATTTATCACCCACTCCTGGTTTTGGCTTACAAATACTGATGTAAAATACTGACCAAATCCTGATGCAATCCTGAACGTGGACACATACCCTAAAGGTACCGTCACATTAAGCGACGCTGCAGCGATATCGACAACGATGCCGATCGCTGCAGCGTCGCTGTGTGGTCGCTGGAGAGCAGTCACACAGACCGCTCTCCAGCGACCAACGATGCCGAAGTCCCCGGGTAACCAGGGTAAACATCGGGTTACTAAGCGCAGGGCCGCGCTTAGTAACCCGATGTTTACCCTGGTTACAAGTGTAAATGTAAAAAAACCCAAACACTACATACTTACATTGCCGTGTCTGTCGCATCCCTCGCCTTCAGCTTCCCTGCACTGTGTAAGCGCCGGCCCTAAGCACAGCGGTGACGTCACCGCTGTGCTTTGCTTTACGGCCGGCACTGACACAGTCAGTGCAGGAAGCTCTGAGCAGCAGCGCGGACGCCGGGGGACGTGACAGACATCAGAGGGTGAGTATGTAGTGTTTTTTTACTTTTACAATGGTAACCAGGGTAAATATCGGGTTACTAAGCGCAGGGCCGCGCTTAGTAACCCGATATTTACCCTGGTTACCATTGTAAAACATTGCTGGCATCGTTGCTTTTGCTGTCAAACACGACGATACACGGCGATCTGACGACCAAATAAAGTTCTGGACTTTCAGCAACGACCAGCGATATCACAGCAGGATCCTGATCGCTGCTGCGTGTGAAACACAATGATATCGCTATCCAGGACGCTGCAACGTCACGGATCGTTCTCGTTGCAAAGTGTGAAGGTACCTTTATTCCTTCTTTTGGGCTCTTTGTAGCTGATAATTGATCAGAACCCTGTGGTCATAAATCAGCTTCTAGGAGCTGAAAAAAAGGAAGTTAAGAGTTAGGCTATGTTCACACGGTGCGGTTTTTGCTGCGGATCCGCAGCGGAATTGCACTGCGGATCCGCAGCAGTTTTCCATGTAGGTTACAGTACAATGTAACCCAATGGAAAAAAGGACCCGCTGTGCCGACGATCCTTTTTTCCACAGGCAAATCCGCAGCGGTTTTGCCTGCAGAAAAAAGTAGCATGTCACTTCTTTCTGCAGATTCCGCAGCGGGTTTCCAGCAGCACCAATAGGAAACTGCATTTGGAAACCCGCAGTGGAATCCGCAGAAGAAAAAGGATCAAAAACCGCAGCTAAAATCAGCGCTGAATTTAGCTGCGGTTTTTCAAAACAGGACCTGAAAAAAAAAGGATGAAAAAAAGGATCGTGTGAACGTAGCCTTAGGCCGGGGGCTTGTGAGTGCAATGTGAGAAACTTGCACATCGATACTCGGGACCGGAGCGTTCAGCTGTATAGAATTACATGCAGCCGCACACTCCGGTCCTGAGTGCCGGCGGCTGTGCCGTGTATTGAGGCAAGAGACTCGCACGAGTTTCTCGCATCGCACTCGCAAGTGGGACCAAAAATACTCATTCAACCTATATAACAGCAAGTCACAAGCAACAGAGTGGTAAATAAGAAGCCGAGTTGTAATAAATCGTGTGTTGCTTGTGACTTGCATTGAAGTCTATGGGAAGTGAGTTACGTGCAGAAGAAAGTCCAGCACATCTGGAAACCTGACTGTGCCACTGTCACACCATAGGAGATCATTAGATCTAATGTTGCAATCAGTTACTGCAATTTCAGTATCGTGCACCATGTGTCAGTGTGGCTTTAGCCCAGTGATCGGCAATTAATTTTCCTGAAGGGGGCCACATGAGAGACAGTGTCTCTTGTGGAGGCTGAACCACTAGGCTGAAATTAATTATGCTCAATATTAATATTAACATATTGCAATTATTTGATATTAATTGTATCACTTAAAATTAAGCAAGATTAGATATGTTGACATCCCACTTACAGTGTATGAACACCACACACAGCCCCCCTATATAATGTATGAGCCCCCACATATCCTTCTATATACAGTATGAGCAACGACATAGCCTCCTGTATATAGTGTGAGCACCCACATAGCCACTCTATATACAGTATGAGCCCGCTATAAACAGTGTGAGCCCCACTTAGCTCCCTGTATACAGTGTGAGCCCCAAATAGCCACCTATACAGTATGAGCCTCCTATATACATCCCATATACAGTGGGGACAGAAAATATTCAGACCTCTTTAATTTTTTCACTTTGTAGACATTTTTGCACAGTAAGGGTAAGTTCACACAGGGCGTTTTTGCTGCATTGTTTAATGCTAATTTTCAGCTGCTTTTTACAGTACCAGCAAAGCCTATGAGATTTCAGAAATCTCATGCACACATTGTTTTTTTGTGTGATCAGTATTTTGTGCTTTGCTGCATTTTTTTGGGCATAGAGCATGTCACTTCTTTCAGTGTTTTTGCTGCATTTTTTCAGCGTTTTTCACCCATTGACTTGAATGGGTGTTGAAAAAATGCTGGTATCATTATTTGCTGCGTTTTTGCTGCTGAAAATTTAAGGACAATAGCATGGACAAAGAGAAAAAAAAACACACCAAGTACGTACCTAAACCAGCTTCTTTCCTTCCAAGAAGATCAGGTTGTGCTGCAGAAAAAAAGCAGCAAAAACGCCCTGTGTGAACTTACCCTTAATGAAAAAGAAAAACTGAGATATCACATAGTCATAAGTATTCAGACCCTTTGCTCAGACACTCATATTTAAGTCACATGCTGTCCATTTCCTTGTGTTCCTCCTTGAGATGATTTCTACTCCTTCATTGGAGTCCAGCTGTGTTTAATTAAACTGATAGGACTTGATTTGGAAAGGCACACACCTGTCTATATAAACCTCACGGCTCACAGTGCATGTCAGACCAAATGAAAATCATGAGGTCAAAGGAACTGGCCACGGAGCTCAGAGACATAATTGTGGCAAGGCACAGATCTAGCCAAGGTTACAAAAGAATCTCTGCAGTACTCGAGGTTCCTAAGAGCACAGTGGCCTCCATAATCCTTAAATGGAAGAAGTTTGGGACCACCAGAAGTCTTCCTAGCCCTGGCCGTCCAGCCAAACAGAGCAATCATGGGAAAAGAGCCTTGGTGAGAGAGGTAAAGAAGAACCCCAAGATAACTGTGGCTGAGCTCCAGAAATGCAGTAGGGAGATGGGAGAACGTTCCACAAAGTCAACTATCACTGCAGCCCTCCACCAGTCGGGCCTTTATAGCAGAGTGGCCCGGCGGTAGCCTCTCCTCAGTGCAAGACATATGAAAGCCCACATAGAGTTTGCTAAAAAACACATGAAGGACTCCCAGACTATGAGAAATAAGATTCTCTGGTCTGATGAGACGAAGATAGACCTTTTTTGGTGAAAATTCTAAGCGGTATGTGTGGAGAAACCCAGGCACTGCTCATCACCTGCCCAATACAATCCCAACAGTGAAACGTGGTCGCAGCATCATGCTATGGAGGTGTTTTCAGCTGCAGGGACACGATGACTGGTTGTCATTGAAGGAAACATGAATGCGGCCAAGTACAGAGATATCCTGGATGAAAACCTCTTCCAGAGTGCTCTGGACCTCAGACTTGGCCGAAGGTTCACCTTCCAACAAGACAATGACCCTAAGAACACAGCTAAAATAACAAAGGAGTGGCTTCAGAACAACTCTGTGATCATTCTTGACTGGCCCAGCCAGAGCCCTGACCTAAACCCAAATGAGCATCTCTGGAGAGACCTGAAAATGGCTGTCCACCAACGTTCACCATCCAAACTGACAGAACTGGAGAGGATCTGCAAGGAATAATGGCAGAGGATCCCCAAATGGTGGGGAAAAACTTGTTGCATCATTCTCAAGAAGACTCATGGCTGTACTAGCTCAAATGGGTGCTTCTACTCAATACTTATGATCATGTGATATTGCAGTTTTTCTTTTTTAATACATTTGCAAAAAATTCTACATTTCTGTTTTTTTTCAGTCAAGATGGGGTGCAGAGTGTACATTAATGAGAGATAATGAACTTTTTTGAGTTTACCAAATGGCTCCAATGAAACAACGAGTGAAAAATTTAAAGGGGTCTGAATACTTTCTGTACCCACTGTACATCTAATAAAAAAACACCACATACTCACCTCACGCTTGTTCCCCCGACACTCTGCTGCTGTCTCTGGTGCACCAACACTCTGGACAGCAGATGCAATGAAGTGACATCATCGCGCATACTGTCTCAGTCGCACACTCTGGTGGAAGAAAGAGCTGACGGATCCGTCCTCTACCAATGTATTCACTGCTATCTGCATACTGAGGATGCAGCGGTGGACAGACAGTGCTCCGGGCACGCCTGCATGAATGAAAGCCATTGGCTCCTGAGAGAAATAAAGTTTATTTTGTCCCTGTGCCGCACTTTCAGTACAAGGGGTGTGCACCTTCATAATGCAATTAACCTGCAGATTAACCCTACATCTGCAGGTAAATAGTTATCTGACCTGACAGTTTCCCCTTAAATTTCACATAGTGTTATTCTAGCCTCACAGCAGTTTGTATTCTGTAAATGTGATAAATATCTCGAGTGATCCACAAAAATCGATGAACATATATCACGTTAACTTCATAGCAAGTGGGTCTGTGTGCTCTCAAATGCCAGGGCTGAATTTGAGTCCCAGTCCGACCCTGAGACTGATGAAGATAGTACTTGGCTATTTCCAGTCCTATAGGCTGGGAGGGAGCCTTGGTCATGCATTCGCACTATGTGGACTTTGATACATTTATCATGTATTCTATGGAGAGTAAACCACAGACAAATTATGAAGAATTTATGTGAAACTGTTGGAAAAAAGTTATATATTGGCAACAATTTGATCCTAAAATATTTATGCATCATATCTGATTGACCAATAGATGGCAGTGCAGTGACACAGAACAGATGAGTTTCGGCCATACCTCCCTGAGCTCCCAGTCATCCAGTGTCAGATCAGAGTGTGATCATAGTGTGATACGATTCTCGCAGATGAAAAGATGGAGAATAAAAAAAGTCTCCATTTTTGTCCTGTCGGTCTGGGAAAATCAGTCTGATGTTTTCCACTGACTCATTGAGTTGCATGACACAGTGTGATACAAATATCAGATCCAACACAGACATGCAGCGATTTTTTTTTCTTGGACCGGCGCAATCCAAGGAAAAGATCTGATGTGCACGACCCCATAGGATTATATTGGTCCAAGTGTGATCCAATGTTTGGTTGGATCACAATTGGACCGAAAATACGGCCATGTGTACAAGCCCTAATAACACTGGTCAACAGCATTTTTGGTGCCAAAGATATTTCATCGAATTTAGGGTATTTTTGGGGTGCTGATTCTGAATATGTCATCAGTTTTGCCAGATTGGCTCAAGTTTTTGAGATTTTTGGTATCTTATTTATAGCACTTGTTGGTAAATGCGACGCATCATCTTATTAATTTCTTTGGATTAGTACTTGAACTGAGCAGTTCTCAATATAGTTTTGTGTTAATTAGTGTTCTAAAAGTTTGTTCATAGCTTGATTTTTGCACTAACTTTATGTTGTTGTCTGTTTTCCAGTGAAAAGCATGAACTCATCAAGAAGAAGTTGTCTTAACGATCCAGACTCATTCTGTTACATTTGTGGTGAATACACACTGCCAAAACATAGAAGAAACATAACAGACTTCGTAAAAAAAGTGTATTTTGCCTATTTTGGGGTTATGCTTGGGGACCAAGACAAGTTTTGGGCACCACTCATAGTGTGCAAAGCATGTATCGAATTATTACGAAAATGGAGCAAAGGACAAAGAAGAAGCTTCAAATTTGGTGTTCCAATGGTCTGGAGAGAGCCAAAAAATCATCATGATGACTGTTATTTATGGTAAACACAGGTACAGGCACATCTTCACAATGAGGGACAGGCCTTCTTGCAGATTCCATGTTACTCCCATTTTCGTTTCTTATGCTTATTGAATCCTTGCACTTGCACTGCACAGAAATAACAGTCATCATGATGATTTTTTGGCTCTCTCCACACCATTGGAACACCAAATTTGAAGCTTTTTCTTTGTCCTTTGCTCCATTTTCGTAATAATTCGATACATGCTTTGCACACTATGTGTGGTGCCCAAAACTTGTCTTGGTCCCCAAGCATAACCCCAAAATAGGCAAAATACACTTTTTTTTACGAAGTCTGTTATGTTTCTTCTATGTTTTGGCAGTGTGTATTCACCACAAATGTAACAGAATGAGTCTGGATCGTTAAGACAACTTCTTCTTGATGAGTTCATGCTTTTCACTGGAAAACAGACAACAACATAAAGTTAGTGCAAAAATCAAGCTATGAACAAACTTTTAGAACACTAATTAACACAAAACTATATTGAGAACTGCTCAGTTCAAGTACTAATCCAAAGAAATTAATGAGATGATGCGTCGCATTTACCAACAAGTGCTATAAATAAGATACCAAAAATGTCAAAAACTTGAGCCAATCTGGCAAAACTGATAGCATATTCAGAATCAGCACCCCAAAAATACCCCAAATTCATTAAAATATTTTGGACACCAGAAAAAAAAATTTTTTTTGTTGACCTGTGTAATCAGCCATCATTAGCCACATACAGCTGTGGGTAGAGTGGAGCCCACGGCAGTTTACCTGTCAAATACCACTGCAACAGCGCCATTTTCAGAGCACACGTGGGGCCCTGATAGGTTGCCAAAACAGCCAGGGGTCTGAAGGACCCTGTGCCTGTCATGACGGTACTACTGTGAAAGCAAGCCTGTAGCTGGCGTTTTTAGGAAACCATGATTGTTGCTATACAAAGCAGTATTATGGTATTGCTGTTTATAGCACAAACAATCAGATGATCGCAGGTTCAAGTATCCCTAAGGCCGATTTCACATGTCCTGATATTTCCGGTACCGGAAAAAAACGGTGCCGGAGATGACAGTGTCTGTGTGTGTAATACTTGCGGCAACCGTGTGCCGCATCAGTACCACACGGACAGGCGCCAGGGAAGAAGCGCTAGAGTAAGTGCTGTTCCCCGGCGCCGGGAGCTGAATACGGCTCTCATCATTCTCCCCTGCTCTGCCAGCGATCAGCGCAAGCAGGGGAGAATGATGAGCGTTATATTCAAGTCAGAACAATGACAACAGGCGGCGGCTAATGGGACTATTACTCCCATCAACCTACACCAGCTGCCGCTAATAACAATGACAGCAGGAGCGGCTGATGGGAGTATTCATAGCTGGCTTCTGCACTGTAAAATAATTTAAAAAAACATATTTTTCTCGGTGATCTGCTGTGAAGACACTATGCTTGAACTGCAGTGAACTCATCACTGGCATTTTTCCACGGTGCTGAGGTCATCGCAGTTCAGCCCGGCTGGGAACGCAGCCTCAGTGACCAGCAGTAACCTCGATGACGTCACCGCTAGTCACTGATGTTGCATTCGCAGCAGCTCATTCACCAGTGGTTCTCAGCCTGGACGGTCACATCTTGGCACCATCCAAGTTGAAAACTATTTATCCCCCAGACATGGATTACGGCACAGGACAAAATGACGAACAGGTGAGGGATATTGTTGGTGTTTAATTTTTGGTTTATTACAGGAGACGAGGGATTCAGTGGAATTAGGCATTAAGTGAGTATAACTGTGTTTTTTATTTTTAAATAAAAAAGGAAAACTGTTTTGTTTTTTTTGTAATAAAGGACTTTATTCTGGCCGTGTCTTTATTTACCATATAACTATAGGATTAGTAATGGATAGGTGTCTTATAGACGCCTCTCCGTTACTAAGCCGTGGGCTTGATGTCACTTGACAATACAAAGGTGCCATCAACCCCACAAATATGAACCCCACTTGCCACCGCTACAAGGCAAGTGGGTAGAGCCGGGCAAAGCACCAGAATTGGTACATCTAATAGATGTGCCTTTTCTGGGCAGCTGCAAGCTGCTATTTTTAGGCTGGGGGGGGGGGGCAATATCCATGACCCCTTACCAACCTGAGAATACCAGCCCCCAGCTGTCAGCTTTAGCAAGGCTGGTTGTCAAAAATGGGGGGGACCCCACAGTATTTTTTAAAAATTATTTATTTTAATAATTAAAAAAAAAACAGCGTACGGACCCAGTTATTCTTGATAATCAGCCTTGCTATTGCTGACAGCTGAGGGTTACAGCCCCCAGCTGTGAGTTTTGCCTCAGTGGTTTAAAAATACAGGGGAACCCACGCCGGTTTTTTCATTTATTTATAGCACAGGCATCAGGTGAGGAATACTCCCATCAGCCGCTCCTGCTGTCACTTATTAGCGGCAGCAGGTGTAGGCTGATGGGAGTAATAGTCCCATTAGCCGCCGCCTGCTGTCATTGTTCTAACTTGAATATAACTCTTATTATTCTCCTATGAGGAGAGCCATCTTCAGCACCCGGAGTGTCATGAATCCCAATGGCTAGGGATAGCACAGGACAAGCAAAGTACAAATATATTACGGACGAGCTCTAGGGTGATGGAACCTGGGCTGACCGCTGCCCTACGCCTGACAAACACAACTAGAGATAGCCAGGGAGCGTGCCTACGTTGGTTCTAGACGCCACGCACCAGCCTAAGAGCTAACTAGCACTGCAGAGAAAATAAAGACCTCACTTGCCTCCAGCGGAATGAACCCCAAAAGATATAGTTGCCCCCCACATGTATTGACGGTGAAATGAGAGGAAGGCACACACATAGAGATGATATATATAGTTTTAGCAAATTGAGGCCCGCTGTAAACTAGAAAGCAGAACGATACAAAAGGGGACTGAGCGGTCAGCAAAAAACCTTAATCAAAAAAAACCATCCTGAGATTACAAGAACCCATGTGCCAACTCATGGCACATGGGGAGAACCTCAGTCCACTAGAGCTACCAGCTAGCATAGAGACATAATAAGCAAGCTGGACAAAAAAAAACCAAACAACTGAAAATCAGCACTTAGCTTATCCTGAAAGATCTGGGAGCAGGTAGGCAGGAACCAAACAGAGCACATCTGAATACATTGATAGCCGGCAAGGGAAATGACAGAAAGGCCAGGTAAAATAGGAAACACCCAGCCACTGATGGACAGGTGGAAACCAAAGGCCGCAACCCACCAAAGTCACCCAGTACCAGCAGTAACCACCAGAGGGAGCCCACAAACAGAATCCACAACAGTACCCCCCCCTTGAGGAGGGGTCACCGAACCCTCACGAGAACCCCCAGGGCGATCAGGGTGAGTTCTATGGAAGGCGCGGACCAAATCAGTCGCATGAACATCGGAGGCGACCACCCAGGAATTATCCTCCTGACCATAACCCTTCCACTTAACCAAATACTGGAGTTTGCGTCTGGAAACACGAGAATCCAAGATCTTCTCAACAACATACTCCAATTCTCCCTCCACCAGCACCGGAGCAGGAGGCTCAACCGAAGGAACAACGGGCACCTCATACCTCCGCAACAACGACCGATGGAACACATTATGAATAGCAAACGATGCTGGGAGATCCAAACGAAAAGATACAGGGTTAAGAATCTCCGAGATCCTATAAGGACCGATGAACCGAGGCTTGAACTTAGGAGAAGAGACCTTCATAGGGACAAAACGAGAAGACAACCACACCAAATCCCCAACAAGAAGTCGGGGACCCACGCGGCGACGGCGATTAGCAAACTGCTGAGTCTTCTCCTGAGATAACTTCAAATTGTCCACCACCTGATTCCAAATCTGATGTAGCCTGTCCACCACCACGTCCACTCCAGGACAATCCGAAGGCTCCACCTGACCAGAGGAAAAACGAGGATGAAACCCCGAATTACAAAAAAAAGGAGAGACCAACGTGGCCGAACTAGCCCGATTATTAAGAGCAAATTCGGCCAGTAGCAAAAAAGCAACCCAGTCATCTTGATCAGCAGAAACAAAACACCTCAAATAAGTTTCCAAGGTCTGATTAGTTCGCTCCGTCTGGCCATTCGTCTGAGGATGGAATGCAGACGAGAAAGACAAATCAATGCCCATCTTGGCACAAAACGTCCGCCAAAATCTAGACACAAACTGGGATCCCCTGTCAGAAACGATATTCTCCGGAATCCCATGCAAACGAACCACATTCTGAAAAAATAAAGGGACCAACTCAGAGGAGGAAGGCAACTTAGGCAAGGGCACCAAATGAACCATCTTAGAAAAGCGGTCACACACAACCCAGATAACGGACATTTTCTGTGAAACCGGGAGATCAGAAATAAAATCCATGGAAATGTGCGTCCAAGGCCTCTTCGGGATGGGCAAGGATAACAACAACCCACTGGCCCGAGAACAGCAAGGCTTAGCTCGAGCACACACTTCACAAGACTGCACAAAGGTACGCACATCCCTAGACAAGGAAGGCCACCAAAAAGACCTGGCCACCAAGTCTCTAGTACCAAATATTCCAGGATGACCAGCCAACACAGAAGAATGGACCTCGGAGATGACTCTACTGGTCCAATCATCCGGAACAAACAGTCTTTCTGGTGGACAACGATCCGGTTTATCCACCTGAAACTCCTGCAATGCACGTCGCAAGTCTGGGGATACGGCGGACAATATTACCCCATCCCTAAGGATACCAGTAGGCCCAGAGTCTCCAGGAGAGTCAGGCACAAAACTCCTGGAAAGAGCATCTGCCTTCACATTCTTTGAACCTGGCAGGTATGAAACCACGAAATTGAAACGAGAAAAAAAAAACGACCAACGAGCCTGTCTAGGATTCAAACGCCTGGCAGACTCAAGGTAAATGAGATTCTTGTGATCAGTCAAGACCACCACACGATGTTTAGCACCCTCAAGCCAATGACGCCACTCCTCAAATGCCCACTTCATGGCCAAAAGCTCCCGATTACCCACATCATAATTGCGCTCAGCGGGCGAGAATTTTCTAGAGAAGAATGCACATGGCTTCATCACCGAGCCATTAGAACTTCTCTGTGACAAAACCGCCCCCGCTCCAATCTCAGAAGCATCAACCTCAACCTGAAAAAGAAGTGAAACATCTGGTTGACACAACACAGGAGCAGAAGAAAACCGGCGCCTAAGTTCCTGAAAGGCCTCCACGGCCGCAGGAGACCAATCAGCAACATCAGCACCCTTTTTAGTCAAATCAGTCAAAGGTTTAACAATACTGGAAAAATTAGCAATGAACCGACGATAAAAATTAGCAAACCCCAAGAACTTCTGAAGGCTCTTAACAGATGTAGGTTGTGTCCAGTCACAAATCGCCTGAACCTTGACGGGATCCATCTCAATAGTAGAAGGAGAAAAAATGTACCCCAAAAAACAAATCTTCTGCACTCCGAAGAGACACTTTGAGCCCTTCACAAACAGAGAATTGGCCCGCAGAACCTGAAACACCTTCCTGACCTGTAGAACATGAGACTCCCAGTCATCAGAAAACACCAAAATATCATCCAAATACACAATCATAAACTTATCCAGATATTCACGGAAAATATTGTGCATAAAGGACTGAAAGACTGACGGAGCATTGGAGAGTCCAAAAGGCATTACCAAATACTCAAAATGGCCCTCAGGCGTATTAAATGCGGTTTTCCACTCATCACCCTGTTTTATCCGCACCAGATTATACGCACCGCGAAGATCTATCTTAGTGAACCACCTAGCCCCCTTAATGCGAGCAAACAAATCAGTCAATAATGGCAATGGATACTGATACTTGACTGTAATCTTATTCAGAAGGCGATAATCTATACAAGGCCTCAGGGAACCATCTTTTTTTGCCACAAAAAAAAAACCTGCTCCCAGAGGGGACGAAGATGGACGAATATGTCCCTTTTCCAAGGACTCCTTAATATAATTCCGCATAGCAGTATGCTCTGGCAGTGACAGATTAAATAAACGACCCTTAGGGAACTTACTGCCAGGAATCAATTCTATAGCACAGTCACAATCTCTATGCGGAGGGAGCGAATTGAGCTTAGGCTCCTCAAAAACATCCCTATAGTCAGACAAAAACGCAGGGATCTCAGAAGGAGTAGATGAAGCGATTGAAATCGGAGGTGCATCATCATGAACCCCCTGACATCCCCAGCTTAACACAGACATTGTTTTCCAGTCCAGGACAGGATTATGAGTTTGTAACCATGGCAGACCAAGCACTAGTACATCATGTAAATTATAAAGTACAAGGAAGCGAATCACCTCCTGATGAACGGGAGTCATGCGCATGGTCACTTGTGTCCAATACTGTGGTTTATTCATAGCCAATGGTGTAGAGTCAATTCCCTTCAGAGGAATAGGAACTTCCAGAGGTTCCAGACTAAAACCGCAGCGTTTAGCAAATGACCAATCCATAAGACTCAGGGCAGCGCCCGAATCCACATAGGCATCGACGGAAATGGAAGACAGTGAAAAAATCAGAGTCACAGACAAAATGAACTTAGGCTGCAGAGTACCAATAACAAAAGATTTATCAACCCTTTTTGTGCGTTTAGAGCATGCTGATATAACATGAGCTGAATCACCACAATAGAAACACAATCCATTTTTCCGCCTATAATTTTGCCGTTCACTTCTGGACTGAATTCTATCACATTGCATAGTCTCAGGTGCCTGTTCAGAAGACACCGCCAACTGGTGCACGGGTTTGCGCTCCCGTAAACGCCGATCAATCTGAATGGCCATAGCCATAGACTCATTCAGACCTGTAGGCGTAGGGAACCCCACCATAATATCCTTAATGGCCTCAGAAAGACCATTTCTGAAGTTTGCAGCCAGGGCGCACTCATTCCACTGAGTAAGCACCGACCATTTCCGAAACTTCTGACAATATATCTCCGCTTCATCATGCCCCTGAGAGAGGGCTAATAAAGCCTTTTCAGCCTGAATCTCCAGGTTAGGTTCCTCATAGAGCAATCCCAATGCCAGAAAAAACGCATCCACACTGAGCAATGTAGGATCCCCTGGTGCCAATGCAAATGCCCAATTCTGAGGGTCGCCCCGCAGGAAAGATATTACAATCTTGACCTGTTGAGCAGGGTCTCCAGAGGAGCGAGATTTTAAAGAAAGAAACAATTTACAATTGTTCCTGAAATTCAGGAAGGTAGATCTATCTCCAGAAAAGAACTCTGGAATCGGAATTCTAGGTTCAGACATGGGAGTGTGAACAACAAAATCCTGTATGTTTTGAACTTTTGCCGCGAGATTACTCAGGCTGGAAGCCAAACTCTGGACATCCATGTCAAACAGCTAAGATCAGAGCCATTCAAGGGTTAAGAGGAGGTAAGAAGCAGCTAGACAGCAAAACTCTGAAGGGAAAAAAAAAAAAAAAAAATTTCCCTTAAACACTTCTCTTTCTCCTGCTTCAGCCCAAACAATTAACACTTTGTGGGCCGGCTATACTGTCATGAATCCCAATGGCTAGGGATAGCACAGGACAAGCAAAGTACAAATATATTACGGACGAGCTCTAGGGTGATGGAACCTGGGCTGACCGCTGCCCTACGCCTGACAAACGCAACTAGAGATAGCCAGGGAGCGTGCCTACGTTGGTTCTAGACGCCACGCACCAGCCTAAGAGCTAACTAGCACTGCAGAGAAAATAAAGACCTCACTTGCCTCCAGCGGAATGAACCCCAAAAGATATAGTTGCCCCCCACATGTATTGACGGTGAAATGAGAGGAAGGCACACACATAGAGATGATATATATAGTTTTAGCAAATTGAGGCCCGCTGTAAACTAGAAAGCAGAACGATACAAAAGGGGACTGAGCGGTCAGCAAAAAACCCTAATCAAAAAAAAACCATCCTGAGATTACAAGAACCCATGTGCCAACTCATGGCACATGGGGAGAACCTCAGTCCACTAGAGCTACCAGCTAGCATAGAGACATAATAAGCAAGCTGAACAAAAAAAAACCAAACAACTGAAAATCAGCACTTAGCTTATCCTGAAAGATCTGGGAGCAGGTAGGCAGGAACCAAACAGAGCACATCTGAATACATTGATAGCCGGCAAGGGAAATGACAGAAAGGCCAGGTAAAATAGGAAACACCCAGCCACTGATGGACAGGTGGAAACCAAAGGCCGCAACCCACCAAAGTCACCCAGTACCAGCAGTAACCACCAGAGGGAGCCCACAAACAGAATCCACAACACCGGAGCCAGGGAATAGCTCATACTGTACCTCTTCTTCCGTGGCGTCGATGCGTGTCACACTGATGACATCCATGTGTGTCATCCGAGTGCATATGTGTGGGACGTCTTGCGTCCCGTGCTGACAGTGAAAAACAGACATGTCAGGGTGTTTTGCACACGGTCCGTGGAAACACACTGACGTGCACAGACCCATTCAGTTGAATGGTTTTACCTGTGTCAGTGTCTCTGGTACGTGTGAAAACTGTCACCAGACGTACTGGAGACAGGGACGTGTGACAGAGCTCTTAGTTGTATTCACTTCAGGGCACTGCAATGTATTTTTCAGTCCCCACCTCTGCACTTCATTATAAGTTCATGTCCTGTGATCTGTCTCCCACCCCTGAATTCGTTATGTCACTGTACTGTGTCCTCTCTCCCTCACTCCTCCCAATTCCCTGTAATGTCCTCATTTCCACCCCAAATTCATAAGTTCATGTATTGAGCCTTCTCTCTACACCCCCTAAATCATTGTAAGTCTCTGTCATGCGTCCTCTCCCCTCCCAATTCTTTATAATACCTCTATAGTCTCCCCTTTCTCACTCCCAATTCAATATAAGCACCTTTATAGTGTCCTCCAAAGAAATGCCACCCCACACCATTACTGACACACTGCCAATCCGGTCATGCTGAAGGATGTTGCAGGCAGCAGATCGCTCTTCACGGCACGGCATCTCCAGACTCTGTCACGTCTGTCACATGTGCTCGGTGTGAACCTGCTTTCATCTGTGAAGAGCATAGGGTGCCAGTGGCTTATTTGCCAATCCTGGTGTTCTGTGGCAAATGCCAAGCATCCTGCACGGTGTTGGGCTTTGAGCACAACCCCCATCTGTGGACGTCGGGCACTCAGAACATCCTCATGAAGTCGGTTTCTAACCGTTGTGCAGACACATGCACATTTGTGGCCTGCTGGAGGTCATTTTGCAGGACTCTGGTGCGGCTCCTCCTGTTCCTCCTTGCACAAATGCTGAGGTAGGGGTCCTGCTGCTGGGTTGTTGCCCTCCTACGGCCCTCTCCACGTCTCCTGGTGTACTGGCCTGTCTCCTGGTAATGCCTCCAGCCTCTGGACACTATGCTGACAGACACAGCAAACCTTGCCACAGCTCGCGTTGATGTGCCATCCTGGATGAGCTGCACTACCTGAGCCACTTGTGTGGCTTGTAGAGTCCGTCTCATGCTACCACGAATGTGAAAGCACAACCAACATTCAAAAGTGACCAAAACATCAGGCAGAAAGCATTGGTACTGAGATGTGGTCTGTGGTCCCCACCAGAGTTATATTCTGTTGTTTAATTGTTCCCTTTATTTTTTTGAGCAGTGCATTACAGCCAAAGACCACCTCCCAGAATTACCGTGATGGGCAGGCAATCCCCCAACCATATGCGGAGAGGAATAGAGGATGGCGCCCAAGTACCCGGATACTTGATCGAGTACTGAGCATCTCGAGCAGCAGGATGCTCGCCCAACCCTAGTCATAAATGAAAAAGTAATGTCTCGTTAATGTCTTGTAGGTTCTGCCTGATAACTGTCTACACACTTAGGAATTAAGGAGGTACCCTAACGCTAATTACATTTTGTAGATACGATTATTTTTTTATTTAATAAACCTATAATGAACATCTGAAGAACAACGCCTGCAGCGAGATCTTGTACTGATATTATGTGGCTATTACAAGCATTTTAACCCCTCCACCCCCAGGTGATTTTCAGAGAATCATAGAATGGTAGAGATGGAAGGGACTCCAGGGTCATCATGTCCAACCCGTCTCAGATATCTCAGATATCTGTCCAGCCTCTGTTTGAAGACTTCCATTGAAGGAGAACTCGCCACCTCTCTTGGCAGCCTGTTCCACTCATTGATCACCCTCACTGTTAAAAAAATTTTTCTAATCTGTATCTTCTCCCTTTCAGTTTCATTCCATTTCATCTTGTGGTTTTATGTGCAAATGAGAATAAAGATGATCCCTCTACACTGTGAGATCCCTACAGATATTTGTAGACGGCTACTAAGTCTCCTCTTTGCCTTCTTTTTATCAAGCTAAACATCCCCAGATCCTTAACCATTCCTCGTAGACATACTTTGCAGTCCGCTCAATATCCTAGTAGCTCTTCTCTGAACTTGCTCCAATTTTTGGATTTATTTTTTAAAATGTGGTTCATTGTTTTTTCATTTTTACTTTTTCCTGCCCTTCTTTCAAGAGCCATAACTTTTTTTATTTTTCCTTCCCCATAGTGATATGCAGCTTGTTTTTTGTTGGATGAGTTTTACTTTTGAGTGACAGTGCTCATCCTACCATATAGTGTACTGGAAAAGAGGAAAAAATTCCAAGTGTGTTGAAATTGCAAAAAAAAATTTTGAGGTTTTTTAGTTAACATCTTTAGTATATGGTAAAACTGACCTGGCAATATGATTCCAAAGGTCAGGACGATTACGAAGAAACCAAGCATGTATAGCTTTTTTAATTATTATTTAAGTTGTAAAACAAAACTTGTAAAATTTGTAAAACATTTTTTTTTACTTTTGTCACCATTCTTGTAAAACTGTAATGTTCTAATTTTTCAGGATCTGGGGCTGGTGAGGACTTATTTTTAGCGCCCTTGACGGACATTTTTACTAATACCATTTTGATTTGATCTGCTGTCATGTTCCCCTAACAGTCATGGGTGGAACTGAGATCCACTCCAGGGCTCTTAACATGTTAAATGCCACTATCAATCTCTGAGGTTTTAATATGTCACATGACTGTGGGGCGGCGATGCTTTGGCATGACAACCAAGGGTCTGCAGGAGACCCCCGTGTTTGTCATTGCAGATCTGCTATGAGCGCTGCCCCGTGGCCGGCAGTCATAGCAATAACGGCTGATCAAAACATCGCATCTACCCCAAAATAGTATCAATAAAAATGTCAGCGCAGAAAGAATAAGCCTTTAAATAGACAAACCCTTTAAATAAAAAAGAACGTATGCATGTTTGGTGTCTATGAACTCGTAATGACCTGGAGAATCTTAATGGCAGGTCAGTTTTAGCATTTAGTGAACATAGTTAAAAAAACAAACAAAAAGAAACTGTGGGATTGCACTTTTTTTGCAATTTCACCACACTTGGAATTATTTTTCCCATTTTCCAGTACACAATATGGTAAAATCAATGGTGCTGTTCAAAAGTACAACTCATCCCGCAAAACACAAGCCCTCACATGGCCATATTGACGAAAAAATAAAAAAGTTATGGCTCTGGGAAGAAGGGGAGCAAAAAACAAAAACGCAAAAACCGACAATCCCAAGGTGGTGAAGGGGTTAAGGCAGTTTGCCCTGTGAATTCCCCTATGGAGTAATTCTGGGGTCCCAGCCACCATTCACGTAGCCTAAGCTCGGGGGTCTCCTATATGACTGGATAAGGACAAATATCCTGCACCAGTAGCGTAGCTACCGGGGGGGGGCAGAGGGGGCCATCGCCCCGGGCCCCGCGCTCTGAGGGGGCCCACCGGGAGCTACACCACTGTAACTGCATCGGCGAGCGCAGCGCGCCAATGCAGTTACATTCTGCGGCAGAGCAGGGAGAATCGATCTCCCTGCTCTGCCGCTATGGGGCCCCTGAGCAGGCGGAGGGGGCCCGTTGCCAGCAGTGGGCCCCCCGCCCGTCATCGCATGGTGAGCTGTATCAGCATCTAGCCGATACAGCTCACCGCAGTGATGAGGGAAGGAGCGCTGCACTGCGCTCCTTCTCCCATCATCCCCCACATCTTCTGACAGAGGGCGCGATGATGTCACCGCCCAGCGCCCGCTGTCAAATGAGCGGGAGCAGGAAGCACCGCTGGAACAAGGAGTTAGAGAGGTGAGTATTTATTTACTGTGTTTTTATGGGGGCTGCCTTATTCTACAGTATCTGCCTATAGGGGGGGGGAGTGCTGCCTTATATACAGGATCTGCCTATAAGGGGGGAGTGCTGCCTTATATACAGGATCAGCCTATAGGGGAGGGAGTGCTGCCTTATATACAGGATCAGCCTATAGGGGAGGGAGTGCTGCCTTATATACAGGATCTGCCTATAGGAGGGTAGTGCTGCCTTATATACAGGATCAGCCTATAGGGGAGGGAGTGCTGCCTTATATACAGGATCTGCCTGTACGGGGGGAGTGCTGCCTTATATACAGGATCTGCCTATAGGGGAGGGAGTGCTGCCTTATATACAGGATCTGCCTATACGGGGGGAGTGCTGCCTTATATACAGGATCTGCCTATAGGGGAGGGACTGCTGCCTTATATACAGGATCTGCCTATGGGGAGTGCTGCCTTATATACAGGATCTGCCTATACAGGGGGAGTGCTGCCTTATATACAAGATCTGCCTATAGGGGAGGGAGTGCTGCCTTATATACAGGATCTGCCTATACGGGGGGAGTGCTGCCTTATATACAGGATCTGCCTATAGGGGAGGGAGTGCTGCCTTATATACAGGATCTGCCTATACGGGGGGAGTGCTGCCTTATATACAGGATCTGCCTATAGGGGGGGGAGTGCTGCCTTATATACAGGATCTGCCTATGGGGAGTGCTGCCTTATATACAGGATCTGCCTATACAGGGGGAGTGCTGCCTTATATACAAGATCTGCCTATAGGGGAGGGAGTGCTGCCTTATATACAGGATCTGCCGAAACGGGGGGAGTGCTGCCTTATATACAGGATCTGCCTATAGGGGAGGGAGTGCTGCCTTATATACAGGATCTGCCTATAGGGAAGGGAGTGCTGCCTTATATACAAGATCTGCCTATAGGGGAGGGAGTGCTGCCTTATATACAGGATCTGCCTATACGGGGGGAGTGCTGCCTTATATACAGGATCTGCCTATAGGGGAGGGAGTGCTGCCTTATATACAGGATCTGCCTATGAGGAGTGCTGCCTTATATACAGGATCTGCCTATACGGGGGGGAGTGCTGAGTTATATACAGGATCTGCCTATAGGGGAGGGAGTGCTGCCTTATATACAGGATCTGCCTATAGAGGAGGGAGTGCTGCCTTATATACAGGATCAGCCTATAGGGGAGGGAGTGCTGCCTTATATACAGGATCTGCCTATGGGGGGGTGCTGCCTTATTCTACAGGATCTGCCTATGGGGGGGTGCTGCCTTATACTACAGGGTCTGCCTATGGGGGGGTGCTGCTTTAAACTACAGGGTCTGCCTATAGGGGTGCTGCCTTGTGCTATATTGAGGACTATCTGGCACATTATACCATATGGAGGTTATCTATGGGGCCATTATACAGTGTGGGGATTACAGTGTTGGAGCCATCAAACAGTTTGAAGGCTACTAAGGGGTCAGTATACTGTGTGGGTGGTACTATACAGTTAGGGGGCATTATACTGTGTATAGGGGAGCTGTACAGGGGGGAGTGTTGTGGATTCTGTTTGTGGGCTCCCTCTGGTGGTTACTGCTGGTACTGGGTGACTTTGGTGGGTTGCGGCCTTTGGTTTCCACCTGTCCATCAGTGGCTGGGTGTTTCCTATTTTACCTGGCCTTTCTGTCATTTCCCTTGCCGGCTATCAATGTATTCAGATGTGCTCTGTTTGGTTCCTGCCTACCTGCTCCCAGATCTTTCAGGATAAGCTAAGTGCTGATTTTCAGTTGTTTGGTTTTTTGTCCAGCTTGCTTATTATGTCTCTATGCTAGCTGGTAGTTCTAGTGGACTGAGGTTCTCCCCATGTGCCATGAGTTGGCACATGGGTTCTTGTAATCTCAGGATGGTTTTTTTGATTAGGGTTTTTTGCTGACCGCTCAGTCCCCTTTTGTATCGTTCTGCTTTCTAGTTTACAGCGGGCCTCAATTTGCTAAAACTATATATATCATCTCTATGTGTGTGCCTTCCTCTCATTTCACCGTCAATACATGTGGGGGGCAACTATATCTTTTGGGGTTCATTCCGCTGGAGGCAAGTGAGGTCTTTATTTTCTCTGCAGTGCTAGTTAGCTCTTAGGCTGGTGCGTGGCGTCTAGAACCAACGTAGGCACGCTCCCTGGCTATCTCTAGTTGCGTTTGTCAGGCGTAGGGCAGCGGTCAGCCCAGGTTCCATCACCCTAGAGCTCGTCCGTAATATATTTGTACTTTGCTTGTCCTGTGCTATCCCTAGCCATTGGGATTCATGACAGTATAGCCGGCCCACAAAGTGTTAATTGTTTGGGCTGAAGCAGGAGAAAGAGAAGTGTTTAAGGGAAATTTTTTTTTTTTTTTTTTTTTTCCCTTCAGAGTTTTGCTGCCTAGCCCTTAATTGCTGTCTAGCTGCTTCTTACCTCCTCTTAACCCTTGAATGGCTCTGATCTTAGCTGTTTAACATGGATGTCCAGAGTTTGGCTTCCAGCCTGAGTAATCTCGCGGCAAAAGTTCAAAACATACAGGATTTTGTTGTTCACACTCCCATGTCTGAACCTAGAATTCCTATTCCAGAGTTCTTTTCTGGAGATAGATCTACCTTCCTGAATTTCAGGAACAATTGTAAATTGTTTCTTTCTTTAAAATCTCGCTCCTCTGGAGACCCTGCTCAACAGGTCAAGATTGTAATATCTTTCCTGCGGGGCGACCCTCAGAATTGGGCATTTGCATTGGCACCAGGGGATCCTGCATTGCTCAGTGTGGATGCGTTTTTTCTGGCATTGGGATTGCTCTATGAAGAACCTAACCTGGAGATTCAGGCTGAAAAGGCTTTATTAGCCCTCTCTCAGGGGCATGATGAAGCGGAGATATATTGTCAGAAGTTTCGGAAATGGTCGGTGCTTACTCAGTGGAATGAGTGCGCCCTGGCTGCAAACTTCAGAAATGGTCTTTCTGAGGCCATTAAGGATATTATGGTGGGGTTCCCTACACCTACAGGTCTGAATGAGTCTATGGCTATGGCCATTCAGATTGATCGGCGTTTACGGGAGCGCAAACCCGTGCACCAGTTGGCGGTGTCTTCTGAACAGGCACCTGAGACTATGCAATGTGATAGAATTCAGTCCAGAAGTGAACGGCAAAATTATAGGCGGAAAAATGGATTGTGTTTCTATTGTGGTGATTCAGCTCATGTTATATCAGCATGCTCTAAACGCACAAAAAGGGTTGATAAATCTTTTGCCATTGGTACTCTGCAGCCTAAGTTCATTTTGTCTGTGACTCTGATTTTTTCACTGTCTTCCATTTCCGTCGATGCCTATGTGGATTCGGGCGCTGCCCTGAGTCTTATGGATTGGTCATTTGCTAAACGCTGCGGTTTTAGTCTGGAACCTCTGGAAGTTCCTATTCCTCTGAAGGGAATTGACTCTACACCATTGGCTATGAATAAACCGCAGTATTGGACACAAGTGACCATGCGCATGACTCTCGTTCATCAGGAGGTGATTCGCTTCCTTGTACTTTATAATTTACATGATGTACTAGTGCTTGGTCTGCCATGGTTACAAACTCATAATCCTGTCCTGGACTGGAAAACAATGTCTGTGTTAAGCTGGGGATGTCAGGGGGTTCATGATGATGCACCTCCGATTTCAATCGCTTCATCTACTCCTTCTGAGATCCCTGTGTTTTTGTCTGGCTATAGGGATGTTTTTGAGGAGCCTAAGCTCAATTCGCTCCCTCCGCATAGAGATTGTGACTGTGCTATAGAATTGATTCCTGGCAGTAAGTTCCCTAAGGGTCGTTTATTTAATCTGTCACTGCCAGAGCATACTGCTATGCGGAATTATATTAAGGAGTCCTTGGAAAAGGGACATATTCGTCCATCTTCGTCCCCTCTGGGAGCAGGTTTTTTTTTTTGTGGCAAAAAAAGATGGTTCCCTGAGGCCTTGTATAGATTATCGCCTTCTGAATAAGATTACAGTCAAGTATCAGTATCCATTGCCATTATTGACTGATTTGTTTGCTCGCATTAAGGGGGCTAGGTGGTTCACTAAGATAGATCTTCGCGGTGCGTATAATCTGGTGCGGATAAAACAGGGTGATGAGTGGAAAACCGCATTTAATACGCCTGAGGGCCATTTTGAGTATTTGGTAATGCCTTTTGGACTCTCCAATGCTCCGTCAGTCTTTCAGTCCTTTATGCACAATATTTTCCGTGAATATCTGGATAAGTTTATGATTATGTATTTGGATGATATTTTGGTGTTTTCAGATGACTGGGAGTCTCATGTTCTACAGGTCAGGAAGGTGTTTCAGGTTCTGCGGGCCAATTCTCTGTTTGTGAAGGGCTCAAAGTGTCTCTTCGGAGTCCAGAAGATTTCTTTTTTGGGGTACATTTTTTCTCCTTCTACTATTGAGATGGATCCCGTCAAGGTTCAGGCGATTTGTGACTGGACACAACCTACATCTGTTAAGAGCCTTCAGAAGTTCTTGGGGTTTGCTAATTTTTATCGTCGGTTCATTGCTAATTTTTCCAGTATTGTTAAACCTTTGACTGATTTGACTAAAAAGGGTGCTGATGTTGCTGATTGGTCTCCTGCGGCCGTGGAGGCCTTTCAGGAACTTAAGCGCCGGTTTTCTTCTGCTCCTGTGTTGTGTCAACCAGATGTTTCACTTCCTTTTCAGGTTGAGGTTGATGCTTCCGAGATTGGAGCGGGGGCGGTTTTGTCACAGAGAAGTTCTAATGGCTCGGTGATGAAGCCATGTGCATTCTTCTCTAGAAAATTCTCGCCCGCCGAGCGCAATTATGATGTGGGTAATCGGGAGCTTTTGGCCATGAAGTGGGCATTTGAGGAGTGGCGTCATTGGCTTGAGGGTGCTAAACATCGTGTGGTGGTCTTGACTGATCACAAGAATCTCATTTACCTTGAGTCTGCCAGGCGTTTGAATCCTAGACAGGCTCGTTGGTCGTTGTTTTTTTCTCGTTTCAATTTCGTGGTTTCATACCTGCCAGGTTCAAAGAATGTGAAGGCAGATGCTCTTTCCAGGAGTTTTGTGCCTGACTCTCCTGGAGACTCTGGGCCTACTGGTATCCTTAGGGATGGGGTAATATTGTCCGCCGTATCCCCAGACTTGTGACGTGCATTGCAGGAGTTTCAGGTGGATAAACCGGATCGTTGTCCACCAGAAAGACTGTTTGTTCCGGATGATTGGACCAGTAGAGTCATCTCCGAGGTCCATTCTTCTGTGTTGGCTGGTCATCCTGGAATATTTGGTACTAGAGACTTGGTGGCCAGGTCTTTTTGGTGGCCTTCCTTGTCTAGGGATGTGCGTACCTTTGTGCAGTCTTGTGAAGTGTGTGCTCGAGCTAAGCCTTGCTGTTCTCGGGCCAGTGGGTTGTTGTTATCCTTGCCCATCCCGAAGAGGCCTTGGACGCACATTTCCATGGATTTTATTTCTGATCTCCCGGTTTCACAGAAAATGTCCGTTATCTGGGTTGTGTGTGACCGCTTTTCTAAGATGGTTCATTTGGTGCCCTTGCCTAAGTTGCCTTCCTCCTCTGAGTTGGTCCCTTTATTTTTTCAGAACGTGGTTCGTTTGCATGGGATTCCGGAGAATATCGTTTCTGACAGGGGATCCCAGTTTGTGTCTAGATTTTGGCGGACGTTTTGTGCCAAGATGGGCATTGATTTGTCTTTCTCGTCTGCATTCCATCCTCAGACGAATGGCCAGACGGAGCGAACTAATCAGACCTTGGAAACTTATTTGAGGTGTTTTGTTTCTGCTGATCAAGATGACTGGGTTGCTTTTTTGCCACTGGCCGAATTTGCTTTTAATAATCGGGCTAGTTCGGCCACGTTGGTCTCTCCTTTTTTTTGTAATTCGGGGTTTCATCCTCGTTTTTCCTCTGGTCAGGTGGAGCCTTCGGATTGTCCTGGAGTGGACGTGGTGGTGGACAGGCTACATCAGATTTGGAATCAGGTGGTGGACAATTTGAAGTTATCTCAGGAGAAGACTCAGCAGTTTGCTAATCGCCGTCGCCGCGTGGGTCCCCGACTTCTTGTTGGGGATTTGGTGTGGTTGTCTTCTCGTTTTGTCCCTATGAAGGTCTCTTCTCCTAAGTTCAAGCCTCGGTTCATCGGTCCTTATAGGATCTCGGAGATTCTTAACCCTGTATCTTTTCGTTTGGATCTCCCAGCATCGTTTGCTATTCATAATGTGTTCCATCGGTCGTTGTTGCGGAGGTATGAGGTGCCCGTTGTTCCTTCGGTTGAGCCTCCTGCTCCGGTGCTGGTGGAGGGAGAATTGGAGTATGTTGTTGAGAAGATCTTGGATTCTCGTGTTTCCAGACGCAAACTCCAGTATTTGGTTAAGTGGAAGGGTTATGGTCAGGAGGATAATTCCTGGGTGGTCGCCTCCGATGTTCATGCGACTGATTTGGTCCGCGCCTTCCATAGAGCTCACCCTGATCGCCCTGGGGGTTCTCGTGAGGGTTCGGTGACCCCTCCTCAAGGGGGGGGTACTGTTGTGGATTCTGTTTGTGGGCTCCCTCTGGTGGTTACTGCTGGTACTGGGTGACTTTGGTGGGTTGCGGCCTTTGGTTTCCACCTGTCCATCAGTGGCTGGGTGTTTCCTATTTTACCTGGCCTTTCTGTCATTTCCCTTGCCGGCTATCAATGTATTCAGATGTGCTCTGTTTGGTTCCTGCCTACCTGCTCCCAGATCTTTCAGGATAAGCTAAGTGCTGATTTTCAGTTGTTTGGTTTTTTGTCCAGCTTGCTTATTATGTCTCTATGCTAGCTGGTAGCTCTAGTGGACTGAGATTCTCCCCATGTGCCATGAGTTGGCACATGGGTTCTTGTAATCTCAGGATGGTTTTTTTGATTAGGGTTTTTTGCTGACCGCTCAGTCCCCTTTTGTATCGTTCTGCTTTCTAGTTTACAGCGGGCCTCAATTTGCTAAAACTATGTATATCATCTCTATGTGTGTGCCTTCCTCTCATTTCACCGTCAATACATGTGGGGGGCAACTATATCTTTTGGGGTTCATTCCGCTGGAGGCAAGTGAGGTCTTTATTTTCTCTGCAGTGCTAGTTAGCTCTTAGGCTGGTGCGTGGCGTCTAGAACCAACGTAGGCACGCTCCCTGGCTATCTCTAGTTGCGTTTGTCAGGCGTAGGGCAGCGGTCAGCCCAGGTTCCATCACCCTAGAGCTCGTCCGTAATATATTTGTACTTTGCTTGTCCTGTGCTATCCCTAGCCATTGGGATTCATGACAGGGGAGACTCAGGACATTATTAAATGTAAAGTGGGCACTTATTGTAATAGGGGAACTCAGGTTAGGCTACGTTCACACTAGCGTTGTGCGCCGTTGCGTCGGCGACGCAACGCACAATGCACGCAAAAACGCGTCAAAACGCACGCAAAAACGCTGCGTTTTGCGACTCATGCGTCGGTTTTTGCCGAAAATCGGACGCAAGAAAAATGTAACTTGTTGCGTTTTCTTGGTCCGACGCTTGCGGCAAAAAAGACGCATGTGTCGCACAACGCAACAAAAAAAACCGCATGCGTCCCCCATGTTAAGTATAGGGGCGCATGACGCATGCGTCGCCGCTGCGTCGCCGACGCAAACCCGACGCACATTAGCTTAACGCTAATGTGAACGTAGCCTTACTGTGACTATCAAAGGGGCACACAGAGGGCATTATTACTTTCTAGGGGGCAAAATGTGAGCTCTGTTTTCTAGGGCACTTGCACCCAGCATTACTATATTATAGAGGGGTGCTTTAGAATTTAGAGGGTACAGAGAACCACAGAGTAGGTGCAGTAATAGGGTCACATAAGGCAGCAGAGGCTCAGTATCGGGGTATTGGGTGCAGTAATGGGGTCACATACGGCAGCAGCGGCTCAGTATCGGGGTATCAGGTGCAGTAATAGGGACACATACGGCAGCAGCTCAGTATTGGGGTATCAGGTGCAGTAATAGGGAGACATACGGCAGCAGCGGCTCAGTAGTGGGGTATCAGGCAGTAATAGGGACACATACGGCAGCAGCGGCTCAGTATTGGGATATCAGGTACAGTAATAGGGACACATACGGCAGCAGCGGGTCAGTATTGGGGTATCAGGTGCAGTAATAGGGTCACACACGGCAGCAGCGACTCAGTCTTGGGGTATCGGGCAGTAATAGGGACACATACGGCAGCAGCGGCTCAGTATTGGGGTATCAGGTGCAGTAATAGGGTCACATACGGCAGCAGCGGCTCAGTATTGGGGTATCAGGTGCAGTAATAGGGTCACACACGGCAGCAGCGGCTCAGTATTGGGGTATCGGGCAGTAATAGGGACACATACGGCAGTAGCGGCTCAGTATTGGGGTATCAGGTGCAGTAATAGGGTCACATACGGCAGCAGCTGCTCAGTATTGGGATATCAGGTACAGTAATAGGGTCACATACGGCAGCAGCTGCTCAGTATTGGGATATCAGGTACAGTAATAGGGACACATACGGCAGCAGCAGCTCAGTATTGGGATATCAGGTACAGTAATAGGGACACATACGGCAGCAGCGGCTCAGTATTGGGGTATCAGGGGCAGTAATAGGGACACATACGGCAGCAGCGGCTCAGTATTGGGGTATCAGGTGCAGTAATAGAGACACATACGGCAGCAGCTGCTCAGTATTGGGGTATCAGGTGCAGTAATAGAGACACATACGGCAGCAGCTGCTCAGTATTGGGATATCAGGTACAGTAATAGGGACACATACGGCAGCAGCAGCTCAGTATTGGGATATCAGGTACAGTAATAGGGACACATACGGCAGCAGCGGCTCAGTATTGGGGTATCAGGTACAGTAATAGGGACACATACAGCAGCAGCGGCTCAGTATTGGGGTATTAGCGGCAGTAATAGGGTCACATATGGCAGCAGCAGCTCAGTATTGGGGTATCAGGTGCAGTAATAGGGACACATACGGCAGCAGCGGCTCAGTATTGGGGTATCAGGTACAGTAATAGGGACACATACAGCAGCAGCGGCTCAGTATTGGGGTATCAGGTACAGTAATAGGGTCACATACGGCAGCAGCGGCTCAGTATTGGGGTATCAGGGGCAGTAATAGGGACACATACGGCAGCAGCGGTTCAGTATTGGGGTATTAGCAGCAGTAATAGGGTCACATACGGCAGCAGCGGCTCAGTATTGGGGTATTAGCGGCAGTAATAGGGTCACATACGGCAGCAGCGGCTCAGTATTGGGGTATTAGCGGCAGTAATAGGGGCACATACGGCAGCAACAGCTCAGTATTGGGGTATCAGGGGCAGTAATAGGGACACATACGGCAGCAGCGGCTCAGTATCGGGGTATCAGGGGCAGTAATAGGGACACATACGGCAGCAGCGGTTCAGTATTGGGGTATTAGCAGCAGTAATAGGGTCACATACGGCAGCAGCGGCTCAGTATTGGGGTATCAGGTACAGTAATAGGGACACATACAGCAGCAGCGGCTCAGTATTGGGGTATCAGGTACAGTAATAGGGTCACATACGGCAGCAGCGGCTCAGTATTGGGGTATCAGGGGCAGTAATAGGGACACATACGGCAGCAGCGGTTCAGTATTGGGGTATTAGCAGCAGTAATAGGGTCACATACGGCAGCAGCGGCTCAGTATTGGGGTATTAGCGGCAGTAATAGGGTCACATACGGCAGCAGCGGCTCAGTATTGGGGTATTAGCGGCAGTAATAGGGGCACATACGGCAGCAGCGGCTCAGTATTGGGGTATTAGCGGCAGTAATAGGGGCACATACGGCAGCAGCAGCTCAGTATTGGGGTATCAGGGGCAGTAATAGGGACACATACGGCAGCAGTGGCTCAGTATTGGGGTATCAGCAGGATGAGGAGTTTGTGCAGGTTGGGAATAGATGGTGATGGGGCTGGAATATGAGAAGTGAAATGTGTCTTTGTTGTATTCTCTGCAGCCGAGTCCTGGCTGGAGAAGTTGTCAGGTCGGTCTGGGCCAGATGGAAGTGATGGGAAAAGTGAACAATTCCATCAGAGAACATCAGCGGTAAGACATTATCAATAACTGTGCTGTGATCTATGTTCTGTTGGGCTGGTATCTACCACTGACGATATGGCGGTAATATCCATGTTGGTGTTTATATAGAGATTATCTTCAGTAACAGCGCGGTCATCTGCTGAGGTTCTCCTCCACTATTACGGTGCGTCACCGAGTTGTAATCAAGGTTACCTGGTTAGGGGCCCACTCTGACGCTTCGCCACCCCTGGACCAAAACCCGAGCTACGCCTCAGGCCTGCACAGAAGAATTTTAAAAGAACTGTACAATTCCGCCATTCTGCTGCCTCAGCACACTTCCACCAACAGTGATGACGGCATAGAGCTTCACATTGTGACGTAGTCAGGCTGGGGGCTCAGGTGCAGCGCTCCCTCTAATGTGGCCCCACAGATTAACATTGGCCCCCTCAGTGTGCCGCCTCAGCCGTCCGCGGGCTCGTGCGCAACTTCCATCGTCCAATCACAATCAGCAGAGCCCAACATGGACGAGAGGAGACAACCTCCGTGCGGGGAGCAGGTACCTTTGTGGGCGGGGCCTGGTAGCTCAGTGGGCGGGGCTGGATACCTCCATGGGCGGGGCTGAGAGCGGCTCGGGAAGTGATGTGCTGCTCAGGGCAATGCGCTCAGCTGCGACCCAAATAAGGCATTAGCGCGGTGCGGTGACCGGGATGTGGACGGCGCTGACTGGGGCTCCGGAGGTCGCAGGTGGGAGCGCAATGTCCGGGAGGCTCCGTGTGGTGCAGGGAAGTTTATTACTGCTGCCTATAATGGAGGCACTACATCGCCCAGCACGTAGGCAGCACTGGTCTGTGAGTTCGGGCCGTGTCCCACAGATTCCGCATGTTTCTGGCTTAGCTGCAGGGTCCGGCAGGCGGGAGCCCTCAGGTGGGGCAGCTGCTGTCCGGCCGCACAGTGGCCGCCTAGTGTAACTACATGCTGTTCATACGCTCAGGTTTTTGCTCCGTCTTTTAACTACTTTATTAAGTACTTTATTAACTCCTTTATTTCCGGTCTGTTCACACATTTTGCTGTAAATAACGCCGCGTTTTCCTGCCGCAGCGAAGTGAATGAGGTTTCTGGGCTTGTTCCTTGCACATTTGATGCACGATGTCCGCTCCATCAGTGACTGTGCAGGGTTTGTCGCCCATTCTAATAGGGGAAAAAGACACAAAGTAAAAAAATGCGTTTTCATGTTGATTTCCTGCCATTAGACCCTTTTTTAATGCAGAGCTGTCTGCAGCAGATACATATTAAGGCTACTTTCACACTTGCGTTGTGTGACGGACGTCACAATGCGTCGTTTTGGAGAAAAAAAGCATCCTGCAAAGTTGCCCGCAGGATGTGTTTTTTCTCCATAAACTTGCATTAGCGACGCATTGCGACGTTGTGTTTTGGCGGACCGTCGGCACAAAAAAAAGTTCCATGTAACATTTTTTGTGCTTTGCGTCCGACATTTTCGACCGCACATGCACGGCCGGAACTCCGTCCCCTCCTCCCCGGACTTTAGAATGGGCAGCGGATGCGTTGTAAAACTGCATCCACCGCCCACGTCTTGCAGTTATTTCACAGCGTCCGTCGGTACGACGCATTGCGAAGGGCCTGTACGACGGACTAGTGTGAAAGAGGCCTAATGTGTACAGAACCTTAGGGTTCTTCAGGTGTTCTCCTCTCAGAAGACGCTCCGCTATGCACAAGTCATTGGGACAATGCCACGGAGCCTTCTTGGGGAAAAAAAATCTCTGTGTGCCTTCTTGGTGAAATAAATGCCGCCGCTTCCTGAAGCACCTTCCACCTGAAACACTTGGCGGTTTCACTCAACTGAGAAAGACGTTTCTGCTGCAAAATCCACATGAAAAGTCTGTAAATTCACTGACTGCAGTTTTTTTGAGGAGGTTTTTGAACCAAACTGTGAAAAAACCCTCTTCAGATTCTCATTTTGCCAGGGGCACACTTGCAACTGCAGTGCGAGAAACTCTCACATCCCCCCAGAAACCTGAGACTTGTAGTTGTACAGCAGCCTTTCTCGCGCTGGGATTGGCTGTACAGGATAGGATGGTGCGGAACACATTGTGCTGCGCACCATCACTGGAAGCCTCAGTGTGGCGCTGTAATGTGCTGTCTGCTGGGAAGTCCCGGAGTATTGAGCTTATGTAACATGCGCAGTGCTATAAGGCCTCGCCCAGACGTCTAGATTTCATGGACGAGTTCTTTTTCACCGATCCATTGTAGTCTATGGTGCTATTCACATGTGAGGGTTTTTTTTTTGTTTGTTTGTTTTGCGGACTGCACATCCTCCAAAAAATCTGACACGTCTGCTATTGGTCTGAATAACTTTCCCAAATTCTTATGAAGAAATTTCCAGCACGTCCTGCACTGAACTACTGTACGCAATCTATGATATATCTTAGGAGTCGCTCCATTTTATACCTCCATATACAGGTTACTGCAGGCCGAACCCATTACAATCAATGGGCGGGCCAACATTAGTCTAAGGTGTATGGGGTGGGAGTAAGTTTGGCGTCTCCCCCCCCCCCCCCCATCCCATAAGCTTCTCTATATAGAACTTGAGAAATATATTTTCAAAATGATAAAATAGACTCCACCAAATTGTAATACATTTAAAACAAACAACCTCTTTGACACTGGTATGTGTGCAATGTGCATATATCATTTTATTTCATTTTGTAACAGACTTTTAAAATGGCTGAGCCCTCTTAGAATACACTGAGGTTACTGCCGTAACAGTGAGCAGAGTTTGCTGAGGAATCGGCTCAGTTTATTTTCCCCGCCAGGCTCTTATCTGAGCAATCTACTGCTCCCAGTGATGAGAACCCACAGGCCGGATTACATTGCCACATCACGGCTGGCACCTCCGCTTGTAATTTGATGTCTCCATTTAGCTACGGTGATTA
This sequence comes from Ranitomeya variabilis, assembly GCF_051348905.1. Classification (NCBI taxonomy): domain Eukaryota; kingdom Metazoa; phylum Chordata; class Amphibia; order Anura; family Dendrobatidae; genus Ranitomeya; species Ranitomeya variabilis. Next base: position 216,964,388 of record NC_135236.1, on the reverse strand, counting down.
TCTGGAGAATATACTTGGGTGTCTTTCTGTAACTGATGGTGCTGATCCAGGCAGGATATAGCAGGCCGTGCCCCTTGTCAATAATGAGGCAATTGTATTGCCATAGATCCCTGATTCATAAAGAATTTGTAGCATTTCCTTTGATTTACAGATTCCCTGTGTCGTCTGCTGCTGAACCTTTGTTTGCTGGCATTAGTGAGTGATATCATTTAAATTAGTAAAGTGTTTATTATATATCTCTCCAAAGCTAGAAGTAGATCTATAAGGAAGGCTTTAAGGAAATATGTCGGCAGGTTTTTGCTGCCTCATTGCAGAGTAGTAAAGTGTAGGGGCAGAGACCCTGATCCTAGTGATGTCACATACTGGGCTTCTTGCTGAGGTTTGGTAAAATCACTGTTTTCTCTAGTCACCTTCCACGACGGCATATGGAGGTTGTCTCTTTGCCCTAATGGGGAACAGGAAACACAGAGGTTAAAAGGACCTCCCACTTGCCAGTGTCTTTCCTGTTCCCCATGGGACAGGGAGAGGTTTTCTTCATGTGCTGTAGTGGTCCGGCGGCTACGGTACCTTTGCAGGCGCTGCCTGTCTAGCCGGGCAGCAGATGGTCGCCTCTGGCCTCCTCCTTGTGCTGCTCCCGTCGTCCTGCTTGCAGGTCCTCGGGACTCCCTCCCGGCCTTCCCGCGCCCCCACGAGGGCAAAGCAGGCCTGGGTTCCCTGACCGGGCTCCTCCTGGAGCTGCCTGGCGTCCTCCTCCTCCATGCTGCCGGCTCAGCGTTCCGGAAGTGACGACGGAGGTTCGCGCGCGTCACTTCCGGTTTCTTCATGCACTAAGAAGCCGGTACTTCCGGGTTTCGCCGGCCGGCGTGTCGGACCGCGCAGCTCCCTCACCTGGATCCTGGAGGGGGAGGGGGATTAATCGCTGGAGCAGGTGCTAGGACGGCGTCCATAAAAGCCTGCTGAACTACCACTGAGGTAAGGCTATCTCCTTCAGTATGGATGGTTCTTCATGCCCCGTATCTGCGGAGCCCAGCGCCACCCCTGCCTCTGTAAGTGTTGCAGGGATGGGATCCGGGAGGAGTGTAGCAGGGGTTTGAAGTCCTCACCCCTCTCTCCCTTATATATTTCAGGGAGAAAAACCTGCCCCCAAAGGTGCCTATAGGAAAAAGTGCCCTATCTGTTCCACTAAATGTCCTCCTAACTGGGACAAGAAACTCTGTCAGTCATGTACCGACAGAATAATAAGAGCTGAGCAGCCATCACTGCTGGATGAGATTCGCTCACTAGTGAAACAGGAGGTGCAATCTTCTCTGGCAGCTTTTACACCTCCACCCCCACCTCCATCTCCGCTACCACAACCTCATTCCCCGGCTAAGAAGAGGAAGATACAGGCTGTGGAGTCTGACTCTGATTCGGACCTCTCTCATGCCTCATCTGTGGGCTGGGAGGATCCAAGATCACCTAAAGCTGAGGTCAGGAAGTACCTTTTTTCCTCAGACTATATTGAGGATCTAGTCTCTGCCGTACGTAATACCATGGGACTAGAAGAGGAACCTGTACCTCAGTCCATACAGGATCAGATGTTCGGTGGTCTTTCATCAGAGAAGAGAGTGGGCTTCCCAGTTCATCCCAATATTATCAGTATGATTAATCAGGAATGGGAACTACCTGAGAGGCGTCTCAGTACCCCTTCAGAAATGAAGCACAGGTTTCTGCTTGAGGACGACCTTAAATTAGATATTCCCAAGGTCGATGTGCAGGTGGCTAGAGTCGCCAAGCGCACTGCACTCCCCTTTGAGGATTCTTCTCAATTGAAGGATCCCATGGATAGAAAAATTGAAAGTCTCCTCAGAAAATCATGGGAAACTTCTGCATCTGTCCTTAAAGCTAACGTTGCATCCACCTGTGTGGCAAGAGCCCTCTCCTGCTGGCTCGAAAAATTAGAGAATCACGTATCTCAAGGTACCTCAAGAGGCGAGATATTGGATTCCCTACCCATTCTGCACAAAGCTACAGGGTATTTGGCGGACGCTTCTCTGGAATCTGTAAGAGTCGCCGCCAGATCCCTGGTACTTTCCAACTCTGCCAGAAGAGCCCTCTGGCTTAAACTATGGAGTGGGGATATTACTTCTAAATCTAAACTCTGCACCATACCCTTTAAAGGAGACTACGTCTTTGGTCCTGCCCTAGACGATATTCTTGATAAAGCCACCGACAAAAAGAAAGCGCTCCCCGAGCAAAAACAGCCTAGGAAACGTTTTTTTCGTGGCCCACAACCTCAGCCCTCTCAAGCAAGAGGCAAAGGAAAAACCGGCAGGTGGAGCTATGCAAAGGGTAGGGGAAAGAATATTTTTGTCCCGCAACAGCAGCAGCAGCAGTTCCAGCAGGACAAACAATGACTCCGACCCGGTGGGGGGAAGACTCTCAAGATATGTGGATCAGTGGGAGGATATCACCAGCTCCCACTGGGTTCTCAATGTCATCAAGGAGGGCCTGTTAATAGAGTTAATTTCTCCCCCACCTCAGGGTCTAAAAGTCACTTCCCTTCCATCATCAAGGGATCGCAGCCTATTGTCTTTAGGTCTCAGAGACCTGATCAAATCAAATGTAATTTCCCCAGTCCCACAATCAGAGTGGGGAAAAGGTCACTACTCCCGACTCTTCCTGGTCCCCAAACCTTCGGGAGACGTCCGGATTATTATAAACTTAAAAAGTCTGAACCAGCACGTGAAGTATCGCAAATTCAAGATGGAGTCCATAAGATCTGCGATTCCTCTGATAGAACATCACTCTTTTATGGCTACCATCGATCTCAAGGATGCGTATTTCCACATCCCTATTCACCAGAGACACAAGAAATATCTCAGGTTTGCAATACAGGGGAGTCATCAGGTGGAGCACTATCAGTTTGGAGTCCTTCCCTTCGGCATTTCATCAGCACCGAGGGTGTTCTCCAAGGTGATGGCAGAAGTAGTGTCATTCATCCGGAAACAAGGTGTCTGTATAGTGCCCTATCTGGACGATCTTCTGATAGTAGCTTCCACCGAGACAACCCTGATATCCCATGTGTCTACCACCCTAGACGTTCTGAGATCACTAGGTTGGATTCCAAACCTACAAAAATCTCAGCTTCAACCTGCAAAAACCAGGAGATTTCTAGGAGTAATGCTGGACTCAGCAAGACAAATGTCCTTCCTCCCGGACGATCACAGACTTCCCCTCCTAACAAAAATCAGGAAGTTCAAAGAAATGAGGTCCCCTACTCTGCGAGAAGGAATGTCGCTGTTGGGCTCCATGACAGCCTGCATACAGTTGGTGGCTTGGGCTCAAGCCCACTCAAGGACTCTACAAGCCCACATTCTAGACAACTGGGATGGTCGACCTGGCACTCTTACCAAGAGGATCCACACTCCGGGCAGAGTGAAAGCCTCTTTAACATGGTGGATGAAGCCCAGGAACCTTCTGAAAGGAGTATCCTGGATTCAGTCCCCTCTAACCACCATCAAAACAGATGCCAGCAAGAGGGGCTGGGGAGCCATAGTAGACCATGTCCCCTATCAGGGCCAGTGGAGTCAATCGATTTCCGAGAAATCATCAAATTTCAGGGAGCTCAAAGCTGTGGAAGAGACCCTGCTAGCGGCAAGTCGTCAGATTTCGGGTCAACATGTACAGATATACTCGGACAACATGACCACGGTGGCCCATATCAGGCACCAAGGCAGTACAAGAACCCTCAGTTTAATAAAAATCTCCGCTCGAATCTTTTCTTGGGCCGAAAAGCACCTACTATCCCTGACAGCAATCCACCTCAAGGGAACTACAAATATTCAGGCAGACTACCTAAGCCGACAGGAAATCCATCCTGGCGAGTTGAGCCTGGATCCTCAAACATTCAACATGTTGATTCACAGATGGGGTCATCCAGATGTCGACCTCTTCGCCTCTCACCAGAACGCAAAGGTCGAAACCTTTTTTTCCTTGGACCCAAGAGGCAATCCCAGGGGGTTGGATGCTCTAACCCAAGATTGGCCGTTCCATCTAGCTTATGCTTTTCCGCCAATCCCAATCCTTGCCAAGGTTCTACGAAAGATACGCCTAGAAAGGACTCCAACTATCCTGATAGCTCCATTGTGGCCCAAAAGGAGTTGGTTCAACCTGATTATCCCTCTACAAGTGGATGGACCAGTAATATTGCCAATAAAGCACGATCTTCTTTCTCAGGGTCCCATTCTCCACCCAGACCCTCAGAAGTGGAGCTTGGCGGCGTGGTTGCTGAAACCCAGGTTTTAAGAGCTAAAGGGCTATCAATCCCGGTCATAGCTACGCTACAAAAATCAAGGAAACCTGTTACCAACGCCATCTACAATAAAATTTGGAAAAAGTTTTCTTCATTCTGTCTGCCTAACCTTCCAGACCCTCTCAAGCCTAATATACCTATCATATTGGACTTTTTACAAAAAGGCTTGGAAATAGGTCTCAGGCCTAGTACCCTCAAGGTACAAGTCTCGGCACTTAGCTCGGTCTTTGATCAAGATTTAGCGAGTCATCGCTGGATTAAAAGGTTTATGACATCAGCTACCAGAATGAATCCTAGAAAACAAATCCTAGTTCCCCCATGGGATCTCAATGTAGTTCTCCAAGGTCTGACAGGTCCACCCTTTGAACCGCTATCCTCTTGTTCTCCACAAAACCTAGCTTATAAAGCCGTGTTCTTGGTAGCCATTACTTCAGCCAGAAGGATTGGTGAATTACAGGCCTTGTCTACAAGAGAACCTTATCTTCTAGTAAGAGATGATTCAATTGTGCTTCGTCTTGATCCATCCTTTCTTCCGAAAGTTATCTCTGACTTCCATCGTTCTCAAGAGATTTTTCTACCAACCTTTTGCCACAATCCAGCAAACCTGGAAGAAAAAAGATTCAACACCTTGGATGTCCGGCGCATCCTTTTACAGTACTTGGACTACACCCGCATGTTCAGAATTGATCATAACCTATTTGTCCATCTCTCAGGACAAAACAAGGGGAAAAAAGTAGCCAAAAGTACCATCGCTACATGGATCAAGAAAGCTATAACGGAAGCCTACCTCGCTCAAAACAAATTGCCTCCAGTAGGGATCAAAGCCCATTCAACCAGATCTACATCGGTTTCCTGGGCAGAAAGAGCAGGCGCATCTCCGGAGCAGATTTGCAGGGCAGCAACGTGGTCTTCACTCCATACCTTCTCTAAACATTACAGACTGGATGTATTGTCCAATAAGGACTTAGCCTTCGGCCGTAAAGTACTCCAGGCCGTTGTCCCTCCCTAGTGCCAAATTAGTTGGTATTCCTCCATATGCCGTCGTGGAAGGTGACTAGAGAAAATAGAATTATTCTTACCGTTAATTCGGTTTCTAGGAACCTTCCACGACGGCACTAATTTCCCACCCAATATATGTTCCTGGATTAGTTCTGGGATTTTAAAGGTAAACCAGTGCAATGGTCTCAGTTGTAAGTCACTGGCAAGTGGGAGGTGGGAGGTCCTTTTAACCTCTGTGTTTCCTGTTCCCCATTAGGGCAAAGAGACAACCTCCATATGCCGTCGTGGAAGGTTCCTAGAAACCGAATTAACGGTAAGAATAATTCTATTTTTTTTCCTGCTGCAGTTATAATAATTATTATTTATTTGTATAGCACCATTAATTCCATGGTGCTGTACATGAGAAGGGGTTACATACAAATTATAGATATCACTTACAGTAAGCAAACTAACAATGACAGACTGATACAGAGGGGAGAGGACCCTTCCCTTGCGGGCTTACATTCTACAGGATTATGGGGAAGGAGACAGTAAGTCGGGGGTTGCAGTAGCTCCGGTGGTGTTGAGGTGGCCGTGTGGTCATTACAAGTTGTAAGCTTCTTTGAAGAGATGGGTTTTCAGATCCCATCTGAATGATCCGAAGGGGGAGAATAAGCGGACGTGTTGGGGCACAGTATTTCAGAGGATGGGGATATTCGGGAGAAGTCTTGGAGGCGATTGGGTGAGGAGCGAATAAGTGTGGAGGCAGGGCCATATTTAGAGTTTCTGCTGCCCTAGGCACTTTTAGTGCCGCCTCCCCCTTTGGTGAGTATGACACTATCGGCAGTGACTTTGGCAAGAATCGCTGATGTGAAAGTCGCCTTTTGCAGCAGATTCGGGCAGTTTTTCTGCATCTGCCACGTAACGGATCACTTATGGCAACACTGCGTTCGGCCTCATTCATTCCCTATGAGATTTGCGGCACTTGCTGTGATCTGGCAAATGCGGTACCATACCTCCCAACTTTTGAAGGGAAAGAGGTATAATGTTAGCGGCGCGCGTAGTGCACCACACCCATTTCACAACTAGTCATATCCACGTCCCAACCACACCCATTTAGCACTGCTGATCACACTGTTTCATATACAATAATTATAAACCAAAAAAAATATGGCCACACATAATGCTCCATACTGTTTAATGGCCACACATGATGCTCCATACTGTATAATGGCCACACATAATGCTCAATACTGTATAATGGCCACATGATGCTCCATACTGTATAATGGCCACACATGATGCTCTATACTGGCCATTGGCCACACATGATGCTCCATACTGTATAATGGCCACACATGATGCTCCATAATGTATAATGACCCCACATTATGCTCAATACTGTATAATGCCCCCTCCCATCCTGTATGCATGGCTCATCTCACCCCCCATCCTGTATGCATGGCTCATATCCCCCCCCTCCTGTATGCATGGCTCATATCCCCCCCCCTCCTGTATGCATGGCTCATAATTCCCCCCCACCTCTTGTATGCATGGCTCATATTCCCCCGTATGCATGGCTCATCTCTCCACCCCCCGCTCCTTCTCCCATCTTGCATGGCGCGGCTTACCATCCTCCTTCATCCCCCCCCCCCCGTCCCCTGTCCCTCATACTCACCTGTCCCACACAGCGCGGCCGCGCCGACATCCTCTGGCTCTGTCCCGACTCCCGGCGCAGCACCTTCTTCCTGAGTGAGCGGTCACGTGGTACCGCTCATTAAGGTCATGAATATGCGCATATTCATGACCTTAATGAGTGGTACCACGTGACGGCTCACTCAGGACGCGCTACAGACGCTGAGACCAGGCATCACTGGAGCAGGGTGAGTATCGTCTTCAAGGAGGGTGGGTGGGAGGCGGTTGGGCGGGTGTGGGGGCGGTCGGTTGGGAGGTGACCCAGGACTTTAAAAAAAAAAACAAAAAAAAAAAAACCCTTGCTCATGTGCCGCCCCCCGCATCGTCCCCGCCCTAGGCACGTGCCTAGTGGCAAATACCAAATACGGCCCTGTGTGGAGGAGAGAAGGAGGTCTTGGGAGGACCGTAGATTACGTGAGGGAAGATATTGAGAGATTAGTTTGGAAATATATGAAGAAAGGTTATGGATGGCTTTGTAGGTCAGTGTTAGTAGTTTAAACTGGATATGCTGGGAAATTGGGAGCCAGTGAAGGGATTTGCAGAGGGGGGAAGCAGGAATGTAGCGAGGAGAGAGATGAATTAGTCGAGCAGCAGAGTTAAGGATGGAATGGAGATGTGCGAGTGTGTTAGATGGAAGCCCACAAAGGAGGATGTTGCAGTAGTCGAGGCGAGAGATGATGAGGGCATGCACAAGCATTTTAGTAGATTGACAGTTGAGGAAAGGACGGATTCTGGAAATATTTTTGAGCTGGAGGCGACAGGAGGTGGCGAGAGCTTGGATGTGCGGTTTGAAGGACAGGGCAGAGTCGAGGGTTACTCCGAGGCAGCGGATTACTGGGACAGGGGAAAGTGTGAATTAATTTATTGTGATAGATAGATCAGGTAGGGAAGATATGCTAGTCTTTTTTAAATGATGAGTTGTGTAACTCTTCTGCATCATTGACTGCTTTCTGTGTACACTTTGATGCCAATGGGGTTCTACAGAGCTCATGATTATAGAGGACTACATGGCAGCAAGTTTTAGTCCTCTAGTGAGAACTGTTTTATCAAAACTATAGCAAGTGGCCCAGTAAGTGACCTATCATGGGAATCTGTGTACCTGGTTCTACATTATGCTGCATACAAGTAAGGTAACAAAAACCTGCTGACAGACTCTCTTTAAGAGGCTTAACCCCTTTCTGACCTCGGACGGGATAGTACGTCCGAGGTCAGATCCCCTGCTGCGATGTGGGCTCCGGCGGTGAGCCCACATCAAAGCCGCGACATGTCAGCTATTTTGAACAGCTGACATGAGCGCGCAATAGCAGCGAGTGGAATCGCGATCCACCTGCCGATATTAACTAGTTAAATGCCACTGTCAAACGCTGACAGCGGCATTTAACTACCACTTCCGGCCGCGCGGCGGGAAATGCGCGCATCGCCGACCCCCGTCACATGATCGGGGGTCGGCGATGCGTCAGGATGAGAGGTCCTTGAGACCTCTATGGTTACTGATGCCGGCCTGCTGTGAGCGCAACCCTGTGGTCAGCGCTCATAGCGAGCCTGCATTTCAGCTACATAGCAGCGATCTGATGATCGCTGCTATGTAGCTGAGCCGATCGAGTTGTGCCAGCTTCTAACCTCCCATGACGGCTAATGAAGCATGGCAAAAGTAAAAAAAAAAAAAAAATGTTTAAAAAAAAAAATGAAATAAATACATAAATATAAAAGTTTAAATCGCCCCCCTTTCGCCCCATTCAAAATAAAACAATAAAAAAAGAAAATCAAACCTACACATATTAGAAACGCCAAAATTAAGTTTTTTTTTGGTCGCTGCGACATTGCATTAAAATGCAATAACGGGCGATCAAAAGAACGTATCTGCACCAAAATGGTATCATTAAAAATGTCAGCTCGGCAGGCAAAAAATAAGCCCTCGCCCAACCCCAGATCACGAAAAATGGGGACGCTACGGGTATCGGAAAATGGCGCCTTTTGTTTTTGTTTTTTTTTTTTAGCAAAGTTTGTAATTTTTTTTTTCACCACTTAGATAAAAAATAACCTAGACATGTTTGATGTCTATGAACTCATACTGACCTGGAGAATCACAATGGCAGGTCAGTTTTAGCATTTAATGAACCTAGCAAAAAAGCCAAACAAAAAACACGCATGGGATTGCACTTTTTTTTGCAATTTCACCGCACTTGGAATTTTTTTCCCATTTTCTACTACACATCATGGTAAAACCAATGATGTCGTTCAAAAGTACAACTCGTCCTGCAAAAAATAGGCCCTCACATGGCCAAATTGCCGGAAAAATAAAAAAGTTATGGCTCTGGGAAGGAAAGGAGTGCAAAACGAACACGGAAAAACGGAAATTCCCAAGGTCATGAAGGGGTTAATGAAGTCTTCCGCTACTTGGACAACCTCTTGTCATACCCATCGTTTGGCCTCCATAAAATAATAAAGGCTATACTCGCCTCCCATTCCGGCACCATTGCCGTGGTGTCGGCACTCGCTCTCCCCTGGTCACGGCAGTGAGGTGAAATATTGAAGGAGGTAAGAACCAAAATACCTAAAAACCTAGGTGTGTGGACATGACTTAATAGGATCCTGGTTATTACAGGGTCAAATGCAAGTGCGGTGTTGTGACATCTGACGCCGGTGTCACTGTCTCTGCCTTCAGATAAATTGAACATGAAGAGGAAGACAGAGATCAGCTGCCGCCCGGACGTCCTCTTCATATTTGATTTGTCCTAAGGTGGGGACAGTGATGCCAGCGCTGATTTAGCCGCCAGCGTCACATGTCGCAACACCGCACGGAGCCCTGGGGTACTGACACCTCGGGAACGGAGCCGGCACGGGAGGCGAGTATAGGCTTTATTATTTTATGGGGGCCAAACATTTTGATCAAGAAGTTGTACTAGTAGTGGAAAACCCCTTTAACCCCTTCCCAACCTGTAATGCCATGTAGGCGTCATGAAAGTCGGTGCCAATCCGACCTGTGACGTCATGGAGGGATCGCATCCCTGCAGATCGGGTGAAAGGGTTAACTCCAATTTCACCCGATCTGCAGGGACAGGGGGAGTGGTACTTCAGCCCAGGGGGCGTGGCTTCACCCCCTCGTGGCTACGATCGCTCTGATTGGCTGTTTCACTTTCAACAGCCAATCACAGCGATTTGTAATATTTCACCTATGAAAATGGAGAAATATTACAATCCAGCCATGGCCGATGCTGCAATATCATCGGCCATGGCTGGAAACCCTGATCTGCCCCCACCGCCACCGATCGCCTCTCCAGTCCTCCGTCCTGTGCTCCGCTCCCCCCGTGCTCCGATCCCACCCCCTCCGTGCTCCGATTACCCCCCCCCCCCCATACTTACCGAGCCTCCCGGTGTCCGTTCGTCTGCTCCATGGGTGCCGCCATCTTCCAAAATGTCGGGCGCATGCGCAGTGCGCCCGCCGAATCTGCCGGAGATTCGTTCTAGGTACATTTTGATCACTGTGATAGGTTTTATCACAGTGATCAAAATAAAAAAAAATAGTAAATGAACCCACCCTTTATCACCCCCATAGGTGGGGACAATAATAAAATAAAGAAATTATATTTACTTTTATTTTTACACTAGGGTTAGGGTTAGAATTAGGGTTAGAATTAGGGTATGTGCACACGCTGCGGATTTCGCTGCGGAACCGCAGCGTTTCCGCAGCTGCGGGTCTGCAGCGGTTTCCCATAAGTTTACAGTACAATGTAAACCTATGGGAAACGAAATCCGCAGTTCACATGCTGTGGAAAAAAACGTGCGGAAACGCAGCTGTTTATATTCCGCAGCATGTCAATTCTTTGTGCGGATTCCGCTGCGGGTTTACACCTGCTCCAATAGAAAACTGCAGGTGTAAACCCGCAGCGGAAACCGCACTAGAAACTGCGATAAATCCGCAGTAAAAACCGCAGCGGTTTTGCACTGCGGATTTATCAATTCCGCTGTGGAAAATTCCGCAATGGAATCCGCAGCGTGGGCACATACCCTAAGGCTATGTGCACACGGTGCGGATTTGGCTGCGGATCCGCAGCGGATTGGCCGCTGCGGATTTGTAGCAGTTTTCCATCAGGTTTACAGTACATGTGCTGATGTAAAGTAGACATGTGGGTAATGTTGTTTATTAACTATTTTGTGTCACATAACTCTCTCGTTTAACAGAATAAAAATTTGAAAATTGTGAAATTTTCAAATTTTTCGCTAAATTTCCATTTTTTTCACAAATAAATGCAAAAATTATCGATCTAAATTTACCACTAGCATGGAGCCCAATATGTCACGAAAAAATAGTCTCAGAACTGCTAGGATCCGTTGAAGCGTTCCTGAGTTATTACCTCATAAAGGGACACTGGTCAGAATTGCAAAAAACGGCCAGGTCATTAAGGTCAAAATAGGCTGGGTCATGAAGGGGTTAAAGAAGCAGGAGACACACAGAGGAGGGCCCTGTGTAAGGGCTCATACTCACTTGCGTGAAATACGGCTGAGTCTCGCATGGTAACACCCGGCTCTGCCGCTGGCACTTGGGAGCGGAGCGTGCAGCCGCACGCTCCGCTCTGGAGTGCCGGCGGCAGAGCCGGGTTTTAACATGCGAGACTCAGCCGTATTTCACGCAAGTGAGTATGAGCCCTAAGAACAGTATGTGGGCTCAGCATCATAGTGCACAATTCCACCTACTTTTGGAGATGGAAGTGACCCCCTTACCTCATGGGTCTCTGCACAGGTTGCACCAATGGTACGTCCGCCCTTGACTTGGAGGATCTATTTAACAGCAGAGATGCTAAATGCATGATTTCTTGGGCACCACCGCTTAGACCACCGTGATCACAACAACATGGGTCCTGTGACTGCTCGGGATAATGGTCACAGATTGGAAACTTACAAGCGCGAATCCTAACTGCGGGCAATCTGAAGATTATCCACTCAAAAAACAAACAACTGTGCATGAGCGCGGCTTAGGTTATGGAAATGATTTATTATTATTATTATTTATTTATATAGCACCATTGATTCCATGGTGCTGTACATGAGAAGGGGTTACATACAAATTACAGAGATCACTTACAGTAAACAAACTAAATGATGAACTTGGCAAAGTTTTCAAACAGAAACCCCTTCAGGTCTTAATGAAACTCATATTCTTATTTTTTTTAAGTTTTCCAGGGTGATTTGCAAATGCTTTTTTAAGGAGTAAAGTGCAAGTGTTTTTTTTGTTTGTTTGTTTGTTTTTTTTTAATTTATTTATTTTGGCGATTGTCATTTTTGCAACCTTCAAGCTGTTAAAACCCACTCAAAAGTCTTAATATAAGGGCACCATGCCATTTTTACAAATAAATAAATAGGAACATTTTTTGGTGTTACGGAAGTGCATTGTCTGGTGTGTGTGTTTTTTTTTTTTTTTTTGTTTTGTTTTTGTTTTGTTTTTTTTTAATTGACCTGTTCCGAACCTGACAGGAAAAAAATTAGTGTGATTATAACATAAGAGTTGAGACAAGATTTTCAAGAATCCTCACACTCCCAACAAAATGTGGGTGTGGTAGAATGACGACTGTGCATGTTGTTTTTTTTTTATTAATTTTTTTTGTGTGTTCTTTTTGCCAGTATTGGCCATCTTACGTGGGGGTTCGGCCGTGTGGGCCAACCGCACCATGTGGTGTTATCTTTAGGCTAAATTCTCACATTAAGGCTAAATTATGCCGCCATGTAGATCAGCACAGACTGTGCAGATAAGCCGTTGCAGCATAAACCTTGACAATCTTTTAGCTGCACCTACATAGCACTAGTCGGCTTGTCTTTGGCCGCAGGTAGGACAGCAATTATATGAATAGGTCTTGCAGATATCCATGCACAGGCTGCAGAAACAAGCCCATGCAGGTATGTGCAACCAACTTTTTTTTTTTCATTTGCAAAAAAATATGCCCAGTAGTGGTCCGGTGACTAAGTCGCTTGGGGTCCTCCAGGTTCATCCATTTATAGCTACTGTCTTTCTAGATATGACCTCTTTTTCTCTGAAATTCCCTTTTTGTTATATGGCTGGGAAAGAAAACACATTTTAATTTACACTCTAACTACTTAAGCTGTAGTGGATGAACATTTCACTGATTGATTTTTTTTTCCTGTAGAACATCTTGTTTTCTTCATACCTTGTACTCGGAGAAACAGCTGGATTCTACCTATTATTTCTGTTCTTTTTCTTACTAATAGGTAGTAATTATTTATTTCCTCCTGAGACCTATTTTTTCTGAGCAATTTGAGCAATTAGGAATGGATGACTCTGGTCCTGTACCTAGCTGCATTGCATCATGCATCAGTCTGAGACTAAATCTGTCCGACTTCTGGCCTTATTTTTTTTCATTGCATTGTATATTCCTGCATCACTCAGTTGGGTAGAGACTAGATTTACACCCATGAAAGAAAGGACATATGATATCTCAGACACTGAGTGTGGTTCTCAAGAAGACGCCCCATAGAAAAGAGGTAAGGATGTGGGATAACAAGGCTAAGTTTTACATACATGGAAGAATGAGCCATGTTTTACAATTCTGACCACTGTCCCTTTATGAGGTTATAACTCTGGAACGCTTCAACGGATCCCGGTGATTCTGACATTTTCTCGTGACATATTGTACTTATGATAGTGGTAAAATTTATTTGATATTACCTGCGTTTATTTGTGAAAAAAATGGAAATTTGGCGAAAATTTTGAAAATTTCGCAATTTTCCAACTTTGAATTTTTATGCCCTTAAATCACAGTGATATGTCACACAAAATACTTAATAAGTAACATTTCCCACATGTCTACTTTACATCAGCACAATTTTGGAACCAAAATTTTTTTTTTTGTTAGGGAGTTATAAGAGTTTAAAGTTGACCAGCAATTTCTTATTTTCACAACACCATTTTTTTTTTTAGGGACCACATCACATTTGAAGTCATTTTGAGGGGTCTATATGATCGAAAATAACCAAGTGTAACACCATTCTAAAAACTGAACCCTTCAAGGTGCTCAAAGCCACATTCAAGAAGTTTATTAACCCTTCAGGTGTTTCACAGGAATTTTTGGAATGTTTAAAAAAAAAATGAACATTTTAACTTTTTTTTTCTAATACAATTTACTTCAGTTCCAATTTGTTTTATTTTACCAAGGGTAACAGGAGAAATTGGACCCCAAAAGTTGTTGAACAATTTGTCCTGAGTACGCCGATACCCCATATGTGGCGGTAAACCACTGTTTGGGCGCATGGCAGAGCTCGGAAGGGAAGGAGCGCCATTTGACTTTTTCAATGCAGAATTGACTGGAATTGACATGGGACACCATGTTGCGTTTGGAGAACCCCTGATGTGCCTAAACATTGAAACCCCCCACAAGTGACACCATTTTGGAAACTAGACCCCCAAAGGAACTTATCTAGATGTGTGGTAAGCACTTTGACCCACCAAGTGCTTCACAGAAGTTTATAATGCGGAGCCGTAAAAATAAAAAATCATATTTTTTAACAAAAATGATCTTTTCGCCCCCAATTTTTTATTTTCCCAAGGGTAAGAGAAGAAATTGGACCCCAACTGTTGTTGTGCAATTTGTCCTGAGTACGCTGATACCCCATATGTGGGGGTAAACCACTGTTTGGGCGCATAGCAGAGCTCGGAAGGGAAGGAGCGCCGTTTGACTTTTCAATGCAAAATTGACTGGAATTGAGATGGGACACCATGTTGCGTTTGGAGAGCCCAGATGTGCCTAAACAGTGGAAACCCCCAATTCTAACTGAAACCCTAACCCAAACACACCCCTATGTTATGATTCTAGTGGTAGAGAATAACTGGTATTCAGACTAAGTCTGCAAAAACATAGAACTGCTCTAGGGAGGTGGAAACTGGGCTAACCGCATACCTGATCCTAACACACAACTAGAAGTAGCCGGTGAACGTGCCTACGTTGATTCTAGACGTCTCGAGCCAGCCGGAGAACTGACTACCCCTGGAGGGAAAATAAGACCTCACTTGCCTCCAGAGAAATTAACCCGAAAGATATAGAAAGCCCCCAACAAATAACGGTGAGGCAAGAGGAAAACACAAATGTAGAGATTAACTAGATTCAGCAAAGTGAGGCCCACTAATCTAGATAGGCAGAAAATAGAAAGTGAACTATGCGGTCAGCAGAAAACCCTGCAAAAAATCCACGCTGAGTAATCAAGAACCCCCACACCGACTGACGGTGTGAGGGGAGAAAATCAGCACCCTAGAGCTTCCAGCGAGCTAGAAAATCACAGTTTGAGCAAGCTGAACAAAAAACACTAATAATGCAAATGATCCAAAGTATGCAAACAGGACTTAGCTTTTCTTGCATGAGACAGATGGCAAGGAATCAGGAGGAGACCAAATAGGACTGAATACATCGATACCAGGCAAGAGACTGAGTCCTAAGGAGGACTATATAGGGAACACCCACAGATTAATGGAACAGCTGAAGTCCAAGCCTGCAGAAAGACATGACTCATACAATACCATTAGTGACCGCAAGAGGGAGCCCCGAAACACAGTTCACAACAGTACCCCCCCCCCCCCCTTGAGGAGGGGTCACCGAACCCTCACCAAGACCCCCAGGGCGATCAGGATGAGCAGCGTGAAAGGCATGAACCAAATCAGCCGCATGAACATCAGAGGCGACAACCCAGGAATTATCCTCCTGACCATAGCCCTTCCACTTAACCAAATACTGAAGATGACGTCTAGAGATACGAGAATCCAAGATCTTCTCTACTACGTACTCCAACTCGCCCTCAACCAAAACCGGGGCAGGAGGCTCAACAGCAGGAACCACAGGCACCACATACCGCCGCAACAAGGACCTATGGAACACATTATGAATAGCAAATGACGCTGGAAGGTCCAAACGAAAAGACACCGGGTTAAGGATTTCCAAAATCTTATAAGGACCGATAAAGCGAGGCTTGAACTTAGGAGAGGAGACCTTCAAAGGAACATGCCGAGAAGACAACCAAACCAAATCCCCAACACGAAGTCGGGGACCCACACCGCGGCGGCGGTTGGCAAAACGCTGAGTCGTCTCCTGTGACAATTTCAAATTGTCCACCACATGGTTCCAAATCTGCTGCAACCTATCCACCACCGAATCTACCCCAGGACAGTCAGAAGGTTCAACCTGGCCCGAGGAAAAACAAGGATGAAGACCAGAATTGCAGAAAAAGGGCGAAACCAAAGTGGCAGAACTAGCCCTATTATTAAGGGCAAACTCGGCCAGAGGCAAAAAGGTCACCCAATCATCCTGATCAGCAGAAACAAAACATCTTAAATAAGTTTCCAACGTCTGATTAGTTCGCTCGGTTTGGCCATTAGTCTGAGGATGAAAAGCCGATGAGAACGACAAGTCAATACCCATCTTAGCACAAAAGGATCGCCAGAATCTGGACACAAACTGGGATCCTCTGTCAGACACAATATTCTCAGGGATGCCGTGCAAACGAACCACATTCTGAAAGAACAAAGGAACCAAATCGGAGGAAGAAGGCAACTTAGGTAAGGGCACCAAATGGACCATTTTAGAAAAACGATCACACACCACCCAGATGACAGACATCTTCTGAGATACTGGAAGATCCGAAATTAAATCCATGGAAATGTGCGTCCAAGGCCTCTTCGGGATAGGCAAGGGCAAAAGCAACCCGCTGGCACGAGAACAGCAAGGCTTAGCCCGAGCACAAATCCCACAGGACTGCACAAAGGAACGCACATGCCACGACAAGGAAGGCCACCAAAAGGACCTAGCCACCAAATCTCTGGTACCAAAAATCCCAGGGTGCCCTGCCAACACCGAAGAATGAACCTCGGAAATAACTCTGCTGGTCCATCTATCAGGGACAAACAGTCTCTCTGGTGGGCAACGATCAGGTCTATCAGCCTGAAACTTCTGCAGCACTTGTCGCAAATCTGGGGAAATGGCAGACAATATCACTCCCTCTCTGAGAATACCAGCCGGTTCTGAGACTCCCGGAGAGTCAGGCACAAAACTCCTAGAAAGCGCATCAGCCTTCACGTTCTTCGAACCAGGCAGGTATGAGACCACAAAGTCAAAACGGGAGAAAAACAATGACCAACGAGCTTGTCTAGGATTCAGACGCTTGGCAGACTCGAGATAAATCCGATTTTTATGATCAGTCAAGACCACCACACGATGCTTAGCTCCCTTGAGCCAATGTCGCCACTCCTCAAATGCCCACTTCATAGCCAACAACTCCCGATTACCAACATCATAGTTCCGCTCCGCAGGCGAAAATTTTCTGGAAAAGAAAGCACATGGCTTCATCACAGAGCCATCAGAGCTTCTCTGCGACAAAACGGCCCCCGCACCAATCTCAGAAGCATCAACTTCAACCTGGAAGGGAAGAGAGACATCTGGCTGGCACAAGACTGGCGCTGAAGTAAACCGGTGCTTCAGCTCCCGAAAGGCCTCCACGGCCGCAGGAGACCAATTAGCAACATCAGAACCTTTCTTGGTCATATCCGTCAAAGGTTTAACTACGCTAGAAAAATTAGCGATAAAACGACGGTAAAAATTGGCAAAGCCCAAGAACTTCTGAAGGCTCTTAACAGACGTGGGCTGAGTCCAGTCATGAATGGCACGGACCTTGACTGGGTCCATCTCCACAGTAGAAGGGGAAAAAATAAAACCCAAAAAAGAAACCTTCTGTACCCCAAAGATACATTTTGAACCCTTCACAAACAAAGCATTATCACGCAGAACCTGAAACACCATCCTGACCTGGTTCACATGGGACTCCCAATCATCAGAAAAAAACAAAATATCATCCAGATAAACAATCATAAATTTATCCAGATATTTCCGGAAGATATCATGCATGAAAGACTGAAACACAGAAGGAGCATTAGAGAGTCCAAAAGGCATCACCAAGTACTCAAAATGACCCTCGGGCGTATTAAATGCTGTTTTCCATTCATCTCCCTGCTTTATGCGCACAAGGTTATACGCACCACGAAGATCTATCTTGGTGAACCAACTGGCACCCTTAATCCGAGCAAACAAATCAGACAACAATGGCAAAGGATACTGAAATTTGACAGTGATCTTATTCAGAAGACGATAATCTATACAAGGTCTCAAAGACCCGTCCTTCTTGGCCACAAAAAAGAATCCTGCACCAAGAGGTGAAGAGGATGGGCGAATATGTCCCTTCTCCAAAGACTCCTTAATATAACTCCGCATCGCGGCATGCTCTGGTACCGACAAATTAAAGAGTCGACCCTTAGGAAATTTACTACCAGGAATCAAATTTATAGCACAATCACAGTCCCTATGAGGAGGAAGGGCACTGGACTTGGGCTCACTAAATACATCCTGGTAATCTGACAAAAACTCAGGGGTCTCAGAAGGAGTAGAAGAAGCAATAGACACCACCGGAGTATCATCATGAATCCCCCGACAACCCCAACTTGACACAGTCATAGCTTTCCAATCCAAAACTGGATTATGGATCTGTAGCCATGGCAGACCCAAAATGACCACATCATGCAAATCATGCAGAACAAGGAAGCGAATAACCTCCTGATGTACAGGAGTCATGCACATGGTCACCTGCGTCCAATACTGAGGTTTATTCTCCGCCAATGGCGTAGCATCAATTCCTCTAAGAGGAATAGGAAATTCCAAAGGCTCCAGGACAAAACCACAGCGCCTGGCAAACGACAAATCCATAAGACTCAGAGCAGCACCAGAACCCACAAAAGCCATGACTGGGTAGGAAGATAATGAACAAATTAAGGTCACAGACAAAATAAATTTAGGCTGCAAAGTACCAATGGTGACAGGATTAACAACTCTTTTTAAGCGCTTAGAGCATGCTGAGATAACATGCGTTGAATCACCACAGTAAAAACACAACCCCTCTTGACGTCTATGATTTTGCCGTTCGGCTCTGGTCAGAATTCTGTCACATTGCATAGGATCAGGTGTCCGTTCAGACAGCACCGCCAAAGGATTAGCAGATTTGCGCTCCCGCAAACGCCGATCAATTTGAATGGCCAGAGCCATTGAATCATTCAGACCTGTAGGGATAGGAAACCTGTCATGGATCCCAATGGCTGGGGATCGCACTGGACAAGCAAAATAACATAAATAACGGACGAGCTCTAGGGTGATGGAACCTGGGCTGACCGCTGCCCTACTCCTGACAAACACAACTAGAAATAGCCAGGGAGCGTGCCTACGTTGATTCTAGACGCCACGCGCCAGCCTAAGAGCTAACTAGCACTGCAGAGGAAATAAAGACCTAGCTTGCCTCCAGAGGAATGAACCCCAAAAGGTATAGTTGCCCCCCACATGTATTGACGGTGAAATGAGAGGAAGGCACGCACATAGAGATGAAAATAGATTTAGCAAAATGAGGCCCGCTATAACTAGAAAGCAGAATGATACAAAAGGGGTCTGAGCGGTCAGCAAAAAACCCTAATCAAAAACCATCCTGAGATTACAAGAACCCATGTGCCAACTCATGGCACATGGGGAGAACCTCAGCCCACTAGAGCTACCAGCTAGCATAGAGTCATAATTAGCAAGCTGGACAAAAAACCAAACAACTGAAAAACAGAACTTAGCTTATCCTGAGAGATCTGGGAGCAGGTAGTCAGGAACCAAACTGAGCACATCTGAGTACATTGATAGCCGGCAAGGGAATGACAGGAAAGCCAGGTTAAATAGGAAACACCCAGCCTCTGATGGACAGGTGGAAACCAGAGACCGCAACCCACCAAAGTCACCCAGTACCAGCCGTAACCACCAGAGGGAGCCCAAAAACAGAATCCACAACAGAAACCCCACCATCACATTCTTAATGGCTTCAGAAAGACCATTTCTGAAATTTGCGGCCAGGGCACACTCATTCTATTGAGTAAGCACGGACCATTTCCGAAATTTTTGACAATACACCTCAGCTTCGTCCTGACCTTGAGATATAGCTAGCAACGCTTTTTCAGCTTGATTTTGAAGATTAGGCTCCTCATAAAGTAAACCAAGCGCCAGAAAAAACGCATCGACATTCACCAATGCAGGATCTCCTGGCGCCAGAGAAAGCCCAATCTTGAGGGTCGCCACGCAAGAAGGAGATAACAATTTTAACTTGCTGAGTGGAATCACCAGAGGAACGAGGTCTCAGACAGAAACAATCTACAATTATTCCTAAAATTCAGGAACTTAGATCTATCTCCAAAAAATAGCTCAGGGATAGGTATTTTTGGTTCAGACATAGGACTAAGAGTGACAAAATCCTGAATGCTTTGCACCCTTGCAGCAAGCTGATCCACACAAGAAGTCAGAGTCTGAAGATCCATGTCTGCAGCAGAGCTCAAAACCACTCAGAGTATAAGGGGATGGAAGAAGCTAGACAGACTGCAGCAACCCCCCCCCCCCCCCCCCCCAAAAAAAAAAAAAAAAAACCTCAGAACTTCTTTTTAATCCCGCTTCTGCTATGCATTAGACATTTCCTTTTTGGCCTGGTATACTGTTATGATTCTAGTGGTAGAGAATAACTGGTATTCAGACTAAGTCTGCAAAAACATAGAACTGCTCTAGGGAGGTGGAAACTAGGCTAACCGCATACCTGATCCTAACACACAACTAGAAGTAGCCGGTGAACGTGCCTACGTTGATTCTAGACGTCTCGAGCCAGCCGGAGAACTGACTACCCCTAGAGGGAAAATAAGACCTCACTTGCCTCCAGAGAAATTAACCCCAAAGATATAGAAAGCCCCCAACAAATAATAACGGTGAGGCAAGAGGAAAACACAAACGTAGAGATGAACTAGATTCAGCAAAGTGAGGCCCACTAATCTAGATAGGCAGAAAATAGAAAGTGAACTATGCGGTCAGCAGAAAACCCTGCAAAAAATCCACGCTGAGTAATCAAGAACCCCCACACCGACTGACGGTGTGAGGGGAGAAAATCAGCACCCTAAAGCTTCCAGCGAGCTAGAAAATCACATTTTGAGCAAGCTGAACAAAAAACACTAATAATGCAAATGATCCAAAGTATGCAAACAGGACTTAGCTTTTCTTGCATGAGACAGATGGCAAGGAATCAGGAGGAGACCAAATAGGACTGAATACATCGATACCAGGCAAGAGACTGAGTCCTAAGGAGGACTATATAGGGAACACCCACAGATTAATGGAACAGCTGAAGTCCAAGCCTGCAGAAAGACATGACTCATACAATACCATTAGTGACCACAAGAGGGAGCCCCGAAACACAGTTCACAACACCCCTAACCCTAATCCCAACCACACCCCTAATCCCAACCCTAACCACACCCCGAATCCTGACCGTAAATGTAATCCAAGCCCTAACCCTAATGGGAAGATGGAAATAAATTAAAAAAAAAATTAATTTAGTGGGTTTTTAGCGGATTTTTATGATTGGAAGCCGTCACACACTAAAAGACGCTTTTTATTGCAAAAAATATTTTTTGCGTTACCACATTTTGAGAGTTATAATTTCTCCATATTTTGGTCCACAGTCATGTGAGGTCTTGTTTTTTACAGGACGAGTTGACGTTTTTATTGGTAACATTTTCGGGCACGTGACATTTTTTGATCGCTTCTTATTCCGATTTTTGTGAGGCAGAATGACCAAATATCAGCTATTCATGAATTTCTTTGGGGGGGGGGGGCGTTTATACCGTTCCGCGTTTGGTAAAATGGATAAAGCAGTTTTATTCTTCGGGTCAGTACGATTACAGCGATACCTCATTTATATTTTTTTTTTTATGTTTTGGCGCGCGTCATGTTATAGTGACAGTCCGCTGGTCTGACACTTTGCAGAGCACTGTGTCAGATCAGCGATCTGACGTGCACTGCAGAGGGGCTTCCCGGTGCCTGCTCTGAGCAGGCGCTGGTAAGCTACCTCCCTGCAGGACCCAGATACAGCCCCGTGGCACATCGCGTTGTACCGAGGGTCTCAGGGAAGCCCGCATGGAGCCCCCTCCCTGCACGATGCTTCCCTATGCCCCCGGAACACTGCGATCATGTTTTGATCGCAGTGTTTTGGGTGTTAATGTGCCAGGTGCGGTCCGTGACCGCTCCTGGCACATAGTGCCGGATATCAGCTGCGTGAAATAAAATCTTCGGTGAAATTAAAACATTTATTCAAGCAGGTTTAAAAATCGACGCGTTTCAAGATCGCCCAGGACCTCTTCATCAGGACAAACCTAGTGAGACTGTATGGTATAGCTGTCCTTTATGCTTTATTTCATGAAAAAGACCGCCAAACCGGGCACATGGCATGTCAAAGTTCAAATGTGCCACAAGGATGAGTGCGGATGCCAGTCAGTAATCCAATTTGGAAAGCGCAATTAAATTGACACCAGAATACTAGTATGCATTTAAATTATACTTCTAGAATCCATGAAAAGAATAATGAAATAAATATGCATTACAAATAATAAATAGAAAAACAACGATCAAATAAAAAAAAGTATATAAAATTCGAACTGATGAATGAGCTATGCATTGCAGTGACTGACACATCAAGGATTAATGCTGTGTGCCACTGCAGCGCATCAGACCCGGTGAGTGAAGTATTTATTTGTTGTTTTTCTATTTATTATTTGTAATGCATATTTATTTAATTATCCTAAGCTTGGATTCTAGAAGTATAATTGAAATGCATACTAGTATTCTGGTGTCAATTTAATTGCGCTTTCCAAATTGGATTACTGATTGGCATCCGCACTCATCCTTGTGGCACATTTGAACTTTGACATGCCATGTGCCCGGTTTGGCGGTCTTTTTCATGAAACACAGCATAAAGGACAGCTATACCATACAGTCTCACTAGGTTTGTCCCGATGAAGAGGTCCTGGGTGACCTTGAAATGCGTCGATTTTTAAACCTGCTTGAATAAATGTTTTAATTTCACCAAAGATTTTATTTCAGCAGTGCATAAGTGATACCTCCGGTTTTTTTCCTCTTTGTGAAGGGTAAGACCTAGGTAGACCAAGACTGATGCTCTCCGCTCTTTTTTTTTTTTTTTTTTTTTTTTTTTTTTTTTATGCACATGTGATAAGACAAAATGAGACGAAGCTGAAGTTGGTTTCTTATTCGGCAATTTTTTCTTCTTTTTATACAGGTCCTTCTCAAAAAATTAGCATATAGTGTTAAATTTCATTATTTACCATAATGTAATGATTACAATTAAACTTTCATATATTATAGATTCATTATCCACCAACTGAAATTTGTCAGGTCTTTTATTGTTTTAATACTGATGATTTTGGCCTACAACTCCTGATAACCCAAAGAACCTGTCTCAATAAATTAGCATATTTCACCCGTCCAATCAAATAAAAGTGTTTTTTAATAACAAACAAAAAAAAACCATCAAATAATAATGTTCAGTTATGCACTCAATACTTTGTCGGGAATCCTTTGGCAGAAATGACTGCTTCAATGCGGCGTGGCATGGAGGCAATCAGCCTGTGACACTGCTGAGATGTTATGGAGGCCCAGGATGCTTCAATAGCGGCCTTAAGCTCATCCAGAGTGTTGGGTCTTGCGTCTCTCAACTTTCTCTTCACAATATCCCACAGATTCTCTATGGGGTTCAGGTCAGGAGAGTTGGCTGGCCAATTGAGCACAGTAATACCATGGTCAGTAAACCATTTACCAGTGGTTTTGGCACTGTGAGCAGGTGCCAGGTCGTGCTGAAAAATGAAATCTTCATCTCCATAAAGCATTTCAGCCGATGGAAGCATGAAGTGCTCCAAAATCTCCTGATAGCTAGCTGCATTGACCCTGCCCTTGATGAAACACAGTGGACCAACACCAGCAGCTGACATGGCACCCCACACCATCACTGACTGTGGGTACTTGACACTGGACTTCAGGCATTTTGGCATTTCCTTCTCCCCAGTCTTCCTCCAGACTCTGGCACCTTGATTTCCGAATGACATGCAAAATTTGCTTTCATCAGAAAAAAGTACTTGGGACCACTTAGCAACAGTCCAGTGCTGCTTCTCTGTAGCCCAGGTCAGGCGCTTCTGCCGCTGTTTATGGTTCAAAAGTGGCTTTACCTGGGGAATGCGGCACCTGTAGCCCATTTCCTGCACACGCCTTTCCACACCAGACTCAGTCCACTGCTTCCTCAGGTTCCCCAAGGTCTGGAATCGGTCCTTCTCCACAATCTTCCTCAGGGTCCGGTCACCTCTTCTCGTTGTACAGCGTTTTCTGCCACATTGTTTCCTTCCAACAGACTTACCATTGAGGTGCCTTGATACAGCACTCTGGGAACAGCCTATTTGTTGAGAAATTTCTTTCTGGGTCTTACCCTCTTGCTTGAGGGTGTCAATGATGGCCTTCTTGACATCTGTCAGGTCGCTAGTCTTACCCATGATGGGGGTTTTGAGTAATGAACCAGGCAGGGAGTTTTTAAAAGCCTCAGGTATCTTTTGCATGTGTTTAGAGTTAATTAGTTGATTCAGAAGATTAGGGTAATAGGTCATTTAGAGAACCTTTTCTTGATATGCTAATTTATTGAGACAGGTTTTTTGGGTTATCAGGAGTTGTATGCCAAAATCATCAGTATTAAAACAATAAAAGACCTGACAAATTTCAGTTGGTGGATAATGAATCTATAATATATGAAAGTTTAATTGTAATCATTACATTATGGTAAATAATGAAATTTAACACTATATGCTAATTTTTTGAGAAGGACCTGTATACAGTAGGTTTAACCACAAAAAATAATTATCACAATAATAGACAATGCAGTGAGGTGCCCTGATGTGAATACACTTAAAAACGGCTACAAAAACAATAAAACTGGCACAAAAATGGGCATCAAAGTGGGCACCAAAGAGCGTTGAAGAAAGGGTTAAATGCCTTTGGGCCACTGATCTCACACTGCAGACATATAGAACAGGGCGCCCCTGTCACGGGAGACCTAGGTATGCAAGAGCTAATGACCCGGGCCCCTGCGATTTCCCTCAGACTAGGGAAACCCTAACTGACCCTCTCCCAGAGTTTACACTGATGGTGTGCATGTCTGGGCCTCCACCCTCACCCTGTCTCCTGTTTCAACCCTAGGCTGAAACCTCCACCCACCACCCAGTGAAGAGACCATACACCAATACCCACAGTAAGCACAGACAAGGATAACAGAAAAATATGCAACACGCCGCAGTCACTCAGGAATACACTATAAGTGCACAGGGCAAAATAAATACAAATATATGAAGGAGAAAATAAGACAAAGGGAAATACACCACCAGCAACGATACTCCAACTCCTAGCTCACCACTCCAGACCGAGATAATCAAGCACAAGACAGAAGCTATAATTGGCGACGCCCAATGTTCAGAAGAACTATTTAAAGGGAGTGGGCGTGGCCCAGCTTCCAATCCGAGCACCAGCTAAATTAACCCCGTACCAGCTAGATAAAATCTAGCCGACGCCACTGCGCACATAGTGGACAAAAGCGGAATTACCGCTGTCTGTCGAACGCCCTGGTATGAACAGCGTCTGACATGACAGCCCCACATCAAAACCAGTTATCTTCAGCCTGGCCCAAATGGGTTCTGGGCATCAGAACTGGCATCAAAGTGGGCAGACAGTCAATTTTAGTCATTTGAATAAGTAACTGATGTTTTTAAGGGGTTAAATGCCTTTGGGCCACTGATCTGACACTTAAAATGCACAGACAGTGATGCCCTGCATCAAACCCAGGTCCCTACAGCCTGGCCCAAATGGGTTCTGGGCACCAGAACTGGCATCATATGGGCAAACGGTCATTTTTCACATATTTGAATAAGTAACTGATGTTTTTAAGGGGTTAAATGCCTTTGGGCCACTGATGCCACAGTGCTTTCATATAGAACATAGAGCCCCACATCAAAACAGGTCCCTCCAGCCTGGCCCAAATGGGTTCTGGGCACCAGAACTGGCATCAAAGTGGGCAAACGGCCCTTTTTTCACAGAGTTGAATAACTAACTGATGTTTTTAAGGGGTTAAATGCCTTTGAGCCACTGATACCACAGTGCATATGTCAGGAAGTAGGAAGAAGTCCTGATTACTTCAATTACACATACAGAGCTCTGAGCTGCAATTTCCTCTGCCTGCCAGCACAAGGCTGGAATTCTAAGCCACTCTTTCTCCCTCCCCCCGCTATACAGCCGTAATGTAAGATGAGCCTGCCAGCTTCATCGAAGAATTTATATGGCCCTGCGCTGCTGTCACGATAATGCCAAAAAATTTCATATTGTGAGTGTAGTTTCAGGACATGGCTAACTACACACACACAATGCAGCTCTTGCTCTTCCCCCCCCTCGCCCCCGCCTCACTCCTACCCGAAACAAAGCCTATCATAGAGACTGGGCAACCTGATACTAATGGTGGGCAGGGTGTGGCTTTAAACTGCAGGTGACCAATCCTGCAAAGCCACCCGTTGTCCATCCCCTCTCACTCAGGAATGCCTTTGTCTGAGACCTTAGAATAACGTAAAGAACTATCCGATTAGTGCATATCATTAACCAGCCCTTTAGTGAGGTCACAAGCTCAGAAGTATGAGGCTACTTTCACACTAGCGTCATTTGCAATACGTCGCAATGCGTCGTTCAGGAGAAAAAAACGCATCCTGCAAAGTTGTCTGCAGGATACTTTTTTTCCCCATAGACTTACATTACCGATGCATTGCGACGTATTGCCACACGTCACAGCCACTCTTTTCTCCCTCCCCCCGTATAAGACTACTTTTTAATCCCTGCAAATCATCTCAAAAGTTGGGGGTCATCTTATACGCCGGGTACGGCATGTGCAGGGAGCGGTCCTGTATGGTTCCCAGGATCTAAAGGACCTTTGATGACGTCATGTGACCGTGATGTCACCGAAGGTCCTTCGCTCAATGCATCCTTAGGATCGGAGGCCGGCTCTTGCACCGATGAGAGCCGCGGGCAGTCGAAGGGTAAGTATATCCCATATTTTTTATTTTTATTCTTTTTTTTTTTTTACATGAATATGGATCCCAGGGTCTAAAGGAGAGTCTCCTCTCCTTTAGATCCTGGGAACCATACAGGACCGCTCCCTGCACATGCCATACCCGGCGTATAAGACAACCCCCGACTTGTGAGATGATTTGCAGGGGTTAAAAAGTCATCTTATACGGAGGGAGTGAGAAAGAGTGGCTTAGAATTCCAGCCTTGTGCTGGCAGGCAGAATATATTGCAGCTCATAGCTCTGTATGTGTAATTGAAGTAATCAGGACTTCTTCCTATTTCCTGACACATGCACTGTGGTATCAGTGGCTCAAAGGCATTTAACCCCTTCAAAACATCAGTTACTTATTCAAATCTGCAAAAATGGGCTGTTTGCCCACTTTGATGCCAGTTCTGGTGCCCAGAACCCATTTGAGCCAGGCTGCAGGGACCTGGGTTTGATGCATGGCATCACTGTCTGTGTATTTTAAGTGTCAGATCAGTGGCCCAAAGGCAATTAACCCCTTAAAACCATCACTTATTCAAATCTGTGAAAATGGGCTGTTTGCCCACTTTGATGCCAGTTCTGGTGCCCAGAACCCATTTGGGCCAGGCTGGAGATAACTTGGTTTGATGTGGGGTGCCCTGTTCTTTATGTCTGCAGTGTGAGATCAGTGGCCCAAAGGCATTTAACCCCTTAAAAACAGTTACTTATTCAAATCTGCAAAAATGGGCTGTTTGCCCACGTGAATGCCAGTTCTGGTGCCCAGAACCCATTTTGGCTAGAATGCAGGAACTTAGGTTTGATGCAGGGCATCACTATCTCTGTATTTTAAGTGTCAGATCAGTGGCCCAAAGTAATTTAACCCCTTAACATCAGTTACTTATTCAAATCGGTGAAAATGGGCCGTTTGCCCACTTTGATGCCAGTTCTGGTGCCCAGAACCCATTTGGACCAGGCTGGAGGGACTTGTTTTTGATGTGGGGCTCCATGTTCTATATGTATGCACTGTGGTATCAGTGGCACAAAGGCATTTAACCCCTTAAAAACATCAGTTACTTATTTAAATCTGTGAAAATGGGCTGTTTGCCCACTTTGATGCCAGTTCTGGTGCCCAGAACCCATTTGGGCCAGGCTGTAGGGACCTGGGTTTGATGCAGGGCATCACTGTCTGTGCATTTTAAGTGTCAGATCAGTGGCCCAAAGGCATTTAACCCCTTAAAAACATCAGTTACTTATTCAAATGACCAAAATTGACTGTCTGCCCACTTTGATGCCAGTTCTGATGCCCAGAACCCATTTGGTCCAGGCTGGAGATAACTGGTTTTGATGTGGGGCGCCCTGTTCTATATGTCTGCAGTGTGAGATCAGTGGCCCAAAGGCATTTAACCCTTTCTTCAGCGCTCTTTGGTGCCCACTTTGATGCCCATTTTTGTGCCAGTTTTATTGTTTTTGTAGCTGTTTTTAAGTGTATTCACATCAGGGCACCTCACTGCATTGTCTTTTATTATTGTGATAATAATTTGTTGTTAAACCTATATAAAACAGAAAAGAAAAAATTGCCGAATAAGAAACTGAATGAATAAGAAACCAACTTCGGCTTCGTCAAAATGAGGCCAGAGGAGCATTTATTGTGGTGCAGATTATGCAGATGTAACGCCAGCTCCGGACTAATAGGCTTATTCTGCTTCCTCTTTTGTAACAGTGAAGCATTGACTGCAAATTGCTTAAAATGACCTAATCCGATGTTCTATCAGCAATGTGAGGTGGCTCCGAGCCTCGTATTTTATCACTTCAAACCGCCTTTGGCGTAACAGGAAGCTGTGACACCGAAGGGACAAGCCTGTGCTTGATTGTGACAAAGTGGCTGCAGCAAATGAGCTATAAAACTTGTCTCTTGCTGCAGACTTCCTTGTGCCTACAAGAAGGGGGGCACGCTTAACCAACTTGTAAGATTTCCTGAGCAATAAGTGAACTATTCTTTTTTTTTTTTTTTTTTTTTACTTCCTTTTAGATTTGATAACATTTTAAAGTCTTATACTTGTCTTTTAAAAAGAGAGCACATATTCTTTAGTTAACATATACATATGTAAGGCAGTTGGAAAGCAAAGATTCCTAAGGCTATGTGCACACGTCAGGATTTTCTGCAGAATTTTCCTGAACAAAACCGGACTTTTTCTGCAGGAAATCCGCATGCGTTTTTGACGCATTTTTGCTTGTTTTTCGGAGCTTTCCAATGCATTAAATAGCGGGAAAAACGCGAAAAATGTGCAAAATTAATGAACATGCTGCGTTTTTTTGGCGGAAAAAAAACGCATCATGTGCACAAAAATTGCAGAATGCATTAAAAATGATGGGATGCTTATGTATGTGTTTTTTAAGCGTTTTTCCCATGGTAAACGGCCGAAAAAAAAAACACGAAAAATCCTGAACGTGTGCACATAGCCTTAGAGTGACATTTCTGCATGGATCGGGGAATTAAAACACAAATGGGCATTTTGGCTTCTGTTAACTCCTCATGTGGTGGACATGCCATATATAAAACCTATGGATTTGTACATGGGCCCACTTTTAGCCTATAGGCTTCCTATGATTAAAAATAAAAACCTGAAGTTTTCTCTTTTGCCCCTTCTCCAGTGCCAACTGTTTCTGCAGCTGTGCCCTTTGATTGTTCATAGCCTGCAGAGCTATAGGGATATGAGCGGCTGACTCCAGTGATTGGCTGCAGTGGGCTTGTGCGCTGTCATTGTGACTTTGCCACTGAAACCTGTACAGAATTACTGGGAGCAAGGTATTGGAGTCGGCACTGGAGCAGAGGCCAGTAAGTAAACCCAAAGTAGAAGATAGGCGACGGAGATGGTACTATTGGGACTGAGATAATGGATTTCATAGATGACTAATTGTCTGAGATACAAAAAAGTGCCCAATGATGCACAATTTTAGGGTAAGAGGTCTATAAGCTGCTCTGCTGTCTGTGTTCACCCCTGGTGGCCCGGGTTCTTCCTTTTGTTCACCCCTGGTGGCCCACGTTCTTCCTTTTGTTCACCCCTGGTGGCCCGGGTTCTTCCTTTTGTTCACCCCTGGTGGCCCGCGTTCTTCCTTTTGTTCACCCCTGGTGGCCCGCGTTCTTCCTTTTGTTCACCCCTGGTGGCCCGCGTTCTTCCTTTTGTTCACCCCTGGTGGCCCGGGTTCTTCCTTTTGTTCACCCCTGGTGGCCCGGGTTCTTCCTTTTGTTCACCCCTGGTGGCCCGGGTTCTTCCTTTTGTTCACCCCTGGTGGCCCGCGTTCTTCCTTTTGTTCACCCCTGGTGGCCCGCGTTCTTCCTTTTGTTCACCCCTGGTGGCCCGCGTTCTTCCTTTTGTTCACCCCTGGTGGCCCGGGTTCTTCCTTTTGTTCACCCCTGGTGGCCCGCGTTCTTCCTTTTGTTCACCCCTGGTGGCCCGCGTTCTTCCTTTTGTTCACCCCTGGTGGCCCGCGTTCTTCCTTTTGTTCACCCCTGGTGGCCCTTCCTTTTTAGGTCATTGCACCTATTAATACTGAATGGGAAATCACAACCTCTGTAGCGCTTCTAAAATTGTTGTTTATTTTTTGTAACTCCTGTTCAGTGTTCAACACTAAAATATTAGAGGATGCCTACCATGTTTTTATATCTAAAAGCAGTCCAATATCATCTTAAAATAGACCAATAGAATGGGATGTGGGCTGATGAGGGAGGCTAGAGAGGTTCTAACTTTGCATCCATTACTGGCCATATGGACTTGTGACAACTGGAGTCACTCACTGGCTGTAAAAAGGAATCAAGGTTTGGCAACGAACAAGCACTGAAAAGGAAAAGAGTTGAGGAATAGGGTAAACTGGAAGGAGTTTACAGTAAAAAAAAAAAATCTCTGGTCTGTAGATAATAACGGGAGAGCAAGTGTGACCCCGGCCTATCTCTGATAAACTTATCCTCTGCAGCAGATGTCATTCTTTGTCTTCCTTTCTTGGGGGCAGTGATTTGATGTTTTTTATGACTGCACATAATAATCTTTTTTATATAGCGCTAACCTATTCCGCAGCGCTTTACAGTTTGCACACATTGTCACTGTCCCCAATTGGGCTCACAATGTAAATTCCCTATCAGTATGTCTTTTGGAATGTGGGAGGAAACCGGAGAACCTGGAGGAAATCCACACTAACTCCTTGCAGTTGAGGATACCTTTAAGATGCTAGCATTTTTCTGAATTGACTGACTTTCATGATCTTTGTCTTAAAGTAATGATGGTCTGTCACTTCTTTTTACTTAGCTGAGTGACGCCATAATCTTCATAGAACAGTTGTATAATGGTGCTCAGCACTTTATGGGACCCTTGTATTTTGAGTCGGCACATCATTTTAAAAACACACTTTCTGAAGGCCGGTAAGTCCACATATGAATTCTCGGGGCATACCTCATTCATTAGAAACCATATCAGATGACTGATGAAGCTGCTTGAGTAAATATCAAGGGTGTGCAAAGCTGTCATCAGAGTAAAACAAGGGCACAAAAAGCAATCTTTTAAACATGTTCTGGTATCTTTACACTTTGTCCATATTGGTTTATTTTTCTGCGGTTTTGCCGCTTTCAGTCTGAATTTACAATTTTAAACACCTTTACAAAACCATTATTAAGAAAAAACACTGCATGAACAGATGTGTCCACTTTTGACCAATACTGTATCTAATTACAAGCAGAAATATGTGGTTTTCTCCACTTGTGATTGACTTCTCATAAAGTGAAAAGGCCAGAGCTAGTCTTTTATTTCTACCCAAAGCTGAACTCTCAGGTACACTGCTCAGTACTGCTGTGTATGTTCTTCTATGTTGCTAATGCTTTTGAACATGTTACATATAGACAGTAGAGCAGAAATCCCTCATGTCTTTGTGCTGTATGTAGAAGGTGACATAGTTTCTACCCACTAACTGAAAAACAACTAAAAATTATGTAGAGAGCCTCTAGAGGAGAAAATTGTTGAAAAATGCAGGCCCAAGTCATATAATGGCCAGAAATAGTGTTTATGTACACACATGACCGCTTATTCTGGATTAACAGGTACGCTTTAATTGGGTTCTCCAGGATTAAGCTATTATAAGTAGTCTATATGAGATGGTGGGATCGAACATGCGGCACGCCCACCAATCAGATGCTGAACATCGCAGATCCATACATTTATTGTCTGCTGCAGAGTACTGCAGTTTCTCCAGTGCTTGGGTTCCTAAGCTTCCAACGTTTATACCTCTTTAGTTCTGTGACAAAGTATGAAATGTTTCTGGTGTATACCAGGAAGCTGAAACCAGAGACTACAGTCTATAACGCGTGCCATAAATGTGTGCTCTCATCAAATAAAAAAAGATAAATATTTTCCTAACCCCTGTAACCATGAGTCCAATTTGCTGTTGAACTTGTGGCATTGTTAGTGAAGCCATTTCTTAGGAATATTCTCCACCGTGGAGGAATAAGGATCTGTGCTGCTAAGCTTGTCAAAAGAAAATCATTTGATCAGTCAGCAAGACCACATGACAGCCAGCTGAGAGGAATTAGATGGTCTTTGCAGTGAGAATGCCATTGTGAACACTTCCTGCAGACTCTGGCATCAGATGGTCTTTATATGATGGGCTTTTTTTTTTTTTTTTTTTTACCAGCAGCACAGAGCTCACATTTTTGGTTGCTGATATGTGACTTGAACAAGGGCTTGTAAGCAGCAGCGTGTATTGGATCCTCCAGGCAGAAAAGCAACTAATTTTCTTCCAGGAAGGTATGGCACCTTTCTGCTTTGTACATTTCATTTCTGAACCTCCGCAGGAATCGTGCTGCGCTTCCAGGCTGACCTCTAAGAACAGCGATGTGACGTGATTATTTACTATAGGCATGGAATAAAGTAGTGTTTAGGATTTATATTCTGGGGTTGTTGCGTAAATGTCAAAGCCGTACTTTTCTAATTATAATTTCTTTTGTCAGGTGTAATAATCGTACCATGTTGGCCTTTTTTCCTTATTAGCCAGCTCATTATAGTGCTGCTTTTTATAGAGTATAATTCCTTTATAACAAACGTTCCACGATGTATACTTAAATATCTTTCACTTTTCTTTTTAACAAGTTATGGCAATGTAAATAATGGGCCATGCGGTTACATCATCAGAGGCTCAGACTCTAGAAGCAACCTTCTATAGGGACTTTAATATAGTTATTAATGTGTTCCTCACTGAAAATAACAGTATATGTAATGTAATTCTGGAATTCTTTGTACTGCTCAAGATCTGGGCCAACCACATGGTTAGAGGGGTAGTCGGGGCTTGTGACAAAAGTCTGCATTTACTATGTGTTTACAAACTGCTGAATTGTGAGTGTGCGGCGTGCATTCTGGCACGATTTCTTGGTATTTTCAATGCAACCAGACGTTATATGATTTCCAAGCTTGTGGTCACATGCCAACTAGAAGCATTTGACTTCTCTCAATGGAAGAGAATTGAGAGAAGTTTGATGAGTCTAGTCGGCACATGACCACAAGTAAGCAAATGAAATGTGGTCCCGTGATTGCCCACAGCGAGAATAGTGGGAGATTATAACAGCATGTAGCATAATTTCCAGCCATATAGAATGACTGCAGGGGAAGAGACGCCGGTATGGCCTTAAATTGTGCTGTGAATAAAGAGCCTTTTCCTCATCATCTTTTCTGAAGAAAAGTGTTTGGTCATTAGCAATTTGTTTCTGGAGAACATGGTGGCTCCGTAGTTAGCACTGTAGCCTTGCAGCGCTGGAGTCCTGGGTTCAAATCCCACCAAGGACAATATCTGCAAGGAGTTTGTATGTTCTCCCTGTGTTTGTGTGGGTTTCCTCCAGGTACTCCGGTTCCCTCCCACATTCCAAAGACATAGGGAATTTAGATTGTGAACCCCATCGGGGACAGTGATGATAATGTGTGCAAACTGTAAAGCGCTGCTTGGCACTATATAAAAATAAAGATGATTATTATTATTACACACGAGTTGGCACAGTAATTTAAGAATCTTCAGAATAATCTGTTGCCACATGTGATCATTATGGACAGTTGAAATCAGTTTAACAACCAATCTCTTATCTTGTC
The DNA here is from genome assembly GCF_051348905.1 of Ranitomeya variabilis. Classification (NCBI taxonomy): domain Eukaryota; kingdom Metazoa; phylum Chordata; class Amphibia; order Anura; family Dendrobatidae; genus Ranitomeya; species Ranitomeya variabilis. Next base: position 216,930,302 of record NC_135236.1, on the reverse strand, counting down.
TATTTTTATCTTTTATTTCAATCACAGTTTTTGTGTTTGTGGTTTATATAATTTCATGACTCTGCTTCTCTCATATGCTGCCATCTTATCACTGTTACAGTTATATGAAAAAGTTTGGGCACCCCTATTAATCTTAAGTTTAATGTTTTATAAAAATTTGTTTTTTTTGCAACAGCCATTTCAGTTTCATATATCTAATAACTATTGGACACAGTAATGTTTCTGCCTTGAAATGAGGTTTATTGTACTAACAGAAAATGTGCAATCTGCATTCAAACTAAATTTGACAGGTGCATAAGTATGGGCACCCTTATCATTTTCTTGTTTTAAATACTCCTACCTACTTTCTACTGACTTACTAAAGCACTTTTTTTGGTTTTGTAACCTCATTGAGCTTTGAACTTCATAGCTAGGTGTATGCAATCATGAGAAAAGCTACTTAAAGTGGCCACTTGCAAGTTGTTCTCCTGTTTGAATCTCCTCTGAAGACTGGCATCATGGGCTCCTCAAAACAACTGTCAAATGATCTGAAAACAAAGATTATTCAACATAGTTGTTCAGGGGAAGGATACAAAAAGCTGTCTCAGAGATTTAACCTGTCAATTTCCACTGTCAGGAACATAGTAAGGAAATGGAAGAACACAGGTACAGTTCTTGTTAAGGCCAGAAGTGGCAGGCCAAGAAAAACATCAGAAAGGCAGAGAAGAAGAATGGTGAGATCAGTCAAGGACAATCTTCAGGCCACCTCCAGAGATCTGCAGCATCAACTTGCTGCAGATGGTGTCACTGTGCATCGGTCAACTATACAACGCACTTTGCACAAGGAGAAGCTGTATGGGAGAGTGATGCGAAAGAAGCCGTTTCTGCAAGCACGCCACAAACAGAGTCGGCTGAGGTATGCAAAAGCACATTTGGAGAAGCCAATTTCTTTTTGGAAGAAGGTCCTGTGGACTGATGAAACCAAGATTGAGTTGTTTGGTCATACAAAAAGGCGTTATGCATAGCGGCAAAAAAACACAGCATTCCAAGAAAAACACTTGCTACCCACAGTAAAATTTGGTGGAGGTTCCATCATGCTTTGGGGCTGTGTGGCCAATGCCGGCATCGGGAATCTTGTTTAAGTTGAGGGACGCATGGATTCCTCTCAGTATCAGCAGATTCTTGACAATAATGTTCATGATTCAGTGACAAAGTTGAAGTTACGCAGGGGATGGATCTTTCAGCAAGACAATGATCCAAAACACCGCTCCAAATCTACTCAGGCATTCATGCAGAGGAACAATTACACTGTTCTGGAATGGCCATCCCAGTCCCCAGACCTGAACATCATTGAACATCTGTGGGATGATTTGAAGAGGGCTGTCCATGCTCGGCGACCATCAAACTTAACTGATCTGGAATTGTTTTGTAAAGAGGAATGGTCAAAAATACCTTCATCCAGGATCCAGGAACTCATTAAAAGCTACAGAAAGCGACTAGAGGCTGTTATTTTTGCAAAAGGAGGATCTACTAAATATTAATGTCACTTTTCTGGTGAGGTGCCCATACTTATGCACCTGTCAAATTTTGTTTGAATGCAGATTGCACATTTTCTGTTAGTACAATAAACCTCATTTCAGGGCAGAAACATTACTGTGTCCAACAGTTATTAGATATTTGAAACTGAAATAGCTGTTGCAAAAAAAAAAAACAATTTTTATAAAACATTAAGCTTAAGATTAATAGGGGTGCCCAAACGTTTTCATATAACTGTACATGAGCGGACAGGTGACTGCCTTCCACAAAATTCACTGCCTCCTTTCCTACTTGCCAACTCGCCCACCTGACCACAAGTGTTGAATGAAGTCGTGTTTTTTGTTTGTTTTTTTGTCCCAAATAACATCCCATATCTCCACTTTTTTTTTTCCCCACCCATTGTATAGGACTTGAAGTGGAGTAACTACACACTCACTCGCCTAAATAGTAAAGTTTCAAGTATAATTTGGCTTGAATGAAGTATTTTGACAAGTTGCAAGGTGAGGAGAAGCAGTAAACACTTCCCCCATGCATTGGTGTCCACAGGTTCTCCACCTATTAAACGTTTTATGGCATATTTAATTGCTATGAAATGTGATATCCACCGGCATACCTGTACTAAAGGTTACCATATATATTTGTCAATATTCCGCCAAACCTGTTTATTTCAGCTAGAATGGATGTCTCATGTGTAGAATATAGTTCCAAATGCCATATAATGGGGGGGAGTGAGTATCAGGAGTGTTGTATATCAAAATGTCCAAACATTTATTCCAAATGGAAATGAGTTTGACAGAAACCTAAAATCCCTCTGCCTATTTTGCATGGCAATCACTGATTTGGGGCAACAAGAAACCAGCTGATCACTTTCTAAGGCCAGTTTCACATTGCCTTGAAACACAAACTGTGCTTGGAACACAACACTCAACCTAGCCTTCTGGTCTCCTGTCCTGAGCTTGGTGTTCCATAGCCAGTGTGCTCGGGTAAGAGGACTCTGTGGACTGGGTATTGTGATTAGAGCATGTCTGACTTGGGATACCGGTCTAAAGCATATGGGCACCTTACTACTAGAGCTGTTCCTCCAGCCCTCACCTACCCCATCTCCTCCACATTCTTTTAGATGAATAATCAATTTGGCAAATTTAAGTGGAGAGAGGGGTGAGTTGCTCTGACTGCTCAGGCAGTGATTATCTCCTGGGTTAACAGAAGGATCTGGTGCTAAAATTCATGAAGCCCAATTCTGCTTCCACTGACAAAGGAGAGCAAGGAGGTCCCCATGGTTATAAGGTAGTTAGTCGGTATCGCAGAGATCAGTGGGTTCGACCAACCATTTTCTGTGTTTGGGGCTTTAAGTGAAATAGCCTCTTATGAGCTCTTATTTGATCATCCTGTATGTTTTAGGCGTTCCTGCTGAAGGGAGGCACATCAGTGTAATGGCAATTACTGCTCTCTGACAAACACAGCCCTTGCCAAGCTGCTTATCTGAGGACAAGCTGAACCAATCATAAACATGTCAGTGTTGAGTGGGAAAAAAATGCGGTGTTCTGCTACAAACTTGGCCTTATCTCATAAAGTTTGGCTACATATAATTTTAGATGGCAAATTATTTGTCACGCACATGTTTTGGTGCACAATTTAAATATAGAGCACAACATTTTATTTATATTCTTGAAGTTTTAGTAAATTCTGTATGTTTGCTAAAGGGACAAACTGGGAAATAAGGTATTCTCCCAAAATGTTAACATTTTACTTAATTAAAATATTAGTAAATTGTTAGCTGTAGTTTATTTCTAATATTTCTGTAACAATGTTCTACTACTTGGTTGTGGGTGCTATTTTTTTGTAAGTTACATCAGTGACCTGGTTTGGAGACATCCTAATTTCACACTTTACCATCATCAAAACCTGTATTTCTCCTTCCCCTATGATGGCACCACGGAGAGAGGGGACCTGCCCTTCAATGACCGGAAACCTACAGATAAAAAGGCGGTACTTCTCTCCCACATAATTTGGTTTCCTGTCCTTGACTGTGGACCTATAGTCGGCGTACCTGCAAAGAAAAGACATTCCTAGATCGTCGTGGGATGCCAGGCCCAGCCTGACCGATCCCGGCAGTGGGGGTTCCCTGTCTCGGCTGGCGTGGTATCCTGAGGCGTCACCGCTGGGGTCAGTGGGCCTTTAGAGTGTTTGGGGAGAGGCAGCAGAGAAAAGGCTCGCTGGGGTGCTGCCTCTCCCAGAATCCTTATTGCTGGTTCTGCAGACAGCCCTGCTGGGGCTGAGGCTGGACAGCTGTTTGCTCCTTTACTTCTTGGGTTTACTGCACACGCGCAGCGCAGGCGCTCCCCTTTGACGCGGTGCCGCAAAGCATGACTGGGAAATCCATTCGGGGCATGCCCGTGTCCTCGCCGGCCTCTGGCAGTCTTCCTCCTAGCCATGAGCGAACAAGAGCAACAGGGGATGCAGGCTCTGCGTGGCCTGTCACCGCAGCAGCAGCGGCTGTCAGTCACAACCGCGACAACGGAGGAAGAAACGAGCGGGACATCAAGAGGGCCCTTCCCATGAGGGTGATAACAGTGGGAGTGGGCATTCGGGCAGATTGTCTCAACGCAGCAAAGACTCAAGTGTGGCATCGAGCGCAAGAGAGAACCGATCTACAAGAATGGTTCCTCCTCCTTACCAGGTACCCCTTCTTCCATCAGGATGGTAAGTGATCTACTTGATAATCGACCTTATAATTAGGGTCTCCCCTGTTCTCTTCTCTTCTTCAGGAAAATAACTGTAAGCAAGACTAAATGCAGGACCTGTGCACTTTGCATGGAAGAGTTTCCCACCAAGTGGGGAAAAAAAACTGTGTTCTATGCAGGAGCTGCAATCTTTGAAGAGACCCCCGAAGTTTGCCTCAGATCTTAGGTCCTTAATAAAATCTCAGGTAGAAAATACCATTGAGTCCCTTCAGGATAAGGGAAAAAAACTGCGGAAGTCCAGAGACAGGTCCCTGGAGTCGGGATCTAGCAGTTCAGATGATTGAGAGGGACTCGGATACATCTAATTCATCATAATCTTCAGGCAGGGCGGTCATGGCGGTTTCCCCTTGGAGGAAACAGCCTAGTCAAAACAGCCTAGTCAAAACAATCAGGGCCACCATGGGGCTGGTAGACCATCGTCCAAAAAGATCGGTTTAGGATAGGACCTTATGTTCGGTTGACTAGAACAAAAAAAGTCTTTCCACCTAAATGAGAAAATCCAATCCCTAATTTAAAAAGTGGAAGAAACCAGAGAGAAAAGGGCCTTTTATCCCCAAAGAGGAAATATCTATTCGATGATCTGGCATGCTAATTTTTTGTGAAGGTTCCAAAATAAGATGTAGCAATTGCCAAGTCTTCCAAAAAAATTTCCCTGATACCTTCCTGAAGGGTTCATGGGAGGCTGCCGGGGAAGGGCTAAAACCTGTGGTAGCTGCTACTTGTACGGCCAGGTCACTGAGAATCTGGCTAGACCAACTGGAATCACTACTAAGGCCGGCGGCACACTAGTGTATTGCATCCCATGCGAGAGCATCGGATGCGATATGCTAATGACCCTCGACTCCTGCTCTGCTGCGAGCAGGAGCCGAATTTCATGTGTCTGTGCACCAAGCCTCTCGCACAGAGCGGATCGGAGCACAGCTGCTGAGGAGGCGGAGAAACTAATTTCTCCATCTCCTCCATTGCCGGGGTCAGCGTTTAGCGCACAGCACTCGGATGATATCCGAGTGATGTGCGCTGTCTCACTCGCACCCATAGGCTTATATGGGTGTGAGTGAGCCGAGAGTCGGCCGAGTGTCCGTGACAATCGCAGCATGCTGTGATTGTCTCTGACCGAAGAAAATGGGCAACAAAAAATTGGCTGCTGGGAGCTGCCCCATAGTGTAACATTGGTCTGAGTGCAATGCGATTTTTTTTTTTTTTTTTTTTTTTTTTTTTTTTTTTTTTTAATCGCGTTGCACTCGTCCCATTAAGTTGCCAGTGTGACGCCGGCTTAAGAGCGAAAACCTCTAGGGTCAATATAGTAGACCTGTAATGAGAGGAGCTGCTGCTTTCTTGGCTGACGCATTGTTGGACTTGGGTTAGCAGTCAGATCGTCGGTCTTCTCTAACGCAGCCCAGCGAGCTCTCATGCTTAAGTGTTGGCCTGATGATCTCCAGACAAAGTCAAGAACTTGCTGCATTCCCTGTGAGGACGAGTTCTTGTTCGGCCCTACACTTGATGATATTTTGGATAAAGCGGGAGACAACAAAAAAAACACTTTCCTATCCTCTCCCATCCTTCTTATAGGAAGTAGGAAATTTAACCGCAGGGGGCCCCCCGGGATAAGTGGGTGGATAAAAGGGGTAAGACCAAGGAGTTTTTGCTCAACAGGCTCTCCAATGACAAGAAGTCATCCCAATGAGGGTTTGCCCCCAGGTGGGGGGGAAGGTTATCTCTTTCTTTCTCCTGGCCTGGGAAAGAATATCCAACAGCTCTTGGATCTTAGACCTAATAAAATTGGGTCTAACTTCACTTCCACTCTCCTCCCCGTCCAAATTTCATAATGACACCCCAAAGATCTTTAAACAAAGAACAACTAGCCTTAGAGCAGGAGGTTATGGGTCTGATAGGAAAAGCAGTCCTTCAAGAGGTCCCTCACCGGGAAAAAGGCAAAGGATTCTACTCCCCTCTGTTCCTGAGGAAATAGCAAAATGGAATGTTCAGAAGAATTATAAATTTAAAGAAACTGAACAAGTTACTGAAGGTTCAAACCTTCAAGATGGAAACAATAAAAATCATCTGTAAAAATGCTGTTTCGTGACTGTTCTGAGCCTAAAGGATGCATACTATCAGAAATTCTTCAAGGTAGCAGTCCCGATAATGGAGTAGTAAAGCACTATCAGTTCATGACCCTCCCATTCGGTCTAGCCATAGCTCCACGGGTGCTCACCAAGATAGTGACAGAGGTGATGGCACATTTGAGGGAACAAGATATCCTTATTGTCCCATACCTAGACTGTTCTGATAATAAGCAACTCCCCCCAGCATTGCAAGAACCAATTAGAGAAATCATGGATTCCTTGTCCAACTTTAGGCTGGCTTCTGAATCTAGGGAAATTCAAAACTGTGCAGGAATACTTGGGTATCATACTAGATTCAAAGAAACAAGGGTGTCGCCTCCCGACGGAGAAAGTTCAGAAAATCGTAGCCTTGGTATCTTGAATAAGGGACCTCCCCTCTACGACTTTGTGGAAAGCGATGTCCCTCCTAGGTTCCATGATGGCCTGTATTCCGACCGTTCAATGGGCTCAGACACACCAGACAGAGTTGCAGTGGGAAATTTTATCAGCCGAAAAAAATCTCTAAAAGGGCATTTACAAGGGCAGTTAATCTTGTCATCCAAAACGGTACTTTCTTCATAATGGTGGAGGAGAGTATACAACTTAACCCTAGGCATTCTGGGTAGGGTCATTCCTGAATGACCAGATACAGTTACGTCCACATATATTTGGACAGAGACAACATTTTTCTAATTTTGGTTATAGACATTACCACAATGAATTTTAAACAAAACAATTCAGATGCAGCTGAAGTTCAGACTTTCAGCTTTCATTTGAGGGTATCCACATTAAAATTGGATGAAGGGTTTAGGAGTTTCAGCTCCTTAACATGTGCCACCCTGTTTTTAAAGGGACCAAAAGTAATTGGACAGATTAAATAATTTTAAATAAAATGTTCATTTCTAGTACTTGGTTGAAAACCCTTTGTTGGCAATGACTGCCTGAAGTCTTGAACTCATGGACATCACCAGACGCTGTGTTTCCTCCTTTTTGGATGCTCTGACAGGACTTCACTGCAGTGGTTTTCAGTTGCTGTGTGTTTGTGGGCCTTTCTGTCTGAAGTTTAGTCTTTAGCAAGTGAAATGCATGCTCAATTGGGTTGAGATCAGGTGCCTGACTTGGCCATTCAAGAATATTCCACTTCTTTGCTTTAATAAACTCCCGGGTTGCTTTGGCTTTATCTTTTGAGTCATTGTCCATCTGTAGTATGAAACGACGACCAATCAGTTTGGCTGCATTTGGCTGGATCTGAGCACACAGTATGGCTCTGAATACCTCAGAATTCATTCGACACCTTCTGTCCTGTCACATCATCAATAAACACTAGTGACCCAGTGCCACTGGCAGCCATGCATGCCCAAGCCATCACACTGCCTCCTCCATGTTTTACAGATAATATCGTATGCTTTGGATCATGAGCTGTACCACGCCTTTGCCATACTATTCTCTTTCCATCATTCTAGTAGAGGTTGATCTTGGTTTCATCTGTCCAAAGAATGTTCTTCCAGAACTGTGCTGGCTTTTTTAGATGTTTTTTAGCAAAGTCCAGTTTAGCCTTTTTATTCTTGATGCTTGAGTGGCTTGCACCGTGCAGTGAACCCTCTGTATTTACTTTCATGCAGTCTTCTCTTTATGGTAGATTTGGATATTGATATGCCTACCTCCTGGAGAGTGTTGTTCACTTGGTTGGCTGTTGTGAAGGGGTTTCTCTTCACCATGGAGATTATTCTGCGATCATCCACCACTTTTGTCTTCCATGGGCGCCCAGGTCTTTTTGCATTGATGAGTTCACCAGTGCTTTCTTTCTTTCTCAGGATCTACCAAACTGTAGATTTTGCCACTCCTAATATTGTAGCAATTTCTCGGATGGGTTTTTTCTGTTTTTGCAGCTTAAGGATGGCTTGTTTCACCTGCGTGGAGAGCTCCTTTGACCGCATGTTTACTTCACCGCAAAACCTTCCAAATGCAAGCACCACCCTCAAACCAACTCCAGGCTTTTTATCTGCTTAATTGAGAATGACCTAACGAAGGGATTGCCCACACCTGTCCATGAAATAGCCTTGGAGTCAATTGTCCAATTACTTTTGGTCCCTTTAAAAACAGGGTGGCACATGTTAAGGAGCTGAAACTCCTAAACCCTTCATCCAATTTTAATGTGGATACCCTCAAATGAAAGCTGAAAGTCTGAACTTCAGCTACATCTGAATTGTTTTGTTTAAAATTCATTGTGGTAATGTCTATAACCAAAATTAGAAAACTGTTGTCTCTGTCCAAATATATATGGACTTAACTGTAGGTCCTATATCCAAACCCCTTGCGCTAAGATCAGTATCCTCAAACATGAAGGAACTGTTGGCAGTGAAGTTTGCCCTTTTAGAATTTTTGAACACTCGCTGAGATGTTTGTCCAACGTCTGTGACATGCAGGAATTATCGACTAGCCCTCCCTTCACACAAATTTTGGAGGATCAGGTTAATCTTAAGACCAACCCAGCCTACCTAACGAAAGTGATGTCACGTTTCCACAGATCTCAGGAGATCTCCCTTCTTTTTGTCCCAACCCAAGAACAGGGAAGCGGGACTATTACATACATTAGATGTTGGGTGCCTAATTCAATACCTAGCGGCCACATGGGAGTGTAGGAAGGATAGGTCTCTTCGTGTGCTTTCCGGGTTCTCGAAAGGGGAAAAGCTTCTGAGGGCACGTTGGCAAGATGGATAAGGGATGCCATCACCCTGTCATACTTCTCATGTGGGGTGGCCGCCCTAGAGAAACTGAAAGCTCATTTAACGAGAGCAGTGACAGCTTCTTGGGCAGAAGGAGCCGGTGCCTCAGTAGAGTAGATGTGTAAAGCCGCTACGTGGTGTCTTCCCCCTCTACATTTTTCAATCACTATCGGCTGGATCTAGCCTCTTCTTCAGACCTTACTTTTGGTAGAAGGGTTCTGGAAGCGGTGATCCCTCCCTAATGATACATTCTCTACAATTGTCTCTGTGGTGACATCATGGGGGAAGGAGAAAGACATAGTTACTTACCGGTAACGGGATTTCTCAGAGCCCGTGACAGCACCTGTACATTCCCTTCCTTCACGTGTGGGTGTGCACACTTGCTTTTGGTATTTTTTTTATTTGTGTAGTCACATGGTGTTCCTGTTAAGCTTCATAGTAATGTTGAATATTATATTATTAACCTGAAGGTCCTCTCGTGCTCTGTAAACAACTGATGCGGGGGAGAGGTATCGCTTTTTTTATCTGTAGGTTTCCTGTCCATGAAGGGTGGATCCCCTCTCTCCGTGGTGCCGTCAGGGTTTTGAGAAATCCTGTTACCGGTAACTAACTAAGTCTTTTGGGTCTTTTTCAACATTGCCATCAAAAAACTGGTACAAATAGATGTATCTGTAAATATGACTTGGCAACTGTGGTTACCCCCCCCCCCCCCCTTTCTCTACCGCTACTAGCCTCTCTAATGACTAAACAAGTCACTTATAGTTGTTACGTCTATCCGGCCTCCACTTCCCATTATTTAACAACCTGACGTTTCTGGCAATTCTAAGAGCATTCAACATTTTGGCCGTTCTCCATCAGGCTCATTCTAACCTGGGTAATTTTCTTCTTCAAAAGGCCCTGATAGCTGGATCTGCATAGTTTCCGGTGGAACAGACGCTATTGGATTATTTGCAGTCATTTCATGGATAAATCTGATCTATGTTATACTGATGGTTGTTAATCGAACATACTTGTATCATTGTCTTTTATCAAAAAACTGAAGATAAGCTATTCAGTCTCCTTTATGATTTTAAAATGCTGCACCAGCAGTGAAAAATCTAATTTTCAAGTTGTCTGTGCATTGGGGCTGTGATAAACTTCTAGCTTCTCAGGCTCATGCTGTATTTATTACCTATCGGGCACATTTTTCTGGTTGATTGACAGGTAAATCTCTGTTTTAACAGGGCAAACTACTTGCAAATTGGCCAGAGTATGCAGCTATGCAGGATATACAACATAAGGCAGAGAAGCTAGAAGTACATAGTCCCAATCGAATCCCATTTCCAGGCACAACTTCAAAATACGATTTCTCACTGCAGCAGTGCTAAGTTGTGTTCAGGGCTAGTGATGAGCGACTTTTTTAAAAATCTGTTCCCATTTTGATCGCTGTATTTGCAATATTCCCCGAACGCCATTGTAGTCATTGGGAGTAGAGATGAGCGAATATGTGCGGAACTCGTCAAACATAATTTGGCGCAAATTCGGATTCGGTTATCGTTTTCCTAACATATTTGCTCATCTCTATTCAGGGCTCCAAGTGACTTACTTTTTAAAGGTAAACAATCATATTAACGTTAAGGGGGGCGGTTTGTTTTGACGGGTACCATTATGCTACACTTCTTATTGCCACCGCAAGAAAAAAGTTACCACCACAAAAAAAGTAAAGTTATCAAAAGTTAAATAGTGAAACATTACAGCAGTAGCAAAATTTTAAGTCCCGAAAGGAAAATCTATTTTCTTAGGGGAATATTTACATTTAAAATTCCTTAAACTGCTTCAATACTGCTCACAGACCTTAAACCTCCATGCAGTCCCGCTCCTACGCTGCACTGGCTTTCTAAAACTTCACTGTATGGCAGCGCAGCTACAAGCAATTTTGCAGCGGCTGAAGTGGGGATAAGGCTGTTGGAGACATTGAGTCGCCAAAAAGATGGCACAGATGGTTTTATTGTCAGTGTTTACCCGATCAGTGTACATGCATCGCTGTAAAAAGCTGTGTACACAGTAATAGAAAGCACTGGTGGCTCTGGGTCATAGGTGATCCAGGAGACGGCGTTTTCTATGTAACTGGGGATAATATACCATTCCCAGTTACAAAGGAAATAGATGAAAAGAAAAATATTCCAAAATTAAAATCCCCCTCCCCCCTTAAAAAAAAATTAAAAAAAAAAAAATATATATATATATATATATATATATATATATATATATATATATATATATATATATATATATATATATATTTATTAATATATATTTATTATTGGGGGCACAATGTGTAAAATTAAGTACAAAAATAAAAAAAAATCAAAATAAAGTTTCACTATCAATGGTTTCTAGGCCCACCCCAGTAAGTGTGTGTTTATTATGTATGTGTTTATTACAAAATTAGAATATCATCAAAAAAGTTAACTTTTTCAGTTCTTCAATGCAAAAAGTGAAACTCCTATAGAGTAACTACAAACGGAGTAATCTATTTCAAGTATATATTTCGGTTAATGTTGATAATTATCGCTTACAACCAATGAAAACCCAAAAGTCATTATCTCAGTAAATTAGAATACTTTATAACACCAGCTTGAAAAATCTTTTTAAAAATCTGAAGTGTTGGTCTACTGAAATGTTTGTTCAGTAAATGCACTCAATACTTGGTTGGGGCTCCTCTTGAATCAATAACTGCATCCATCTGGTGTGGCATCGAGGCGATCAGCTTGTGGCAGTGCTGAGATGTTGTGGAAGCCCAGGTTGCTTTGATAGCATCCTTCAGCTCTTCTGCATTGTGGGGTCTGGTATCTCTCATCTTCCTCTTGACAATACCCCATAGATTCTCAATGGGGTTAAGGTCGGGCGAGTTTGCTGGCCAATCAAGCACAGTGATACTGTTTGTTTTTTAAACCAGGTATTGGTACTTTTGGCAGTGTGGACAGGTGCCACGTCCTGCTGGAGAATTGAATTTCCATCTCCAAAAGGCTTGCTGCGCTGACTTTGGTCTTGATAAAACACAGTAGACCTAAGCCAGCTAGATGACATTGCTCCCCAAACCATCACTGATTATGGAAACTTCACATTTAGACCTCAAGTAGCTTGGATTATGTGCCTCTTCACTCTTCCTCCAGATTCTGGGACCTTGATTTCCAAATGAAATGCAAAATTTACTTTCATCTGAAAACACCTTGGACCACTGAGCAACAGTCCAGTTCTTTTTCTCCTTGGCCCAGGTAAGACTCTTCTGGTGTTGTCTATTGGTCATGAGTGGCTTGACGCAAGGAATACGACACTTGTAGCCCATGTCTTGGATACTTCTTTGTGTGGTTGCTCTTGAAGCAATGACTCCAGCAGCAGTCCACTCCTGGTTAATCTCTCCAAGTTTTTGAATGGCCTTTTCTTAACAATCCTTTCAAGGCTGCGGTTATCCCGGTTGCTTGTGCACCTTTTCCTACCACACTTTTTCCTTCCACTCAACTTTCCATTACTATGCTTGGATGCAGCACTCTGTGAACAGCCAGCTTCTTTAGCAATGACCTTTTGTGGGTTACCCTCCTTGTGGAGTGTGTCAATGACTGCCTTCTGGACACCTGTCAAGTCAGCAGTCTTCCCCATGATTGTAGAGCCTACTGGAACAGACTAAGGGACCTTTAATACTTAGGAAGCCTTTGCCTGTGTTTTTTGTTAATTTTATTATAATTTACTGAGATAATGACTTTTGGGTTTTCATAATCATCAACATTAACAGAAAGAAGCACTTTAAAATAGATCACTGTGTTTTTGTAATGACTATATCTTGAGTTTCACTTTATGTATTGAAGAACTGAAATAAATTAGCTTTTCGATATTCTAATTTTGTGAGAAGCAAGTCTGTGTATTTACAAAAATGGGAAAAATGGATACGTATTTTCCAACCTAGCATATGAGCACACAAAAAAGTGACATAAAAATTAAGCCTAATGTATTATGAAAAAAAGGCAAACACAGTACTTGAATATCCGAAGGAGAATAATGTTATCTCAACTGAATGTACAGAAAAAAATGAAAATGTAATGGCCTTGTCTTGAACTGGTCAAACTGCTCTTCTTGCAACAACCACATTGTCCCAGGAGATTATATATGCAGTTTACATTGTTTTTGCTCAGAAGATCGTTGGTAGGGTAGAGTGTCCAAGTACTAGACTTGTAATTGACATGGAGAAACAGCACTGTGTGAAGATGGGCTCAGTGCCGAGAGATGCTGCAACGTGTAGTTCTACAGAGAAATATGTGGTGTCACGTGGCAGCTCTGCCTGATCACCCGCTCTCACTGAATACATGGAAGGAGGATGGAGCCATGAGAGACCGAACAGACAAATGGCCCTCAGTCAGCTTCTGACACCAATAGAGAGCTGGTTAATATACGTTATAATGGCTGCTGAAGATTTAAAATTGTCCTGTTGTAGGAAAGCCTTCTTCAAATTAAAAAGAGACAGTGCTAGAAAATTGTGTTCCTGTGCCAAATGTAGAAGGCATCTCATCTATATGCCACAAGAATGGCAGTCTGGATACCACTGATGGACATTCGGGCCAGCCATGGTGGGCAAGTCATATTGGTAGAAAGATATTGCAGAGTTTTGCTGTTTGCTGGATTTGCTATAATAGAAGCATGTTCTCATTGCCTAGCAATAGGACTGCGCCCAACTTGTGTACAACGCTTTATTTTATAATCCTGTTAGTTTCCAACTTTCCTAATAATAGCCAACTAAAATTACCGGTAGCTAAAAGTTTCCGCTGTATTTTACCCCCTTGCAGGCAGTGCAGTCCAGTGTTGAGATGTTCCATTACTATTTAGTGTGTGAGTTTAACTATGATATACTTTTTCTTTTTCTGCATTTTTTTTCTTTAACAGACGTCAGAGTATCTGGATCACAGGGCTTTGTCCTGGGAAAGGATTTACATAGTTTGGTGCTTGGCCAAGCTGTCTATAATGTGGGAACAGTGGCCCTGTCTGGAGTAATAATTAATCTATTGTGCCATGGGTTATTTGCAGTTATTCTTATGTACATGCCAAGGAAAATGTCAACAGCAGCTTAGTACATTTTCCCCATTCCATTGTGTACCGCATGTGGGATCAATAAGTTTCTATTTTATATTTTGCACAAATTTGGTGTTTTTTATTCTTTTTTTTTTTATTCCAAGGCAAGTAAAATAAAACCGGTGAGCTGGCAAATTATTATTATAATATATATATATTTTTTTATTATTTATATAGCACCATTATTTCCATGGTGCTGTACATGTGAAAAGGGGTCACTTACAGGGTTATAGATATCGTTTACAGTGAACAAATTTACAATGACAGACTGGTACAGAGGGTAGAGGACCCTGTCCTTGCGGACTTACATTCTACGGGATAATGGGAAGAGACAGAAGGTCGGGGTTGCGGCAGTTCTGGTGGTGGTGAGGCGGCAGCTCTGGTGGTTGGTGAGGCGGCAGCTCTGGAATTTATTATTATTATTATTATTATTATTACTCTTTGGGCAAAACAACCACACTTAGTTGTGGTTACTGCTTGGTAGTCCTGCAGTTAGGGACACTTCCCTTTACTTTTCTGCTTCCTCGACTGTGTTATGAAGAGGAGAGGTCCGAGAGATTGGCACGCTTGATCATACTACATGCAAGTTGTTTGTATTAGTCTGTGACCATGAAAGGTCCAGACAGAAAACAGAAAGGAATATAGTTGTGCAAATGTATGTATCATTTAAGGAAGATGCAGGAAAGATATATATCTTTGTACCGTGTTACCATCTTTTCAGTTAGCCATTTAAAAGGTATCAGCCACTGAGGACTCTCAATTCTATATATTTTTCATTTAAGGAAGAACATTTATCTTGGCAAGGCCTCTCCTCAATGCTTATTGTTTTACTGCATGATATAAGTCAATTATTCTAAAATGGTAATCTTTATAAACATAAGGCTGGGGCAGTGGTTGTGAAGTTAAAGGGGGGGTATTCTCAAGTGTCCGAGTTAAACCCCATTAAGGCTAGGTTCACATTGCGTTAGTGGGTGATCGCTAACGGACAGCGTTGCACGGCTAAAATGTCGCAATTAACGCCGTGCAACGGGTCCGTTAGCGCACCCATTGACAGCAATGTTGTTTCAGCCCGAAGCGCATTGCTAGCGCGTGCCTTTTTCGGCTCGTGCTAGCGATGTGCCGTTCTTTTGTGGCGCGCCTCGGACGCTGCTTGCAGCGTCCGCGGCGCGCCTGAGGTCCGTTCCCTGCTCTCGCAGATCGGGGATCTGCGAGAGCGGGGACGTTAGCGCGGCCCCTACAAATACATTGCGTTAGCGCAATCCGTTAGCGCTAAAAGGATTGCCCTAACGCAATGTGAACCTAGCCTAATCCTGAGAATCTGGGCATTATAAAGCCCCTTGTGAATGGAGCGGAAGTTGATCACATGCTCTGACACTCCACTGGGTCACAGGAATAAGAACAATCATTGCAGGCAAACAAAACCACAGAGCATGAAAAGAGGCATTGCTGAAATCTGTGTTTTTAACCCCTTCCTGACATTTGCAGTGTATATACGTCATGGCGATCTCCCGTGCACAGGAAGCTGTGCGCGGGAGATCGCTGCTGGGGGTCAGCTGATTCTGACAGCAGGCACTCAGTGCCAGGAGTAGTGCCCGGACCACTCCCGGAACTTTAACCCACTAAATGTGGCGATCTATATCGATTATAGCATTTAGCAGGCATACAGAGGGAGGGAGCTCCCTCTGATCAGTGTCATCGCGAGGGGCAGTTTGCTAGTTCTGGTGACCCAGACATGGTCATGACAACATCGGGTCACCCTAGCAACAAACTTGCTAGCTCATGCTCTGAGCATGTTGTAGCAAATTTGTTGTTAGTGCAGCGCTGACAAGTGATCAGAATGCAAAAAAGTGAAAGTCCCATAATGGGACAAAGTGAAAAACAGTTGCAAAAAAAATAAATACTGTATATACCCGAGTATAAGCCGAGAATTTCAGCCCATTTTTTTAGGCTGAAATTGCCCCTCTCGGCTTATACTCGAGTCATCCCCAGGGGTCGGCAGGGGAGGGGGAGCCGCAGCTGTCTAATAATACTCACCTGCTCCCAGAGCGGTCCCAGGATGTCCCTTGTTCTCCGGGCGCTGACAGCTTCTTCCTGTATTGAGCGGTCACATGGTACCGCTCATTAAAGTAATGAATATGGACCCGACTCCACTCCCATAGGGGTGGAGCCGCATATTTATTACTGTAATGAGTGGTACCATGTGACCGCTCAACACGGGAAGAAGCTGCCGGCGCCCGGAGAACCAGGGACATCCAGGGACCACGCCGGGAGCAGTTGAGTATGGCGGGGGCAGTGGCGCTATATTCACCTGTTCCTTGTTCCACTGTCGGCGCCGCTGTGTCTTCTGCGTCCTCTGCAGTGACGCTCAGGTCAGAGGGCGCGATGACGCGATTAGTGTGCGCGCCGCCCTCTGCCTGAGCGTCAGTGCGGTGGAACGGAGGACAGGTGACTATAGCAAGTGCCGGGGGCCTGAGCGGCGAGAGGTATGTGATTTTTTTTTTTTTTATTATTATTTTTTTTTTAAATCGCAGCAATAGCATATGGGGCAGATATCTCTATGGAGCATCTTATGGGGCCATGTGCAGCGTTATTTGGGGGCAAATATCTCTATGGAGCATCTTATGGGGCCATAATCAGCATTTGTGCAGCATTATATGGGGCATATTTTAATATAGAGCATTTTATGGGGCCAATCATAAACTGTATGGAGCATTATATGGGGCATATTTTGTATGGAGCATTATATGGCTCCCATCATGAACTGTATGGAGCATTATATGGGGCTCCTGATTCAATATGGATATTCAAAAACTCTTAACCTACTGATATCTCAATTAATTTTACTTTTATTGGTATCTATTTTTATTTTTGACATTTACCGGTAGCTGCTGCATTTTCCACCCTAGGCTTATACTCGAGTCATTAAGTTTTCCCCGTTTTTTGTGGCAAAATTAGGGGTCTCTGCTTATACTCGGGTCGGCTTATACTCGAGTATGTATGGTATATATAATTTTTTTAAATTAAATAAAATACAAAATGTGTACAATACATTTTTTTTTATCGCTGCGTCCAGAGCAGCCCCACCTATAAAACTATCCCAGTAGGTAACCTTTAGTGAACTCCGTGTTTATAAAAAAAAAAAAAATGCTTTATCATACTGCCGAAAAAAAGTGGAATAAAACGAAATCAAGAAGACGAATGTAAATAAAGTAGTCATGTCCGGCAAAAAACAAGCCATCATACAGATCAATTAGCGGAAAAATAGGTATAGCTCTCAGAATAAAGCGATGCAAAATTTTTCTATAAAATAGTTGTGTAAGAGTGTTATAAAAAATATAAGTGTGGTATCACTGTAATCATACTGACCTGAAGCTGCCTTATCAATTTTAACACACGCGAAAAGTCATAAAAAAATAAATTAATAAATCCTGAATTGCTGGTTATTAATTCTGCCTACCAAAAAATCGAAAAAAAAAGTGATCAATAAATGTCATGTGGCCAAAAAATGGTACCAATAAAAACATAAACACGTCCCGCAAAAAAACAAGCCCAAGTATGACAGCCGAAATATGAAAAAAATTGGACCTCTCAAAATATGGCAATGCAAAAACTCTCCTTTTTTTTGCAAAAAAATAAAATGCATGTTTTAGTGTGACAGCAGCCAAGCAGAAAAATCGATATAAATCTGGTATCGCTGTAATGGCACCGACCCGACGAATAAAGTTGTCTAATCACTTGTACCGCACGAGAAACAACGTAAAAAATAAAACTATACTTCACCTGCTGTTGTTTTGTTCATTCTGCCTTCCAAAGATCGCAGTAAGGTTCGGCTCACATTTATCCTGTGCGCTTCACTGAGTACTTGCATCGGGGATTCCATCCAAATCTCTGATATATATTCAGACGGAACCCCAGTGGAAGATTCCTTTCTTTTGAGCTTTTCACTTTGTCTCAGAAGTAGTTTTCGACCACATACGCGGTATTGGCGTACTCGGGAGAAATTTCACAGCAAATTTTGGGGTCCATTTTCTTGTATCCTTTTGAAATTGAGAAATATTTGTCCGAAAACTTATTTTTTTTTTTTGTGGGAAAAATGTTATTTTTTTATTCATTTTCACAGATCAACATTGTAAAATTCACCTGTGGGTACAAGTTTCTCGCCACACATCTAGATAAATTCATTGAGGGATCTAATTTTCAAAATGGAGTCAATTGTGGTGGTTTTCCACTGTCTAGGCACATTAGGGGCTCTCCAAATGAGACACCCGTAGACCATTCCATCAAAGTCTACATTCTAAAACGTCACTTCTTCCTGAGCCCTGTTGTGCTCCCAAACAGTGTTTTCCCCCACTGAAGGGGGTATCTGTGTACTCAAGAGACATTTTCTAACAAATTGAATGGTGCAATTTCTCCTGTTACCCTTATAAAACTGCAAAATATGGGGCTAAAAAATAAAAAATTAAAAGAAAAAAAATTTGTGGGAACATTTTAATTTTTTTCCCTATGGCTCAGCATTATAACTTTCTGTGAACCATCTGGGGGTTCAAGGTGCTCACGACCAATCTAGATAAATTCCATGAGGGGGGGTTGATTCTGTTTAGGCATATAAGGGTCTCTCCAAACGCGACATGGTGTCCACTAATTATTCCAGCAAATTTTACATTCAAGCAGTGAAATGGCGCTACAAACTTAAAGCCATATGTGGGGGATAGCAGGGCTTAGATCTGCATGATAAAGCAAAATTGCACAGCAAAAGTCTTATTTTCTCCTGTTAGGCTACTTTCACACTAGCGTCGTGCACTGCACGTCGCTATGCGTCGATTGGTTGAAAAAACGCATCCTGCAAAAGTGCTTGCAGGATGCGTTTTTTCACCATTGATTTGCATTAGCGTCGCATTGCGACGCTTTGCCACACGTCGCAACCGTCGTGCGATGGTTGCGCCGTGTTGTGGCAGACCGTTGGCTGCAAAAAACGTTACATGTAACGTTTTTTGCTGCCGACAGACCGCTATTTCCGACCGCGCATGCGCGGCCGGAACTCCACCCCCACCTCCCCGCACCTCACAATGGGGCGGCGGATGCGCTGGAAAAATGCATCCGCTGCCCCCGTTGTGCGGCGCATTCACTGCTAGCGTCGGTATGTCGGCCCGGCGCACTGCGACGGGCCGAGTACGACGCTAGTGTGACAGTAGCCTTACCCTTATGAAAAAAAAAAAAAAATGTTTTTTTTTCCCCTTCAACATTCCATTAATCCCTGTGAAACATCTGAGGGGTTAATAAACTTCTTGAATGTGGTTTTGAACACCTTGAGGGGTGCAGTTTTTAGAATGGTGTCACTTTGGGGTATTTTCTGTCATATAGGCCCCTCGGTCCCTTCAAATGTGTTCACTAAAAAAATAAATAAAAATATATTTTTTTTAATTTTTACAACTTTTAACCCTTCTAACTTCCTAACAAAAATTGTTTTAAAACTTGTGCTGATGTAAAGTAGACGTGGGAAATGTTATTTATTAACTGTTTTGTGACATGATGCTCAGATTTAAGGGCATAAAAATTAAGTTTGAAAATTTCAGTATTTTTTTTTTTTCACTAAGGAAAGCTAGTCATATTAAACAAATTTTACCACGATCATGAAGTACTATATACTATGAAAAAACAATCTCCGAATCACCGGGATCCATTGAAGCGTTCCAGAGTTATTACTACATAAAGTGACAGTGGTCAGAATTGAAAAATTTGGCCTGGTCATGAAGGTGAAAACAAGCTTGGGGTGAAGGGGTTAACTCCTAAACCATGCTGTGTTCAGATTATGTAGCAAAAACCTGCTGACAGATTTCGTTTAAAGGGAACCTGTCATGTCAAAATTTTTTATTAATTTTAAGATATGGGGTTAATCTGCAGGTTAATAGTGTTCTAAAGTTGCCCGGCCGTTGTACTGAAAGCCCTACTGCCAAGAGAAAATTTTACATTAATTCCCCTGGCAGCATCTGGCTTTGTCAGAGATGCTGACTCTGTACTGATACACTGCTTAGTCGGCTGTCGGTCAGTGCGGGGCGTGGATACAGTCACCGCTCACCATGTACTGAGCGGTGACTGACTGCGCCAGCCGCAACTCTACAGCTGAAGGCCAGAGGAATAAAGCTCCTTTCCTCCTGGCAGCCGGGACTTCAGTGTGGCGATTGCATGACTTTAGAATGCTGTTAAATTGCAGATTAACAGTATTCCTTTTAATGGGGAGCTGTGGAGATGGCAAAGCCCTGCACCTCACTCTAAGGCCGGTTTCACACGTCAGTGGCTCCGGTACGTGAGGTGACAGTTTCCTCACGTACCGGAGACACTGACACACGTAGACCCATAAAAATCAATGCATCTGTTCAGATGTCATTGATTTTTTGCGGACCGTGTCTCCGTGTGCCAAACACGGAGACATGTCAGTGTTCGTGGGAGCGCACGTATTACACGGACCCATTAAAGTCAATGGGTCCGTGTAAAACACGGACCTCACACGAACGTTCTCCGTCTGGGGTCCGTGTGCGTGCAGGAGACAGCACTACAGTAAGCGCTGTCCCCCCCACATGGTGCTGAAGCCGCGATTCATATGTTCCCTGCAGCAGCGTTTGCTGCAGAGAAAATATGAATAATAGTGTTTAAAATAAAGATCTATGTGTCCGCCGCCCTCCCACCCCCTGTGCGCCCCCCCTGCTGTTCTGAAAATACTCACCCGCTCCCACGTTGGCTGTCACTCCTTCCTTCTGCCCCGCGCCTCCTACTGTATGCGGTCACGTGGGGCCGCTCATTTACAATCATGAATAGTCGGCTCCGCCCCTATGGGAGGTGGAGCCACATATTCATGACTGTAAATGATCGGCCCCACGTGACCGCATACACTAGAAGCCGCGGCCAGACCAGGAAGCAGCGAGGGAGGCGGGTAAGTATTTTCAGAACAGCGGGGGGGCGCACAGGGGGTGGGGGGGCGGCGGACACATAGATCTTTATTTTAAACACTGTTATTCATATTTTCTCTGCAGCAAACGCTGCTGCAGGGAACATATGAATCGCGGCTTCAGCACGATGCAGGGTACCACACGCTCCGTGTGGTACCCACTCGCCATACGGGCGGCACACGTGTGCCGCACGTATGGCCTACGTGAGTTCCCAGGCACACGGACACCGATAACTCCGGTACCGATTTATTCCGGTACCGGAATTATCTGGACGTGTGGGACAGCCCTAAGAATGAATGGAGCGGCAGTGCACCTGATTGACACACTCCATTCACACAGAGCCCCACTTCTCTGGATTGCTGGGGTTACCAGCGGATGGACCCCGAGCGACCTAGAACTTATCCCCTATCACATGGATAGTGGATTACCGCCAAACTTAACCCCTTAACGACCGCCGATACGCCTTTTAACGGCGGCCGCTAAGGGTACTTAAACCACAGCGCCGTTAATTAACGGCGCTGTGGAAAAAGTGAATAGCGCCCCCCAGAGTCGGGGGTTTTTTACCGACCCCCGAGTTGCAATTAACAGTTTACCGGCGGTCGCAAAAAAATCGCACATCGGAGGACAGAGAAATGTGGTCCCCGATAGCCCCAGATAGCCCCCCAATACTCACCTACCTCCCCCGGAGCTCCTCGTGGCTCCCGATGGGCGCCGCCATCTTTTTCCGGGGAAATAGCAGTGCGCCCGGCACCCGGATGTTCTTTGGGGTCTCGGCTGCCGGGGGTAGCTGAGACCCCAAAGAACATGATCGGGGTCGGTTTTTACCGACCCCTGTTTTGCGATCGCCGGTAATTAACTGTTTACCGGCGACCACAAAAAAATAAATAAATAAAAGCGATGTCATTTCTCTGTCCTCTGATGTGATCGCACATCAGAGGACAGAGAAATAGGGGGATTCGGGGACCCTGTTATACTTACCGGTGTCCCTGGGTCCTCCTGCTTCTTCTGCTGGCCGCCGGCTTCTTGCTTCGGTAAGAAAATGGCGGGCGCATGCGCAGTGCGCCCGCCATGATCTGCCAGCCGGCAGAAGAAAATTCTTCCTCTTTTTTTATTTTGGTCACTGTGAGATCTTATCACAGTGATCAAAATAAAAAAAATCGTAAATAACCCCCCCCTTTATCACCCCCTTAGTAAGAAAAAAGTAATAAAATAAAAAAAGTATGAATTTCTATTTTCCAAATAGGGTTAGGGGTAGGGTTAGGGGTAGGGTATGTGCACACATAGAATGGTTCTCTGCGGATTTTTCCGCAGCGGATTTGATAAATCCGCAGGACCAAAACGCTGCGTTTTTCCTGCGGATTTATCGCGGATGTACCGCGGTTTTTGTGCGGATTCCACTGCGGTTTTACACCTGCGGTTTTCTATTATGGAGCAGGTGTAAAACCGCTGCGGAATCAGCAGAAAGAATTGACATGCTGCGGAATGTAAACTGCTGCGTTTCCATGTGGTTTTTTCCGCAGCATGGGCACAGCATTTTATGTTTCCCATAGGTTTACATTGTACTGTAAACTCATGGGAAACTGCTGCGGACCCACAGCTGCGGAAACGCTGCGGATCCGCAGCAAAATCCGCAACATGTGCACATAGCCTTAGGGTTAGGGCTTGGGTTAGGGTTAGAGCTAGGATTAGGGTTAGAGCTAGGGTTAGGGCTAGGGTTGGGGCTAAAGTTAGGGTTAGGGTTGGGGCTAGGCTTAGGGCTAAAGTTAGGGTTTGGGCTAAAGTTAGGGTTAGGGCTAGGGTTGGGGCTAAAGTTAGGGTTAGAGTTGGGATTAGGATTTGGATTAGGGTTGGCATTAGGGTTACATTTGGGATTAGGGTTAGGTTTGGGATTAGGGTTAAGGCTAGGGTTGGGATTAAGGATAGGGGTGTATTGGGATTAGGGTTAGGTTTTGAGGTTAGGGTTGAGATTAGGATTAGGGGGGTGTTGGGTTTAGGGTTTTGATCAGGGTTATGGTTAGCTTTGGGATTAGGGT
Organism: Ranitomeya variabilis; assembly: GCF_051348905.1. Classification (NCBI taxonomy): domain Eukaryota; kingdom Metazoa; phylum Chordata; class Amphibia; order Anura; family Dendrobatidae; genus Ranitomeya; species Ranitomeya variabilis. Next base: position 216,907,138 of record NC_135236.1, on the reverse strand, counting down.
TAGGGGTGTTTTGGGGGTTAGGGTTGTGATTAGGATTATGGATCGGGTTGGGATTAGGGTTAGGGGTGTGTTGGGGTTAGGGTTGGAGTTAGAATTGGGGGGTTTCCACTGTTTAGGTACATCAGGGGGTCTCTAAACGCCACAGCCAATTTTGTGCCCAAAAAGTAAAATGGTGCTCCCTACCTTCTGAGCTCTGCCGTGCGCCCAAACAGTGGTTTACCCCCACATATGGGGCATCAGCGTACTCGGGATAAATTGGACAACAACTTTTGGGGTCCAATTTCTCCTGATACCCTTGTGAAAATAAAAACTTGGGGGCTAAAAAATCTTTTTTTGTGGAAAAAAAAAATATTTTTTATTTTCACGACTCTGCATTATAAACTTCTGTGAAGCACTTGGGCATTCAAAGTTCTCACAACACATCTAGATAAGTTCCTTGGGGGGTCTAGTTTCCAAAATGGGGTCACTTGTGGGGGGTCTCTACTGTTTAGGTATATCTGGGGCTCTGCAAATGCAACATAACGCCCGCAGACCATTCTATCAAAGTCTGCATTCTAAAACGGCACTCCTTCCCTTCCGAGCTCAGCCATGCACCTAAACAATGGTCCCCCCCACACATGGGGTATCAGTGTACTCAGGACAAATTGGACAACAACTTTTGGGGTCCAATTTCTCTTGTTACCTTTGTGAAAATAAAAATTGGGGGGCTAAAAAAATCTTTTTTGTGAAAAAAATATTTTTTTTTGTTTTCACGACTCTGCATTATAAACTTCTGTGAAGCACTTGGGCATTCAAAGTTCTCACAACACATCTAGATAAGTTCCTTGGGGGGTCTAGTTTCCAAAATGAGGTCACTTGTGGGGGGTTTCTACTGTTTAGGTACATCGGGGGCTCTGCAAACGCAACATAATGCCTGCAGACCATTCTATCAAAGTCTGCATTCCAAAACGGCACTCCTTCCCTCCCGAGCTCTGCCATGCGCCCAAACAGTGGTTTATCCCCCACATATGGGGTATCAGCCTACTCAGCATAAATTGCACAATAAATTTTGGGGTCCAATTTCTCCTGTTACCCTTGTGAAAGTAAAAATTTGGGGGTGAGAAGATCATTTTTGTGGAAAAAATGATTTTTTTTATTTTCATGGCTCTACATTATAAACTTCTGTGAAGCAGTTGGGGGTTCCTAGTGCTCACCACACATCTAGATAAGCTCTTTGGGGGGTCTAGTTTCCAAAATGGAGTCACTTGTGGGGGGTTTCTACTGTTTAGGTACATCAGGATCTCTGCAAATGCAACATGACACCTGCAGACCATCCCATCAAAGTCTGCATTCCAAGCGGCGCTCCTTCCCTTCCGAGCCCTGATGGGTGCCCAAACAGTGCCCTCCCCCCACATATGGGGTATCAGCGTACTCAGGACAAACTGGTCAACAGATTTTGTGGTCCAATGTCTCCTGTTACCCTTGATAAAATAAAAAATTGCAGGCTAAAAAATCATTTTTGAGTGAAAAAAAAGGATTTTTTATTTTCACGGCTCTACGTTATAAACTTCCGTGAAGCACCTGGGGGTTTAAAGTGCTCACCACACATCTAGATAAGTTCCTTAAGGGGTCTAGTTTCCAAAATGGTGTCATTTGTGGGGGGTTTCCACTGTTTATGCACATCAGGGACTCTCCAAACGCGACATGGCATCCGATCTCAATTCCAGCTAATTCTACATTGAAAAAGTAAAACGGCGCTCCTTCTCTTCCAAGCTCTGCAGTGAGCCCAAACAGTGGTTTACCCCCACATATGGGGTATCAACGTACTCAGGAGAAATTGCACAACAACTTTTGTGGTCTAATTTCTCCTGTTACCCTTGGGAAAATAAAAATTTTGGGGCAAAAAGATCATTTTTGTAGAAAAAATGTGATTTTTTTATTTTCACGGCTCTACGTTATAAACTTCTGTGAAGCACTTGGGGGCTCAAAGTGCTCACCACACATCTAGTTAAGTTCCTTACGGGGTCTAGTTTCCAAAATGGTGTCACTTGTGGAGCGTTTCCACTGTTTAGGCACATCAGGGGCTCTCCAAACGTGACATGGCATCCGATCTCAATTCCAGCCAATTCTGCATTGAAAAAGTCAAACGGCGCTCCTTCTCTTCCAGGCTCTGCGGTGCGCCCAAACAGTGGTTTACCACCACATATGGGGTATCAGCGTATTCAGGAGAAATTGCACAACAAAATGTATGGTTAAATTTCTGTTTTTACACTTGTGAAAATAAAAAAAATATGGTTCTGAATTAAAGTGTTTGCAAAAAAAGTTAAATGTTCATTTTTTCCTTCCACATTGTTTGAGTTCCTGTGAAGCACGTAAAGGGTTAATAAACTTCTTGAATGTGGTTTTAAGTACCTTGAGGGGTGTAGTTTTTAGAATGGTGTCACACTTGGTTATTTTCTATCATATAGACCCCTCAAAATGACTTCAAATGTGATGTGGTCCCTAAAAAAAAATGGTGTTGTAAAAATGAGAAATTGCTGGTCAAATTTTAACCCTTATAACTCCCTAACAAAAAAAAATTTTGTTTCCAAAATTGTGCTGATGTAAAGTAGACATGTGGGAAATGTTATTTATTAACTATTTTGTGTGACATATCTCTCTGATTTAAGGGCATAAAAATACAAAATTTGAAAATTGCAAAATTTAAAAAATTTTCACCATATTTCCATTTTTTTCATAAAAAATCGCAAGTAATATCGAAGAAATTTTACCACTAACATGAAGTACAACATGTCACGAAAAAACAATCTCAGAGTCAGCAGGATCCGATAAAGCGTTCCAGAGTTATAACCTCATAAAGTGACAGTGGTCAGAATTGTAAAAATTGGCTCTGTCATTAAGTACCAAATTGGCTCTGTCACTAAGGGGTTAAGCATACCCCTGTTTTTTTTTTTAGTTACAGTATAGTACAATTCTCAAAAATATACAAGGAATGAGTGTAGACAAGACACATTGCTGCCCTCATACAGAAATACCAGACCACTTGATACTTTATGCAGTATTCTGGAGTGGGACTCGTTTTGTTGCATGATAATCACAGTGTAAATCCTACAACTGTTAGGGCTGTTAACCAGATGGATGTTCCAAGATATTGGAGAACACCAGTCTTCCGTTGCCAGTTTAGGCCTCATTCAGTGTTTGTTACATGTACTGTCAGTTTTTTCCACAGACCGCACAAAGACCTGTTCTATTCTATGTCTCTAGTCATGTGACAGGTGGCCTGCATAAAAAATACCAGAAACATGTCCTACAGTGCTCCTATTTACACAATATATTGGCACGTTCAAGTACATAAAAATGGAAGCTTATGAGTAGAGTTGAGCGTATTTTTCAAAATTCGGTTACAATTATGATCGTCTGCGAATATTGTTTTTGCAATATTTGCCGAACGTCATTGGAGTCAGTGGGAGTAGAAATGACCAAATATGTTCGGATCCGATCATCAAACATAAATTCGCCACGAATAGGCTAACAATATTTCATGAGTATAGTAAATTCAGATTCGGCTACCGATTCCAAACATATAAGCTCATCTCTACTTATGCGGTGACGCACAGATTTTTTTTAAAAACCTTTTTAATTTTTTTTTTTAATTAAAAATTTTATTTTTAAATACTTTGGCAACTGAACCTCCTTCTTCCCAACCTATTTATTTGGGATTGCGAATATATCCATTGATTTCTGTGTGTATATTGCAAACCTCAATAAGGCCTGTTTAACACCTTTTTCTTGTGTAGTTCAGCTATCTGATTAAAAAAAAATTAAATAAATCTTGTTCTTTCGGAAACTTTAGTGAGAAAAACTTGTTAATGTGTGTTCATTAAACATTTGTGCTTGTATTCGTATGCTTTTTTTTATAGAGTATGAAGTCTTTTTAAAAGTGGAAAAATAAGTAATTAATCTTTTCTAACATTGTAGTTTATGGAAAGCTGATGCAAATATGTTTGCATCTGTTCCTCCCCTCCCCCAACACACTTTTCCCCCCCCAGAAAGTCATGTGATCTCCTGATACTCCTCAATGTAAATTTTATTTATTTTTTCTTCATGATGCAACAAAACAAAGGCTGTCCGGCACTTTATGTTAATAACCTATCCTTAGGATATTTCATCACTTTTGTATTGATGGTGGTGCCGCACAATGGCACTCCCCACCTATCATATGTTCTCAGAGCAGGCAGTGGATGGATGTGCTCCGCTCCAGACCAGAACTACAACAGCTCTGTGAACTGTGTAGTGGCCACAGCAGTCTATTGCAGAGGCGCCCCTATTTAAATTAATAGGCGTGTATGTTCAGTTCCCGGCCGCTATATAGTTGACGGATCTGTGTAGTTCCACTCTGTAGCTGAGCACATATATGCAACAGCTCCATCAAGAACAGCTGAGTGACAGAGGTGCTGGATGACTGATGTCACACTCCAATTAATCGGATATTGATGGCCTATATTGACAACCCCCTTTAAGTTTATTTTGTTGCATCAGTAAAAAAAAAAAAACAAAGATAAACAAAACATGGGTTAATTTAAGGAGATCTTCAAACTTTCTAGAAGAGAAAATGAAAAAAAATTGCAAACTTATGACAACTTTTCAATCCGTTTTCCATAGACTGCAATGTGTATGTGTGTGTATGTATATGTGTGTATGTATATGTATATATATATATATATATATATATATATATATATATATATATATATATATATATATATATATAATATTTTTTTTTTTTTTTTTTTTTTTTTTTAATCCATCTATTTACTTTGCTTTTATAATAGATCAAGGTTTAGTTTTAGTTTTTTGTATATATATAAAAAAAAAAGTGAGGATGTTTGAAGATTATGAAAATGTGGCGTGAAACCTTTTCACCATTGATACTGATTGTGATGGAGTCCCAACAGCAGCACCCCTGTAAACAATCTTTTTTTCAGGCAACTTGCCAACTGAACAGCCTCTTTTAGTTCCAAAAATCCAGAAATATTTCTTAGATATTGATAACCAATGTGACTTTAAATACATACACGTTCTAAGAGATAATTTTGCCTTTTGACACATTTTATAAGTTACCGGTACTTAATATTTAAAGGGACCTTGTCACCAGGTTTTTCCTGTATAAACTAAATCCACCAACTTATGTCATCTTGCACAGCAGGCAAGCAACCTGTTCAGAAGTCCTTAGCTAATTTGCATATCGAAGAATACCTTTTGTAATACATTCCATTGGCATACAGTGTGGTCTGATGGGCATCGCTAGTCTGTGCTTGGCGCTTTCTCTGTTGCTGCAATCGCCAGCCCTCCTACCTTGTGTCCTGGCTGGCATCTACGTCTGTTAGGCTACTTTCACACTAGCGTCTCGCACTGCACGTCGCTATGCGACGTTGCGGGGCGCACCGATGCTAGCAGTGAAAGTGCCGCACAACGGGGGCAGCGGATGCTGTTTTTCAACACATCCGCTGCCCCATTGTGAGGTGCGGGGAGGTGGGGGCGGAGTTCCGGCCGCGCATGCGCGGTCGGAAAAGACGGGAACGACGTACCAAAAAACGTTACATGCAACGTTTTTTGGTGGCGACGGTCCGACGCAACTGTCGCACGACGGTTGCAACGTGTGGCAATGCGTCGCTAAGGCTAGCCTATGGAGAAAAAACGCATCCTGCAAGCACTTTTGCAGGATGCGTTTTTTTCTGCAAAACTACGCATAGCGACGTGCAGTGCGCGACACTAGTGTGAAAGTAGCCTTACACGTGCACAGATGCGAGAACGGAACCGGCTGTGGATGACACAGGCAATGTCGGTCAAGGCAGTTGGGCCAGCGATTGCCGGGACAGAGGAGTGGCTGAGCACAGACCAGTAACGCCCATCGGACTGAACTGTTCAAGACCACTTAAAGGTGGTGGATTTAGGTTATATAGGGAAAACCTAGCTACAGGTTCCTTTTTAAAGGGGGTATTCTCAAGATCTTTAATTATGGTATGAAAATGAGCACGTTTGCAACTGTCTTTTTCTATCTGCTCTCATTCTCCTGCAATGAGCGCCTTTATAGTGTGCAGCACGCTTCCATGGTGCTTGGCCTCCAGACACTGGCCCAAAGTGCAGTTATATCCCAGGAGAAGAGTTGGCTCTTAGCACCGCAGTCAGATCTCTCCAGCATTTTGATTTCTTTAGTGCAGTTAGATGCTCTCCTCCCTATCATCTGAAGTGATTTAAAGGGAAGCTGCCATCATTCTCTTTCCAATATAACCTACAGTACTTTGCTCTGCCTTTGGCAGGACAGAGAGGTACACCTGTGCAGAAGCATGAAGGGGAATGCTGTGTGGCTGACATGGTATGCGTCACCACACGAAGCACAGAAGCAGGACGGCTCGTATGAAGAAAGAAGGCACCAGATCAAGACTAGCAACGCCTGTTGGACCGGATACCCCTGTAGGTGAGTATAATAAAAGGCCTTTTTTTTTTTTTTGCCTTGCAGGGTGAATTTGAGCCATATATAAGCAGCATTAAAGAATGTGGTCACATGGCGCTGAAAGATGGTGGCCGTACGTTATATCAGAAAAAAACTGACAGCTTCCTTTTAAAGTTGCATCTCCAGTCTGCAGCTTTCAGAGCAGGTCTTAGGTCTACTAATTAGCGCTTTGTGATTGTTGTCCAGATCTGTGTGCTTCTCTGTGTAACTATATTGATAGCAGTGCGCTGTCCACAGCAAACCACTGATGGCTGAATATGTTAGAACAGAACTTGTGCTGAAGTTTCTAGTTCTACAGCTCTACTATTTACTAGAGCTGTCTATCAAGGAGAGCCCGCCCTGCCGGAGACCAGGAAGTAAGGAGACTGCATAGCTCTGAGCTGCTCAAGACACAAACTTGAGAATAACACTTTAACCCTCAGTCAGTAATACTTATACTATTAGTCTTGTGCACCTCGCTGTGGCTTGTGCAGCCAACGCCGCGTCTCGATGCACTGAGGAGAGGGGGGCTTGCCTACCTTCTAGACGTGCGAAAATATGACTAAAACAAACTTGCTTGGGGTCCAGTTATTATTTGATTTGATAGAATGGTGTTTGTTTGCTATTACTTTAACAAAAGGGGCGATCAATTAGAAACTAGTACGGTTTATTTTCTTGCAGTTGGATGATGTGTCCAAATCATAGAGGAAGGAAATGTCTTGCTGAAATATTTTTCAACTTTTTAAGAGGAGTAGAATAAAATTAAATCCTATCCAAAACCATATTCCATTAACCACCAATGTGCTGTAGCATATGCGTATACAAGTACTGCAGAAATAATGAATCCTACTCTGATAAAACATATATTTTATAAAGCTGGCCGACAACCTCTATGGCTCCACTCAGCTTTCCCAGACTCTAAAATGCAGTTGAACAAATGCCGGAAGAATCATGGTGATTCTGTCCTTCTGAGGTCCCCAAACCCACCCACTTTTAACTAACCACAGAATTCCAATACAAATTTGAAGATCATGTGAGTTGGGTTAGTGATGAGACTGGGGGAGGATGAATGCCACATTGTTGTTTTTGTGTGATTTTTTTTTTTTTAATGGTTATAACAGTAAAAGCATTTCTATCAGACTACAGCAGGAAGTCACAATGACTAAGTTGTTCCAACATGTTAAAGATGCCCATATTCTATCTTTAAAAGTACTGTAAATTTCCAAGAGTGTGCCATTATATTGTTAGCTATAAGGGAAACTCCTGTGGTGTCCCCCATGCTGTATTGGTGAAATCCAAAACAAGGGATTTTACAGTTAATCTTGGCGAGTGAAGTTCAATGTAATAATTGTAGCATTTTTCCCTAGCTTTCAGATGCCTAGTTAATGAGAGTAACAAATGAGCTAATTGTAGAAATGAAAGCATGCAATCTAGAGTAGCAGGTGTACTAGCAAAGTAGCATTTCCTGCTGCATGAAATATTTGTCTGTCAGCTTGTCCAAACAAAGGAATTCACCAGATCCTATCCATTTTTGGGGCAGATGCCAGGCTGAGCTGGCAGTGCCTCTTCTTAAAAGGCAACATTTTAAGCACAAGTGAAAATAGAGGAATCCTCGTCTGTTACATTTCCTCAACAATACACTTTAGATCCTCGGATCCAATTACTTCCTCCCTTCCATGAGCAGTGTAAAGACAGACTGTAGAGCTGGGCTTTCCTCTTGCGCGCAGACATTGGGCACACCTTCCGCTCGCACTGACATTAGTGCAAGCAGGTGACACGTAGGCTCTCTGATGTGTGCTAAGCAGGTGGAGCGAGAACGCACATCTACTAAACATCCACCTTCTTTACCATTCCACACCAGCTGGGGTTTGCCGTCCCTGTGCCATAGTGGAGGTGAGTTTCTCTGCTTCCCCTCTTCTAGGATTGATGCTACATGACATACACTGGGATCTTCCCGGTCGCATGCATTCGATAGCCTGACATTGATTCTTTCATTCAGTGGAGACTGTTAATGTGCCTCCTTTTTTTTCTCCCTCTTTCCATCCATTCTGCTCAGTGCAAGGTGAATATGCTGTTTGCTGAGTGCATTGATGCACATCAATGTCTACAAACTGCTAGATCTCATAGAAACTCCTCTTACAGTAGCAAAACCCTGACCACCACCTAGCAAGAAAACACCACCTGATTATTTCTCACAGAACCTAGGGCATGTGTTACTTTAGATTCTACAATATATGTCAGACCCTGTTAGGTAAAATGAATCGCTTCCGTGAGATTAGCTACTTGTAGCTTCTGTTTTAGATACTCGTATTAACGTATTGTGGCCATCATGTAATGTCAGGGTTCACATTTACAGTTCTGTACACACATTCTCACACCCACAGACATGCTGCAAGTGGCATATAACTAGGTTACCATGAACTTATGTCTACATGATTCTGATGTCTTGGGTGTCTCAGTGGAACGAGTAAGAATTGAAGGAATCACATTCAAGATATGACTGAGGCATGTGTAAGGTTTTTTTTCTTTGTGTAAATTGGTTATTGAATGTTAAAGTAAAGGTCATATCCATCAAACATGTAATTGTTAGACCAGTCCCTTAGTCATTAATAAAGTCTGCTCTGTTTCGGCTGTACTGGAACACTACGTTCAAGAATACTGTAATAAATCTGCGGTCTTTCCACTTTGTCCACTGGTGTCTGTTCAGTGCTTCAGATGCACGTGAAATACAGCGAGGTGTGGCAGGCAAGGAATTCTTCTCTGGGCTCCTTTAGGCCGACAATTCTGTAAGATGTACATTTTTCGGGTTGGTTTTTGTAAGCAAAAATAAAAATTAGACAGGCGTATTAGAATTTAGCACACAATGCGTTTCACAAAATCCATCTAAGGGGTACAAGTAATATGGGTAAGCCCTGTGGGTTTTAGGAATACTTAGTGAGTTACTTTAGTAATGTGGACTCTTCTTATTGTGGGTATTTTTCTGTGATCAGTCATTTTGCTCCATCATTCTAGCCGGGCTGTAAATGAGTAGCATACCTATAATTTAGTGGCTGAGCAGCTAGTGTTTATAAGCTATTAACTTCAAAGCTGTTTGGAAGAGTTTTCTGAGCTCTACTTTTCAGGAGTCTTGAGACTACTTTTATTAGTTGTTGTTTAACTCAAAGTCACAAAACGAGTTAAACATTAACAATTTGACACAGGCTGCCTTAAATCGCATGAATATATGCATGGTGATGTGCCTTCTATTACCTTCATCTGGAAAGTAGTAACACTTGTACCATGTTTGGTTGTGTTTACTGACTGGATGGATTATCTTAAAAGGGTTGTCTAGATGAGGCCATGTTCACACGTTCAGTATTTGGTCAGTGTTTTACATCAGTATGTGTAAGCCAAAACTAGGAGTGGGACAATCAGAGGAAAAGTATAATAGAAAAACGTCACCACTTCTGTATTTATCACCCACTCCTGGTTTTGGCTTACAAATACTGAGGTAAAATCACTAAATACTGAACGTGTGAACAATGTCTAAGAAGAAAAGTTTGTTAAAGGTGTTTAACAAAAGACAAGGTTCTTGAGTAAATCTAATTCCCATCTGAAAGATGTCCCAATTTTCGGCTACAAACTGAGGTCCCAGCAAGTCCTTTTCCAATATGTCAGACATGGGAGAGCTTTTCCTGCGTCTGGATGTGACCAGAGCTCTGAGCGTATAGAGGGGGCTGGCTGCTTATTTCAAGGAGTTAAATCAATCCTACCACTTACTGGATCAGCTGTTGAACTAAACAGTCGGCAAGCGAATCTTGTCATGTGCTGATGCAATGCCAATCGGTGACGGACCCTGGACCATAGCTTTAAGCTGCAGACAGGAATACTTTTTAAGATGGGAACGTTTTCTTTTTTTTAGTTCTGTTGGATAACCCTGTAATGCAAACTACAGTACAACATGTGTAGGCTAGCATCAGAGAGATGTGTGCAACAGAACTGAGGCGACTTATGACTTTACACTTGTTATAACACAGTTGTCTGTAGGGTTGATCAAAAAGATTCGCCGGACCCTTATCCAGCGGTCACATCCATGTCCGGAGGACCAGAGCCATGCGAATCTCCTTACCTCTTTCTACATGCCTGAATTCCTGGGACCTTTTCTGATTAGTAGGTCTGGGGCAACATCAAGCTTTTGTTTGTGTTACATGTATATCCACCATGGCCATTGGTGCAGGATGCTCAGTTTGTGGTGTGGGGCAGGGGAGAAGGAAGGATCGGAACAAGCTGAAGGAAATTGCACAGCAATAGAGCAATAGTTTGTGACGTATTTATCAGTAATGATTATGCAAAAGTGGTTATGTAAGTTCTAACTTTTACAACCTTTTATATCTAAAGGCAGGCATATACTTTTCACAAATGCTAAATTCACTGCGTGAAATTTAAAGCTCTACATTTTTTCCGCTCTAACCACCTAAGTGAAAATTGTGTTAACAGGTCAGTTTTGAGATGATTGTTGAGGGCTGTTTTTTTTTGTTTGTTTGTTTTATGCATCAATGTGTAAAGATAACAAAGTTTGAGAATTGCAATATTCTCTTTATTAATTTTAAATCAGTGTTTTTATTTTAAATGTGGTAGTATTTTTCCCCACATAACGATTTATTTATTAAAAAAAAAAACACATCAGTAATCTTGCATTTTTCAGACTGGCCACTGAGACTTTTTTAGACTGGTACTTATCAGAAGAGGCGGAATTACAATGAGACCAGGTGCGCACGATCCGGAAGTAGCAGCACTTTGGAGACGGCGTATGTTTGCTGCATCCAAAGCGCTGCCGTCTATTGAACGCAGGTGAATCTGCATGTGTTCACTGAACCATGCAGATTCACAGAGATCAATACATTGTACGGTGACACTTCTCTTGCGGAGACTAACATCCCCGCGGGTGATCCGCTAGTGTCTGTGGACACATAGTGGACTTGGTATTTCTTGAAATCCCATCCACTGTGCTGTAACATCTGGCATCTGTGGGTTTGTCAAACCTGCAGCAACTTTGGATCATGTGCACCCGGCCTGACAGGTAACATCTTTTTATATACAGCTGACTACACTGGATTAATTGTGTATAAGTGTATATACAGTGTGTCCGTAAAGTCATGGTGCACTTTTTTGACCAGTCACTGGAAAGCAACAAAAAACTATAGAAATGTGAAATCTGCTCCAAATAAAAGAACTCTCCCAGTTTCATACCTATTTAGTGCAGTTCAATGTGGGCTCCATTTGTTGCCCTACACACATCCAAACGATAGTGACGTTTTTGAGACACACACGGGTTAGGACGTCTGGTGTAATAGAGTGAATAACGTCTGTGATTTTATATTTTAAGTGATTACTGTCGATACATTCAATGTACACATGTTGCTTCACGTAACCCCAAAAGTAAAAGTCTAAGGGTGTCGGATCTGGGGATCGTGGTGGCCATGGCTTGACAGTACCCCTGCCTATCCACTGCCAGGGGAATGTTCGATCCAGAAACTCACGAACAATGGTGGCGTAGTGTGGAGGAGCGCCATCCTGTTGAAAGATGACACCTTCTGGAAATTGTGGCACTGCATACAATTCCAACATGTCAAGATACGTGTTTGCCATCACAGACCGCTCCGCGAAAAAAATGGGCCTATCACCTTATCATGCATCAGGCTACACAACACGTTCACTTTAGGGGTGTTACGTTCGTACTCAACATAGGCATCTTGTCAATCTCATGAAGCATATCTGTAGCAAACGCGCATCGTTTGGGTTTATCCGCCGGTTTGATAGCGTGCAACAGCCGCAATTTGTATCCTGTAAAATAGAGACGTTTCTTTAACACCTTATGAACTGTAATCTTGCTTAGGTGTAATTGTCAAGCACACGCACGCACAGATTTTTTTAGGGCTCCTTCGGTAGTTATCCCATATAGCTGCTACAGACTCGTCACTGACTGATGGCCTACCAGAACGGGGTTTCTCCACCAAACTGCCGGTTTCCTTCAACTGCTTATCTCACCGAGTAATGTTATTCCTATGTGGTGGTGCTTCATTATAAACGCACCGATATTCATGTAGCATTTTGGTCACGGATTTGAATTTAGCGAGCCACAGAACACACTGAACTTTCCTCTGTACCTTCCACATCTCGACTGGCATGGAAAACCACACAGCTGACATAAGCTTGTGGTTGCATGATTTCACAGACCTGGCAGTGTATTAATCAGAGTTCAATTTATCAGGGGTTAATCTGACTGGGGGCTCAGCAACAGCATAACAGGTCTGAAATGATTGGGCCAGAGAAAGGGCGCCAAAATGTAAACTATAAATAGATCCTGTGACTGGTCAAAAGTGCACCATGACTTTACAGACGCACTGTATATTATTTATAAATCCTCTAAAAACAACGCACTTTATATCTCATTAAAAAAAAAACATAACCCATGTGGTATGAAGAGTGGACAGGAATCCAATAATCCAGTGAGGACCACTGTAGTATTAAGTTGCGCAAATATTCTTTCTGATAAGAACTATAAATTTCTGATAATACCAATTCTAGACTTAATAATCCCTGTTTATTGCCTGAACTGATACTGCCTATCGTGGAGGTTGGCACCCTAATACTCAAAAATTAGCGCCCTCACTCCTCGGCGGATCTCGCTCATTTTCTGCCATTTACCTCACTTTATCAAGGCATAAAAGGGAGAATGAGGAACAGCCTAATCGAGTACATACTGGTGCTTCTCACAAAATTAGAATATCATGAAAACGTTAATTTCTTTTAGTTCTTTAATACAAAAAGTGAAACTCGTATATTATATAGTCATTACAAACATAGTGATCTATTTCAAGTGCTTATTTCTGTTAATGTTGATGATTATGGCTTACAGCCAATGAAAACCCAAAAGTTATTATCTCAGTAAATTAGAACACTTTATAACATCAGTTTGAAAAAGGATTTAAAAATCCAAAATGCTTCTAATGTGGGAAGCACCTGTAGATAGTTCTAACATATTATTATTATTATTATTATTATTATTATTATCATCATTTATTCCATGGCGCTTTACATGTGAGGAGGGGTATACATAATAAAAACAAGTACAATAATCTTAAACAATACAAGTCATAACTGGTACAGGAGGAGAGAGGACCCTGCCCGCGAAGGCTCACAATCTTCAAGGGCTGGGTGAGAATACAGTAGGTGAGGATAGAGCTGGTCATGCAGCGGTTTGGTCGATCATATAATTTTTTTTGCTGATGGGGGCTTTGCGTATCAGGACAGGGATGAGGAGCCATGCATACCAAGACCAGAGACTCCCATCAGTCTGGACCATGCCGTCTGATTATAACTGAAGAGATATAGATATACATTTTTTTATTTTTTGTGTGATTTGCATAGAGGGTTGGAGATCATGTATACAGCATTTTATTATGCTCTGAAGGGCTTAAAGCTGCCGTGTGTACGAAACCCTTGTGACTGGTTCTCTTTAATGATGATCCCAGAAATTTCTGCCATGGATAACAAGATTTTCATCTTTTTAATGTTTGATATTTTGCAGATCGCTAACCAAGCTTCAGGATGTTTGATGGGGACTATGACTACCTCATCAAGTTTTTAGCGTTGGGTGACTCCGGCGTTGGAAAAACCAGCTTTCTCTACCAATATACAGATGGGAAATTTAATTCAAAGTTCATCACAACAGTAGGAATAGACTTCAGGGAAAAGAGAGTGGTAAGAATTTATTTATATATTTTTTTTTTTCTTGTGTAGCCTTTTGTATTCAAAATGATACCAAAGTTATTCCTCTTGTTTTGGTTCAGACCAAAATCTAGATGTTTGTGGATGGTATGGATCTATCGCAGACCCTGAAACCATACGTCTAACTATATTTCAACCTAATCCGCATATACTGAAATCAATTGAGCTTATATTCAGCACCGCTATGGAGTAAGGGAACGCTGCATGGCCACTTTATTGGAGCTACCCATCTGGTAGCATATTGGACCTTTTTTGGCCTTTAGAACTGCAGCAATTTGTCATATCGTAGATTTTACTACGGATTATCTCATTCTGTAGGAGCATTGACCCAGGCAGACAAGATGGTTTCTCACAGTTTTCACATATTTAAATGGAAGTACTGATCTTCTCTGAAAACCCCCATTTTGACACCACCTGAGATGCTCCATGTGAGTAAGATCTGGTGACTATCCTGTTCATTGAACCAATTCATTACTATATGACCTATGGGGCATTGTCCTGCTAAAGTGTCTACTTTAGAGAAAACTGCTGCTGTGAAGGAATAAACTTGGTAAGCCTTACTGTCCAAACTCCCAACCATGGATTTCGGAGGTCCAACTATATGCCTAGAATACATTCTCCACATAATTACTTAATCAATTACTTTTTGCAGCAATTTTCTGAAAACACAAGAAAAAAAATAATGCACCTCTAGTGCAACGTTGGAACCCACCCTAAAAGAGAGAGGTTTCCTACAATTCTAGTTTTACTGGAAAAATCTTACAATAATGTCTGGGAGGAAGGGAAAAGTCACAGGTGCTTAGATAGCTGCATGGTAAATACAGCACATGCTGTCTGAACACTCCGATAATGGTCTCTGTGAACCATGTGGAAACCTTTGCATCTTTCCTTTTTGTTCTGCATATTTCTTTAGAAAACCTCTTATTTTCTTAGCTAAAAGCTTAAGAATGTATTGTTACGCTTTCATATCTTACATAGTTGAGAAACCTTCATTTATTCCTCACTATTAAACCAGTTGTGCCAGTTCCACCGGTTTTAAGCTCTGTTGGTTTGGATATTTTTGAAATTTCGCTAGAAGCTGTTATCACAGAATGAAAATTAAATGCCCAACAGTTTCATTTAGCGTGAATTTTACCTCCGCCCGTCAGGTATTTCCCGATCTGTAACATTCTGATCTGCAATCTTTAGCATTTAATGCATAATTTTTTTTTCCTATAAAAATACCTTACGACTCACCCTGAAACATCCATTTTTTTCTAAATATGGTGTGGTATTATGGTGCAGTGTGTCCATCTTGGTGAGGTCAGTAGAATTATTTTTGAGGCTGCTCTTTGCAGCTGGAATGAGTTGATTTGTTCATGCAGTGGTTCAGCACCACAACTTCCTATACATCTTATTGGACCAACGATTCTTTATATCGTGACATTTTACAGATAACAAGTTTATTACCTGCTGATTTTTCTGCCGTTCCCAAGGAGTCTGTAAGTGAAAGACCAACCTAAAGAGAACCGATCTGTATTTTGGACATTAGTATTTACTAAAACAGTAGTGTTCTCCAAGAAAATAATTCTGGGGCATAATTTTCTCCCCCCCCCCCACCATCTTTACTTTGTATCCTTCCTCTTTGTTTTTATTAATGACGTAGAATACGTCATTATTGTTATTCAATACGTCGTCAATGTTGTCTTGGTGGTGGGAGTCACCAGCAGCAGGTGCGGGAGTGCCGCCACTATCCACAACCTTAAAGCATATCGCTTTCTCTGAGGACTAATACAGCCCATTGTACACATCACCACAACCAGGGAGGCATCCCTATACAGTGTACATCCACCTCCAAGACAACATTGACGACGTATTGAATCAGACCTGGGATGGGTCAAAACGTCACTCAATTATATAGTCGCTCGGAAAATTTTTTTCTGCACTCTGCCACTTTTAACTGTTTTTTTTTTTTGTTCTCACCAATAAATGTTTTTTTCTTGCATTACTTGAAAATCCTCAGAGTGTGCGGTGAATTTCTACTTTATGGGCTCAGGGTCATCCAACCCATTACACCAGCACCTCGAATTAGGACAGAGTGCAGGCCATTATCTTTATTTGTTTTTATTAATGAATTTTCAACTGAGTGTTAAAATTTCCATTATCAAAGGAAAGTGTCTGCACAGTCAGCAGTGTCGACGCCCACTAGTAACAACACCCAATTGTAAGTTTGTCAACTACAAGCGTTTTCTACTACTCTGACAACCCCTTCTTAATTACCGTATTCCACGCATAGAATAAAAACCCCTTACACTTGCCTCTGGTGACCATGCCATTCCAGCAACATCGTTGATGGGGGCTCGTGTGACACTGTTGTTGTGTGAGACGTGAGCCCTGCAGCTAATCTGTGGCCACTGTGTCGCTTCACTTCTCACTGAAAGAAGCGAAAGTGAAGCGGTCTGTTAGCAGCCTCTAATTGGTTGCAGGGCTCACGTCACACAACCTCAAGAGAGCCCCAGGACACTGTTCGCCAATGTCACTGGAACGGTGCCGACACAGGAGGGGACAATAAGGTGTGGTAACTCTACGTGGTGGAATATTGCAGTCGAAAAGGGATTGCCTGAGTAATGAATAGCTTTAACTTCTAGGAGGAATAATACATGAATGGAGCAAAAGCTGCTTTCTTAGAAAAAATCTTTGCAAAATAGAAAAGTGTTATGCCAGCTCACCAATTCAAATAGTGCAGTCCGCACGGAAATCACGATCTGAACTTTCGTGTGGTAAGTCAAGAAAAATTGAAAA
This sequence comes from Ranitomeya variabilis, assembly GCF_051348905.1. Lineage (NCBI taxonomy): Eukaryota > Metazoa > Chordata > Amphibia > Anura > Dendrobatidae > Ranitomeya > Ranitomeya variabilis. The sequence goes on along the minus strand of NC_135236.1, from coordinate 216,890,115 downwards.
ATTATTTCCGGCTCCTGGTAAAAATTCTTTACATTTTATTCCATGATGAGATTAGAAATGGAAAGACAAGACAGAAATGCAAAGCAACGGGTCTCAAATGTGTGCAACTGTTCTGTCAAAGGACTGACGGGCTTTGACAAAGAACAGTTACACACGTTCTAAACGCCGTTGCTTTCCTTTTCTGTCTTGTGCTTCATTTTTAATATCATCATGGAATAAAGTGTAAAGAATATTTTCCAGGGGCTGAAAATATTTTTTTCTATTTTTCTTAAAGAAAAAATGTACCATAAATTTGTTACAGAAGTCCCGTTAAAAAATTTTTGTTTTACCTAAATTATTCTAATTATGTATGAGATGTAATGAACATGTGTTAAAATACTTACCGATCGCCATCTCACCCTGTTTTCAGCACTGATCCAGACCTCTTCTGGGTCATGTGACTACTCCTCTTCTTTGGCGGCTCACACAGGGACCAATGTGTATGGCGCTGCTACCCCCTGCAGTGAAACACTATGATGGTACAGAATGAAGCTCCGTGCACTTACATTGTGACAGCAACTTCTGGTCTTCTCATGATTCCCTTCTGTGATCTGGCAAGTCTGACTTAAAGTCCCTAAACTAAGAAGAGGGCTGGCGCAGTGCAGGAAGACCGTGAAGATGATGATTATTATTTTAATATATTTGCAGTCTATCTCATACATAGTTAAAACAATTTAGGGAAAAAAACTCACTGATACTACACTGTGTGCAGAATTAGGCAAGTTGTATTTGGATCACATGATACTTTTTATACATGTTGTCCTACTCCAAGCTGTTCAGGCTTGAGAGCAAACTAACAATTAAGTAAATCAGGTGATGTGCATCTCTGTAATGAGGAGGGGTGTTGTCTAATGACATCAAAACCCTATATAAGGTGTGCTTAATTATTAGGCAACTTCCTTTCCTTTGGCAAAATGGGTCAAAAGAGACATTTGACGGGCTCTGAAAAGTCTAAAATTGTGAGGTGTCTTCCAGAGGGATGCAGCAGTCTTGAAATTGCCAAACTTTTGAAGCGTGATCACCGAACAATCAAGCGTTTCATGGCAAATAGCCAACAGGGTGGCGAGAAGCGTGTTGGGCAAAAAAAGGCGCAAAATAACTGCCCATGAAATGAGGAAAATTAAGCATGAAGCTGCCAAGATGCCACCAGTTTTGCCATATTTCAGAGCTGCAACGTTACTGGAGTAACAAAAAGCACAAGGTGCGCGATACTCAGGGACATGGCCAAGGTAAGGAAGGCTGAAAAACGACCACCTTTGAACAAGAAACATAAGATAAAACGTCAAGACTGGGCCAAGAAATATCTTAAGACTGACTGTTCAAAGGTTTTATGGACTGATGAAATGAGAGTGACTCTTGATGGGCCAGATGGATGGGCCAGAGGCTGGATCAGTAAAGGGCAGAGAGCTCCACTCCGACTCAGAGGCCAGCATGGTGGAGGTGGGGTACTGGTATGGGCTGGTATCATCAAAGATGAACTTGTGGGACCTCTTTGGGTTGAGGATGGAGTGAAGTTCAACTCCCAGACCTACTGCCAGTTTCTGGAAGACAACCACAGCAGTGGTACAGGAAGAAGTTGGTATCGTTCAAGAAAAACAGGATATCGTAGATTGTAAGCTCTCACGAGCAGGGTTGTCTTATTTTGCTTTAATTATTGTTTTGTTAACATTGTTACTAGGGTTGAGCGACCTTTACATTTATAGGGTCGGGTTTCACGAAACGCGACTTTTTCAAAAGTCGGGTCGAGTGAAATCGGCCGATCCTATAAAAAGGTCGGGGTCGGCCGAAACTCGAAACCCAATGCAGTGCATTGGGTTTCCAATGGTTCCCAGGGTCTGAAGGAGCGGAAAAATCTCCTTCAGGCCCTGGGATCCATATTTAAGTGTAAAATAAAGAATTAAAATAAAAAATATCGCCATACTTACCATCTGATGCGCCCTGGTACTAAGCGGGAACCTTCCTTCCTTAGAATCAGCCTTCCAGGACCTTGCGGTGACGTCGCGGCTTGTGATTGGTCGCGCGGCCGCCCATGTGACCGCTCGCGCGACCAATCAAAAGCCGCGACGTCACCGAAGGTCCTGGAAGGGCTGATTCTTAGGAAGGAAGGCTGCCGGAAAGAAGCCGAGGGTGAGTATATTCCTATTAGGTATATACTCACCCTCGTACGTGCCCTGCTTCTTTCCGGCAGCCTTCCTTCCTAAGAATCAGCCCTTCCAGGACCTTCAGTGACGTCGCGGCTTTTGATTGGTCGCGCGAGCGGTCACATGGGTGGCCGCGCGACCAATCACAAGCCGCGACGTCACCGCAAGGTCCTGGAAGGCTGATTCTAAGGAAGGAAGGTTCCCGCTTAGTACCAGGGCGCATCAGATGGTAAGTATGGCGATATTTTTTATTTTAATTCTTTATTTTACACTTAAATCTGAATTCCGATACCAATTCCCGATATCTTGAACATATCGGGAATCGGTATCGGAATTCCGATTCCAGATTCAGAAGATCGCCGACTTCATGGCCGACCCCACACAGGGGTCGGGTCGGGTTTCATGAAACCCGACTTTGCCAAAAGTCGGCGACTTCTGAAAATTGCCGACCCGTTTCGCTCAACCCTAATTGTTACTTATGACTGTTGTGTTTGAAATTGTTAAACTGTAAAGCGCTGCGGAATATGTTGACACTATATAAAGATTATTATTAATAAAAATAATCCTCTAAAATACAACTTGCCTAATAATTCTGCACACAGTGTACTTTAATGTTTTTATTCCTGATATCGGGAATGTTGATGGGGCCTGTTGTAAAGGAAGTCTGTCACCAGGGCTAGTGTGTTAGTACAGTTTTCAGAGCCTTATAGTAAAGCATAGACTGGGTGTTCCTTTTGGTTTAATAGTAAGTAGTTGCTGGAAATGCAGATATACTGTTTAACATTTGCATTCATTTCTTTTTGTACAACAGAATTTAGCCACTATATAAGAATTTCTTATTTTGTGCTGTTCAAAAGAGGATATGAAAAATAAATTACAGCACTTACTTTGACAATGAAATTTGTACTTTATTCAAGCAGCATTTAACATGCATCCTATTATGTATTTCTGACCATACCATCCTTAGTCGTAGCAATGGACATTCTGTAGAACCGCATGGTCAAATGTGTAGGCAAGTCATAGACGGTCTATGTTTTATAGCAAAGCGAATGCCAGATCTTTTTCCATCTCTTGGATGATCTGAGATCTCTGATGCTTTTCGTGCTGTAGAAGTAGATCTGATTAATAATGAGCTGTTATCTTCTCTACATTTTTTATTTCTTCCTTGTCGGTGCTTTGTCTATGATTCCATGTCTCTAACGACCGATATTCAAGTTCCCAGTGTATCTTCAGCTACACAACCCAATAGATGCATAGGTCTGCTGATTATTATCCACTGACTCTTGCTCTAGCATTCTGTTTCTTAGTATCTCCGCATTTTTTCTTTTTTCAGGTATATCGTTCAAATGGTCCTGATGGAATTGCTGGCAGAGGTCAGAGAGTTCACCTGCAGCTATGGGACACAGCAGGTCAGGAAAGGTGAGTATTCAGCACTGTTGTGAAATAAAAATCCCAATGGTTGTACCTTTTGTAGTATGGAGACTCACCACAGTTTTGCGTCATATCTAGTTTCTAGGTTTTACTTTTAATAACTTTCATTTAAAAACCAAACTTATTTTTATGATCTTTTGGGATCCAGGATGCAGACAAGTGGTCTTCAACCGTTGGCTTTCCATCCTGTTGCAAAACAACTGCCATCATGCCACAGGCAAACCATTGTTAGACTGTTGTGAATAAGTAGCTGCAAAGAAGGAACTGCATGTAATAAATAAAACGTGCCATACTGGTGGGGGGGGTCTAGCTACACCGATGCTACACTAATAGGTGTTGCTGGTGCCCTCTTGATAAAGCCCAATTTTTTTTTCTCTCTCAAAATGGCGCTGGTGGCGTTTGCGCTGTAGCATCTATAAGAACACAATAGATGCTACTGCGCGGCCGCTGGCACCGTGTTGATTAAGATTTTTTTTTCTTTGTTACAACAAAACTGTCTAAATAACACGAAAATATGCATATTATTATTAGAGAGAGAATATTTCTGTTCAAAAACTGGATCCGGTGGCCCGATGCGAAAAACCTGATGTGTGAAAGTAGCCTTAAAGGGAACCTGTCACCCCCAAAATCGAAGGTGAGCTAAGCCCACCAGCATCAGGGGCTTATCTACAGCATTCTGTAATGCTGTAGATAAGCCCCCGATGTATCCTGAAAGATGAGAAAAAGAGGTTAGATTATACTCACCCAGGGGCGGTCCCTGCCCGGTCCGATGGGCGTCGCGGTCCGGTACGGCGCCTCCTATCTTCATCAGATGACGTTCTCTTCTTGTCTTCACGCTCTGGCGCAGGCGTACTTTGTCTGCCCTGTTGAGGGCAGAGTTAAGTACTGCAGTGCGCAAGCGCTGGGCCTCTGACCTTTTCCGGCGCCTGCGCACTGCAGTACTTTGCTCTGCCCTTCATCATCTGATGAAGATAGGAGGCGATACACCCCCGAGTATTGATAGACCATTATTTTTAATCTTTAAAGAGTCCATAACAGGGTCTGTACCACAGGACTGGCGTATAACACATGTGGTGCCAATATTCAAAAAGGGGTCAAAAACTGAACTCGGAAATTATAGGCCAGTAAGCTTAACCTCTACTGTGGGTAATATCCTGGAGGGTATTCTAAGGGATACTATACTGGAGTATCTGAAGAGGAATAACCTCATGACCCAGTATCAGCATGGGTTTACTAGGGACCGTTCATGTCAGACTAATCTGATCAATTTCTATGAAGAGGTAAGTTCCGGACTGGACCAAGGGAACCCAGTAGATGTAGTGTATATGGACTTTTCAAAAGCTTTTGATACGGTGCCACACAAAAGGTTGATACATATTTTCCCCTATCCCCATTATTCTCATTTTATGTAAGTGGGTTAAGAGCTGGCTCAGGGATAGGAAACAAAGGGTGGTAATTAATGGAGCACACTCGGACTGTGTCGCGGTTAGCAGTGGGGTACCACACTGGTCAGTATTGGGCCCTCTTCTTTTTAACATATTTCTTAATGATCTTGTAGGGGACATACAGAGCAGAATTTCAATATTTGCAGATGACACGAAGCTGCAGGGTAATCAATACCTAGGAGGACAATTTTATATTACAGGATGATTTATGTAAACTAGAAGCTTGGACTGATAAATGGCAAATGAACTTTAATGGGGATAAATGTAAGGTCATGCACTTGGGTAGAAGTAATAAGATGTATAACTATGTGCTTAATTCTAAAACTCTGGGCAAAACCGTCAATGAAAAAGACCTGGGTGGATGACAAACTCACATTTAGTGGCCAGTGTCAGGCAGCTGCTACAAAGGCAAATAAAATAATGGGATGCATTAAAAGAGGCATAGATGATCATGAGGAGAACATAATTTTACGTCTATACAAGTCACTAGTTAGACCACACTTAGAATACTGTGTACAGTTCTGGTCTCCGGTGTATAAGAAAGACATAGCTGAACTAGAGCGGGTGCAGAGAATAGGTTATGAGAGGACTGGGGGGTCTGCAATACCAAAATAGATTATTTCACTTGGGGCTATTTAGTTTGGAAAAATGAAGCCTAAGGGGGGATCTTATGTTAATGTATAAATATATGAGGGGACAGTACAAAGACCTTTCTGATGATCTTTTTAATCATAGACCTGAGACAGGGACAAGGGGGCATCCTCTACGTCTGGAGGAAAGAAGGTTTAAGCATAATAACAGACGCGGATTCTTTACTGTAAGAGCAGTGAGACTATGGAACTCTCTGCCGTATGATGTTGTAATGAGTGATTCATTACTTAAATTTAAGAGGGGACTGGATGCCTTTCTTGAAAAGTGTAATGATACAGGGTATATATACTAGATTCCTTGATAGGGCGTTGATCCAGGGAACTAGTCTGATTGCCGTATGTGGAGTCGGGAAGGAATTTTTTTCCCCAATGTGGAGCTTACTCTTTGCCACCTGGGTTTTTTTTTTGCCTTCCTCTGGATCAACATGTTAGGGCATGTTAGGTTAGGCTATGGGTTGAACTAGATGGACTTAAAGTCTTCCTTCAACCTTAATAATTGTTACTATGTGACTGTGTATGCAATATGCATACGTCCGGTCACTTTCCAACAAGACGTGCTGCCTCGCTCAGCTCACTTGTATCAAGATAGGTTACACACATCTAGTTGGAAAGTGGACAGAAGTATGCAGATCAATACTTGCAATGACCTAACTGCCCGCCCTTGGCACCAGATAACTGAAAGCACTTGACTTCTGTGCCAAACTTGGAAACCCCTTTAAAGGGAACCTGTCACCAGGTTTGACTGATATGAGTTTAGACCACCGCCTTTCAGGGCTGATATATAGCATTCGATAATGCTATAGATATGCCACCAGCCCGACTTGCAAGCATGCACTGGGAAAGGTCAAAGAGCCCTGGGGCATGCACACTGCAGTACTTTACTCTTCCCTAGTCAGGGAAAAGATATACGCCTGTGCAAGAGTGCAGTGCTTGGGAGACTGTGTGGATGACATAGGGATGTGTCATCCACAAGAAGGAGGAAGGCTTTTCAAGAAAAAGGAGGCATCGGACAAATCCAGCGACACCCCTCGGACAGACCTCTACGCAGGGGTGTATAATAAAAGGTCTTTTTCTTGTCTTGCAGGTCGGGTTGGGGGCATATATACAGCATTATAGAATGCTGTATATCAGGCCTGAAAGGTGGTGGTCTGGTGACAGGTTCCCTTTAAGTGGATAAAGGAAATCTGTCAGTAAGATCTATTCCCCAAACTGCGTATATGGGCATGTGGATCTTTGAAGGCTAAATCCATCAGCAGCAGCCAACTTTATATATTGTACCTGTTGCTTCATTTCTGTGCAATTAGCTTGGTAATTCATATGTAAATGAGGTGTTTAGTATTTTGTGTTATAGAGCACTTCGTAAGCCTCTGCATCCTGGTGTTCTCTCCTGGCACCAGACTCTTTAGCGTGAATCGTTATATTATTTTATTCAACCTTTTATTACCTGAATGCCCATCTAGATGGCTTAGGAGGGATGATGTCAAATATTTATTTTTTTTTCATTGCTCTATAATGATGATAATCCACTTATTTAGTGCACTGCATTATCTCAGCCTACCATTGTAGGCCTGAATGAGGTTTTTTGACAAGTGGATCAATTTTGATCAGCGACTTTTATCTGATTTTCATTCAGTTTTGGTCCGTGTCCATTTTTATAATCAGTGTGACATTCCCTTTGTCTCAGATGCAAAAAAAAATAAGGAAATGGTAATTCCAAAGCTGCTTCCACCCCTGGCAAACTCCTCAGATGCCTTGACTTCTATACTTACATAGATGCTTTTCTCACAATCTAAAAGGGTATAAGAGAGTCTCCAAAGATTCTGGCATCCCAGCTTTAGATTGAAATGGGATCAAAAAGTTTGCTACTCAAGGAACAGTCAAACATCTTGGATAACAACGGAACATAGTGGAAAGAGGGAAATCGAAAGCATCAATGAACGTTTGTTCAGAAAGTGACATAGAAACCACATATAACTTGAAAAAAATTAAAACTGAGCTGGAGACATTAGGAGTTGTGATTTGATTTCAACTCCTGTTGTAAGCTGCACAGGCAATAAATCAGGGCTCTATAAGAGCAAGGTCAAGGAGGACCCCATTGCTCACTTAAGTACCGTATCTTTCCACATTGCTATTCTCTTAGTTGGAAGGAATTTGAAAATCCTTTACTGCTCCAACATAATTTGTGCCTCTATCAGAGAGAATGTGCTTCACTTAGTCCATGAGCCAAGAACCAAATTTGACGATATCGGTACCAAGCGGAGTGACTAATTCTCTTTGGTATTTTTAGGTAGATGCATGTCTGTAGTTTATTTTTTGATATGATAGCCCTTACATATACGTAGCTTATTAACCCCTTCAGCCCTAGGCCTATTTGTACCCAAGTGCCTAAGCCAATCTGACCTGTGCCACTTCATGGGCTAATAACTTTGGAACGCTTTCACCTATCCAAGCCATTCTGAGATTGTTTTCTCGTGACATATTGTACTTCACGTCAGTGCTAAATGGGAGTCAATATATTTTACCTTTCTATATAAAAAAATGCTAAATATTCGGAAATTTTGGAAAAATCGGCAATTTTTTAACTTTGAAATTCTCTGCTTTTTACAAAAATACTGATACCCCCCATAATAGTTATTAATTTACACTCCCCACATGTTTACTTCATATTGGCATCATTTTGAAAATGAAACCTTATTGTTTTACGACGTAATAGGGCTTATAGTTTTATGCGCAATTTTTCACATTTACAGCAAAACCCACTTTTCAAAGGACCAAGTCACTTCTGAAGTCACTTTAAGGGGCTTACATAACAGAAACCACCCATAAATTACCCCATTTTGCAAACTACACCCCTCAAGCTGTTCAAAACTCATTTTTAAAAACTGTTAACCCTTTAGGTGTTCCACAGGAATTTTAGCATGAGCCAAGAACCAAATATGACGATATCGGTACCACCCGGAGTGACTAGATGTAGTATTTGTAACAAAATTTAATCCAAGTTATGTAAATACACACTGAACATGTCATGTGCATATATATATATATATATATATATATATATATATGTTACTCCATAATATCTTCAACATCGGACTCTGAATCTGACTGTTGTTCTACTGGCTCGTCTTCAGTACCCTTGTTCTGGCATGTCTGTAATCTGCACATGTCTGTGCACTTCAGGCCATTGCTGAGGCAAGTACACTGAGGAAGTTCACATGACCGCACACACTTGCAGGACAGTAGCTGTATAATAGCTTCTGGTGCTGGTGCCCCTTGCATCCACTTGACAACAAGCTTTCCGTCGTTATCTATCATCCAACCGCAGTCTGTTGGGTTTGCAACCCATGGCTGGCTCTGCAGACTTCTCCTCCAGATCGCAGCCTGGTAGTTTGCACGCAGTGCATGCATGAAAAGGCAGTCCTGGCAAGGAGGGAGTTGACTTGACTCTACCACTCCACGTCTGGCACAGAACAGCTGATAACGGAGCCTGTTTACCTCAGTTGTTTGGGTAGTTGGCAGGTACATGTGGCAGGTGATTTCCTGTAACTTCTCAAAAAGTTCGGTAGACACTTCCCATGAACGACCAACTTCCTGAAAGGCATCCTGGTATGTCTTGTTCATCTTCAACTGCTTGAGTGTCGTCATCTTCCCACGGCCAGCGAATGCACTGACGGTGTCACAGCCTGTAAATGCATGCATACCAATCAATGAATCACATACGCTGCCTCCCAATGTTCGGCTCAGAGTGGTGATATCCAGGAATCTTGTCCGGTTCTGTGTACCGCATTTCTGGAACAGGTGGGATGGGATTTTGTGGCACATGCCCAGACACAGGACCATGACATCAGTATCCTCCGAAGTGATGATGACCGACTTGTAACCAGATTCTGCTGCATGAAGAGCATGGAGAAGGAGGCGTGTGTCTGCTTCTTCTTGATTTGACTTAAGGTCAGCAGCCTCTTCCCACTGTTCTTTGGTGATCTTAAAGCAGAGCTGCTCACATGTGACATACAGCTCCTTCTCCTCAAGCTTCTCCCTGTGGTGTTTCGCCTTCCATTCTTCTACCAGAAACTTTATGAGACTTGCCTTGTTGGAGGAACTACTTAGAAGCTTTTTCCACTGCTGGATGTTGTGCCCATGTTGAATGTTCTTGAAATGGATCCCTGTGCCTTCATATCTGTTGACTCTTTCTGTATCTTTGATGGATGTCTCCTTGTAGACGTCAAAGACAATATCAATGCGCTTGCTCTTAGCACCCTCATGGATAGCGCGACTCATTGCTGTGCCTGCTAGCTGGCCAAATGTTGCATTGTTTCCCTTCAGTTTCTGAACCAGGCTCATCCCATCAATGATGGTTGCAGAGGGCTCGGGGATCACTTCTGCAGGACGAGCATTCCTCTCCAACTCCCTTGCGAGGGCAGCCTTGTTGGTCTTGCGGATAGACCCATCACCATTGGCAAGTGCCCATGGCAATGGACCCAGGGGATGAGTCAAGACATCACTCATTTGTAGCTTTCTGTTCTCAGCTACAAGTATCATCTGGCCAAATAGGTTTCTGTCAGCCTTCAAAATTACCTCCTTGCCAAGACCTTGTCTGCGTGTCTTCATTTGGATGTTAGAGAACGTTTTAAGTTTGTTCTTCGTCATCTTGTCATGAAACAATGTAGTTGGCTTATCGGTACCCAAACGCTCATCCTTGAATGTTTGATATGCATCCTCTCCTATACTGTATGCCCCTTGAAGGTCTTTGGCTACATCTGGTGGTGCTACAGTCGCTGTTGACAAACTGATAAGTTCACCATTATGCTCTTTGTTGAAGGGGTTCACCCAACCTGTCTCCAGCAGTTGAACGAAAGATTGGACATCGGCTTCATCTCTTCTAATCCTAGACACCTGTAGGTCTGAATGGCTGAAGTCAGTATATTGTTGGCCTACCAGGGCCCTCAGCTGCCTCAAGTACATACTGCGGTACTCTGATGTCAGGTAGAACCTGGAAACAGCTCCAACTTTGAGGCTGAAGCCTTTTGTGCCCCCTGGTGTCTGGGTGTCTTTGTTGATTGTCTCTTCAATGGTCTGGTCCACAGGAATTCGTCCAAAAGGATTCTTGCTACCGATCTGGACCGAAAAGCCACCTTGCATGAAGTATTCATGGACCTCTGGGTGTTCTATGGGCAGCCGAGACATTGTGGCATAGTAATAGGTTAGGTATCGGGCATAGTTGACCTTGTCATAGGCAAAACACCATGGTATCATCTGTCGGATTGCTCCTAGGTGAAGCATCCAGTTGCCTTCTCTTGAAGCTCGAACCAGGGCCAGCATGGTCTCGACCATGTCCAAGTATGACATCCAGAATGCTGAGAGTTGTTCATTTCTGAGGGTCTCAAGATAAACTTGAAAGAGCTTCAGGGTAAGTGTGCAAGATTCATTATCCAAGAGCTTTTCGAAGGATCCCTGCGACACACTGATGCGAAAGTTTGTGATGTTCTTCAGTGTTTCATCCAGATGGTGAAGGTCCCTTGCATGGTTTTCTTCTAGCCATGGAAGGAAGTTTTTCCATGCAAGCCTCATAAGTGCTTCATAGACCAGCTTGTGTAGTCCCACTGCTCTGTTGTACCTCCGGCCGTCCATCACTCCAGACACTGATCCTTCAGCGATTACACCGGATTCAACACACAGATCTCTAAGGCCTGCATCCTGAAATCTGTTCCCTATGATAGAGAGGAGATTACAGATTGTGTGGAAGACACCCATTCTAATTATAATGTTCTTGAACTTCTCCTGTTTCCAGATAACCTCGGCAGCTTTGGCATAGAGTGCTTGATCAAACACACACACAATTCTGTTAAGCTTCAGGGTCTGCATGATGGCATGTGTTTGCTCCAAGACTTCATTCACAGTGGACATGGCTGTTGCAGGAGCATTGATAGTGGGCAGGTAGCTTACAGTGTCCTGGGCCACTACAATGTCGCTGCGGATTTTTATGTTGAACCCAGTCCAACTGCTGGTGGTCTGATCCTCATGGTCTGACATTCTAGCCAGAAGCCAGATATGGTTTTTGGTTTTTGAATCCTGGACCTCCTTGGTAGTGTTAACATTCGAAGTCTCAATCCTGGGTGGCTCTCCCCACTGCCCAACATTGTATATCGGTAGCATTAATTCTGTCAGAGTTATGCTTCTTTTCTTCGACTTGGTTACATCTGGCAGGACTTTCTTTGTCACAGAGCATGCAACATTGGACTGAACAGCAATGCCATTGACTCTATGAGATGTACCTGCTCCACTTAGTGTCTCCTCAAGTCTGTCAATGTTATCCCAGGCCAGGGTTGTGAACACACCTGGGTAGATACTTGCTGGCATTGGGATGTCATCCTTTGAACATTCCAACTTCTGGATACAAAGGGCTGTATCGATCTCCTCAGCCATTGAATATGACACACAGTGGCCAAGACGATTCAGAGTTCGAATCAGTTCTGTATTGCCGGTCAAAGACTTAACTGCAAAGGATAGCAGTACGTGCTTTGGTGGCTTTGTCTTTCCATTGGTAACAGCAAAAACCAAGTCACTGCCGAAGGATGTGGCAAGACGTTGAGCTCTTTCACAGGTAGTTTGGCACTCACAATCTCCTGTAAGCAGGGTTTGCAGGAATTGAGTGACTAATGCAGGAACGACATTCTGATCTGTATTGGGAGGCCATGGCTGACTCACATCTTGCTTCTTGATCTCATTCCTTAGCTGCATTGCTGCTTTGGTTACGATATCTCCAGAGTTAGCAGCTCTTGCTTCTTGCAGATCTTTTGTCATGCTGTGTACTTGCCGGACAAGGTCGTCCATTGATAGGCTACATGGATAGACTAGAAGCTTACCTTTCTCATCTGAGAGAAAGCGGAGTGATTCCCCAATCTCTGTTTCAAGTTTTCGTCGAACATGTTTCTTTGTCGATGGTTTCAGTTGGATGATACCACGGGATATCATTAATCTCTCAAGCCTAGATGTGAGGTTTATCATAGGCAGTACTTCTGGGTTTGGGAACAATTTAGTCCTTATATACAAGAAGAGTTCTTCAAGGGCCTCTTTCTCTGCCTCTTCGTAGCGTACTTCCTCGCTTTCGACCTGATTTTCAGCTGCACTAGACCTACAGGCCACTTGGGAATCATCTTTTGTGAATAGTTTGTAGCACGACTTGTGGTAGTGCCCCTCTGCAGCAACAAGGTCTCTGCTAAGTAAACCAAGTATTCTCTGTGTGCCTTTCCTTATCGCTGCTCTGCGGATCGTCTCATCTGCTCGTAGCTCAACACACTGGACAATTGGCTCCCTTGTTTGTTTTCCTTTTAGGTACTTGCTTGACTTCTCACAGAAGATACATACTTTGGCATACACCCTGCTATCACTGGGGGCACCCCTCGGTAGCTTCCTCATGGAGATTTTGCTTGCTGTTTCGACATTGACACCCTTGCCAAGGATAGAATCCAGTGACTTCTTCATTGTAAAGATACTACGACATTTACGGTGATATTGTATGTGTGGTATTTCTCCTTCTTCAAGGCCCTTAGCTGCTACCAGGACTGATTCATGCTGCCTGATCTCTGCAGCCCTAAGCAATGTTTTCCAGGAGTCCAAATCCTTAAGGGACGCCAGATCATCGCTGTCATCATTAGAGCAGTGTATGATACAGTCGATCCGTGATTTCTTCCTTGCTGGTACTTCCATCATGCCGTTAGATAGTCAGTAAACACCTGCAAACACAAAGAAAAACATTAAAATTTTATTTACCGTATTTCCTGGCGTATAAGACGACTTTTTAGCCATGAAAAACATGGCTCCAAGAGGGCGGTTGTCTTATACGCCGAATACAGCCGCCGGGGGGAAAGGCCGCCGCGCAGGGAAGGAGGAGGCAGGGGCCCACCTTCATGAGGCGCTCGTTCTTAGAGCTGGGAGCGCTGGTGCTAGGTGACTGTTCCCCCTCTCTCCACAAGTTCCTTACCAGCAGCAGCACACAGTACAGGACTACAGGACCTGTGGTGATGTCACGGCCATGTGATCAGTCACAAGCCTGGGAGGTGTCAGCCTCTACAGAGGGAGATAGGAGCTCTGCAGAGAAGACCGGAGAGTCCTGTTCAGCACAGAACGTGTATGTGTCAGTGTGTGTGCGTGTGTTGGGGCACCTCAGGGTGTCTTCAAATGTGACATAGCCCCCTAGATTTCTTCCAGTAAAATTTGCACTCCAAAAGTCATTTGGCGCTCCTTCCCTTCCGAGGCCTGCCGTTCCCCAATACTGCAGTGTACGACAACATATCGGGTGTTGTTGTGTTCGGGAGAGATTGGTGAACAAATAGTGGGGTGCATTTTTTGCTGGTACACCTCTTAAAAATAAAAAAATGAGCCTAAAATGACACCTTCATGTAAAAAATGCACTTTTTCCATTTTCTCAACCAAGTGTTTCCAACTACTGTGAAACACTGGTTGGGTCAAAGTGGTCACTATACCCCCTAAAAGATTCCTTGGGGGTGTAGTTTCCAAAATAGGGTCACTTTTTGGGGTTTCCACTGTGGGGGTACCTCAGGCAGCCTTCAAATGTGACATGGCCCCCTAGATTTCTTCCAGTGAATCCGCCACCCAAAAACCACATAGCGCTCCTTCCGTGTTGAGCTGTGCTGTGTGCCCATACTTTAGTTTACGAGTACATGTGGGGTGTTTCTATAAACTGCAGAATTAGGGTAACCAAGTTTGGGTTTGCCGTTAACCCTTGCTAGGTTGCAGGTAAAATTGGATTACAATGTAATATCTGGAAAAAAAATGAAATTTTGAAATTTCGCCTTCATTCTGCTAAAATTCCTGTGGAACACCTAAAGGGTTAACAGTTTTTAAAAATGAGTTTTGAACAGCTTGAGGGGTGTAGTTTGCAAAATGGGGTAATTTATGGGTGGTTTCTGTTATGTAAGCCCCTTAAAGTGACTTCAGAAGTGACTTGGTCCTTTGAAAAGTGGGTTTTGCTGTAAATGTGAAAAATTGCGCATAAAACTATAAGCCCTATTACGTCGTAAAACAATAAGGTTTCATTTTCAAAATGATGCCAATATGAAGTAAACATGTGGGGAGTGTAAATTAATAACTATTATGGGGGGTATCAGTATTTTTGTAAAAAGCAGAGAATTTCAAAGTTAAAAAATTGCCGATTTTTCCAAAATTTCCGAATATTTAGCATTTTTTTATATAGAAAGGTAAAATATATTGACTCCCATTTAGCACTGACGTGAAGTACAATATGTCACGAGAAAACAATCTCAGAATGGCTTGGATAGGTGAAAGCGTTCCAAAGTTATTAGCCCATGAAGTGGCACAGGTCAGATTGGCTTAGGCACTTGGGTACAAATAGGCCTAGGGCTGAAGGGGTTAATAAGCTACGTATATGTAAGGGCTATCATATCAAAAAATAAACTACAGACATGCATCTACCTAAAAATACCAAAGAAAATTAGTCACTCCGGGTGGTACCGATATCTGGCCCGGCTCATGGACTAACTAGGCCTCTGGCAATGAAACATCAGTGTGTTTATGACGCTTGAAGTATCCATGGATTCAATTACTTCGATATGTACAGCTCTGATGGACATACAGGTAAACATGACTGCCCATAGTTTCACATTGGCATGAATCCCTCTAGTGCTCCATGTAACCACCGTCCATGTCCCGTTGAAAAAGCATGGCGGTATAGCAGCGAAACGCGCGTCGGGGTTGTCACTGGTTTTGTGGTGTGCTTCAGCACCTGGTAAGATGACCCTAGCTCATTTTTAATGTGTTTGTGATGACTG
Organism: Ranitomeya variabilis; assembly: GCF_051348905.1. NCBI lineage: Eukaryota > Metazoa > Chordata > Amphibia > Anura > Dendrobatidae > Ranitomeya > Ranitomeya variabilis. The sequence continues at coordinate 216,874,600 of NC_135236.1, read as the reverse complement.
TAATTTCAATGCAACAAGTGAATTATGGCCTGACCGGAGATCCACATTTTGACAAGAGATAAACTGGATAGATAGAAATGGATATGTGATCTATTTACATTTATAATTTAATAGTTGCCAGCTCTATCTCAGGTATGGATATTTGAGGGGAAGGGCATTAATTACATAGGGTTTTCAGTCTTGCGAGGGGGGTTAAACATACACTTTTATGTGATTATTGTGATTTGATATATTACGGAGTGCCACCAATTGGTGTCCTTATTTTGCACTTTGCATGTATGTCTTTTAATGGGCTGTAGTGTCTAATAAAGATTTTGTATACGATTTTTAAAATACTCCTATGGTTCTCCTTTTTTAACATCCTCCACAGACTGTTGTTCCCTCTGTAGACGCATTCTTATCTTTAGATTGTAACTGGATATTTTCTGAGCATTTTTCATGTTTTTGTTGCTCAATTTGGGATTCTTTGGTACCTTTCAGATCTACATTAGCAGCATGATCAATAACTTCTTTTTCTCTTGTTTCTGATGCCCTCCGAAGTTTGAAGGAGACAAATCGACTGTAGACGAGTTCTGTTATTGAGTAAGCATTGTCTCTGGGGTTTAAATGATAAAGGTGCAACCTGACTTTGACTCCCTTTTTACAATTTCTTGATCCATGATGTGTAAGAACAGTCCATCTTCTATGGACATTGCGACCCTGTTGTATTATCTTGTCCTGTGGAAAACTGCACCCTGTGTGATCTTGCTCACCATCACAAGCGCGGTCTTCACTGGAAGGGTCTGAGAAAGGACAAAGCAGAGGAGCACTGTGCGGCAATTCTTTCACCAGGAAACTATTCTGAAATGGCTGTAAGAGTGACTGACATCCATTTTCAAGTGTACTAGTGAGCATACTGTTGACTGAAGTCGGCTGGTGTGCTCCTCCTAGACAAATTTCTCCTATAATGATCCATCCAAGGTAAAGTCTCTGGGCATATAAAGCATTCTGGAGGCCATTGATTTGTTCTCTAGCCTTATGGACTTGTAATTAGAGTTGAACGAATATGTTCTGAAAAGGATAGCTGAATCCGAATGTGCCATATTCGTGCCGAATTTGATGGATCGTTTCCGAACATAATCGTTCATCTGTACTCCCATTGACTCCCAGTGGTGTTCGGCTATGTTCGGCGAATATTGCAAATATAGCGATCGTATTCTGAACCAAATATTGAAATTTTCACTCATCTCTACTTCTGGGTCTAGTTCGCGTATTAAGTGGGCTTTATGCTTCAAGTGGGGGTGGTGTGCCACTACCTCCGGTGTAGGTATCTCGGACCTGTAGTCAGGAATCTGTTTGCACTTAAATAGTCGGCAGGGGTAAGCAGGTCTGACCTTCCATAGACTCCACTTCGAACCTGGTTGCTTTCCTCTCCGCCATCTCTACAGTACCTGCACAAAAGTCTTCAAAGAGTAGGAAGAACCGGTGCCTGCAATGATAAACATTAGTGATGAGCGCATATACTTGTTACTCGAGATTTCCCGAGCACGCTCGGGTGTCCTCCAAGTATTTGTAAGTGCTCGGAGATTTAGTTTTCATCACCGCAGCTGAATCCTTTACAGCTACTAGTCAGCATAAGTACATGTGGGGGTTGCCTGGTTGCTAGGGAATCCCCACATGTAATCAAGCTGGCTAACAGATGTAAATCATCCAGCTGCGGCGAAGAAAACTAAATCTCCGAGCACTAAAAAATACTTGGAGGACACCCAAGCGTGCTCGGGAAATCTCGAGTAACAAGTATATTCGCTAATCACTAATATGTCAAAGAAGGACTTGGCTAAAACCCTGTTGCTTTGCTCATCTAGGATTGAAAAATATCTTGATTGCTTATTCCTGGTGGCCTGCCGGATAGACTGACCAGGCAGGTATTTGAGCTAGACCTTCCTCCTACAAGTCCTCTACAAATATCTGTACTCTGAAAGGTGACCAGTGGCATGTCTGTCGGTGTCTATCTGCTTTCTGTCACGTACCTCAGCTTGCGACGATGCCCGTGATGGTGTTCCAGGTTGTAAAGCTGCGTTGTGCTCTATGCTAGAAGCAGTCAAAAGCTTTTGCATTCAATTCAATGAGTGTAGGTGCTTAGAAGGAAAAATACACAGTAGTAGAAAACACCTCCGGCACTCAAAAAAGATATTTATTGGGAATATTTCCAAATATTCCCAAGAAATATCTGTTTTTGAGTACCGGAGGTGTTTTCTACTATTATGCTCTATGCTACCACATTCTGTGCATCTCACACTGGCTTCACTGTTCCTGGCGAAGTACAATGTTTTAGTGCAGCATCTGAAGCAAATGTTTTCTTTGAGGAAACCCTTGCCGTCTTCTAGAGACTTCTCTCTGAGGACTCTGCATTTTAGCAGAGAATGAGGTTTCTTATGTAGGGGACACTGCTTGCTGAGATCTTTGAGCTTGGTCTCTTCTTGAGAAGACTTATTCACACAAAACGAATATTACCTCTACAGGTTTTCCTTCCTTTAGTTACAAACTCAAAAAATAATACACATCATAAAGTCAAAATAGCAATAAAATGTTTCTTAATGTATAAAATGGGATAATACCATTTGTGCCATTAGATGTGTAACATGGAGATGTTGAAAGGCATATTAGCAATACATATAGAGGACAAAAGACCAAATTTACAACCTGATTATTAAAATAATACAATCTAAAATATAAAAATGTGGGTGAGGGTGGAAACAAATACACAGGGAACAAGAAGAAGATGCAATACATTGGGAACAGATAAAATTATAGAATATTGAAAATTGAGTAGATTATAGCAGCACAAGAAAGTTAAAGATTGATGATAAGAGTCTGCTGGTTAACCCCTTAACGACCGCCGATACGCCTTTTAACGGCGGCCGCTAAGGGTACTTAAACCACAGCGCCGTTAATTAACGGCGCTGTGGAAAAAGTGAATAGCGCCCCCCAGAGTCGGATTTTCTCTGGGGTCTCGGTTGCCGAGGGTAGCCGAGACCCCAGAGAACATGATTCGGGGGGTTTTTACCGACCCCCGAGTTGCGATCGCCGGTAATTAACCGTTTACCGGCGGTCGCAACAAAAAAAAAAAAAACGCGATTTGCCGTTTAATTACTCTGTCCTCCGATGTGATCGCACATCGGAGGACAGAGAAATGTGGTCCCCGATGGCCCCCAATAGCCCCCCAATACTTACCTACCTCCCCCGGTGCTCCTCGTGTCTCCCCATGGGCGCCGCCATCTTTTTTCCGGGAAAAAATGGCGGGCGCACGCGCAGTACGCCCGCCGCCCGGCACCCGGATGTTCTTTGGGGTCTCGGCTGCCGGGGGTAGCCGAGACCCCAAAGAACATGATCGGGGTCGATTTGCACCGACCCCTGCTTTGCGATCGCCGGTAATTAACAGTTTACCGGCGACCGCAAAAAAAAAAAAAAAAAAAAAAAGCGATCAGTTATTTCTCTGTCCTCTGATGTGATCGCACATCAGAGGACAGAGAAATAGGGGGATTCGGGGACCCTATCATACTCACCCGGGGTCCCTGGGTCCTCTTCTGTCTTCTCCTGCCGGCCGGCTTTTTCATCATGGCGGGCGCATGCGCAGTGCGCCCGCCATCTGCTGCCATCTGCCGGCCGGCAGGAGAAGACAAGTTGGGGCTAAAATTAGGGTTAGGGTTAGGGTTAGAGTTAGAGTTAGGGTTAGGGTTAGAGTTAGGGTTAGGGTTGGGGCTAAATTTAGGGTTAGGGTTAGGGCTAGGGTTAGGCTACTTTCACACTAGCGTTTTTTGGCTTCCGTCGCAATGCGTCGTTGGAGAAAAAACGCATCCTGCAAAAGTGCTTGCAGGATGCGTTTTTTCTCCATTGGCTTGCATTAGCGACGCATTGCGACGGATTGCCACATGTCGCATCCGTCGTGCGACGGATGCGTCGTGCTTCGGCGGACCGTCGACACAAAAAAAACTACATGTAACTTTTTTGTGCAACGTGTCCCACATATTTCAGTGCCACGTGCCACGTATTTAAGTGACACGTGCCACGTATCAAAGTGCCACGTGCCACATATTTCAGTGCCACGTATCAAAGTGCCACGTGCCACGTATCAAAGTGCCACGTGCCACGTATCAAAGTGCCACGTATCAAAGTGCCACGTGCCACGTATCAAAGTGCCACGTGCCACATATTTCAGTGCCACGTATCAAAGTGCCACGTGCCACGTATCAAAGTGCCACGTGCCACATCTTTCAGTGCCACGTGCCACGTATTTAAGAGACACGTGCCACGTATCAAAGTGCCACGTGCCACATATTTCAGTGCCACGTGCCACGTATCAAAGTGCCACGTGCCACACATTTCAGTGCCACGTATCAAAGTGCCACGTGCCACGTATCAAAGTGCCACGTGCCACGTATCAAAGTGCCACGTGCCACATATTTCAGTGCCACGTGCCACGTATCAAAGTGCCACGTGCCACGTATCAAAGTGCCACGTGCCACATCTTTCAGTTTCACGTGCCACGTATTTAAGAGACACGTGCCACGTATCAAAGTGCCACGTATCACGTATTTCAGTGCCACGTATTTAAGTGACACGTATCACGTATAAGTGCCACGTGTCACGTATTTAATTGCCACATATTTAAGTGCCACGTATCAAGATTTTCCATGGAGAACAGACACATCCAGAGATATGTCTGCTCTCCACGGCTGCAGCAACACACTGACAGGAGCCATAGTTCCTGTCGGTGTGTCACTGCGCATGCGCGAGCGAGTTTACCGGCGGTCATTGACCCCGGCACTCTCGCTTAACGGCAGTGCTGCGTGGGAAAGTTCAACGCAGCTGTACTGCTGTTAACCGAGACGCCGGAGTCATTGAACTCCGGAACAGTACGCGATACACTGCTAGGAGCTTCGCTCCTGGCAGTGTATCGCCGGAGAGCAGCCGATCGGCGTGGGACACTCGTTTTATGGATTCTGCGGACAGGGAGTATGAATTTGGTTTATTATTTTTGGATTTTTTCCTGGAGGATCGAAGGCTTCGCCTACCAGTGTGCTGTTGGTGAGTATATACTCTGTGTTATATGTTGTATGTACTGTGTGTCATGTATGTGTATTGTGTGTAGGTGTTTTGTGTAACTTTACAATTGTGCTAAGTCGCCGGACACAGGGACAACTCTCCCATCCTAATACCGGATGGGAGTAGTAGTCCCATACGGCGACTTAGCACAATGGTGGCACTAGCGTCGCATGGGGACACACACACGCACACACACGCACACACACGCACACACACACAAGGACTCCATGCTGCTTCACTGGGGGGCGGGGGCTTCCCTCTTCCTGTCCGACGTCACGTCCGGTCCTGGGTGTCAACCCCTCCGTACAAAGACGCCGACACCCAGGACAAAGGCGCTGTGTGTGGAAGGTAATATGGGGCCCTAGGGGGATACGCAGACACGCCGCTGCGTAAAGAATTGACATGTCAATTCTTTTTACGCCGGCGTGTTTGCAGACAAAAGCGCCGCGTTTTTTTGCGGTGTGTCTGAACGGCAAAGTGAATTTCTCATTCACTTTGCCGGCAGACGAAAATGACATTGCACATTTTTGAAAAGCGCCCGCAAAATAGCGCTCAAAAATGCGCTATGTCTGAAAGTAGCCTAAGGCTTCTTTCACACTTGCGTCGGTTGGGATTAGGGTTAGGGGTGTGTTGGATTTAGGGTTTTGATTAGGGTTATGGTTAGGGTTGAGATTAGGGCTGTTTTGGGGTTAGGGTTGTGATTATCGTTAGGGTTGTGATTAGGATTATGGATCGGGTTGAGATTAGGGTTAGGGCTGTGTTGGGGTTAGGGTTGGAGTTAGAATTGGGGGGTTTCCACTGTTTAGGTACATCAGGGGGTCTCCAAACACGACAGCCAATTTTGCGCTAAAAAAGTCAAATGGTACTCCCTCCCTTCTGAGCTCTGCCGTGCGCCCAAACAGTGGTTTACCCCCACATATGGGGGATCAGCGTACTCGGGATAAATTGGACAACAACTTTTGGGGTCCAATTTCTCTTGTTACCCTTGTGAAAATAAAAATTTGGGGGCTAAAAAAATCTTTTTTGTGGGAAAAAAAATATTTTTTATTTTCACTACTCTGCATTATAAACTTCTGTGAAGCACTTGGGCATTCAAAGTTCTCACCACATATCTAGATAAGTTCCTTGGGGGGTCTATTTTCCAAAATGGGGTCACTTGTTGGGGGTTTCTACTGTTTAGGTACATTAGGGGTCTGCAAAGGCAACATAACGCCCGCAGACAATTCTATCAAAGTCTGCATTCCAAAATGGCACTCCTTCCCTTCCGAGCTCTGCCATGCGCCCAAACAGTGGTTTACCCCCACATATGGGGTACCAGCATACTCAGGACAAATTGGACAACAACTTTTGGGGTCCAATTTCTCTTGTTACCCTTGTGAAAATAAAAATTTGGGGGCTAAAAAAATCTTTTTTGTGGGAAAAAAAATATTTTTTATTTTCACTACTCTGCATTATAAACTTCTGTGAAGCACTTGGGCATTCAAAGTTCTCACCACATATCTAGATAAGTTCCTTGGGGGGTCTATTTTCCAAAATGGGGTCACTTGTTGGGGGTTTCTACTGTTTAGGTACATTAGGGGTCTGCAAAGGCAACATAACGCCCGCAGACAATTCTATCAAAGTCTGCATTCCAAAATGGCACTCCTTCCCTTCCGAGCTCTGCCATGCGCCCAAACAGTGGTTTACCCCCACATATGGGGTACCAGCATACTCAGGACAAATTGGACAACAACTTTTGGGGTCCAATTTCTCTTGTTACCCTTGTGAAAATAAAAACTTGGGGGCTAAAAAATCTTTATTGTTAAAAAATATATATTTTTTATTTTCACGACTCTGCATTATAAACTTCTGTGATGCACTTGGGCATTCAAAGTTCTCACTACACATCTAGATAAGTTCCATGGGGGGTCTAGTTTCCAAAATGGGGTCACTTTTGGGGGGTTTCTGCTGTTTAGGCACATCAGGGGCTCTCCAAACGCGACATGGCGTCCGATCTCAATTCCAGTCAATTTTGCATTGAAAAGTCAAATGGCGCTCCTTTGCTTCCGAGCTCAGCCATGCGCCCAAACAGTGGTTTACCCCCACATATGGGGTGTCGGCGTACTCAAGACAAATTGTACAACAGCTTCTGGGGTCCATTTTCTCCTGTTACCCTTGGTAAAATAAAAATTTGGAGGCAAAAAGATCATTTTTGTAGAAAAAATGCGATTTTTTTATTTTCACGGCTCTACGTTATAAACTTCTGTGAAGCACCTGGGGGTTTAAAGTGCTCACCACACATCTAGATAAGTTCCTTAAGGGGTCTAGTTTCCAAAATGGTGTCATATGTGGGGGGTCTCTACTGTTTAGGCACATCAGCGGCTCTCCAAATGTGACATGGCGTCCGATCTCAATTCCAGCCAATTCTACATTGAAAAAGTAAAACGACACTCCTTCTCTTCCAAGCTCTGCGGTGCGCCCAAACAGTGGTTTACCCCCATATATGGGGTATCGACGTACTCAGGAGAAATTGCAAAACAACTTTTGTGGTCTAATTTCTCCTGTTACCCTTGTGAAAATAAAAATTTGGGGGCAAAAAGATCATTTTTGTAGAAAAAATGAGATTTTTTATTTTCACGGCTCTACGTTATAAACTTCTGTGAAGCACTTGGGGGTTCAAAGTGCTCACCACACATCTAGATAAGTTCCTTGGGGGGTCTAGTTTCCAAAATGGTATCACTTGTGGGGGGTTTCCACTGTTTAGGCACATCAGGGACTCTCCAAACGCGACATGGCATCCGATCTCAATTCCAGCCAATTCTGCATTGAAAAAGTCAAACGGTGCTCCTTCACTTCCAAGCTCTGCGGTGCGCCCAAACAGTGGTTTACCCCCATATATGGGGTATCGACGTACTCAGGAGAAATTGCACAACAACTTTTGTGGTCTAATTTCTCCCGTTACCCTTGTGAAAATAAAAATTTGGGGGCAAAAAGATCATTTTTGTAGAAAAAATGAGATTTTTTATTTTCACGGCTCTACGTTATAAACTTCTGTGAAGCACTTGGGGGTTCAAAGTGCTCACCACACATCTAGATAAGTTCCTTGGGGGGTCTAGTTTCCAAAATGGTATCACTTGTGGGGGGTTTCCACTGTTTAGGCACATCAGGGACTCTCCAAACGCGACATGGCATCCGATCTCAATTCCAGCCAATTCTGCATTGAAAAAGTCAAACGGTGCTCCTTCACTTCCAAGCTCTGCGGTGCGCCCAAACAGTGGTTTACCTCCACATATGGGGTATCGACGTACTCAGGAGAAATTGCACAACAACTTTTGTGGTCTAATTTCTCCTGTTACCCTTGTGAAAATAAGAATTTGTGGGCGAAAAAATCATTTTTGTGAAAACAAATGCGATTTTTTATTTTCACGGCTCTACGTTATAAACTTCTGTGAAGCACTTGGGGGTTCAAAGTGCTCACCACACATCTAGATAAGTTCCTTGGGGGGTCTAGTTTCCAAAATGGTGTCACTTGTGGGGGGTTTCCACTGTTTAGGCACATTAGGGGCTCTCCAAACGCGACATGGCGTCCGATCTCAATTCCAGCCAATTCTGCATTGAAACAGTCAAACGGTGCTCCTTCACTTCCAAGCTCTGCGGTGCGCCCAAACAGTGGTTTACCTCCACATATGGGGTATCGGCGTACTCAGGAAAAATTGCACAACAAAATTTGTGGTTAAATTTCTGTTTTTACACTTGTGAAAATTAAAAAAAATGGTTCTGAAGTAAAATGTTTGCAAAAAAAAGTAAAATGTTAATTTTTTTCTTCCACATTGTTTTAGTTCCTGTGAAGTACGTAAAGGGTTAATAAACTTCTTGAATGTGGTTTTGAGCAGCTTGAGGGGTGCAGTTTTTAGAATGGTGTCACACTTGGTTATTTTCTATCATATAGACCCCTCAAAATCACTTCAAAGGTGATGTGGTCCCTAAAAAAAACATGGTGTTGTAAAAATGAGAAATTGCTGGTCAACTTTTAACCCTTATAACTCCCTAACAAAAAAAAAATTTGTTTCCAAAATTGTGCTGATGTAAAGTAGACATGTGAGAAATGTTATTTATTAACTATTTTTTGTGACATATCTCTCTGATTTAAGGGCATAAAAATACAAAGTTTGAAAATTGCAAGATTTTAAAAATTTTCGCCATATTTCCATTTTTTTCATAAATAATCGCAAGTAATATCGAAGAAATGTTACCACTAACTTGAAGTACAACATGTCACGAAAAAACAATCTCAGAATCAGCGGGATCCGATAAAGCGTTCCAGAGTTATAACCTCATAAAGTGACACTGGTCAGAATTGTAAAAATTGGCTCGGTCATTAAGTACCAAATTGGCTCTGTCACTAAGGGGTTAAATAACACAATATATAATATGTATGGGAAAAAATGTGGATCCTCAAAAGAAAAAGGTTTTCCTGCCTGTAGAGGTAATATTCGTTTTGTGCGGGGGGGCTTTTCTGTCACTATTTGCGGAGGTTTTAAGGATGGCAGTTTTTTTTTCCTTTTTTTTTTTTTTTACCCTATCACTGGCATATACAATTAGTGAGCAGCTTCCAAGCTGAAACCGGCGGGAGAATGGTCAGGTCACTTCTTCTAACCGCTAGGTGGCTATGGAAACCTGAAGCCGCTCAAAAACCTGAACATGTGAGCAACAAGCTGGTTTTGGTGTTTAGCGCTTTTTTGGGGCAGGTTACAGATAACCCACTTGAAAGACATTGTGCCCTTATAGTGGAAGAAACTACCAGTAGGCAAGTGCACAAAGCTACAAAAATGTACACATGCTGTCATTTATTGCCAAAGGTTGTGCAACCAAGTATTAGAGACGGGTGCATGTACTCCTATCCATATTATTATTATTATTATTATTATTATTCTGTAGTATGTTTTGTTTTTTTAAATTACTTGGCGTATCATGACATATCAAAATTTATTTATTTTTTTCCTAAATGTGTTTTGGAAATGCTTTTCAAATCTCTCTATTACATAGTCTGTACATATAGACCTATTTCTGAAATACTGAATTTTTATCGTAAAAATTAATAAAAATGCAAATGTTCATCACAAGTTATATATGGATAAAAATTACAATCTATATAATTGTATTGTCCATGTTTGATATGCTGGGTACTGAACATTTGTATCCATGTACAATGCTTGTTGGTAATTTTCCATGCTAGAGTTTTAGGAAATGATAACTTGGTAAACTGGAAATAAACTTGTGAGGCAGGTGGAATTTGTATTGTCAGTATAGCAACACATTTGCTTCGACAAGCTCCATACTAAGTATTTAACGCTCTCCTAACCCTTTTTCCCCTTTCTCAGGTTTCGCAGCCTCACCACTGCCTTCTTCAGGGATGCTATGGGATTCCTCTTACTTTTTGACTTAACAAATGAACAGAGCTTCTTGAATGCCAGGAATTGGATAAGTAAGTGCTCCTTATTCTGGTTGTTTCTTCTAGGTGGTATCTGGGGGGATCCTTGTGATCAGAGTGCTTGAGTTCTATATTAGGCTCTATGGCTTGCATGACTGCTTATTTTAAGATTCTTGGTATGTGATTATTACATCAGAATAATCATTATTGTACAAAAGGAAAACTGACAAAGATGGTGGTAAGGGAAATAAAATTTGGTAGAATAATAATCAAAGCCAAAATAAAATAGTGAGACTTGGGGCTCATTTGCACATCAGTTTGTCTCTTACCTATAACGGCCTATGGGGATGTTTACATGTCTTAGGGTAAGTTCACACAGGGCATTTATTCTGCTTTTTTTTCTGCAGCAAAACCTGATTTCTTTGCTTGAAAGAACCTGCAAAAACGCAGTTTTAGGTGCATTTTTGGTGCTTTTTTGTTGCGTATTTGGTGTTTTTTTGGTGCGTTTTTTTCTCTTTGTCCATGCTAATGTCCTTGAATTTTCAGCAGCTAAAGCGCAGCAAATAATGATACCTGCGTTTTTGCTACGTTTTTTCAACACCCATTCAAGTCAATGGGAGAAAAACGCAGCAAAAACCCTGAAAGAAGTGACATGCTCTGTCAAAAAAAGCAGCAAAGCACAAAATACTGACACAAAAAACTCACACAAAAAAACCAATATGTGTGCATGCGATTTCTGAACGCTCAAAGGCTTTGCTGGTACTGTAAAAAGCAGCTGAAAATTAGCATAAAAAACAGCAAAAAACGCCCTGTGTGAATTTACCCTTATACTCATTAAAGTGTCAGATCAAACTTTGCAAAGAAAGTCTATTGGCCCATGAAAAAATCAGACCACACTCTGATGCCATCCAAGTTCTGTCCTCTTTCCAATGACCGATAAAAGGTTGGAGAATAAATTTGCCTAATCACTTATACTGCACGAGGAATGTTGTAAAAAATAAAACCAATTCTTCACTTGCTGTTCGTTTGTTCATTCATTCGCAGTAAGGCTCGGCTCACATTTATCCTGTGCTCTACGCTGAGCGCTTACATCGGGGTTTGTGTAAATCTCTGAAACACGGGATTCAGAAAGAACCCCTGGTGGGAGATGCCCTATAATGAGGGAGATGGAGGCACTTTGGACACCATAGGACCTGTGATCAGGCAGTGTATTGTTTTTTTTTTTTTTTTTAGGTAAGCGTAAAAGCGCGGTCGACCACAGTTTTGTGCACTTCTGAAAATGGCAGCGCTGAACAGAGTCCAGGGTAACTCCGCTGACTCATTATAGTGAATGGATCCCTCGGGGGTTTCATCTGTCACGTCACTCAGAGATCTAGATAGAAACTTCAAAGTAAGTGCTCAGTGTAGAGTGCTGGATAAATGTGATCCTAAGTTTTATGTAAAATATTCCCAATAAAAGTTTCAACGCAATTCACAAAAAGTCCCCCGCTCAGGTCTGTCAATGGAAATATTGGTGGATTTCCCTATTACTGGTAGTACGAAGGCTCTAGAGAAGCGCCTTGACTCCTCCCCCCCCCAAAAAAAAAATAAAATAAAAAATTGGTAAATGTTGCACTCCCAAATGCCCACTTTCTTATGAGCCCCACTATGTGCCTAAAGCACATCTACCGCCCACATGTTGGGCATTTCTGTGGTGATGAGAGCCCGCCTAATTTACAGGTATGCGTCTCCAGAACCATGTGCTTGGCTTAATGTACTGGTCGCTACAGCGTACTGGTCACTACAGTGGCAGTTTGCAATTTTCACTCAGCAACATGAACTACTGCTTGTTTCTGGAAAACACCCATGGAATGAAAATCATCACTACACCTGTAGATAAATTCCCAAAGGGTTATAATTTCCAAAATGGGGTCACTTGAGGGAGGAACTCTGCTCTTCTAGCAATTAGGGGCTCTGTATATGGAGTCCGCAAACTGTTCTAGGAAAATGCTGCGCTCCAGGAGGCAAATGGCGCTCCGTGCGTTCAGAGTCTCACAGTGTGGCTAAGCAATGCTGTACAGCCAGATATAGGGTATTTCTACATTCAGCAGAAATTGTAGGGCAAGTTTTGATGCAATTTTTACCATTTCTCAGTATAAAAATGTTAAATTTAGGGCTAACGCACTATCTTGGTGGTAAAAATGTAATTATTTTTTCGTCACTGCCCAATGCTATAAAATTCTGTGACAGACCTGTGGTGTCAATATAATCACTGCACCATAGATGAATTCATTGAGGTGTAGTCACTTCAAATGTAATGTGGTCCCTCGGAAAAAATTGTTTTGTAAATTTATTATAAACATCTTTTAACCCTTACAACTTCCTAACAAAAAATGGTTTAAAAAATTGTGCTGATGTAGATTAGGCATGTGTGTAAATGTTATTTATTAACTATTTTGTGTGAAACATCTCTGCTTTAAGGGCATAAAAATGTATAGTTTGAAAATTGCAAAATTTTCCCCAAATTTCATTTTTATGTATTTATTTTTTTTCACGGATAAACCGTCACATCAAATAAATTTTACCACTATCTTGAAGTAAAATGTCACAAAAAAACAATCTTAAGTCAGTGGGATCAACTGAAGCATTCCAGAGTTGTTACCACATAGTGACAGTGGTCAGAATTGAATAAATTGGCCTTGTCAGGAAGGTGGAAAAAAAGCTTGGGCGTGAAGGAATTATTAGTCCAGTCATAGTAAGTTGTCTTACAGCCAGGCACAGGACAAGGAAGGGGGCTCATGGCTGATCTCCTGAGGCACGCTGAGAAGACTTTTTTTTTGTGCGCTGCAGTAATTTTCTGGTTTCTGAGCCGGGACTGGAGGGTATGTACACGTTATACATACCCCTGAACATTATCTGACTTGTAGGTGCGGCCTCGCGCTATACACTTGTATTTAACCAGGCTGCACCCCCAATAGTGATGTGGCCGACTAGAGGGTGCAGTCTATGGAACAAGGCTGTGCCCACTAGACAGGCTCTGGCCGGGAGTATGTATAACACATACATACTGTTCAGTCCCAGCTCAGAAACCAGCAAATACTTGCGGTGCACAGTACGTGCGCTGGGGGGATTCATAAGTCTGTAGTCACAGAAAGTGACTACAGACTTATCGATTTGGCTCGGACAACCCCTTTAAGTATCGGTTTACTAAAGGTTAACCTTCCAAGCCATTTACTAGTTAGTGTGAAACTTTGTTCTGTTTGCAACGGCTACTCTATCTACATATTTTATTTGTTAAGGGAAGCTTAACAAGACCTGTGGTATTTCATCTAGCAAATAACTTGTTACACCCTCCTCTTGTGCAAACACAGTGCTGTCTTAGAGGGAGTTTTGATTCCCACCCAAGATCAAGGACTGACTATTAGTTATGGAAACAGCAGCACAAACAGAACTTTCACCTCATTTGTTCTTTTACAAGTAATCTCTCTCACACGGCTTGTGATGCCTCGGTGCTGGAATAAGACCTATAAAGAATCACATTCCAATCACACTAGTTTGTCATATCACATACTTGACATTTTACTTCTGCAATTTTTTTTTATTTTGTTTTGTGGATTAAATACTTAACAACATAGCTAGGCGTCTACTTTCCCATTGGTGGGCACTAAATTTTCCCATGAGACTGTGACTGTTGTGGAGGGCCCAATCGACAGGCTTGGCTTAAAGGAAGGTTTAATGCTGCCTAAACCGCGTCCAGATCCAACCAGAGACCATAGCGGGAGATGACGCTAGGCTGGCTATGCCCCCCAGTTAGTTCTTCTCATTGCTGCTGCAGGTGACTGACTGACTGGCTGGTTTCTCCCTCTTGTGTACAAATGGAAAAATCTGTTACTGGGCAGCTGTGGTGCTGGGAAAAGCGGACCGGGGCTGGTTTTCAAAGTATATTTTCTCTTAAAGGGAATTTGTCGCCATAAAAAAGCTATTATCCTGCAGATATCTGGTTAATCTGCAGGATAATATCCTTACTAACCTGCCTGACCTTAACCCCCATCACTGGAAACCCGAATGCTGCAGGGGGAATAAGGCTACTTTCACACTTGCGTTGTGTGACGGATGTCGCAATGCGTTGTTTTGGAGAAAAAAACGCATCCTGCAAAGTTGCCCACAGGATGCGTTTTTCCTCCATAGACTTGCATTAGCGATGCATTGCGACGTATGGACACGTGTTTTGGCGGACCGTTGGCACAAAAAAAGTTACATGTAACTTTTTTTGTGCGTCGTGTCCGCCATTTCCGACCGCGCATGCGCGTCCGAAACTCCGCCCCCTCCTCCTCGGACATTACAATAGGGCAGCGGATGAGTTGAAAAACTGCATCTGCTGCCCCTGTTGTTCATTTATTTCACAACGTACGTCGGGCCGACACATGGCGACTGCCCCGTACCGACGCTAGTGTGAAAGTAGCCTAAAGTTAATTTTCTCCCCGCAGAGTGATGATTTATATGATGAGTGAACATGCCTGGATAATTTCTCATTTGTGCATGCTCGGGTGCTAAGAGTGTCTTCGGTGTGCTCGAAAAATATGTTCAAGTCGCGACAATTCCTGCTGTTAGACAGCTGCAACACATGCTGGGATTGCCTAACTAACAGTGCCGCAGCACATTTTCCCCCACAAGCTCCATATGACAAAATATTTAACGCTCTCCTTGCCCTGTCACCCCTCTTTCAGGTTTCATAGCCTCACCACTACCTTCTTCAGGGATGCTATGGGATTCCCCTTACTGTCCAAAATGGTGTCACTTGTTGGGGTTTCCATGTTTAGGCACATCAGGGGCTCTGCAAATGTGAAATGGGGTCCGCTATCTATTCAAACCAAAAATCAAATGGTCCCTTTCCTTCTGAGCCCTGCTGTGCCTCCAAACGGTAGTTTTACACCACATATGGGGTATCTGTGTATTTGGGAGAAATTGCACAACAAATTCTACTGTTCATTTTCGCCTTTTACCCTTATGAAATTGCAAAGTTTGCCAGCTCCCTACTGCGTAACTGCAATCGGCATGGCTTCAGCAGAGCCGAAGGGAAGTCACTGCCCTGTCAACGTGAACTCGGCAGAAACCGCAGGAACGGTCAGTGACCACTCTGAGCTGGCAGAGATCTCCGCCTGGCAGAACAGACAGGTAGTTGCTAAGTACCTGCTTGTAAGTTCTTGGGCCCATAGCAAAAGATAATTGTCCCAGGTAGTCTTTTAAAAGATATGGACGCCTTTGGAGGGCTTTTAATTTATTTATTTTTTTAATTTTTGGCTAAAAATAATTTTCAAAATTGCATACACTATTTTAAGCCAAACATACATGCATGAAGGGGTGATTGAAGTTCTTTAAATGGTTAAAATGAAAAAAAGTTTGCAATTTATATCTTTTTAAAAATCCTCTCTCTATTCTCAAGAACGGAGGATTGTGTCATTCAGTGATTGCTTATTCTCTAGTTTACTGCTTGTTGCCTGGGTTACCGGCCACCCTGCAGTCTTCGTGTCCGGTTATCTAGGTAAGGAGCACTAGCAAGCTCCATGCTCAGATCCTAAAAGCTCCGCTCTGAAGATGGCTGCATCCAATCAGCTTCAGTCTTCATGTGCTTCTCCTCATGCTGCAGAGGGAAAGCAGTCTCTGCTAGGACCCTGGCAGAGCGCTCAGGTCAGACCAGCGGCATAACCTTGCTAGTGGTCAGTCTTCCAAAGCTTCTGAAAATGGAAAATGAGAGCACTCATGTGTTTTTGTCTTTCACCGCCAGAGTGGTATTGCTTATTTAAGCTAGTATGTGTCCCTAGTATTATACTCACCAGCCGCTGCCTTCATCTGTTTTCGGTGCTGCTCTGGGCATCATTGATCATTCCAGTGCTTGCTGGGCGAGCCGGTCGTCCCTTCTCAATGTAAGTCTGTGAGAGCCTTAGTATGTGACCATTACCTCTGACGTCCAGCCGGTCAGAAGTTGCAGTCACAAGATGGCGGAGCTGGTCCAGAGCAGCGCCAGGAAGAGCAGAAGACAGCGGCAGGTGAGTATAATACTAGGGGCAGGAACTTGGATTAAAACCCCCACTTTAGCACTAAAGAAGAAAAAAAAAAAAGCAAAAAAAAAACTCTTGGCGTGGTGCTTTTAAGCTGAAAACAAGCTTACCAATTATGTATTCTTTTTATTTCATAGGCCAGTTGCAAATCCATGCATATTGTGAAAACCCAGACATTGTGATGTGTGGGAATAAAAGCGATCTGGAGGATCAGAGAGCAGTTAAGGAAGAAGAGGCAAAGGAATTTGCAGAGAAATATGGGTGAGCAGTTTCCTTCCTATAATTGTTCCCGCTGACATTCACTTTCACTGTTCGGTGGGATTCCCATGACTGGAGCGCACAATGCTATGTGTAGAGCTTATTACATTCAGGCAATACGGGATCAGATTTTTTTTCTTTGCATTAAAGATCAACAAAATGATAGCAAACAGCCTTTTTATTTAGCCCATGTTTGTTGGTGTGTGAGTACAGTGATGTGTGGGAGTATTGGGGGGTAACATTTAGGTGACCACGGCAGTCCTCTTCTGCTTCTAAACTCAATAAATAATACAGGCATGTTGTAAAGGTGTTCTCTCACGGGCCGGTTTGTGTCTCTTTGCCACAATATGCAGAAATTTGCTGACATTTTTTTTTTACTTTCTTCTAAAACTGTGGCAAAACCGTTTTTGGTTTTTTTCCACATTTTTGCTAAATTGCAGTGTATTTCTATTTTTTTTTTGCTTTAATCGGCTAAGAGTTGGAGTAGTGGTACACGTGAAAACGCTGTTTAGATAATTCAGCCACTACCTGGCAACCCCAAGTACTCCTTGTGGTAACTGGAAAAATAACCGATAATCACCTCTTGCACCAGCCACGTTCCAGGTACAGGAGATGATTCAGTTGGCACAGGGTCTGCCGAAGTTCACATGGCATTGTTATGGCACACGGGCCCTGCAGCCTGTTTGCGGCTAGTGTTCACTTCTTCCGCTTATCTAACTTCCGTCTCAGGGGTTTGGGAGCATAGAGCCCAATAGTGACCATTGATTGGCTGCAGGGCTCACGTGACATAACAATGTCATGGGTGGCCCTGCACCGACATTGCTAGTACGGGAGCTGCCTATGCTGTTTTTATTTTACATGGGGTACTACTTTATTTTAAAAGGGGTTGTCTAGGTAGTGGACGAACCTTGTTTAGTGGCTTATAGCTGTAGCCATTCTAAATACTTGCAAGTATTACATTTTTAGCACCCCCTTGTGGCGCAATAATGTAATGAGTCATTGATAAAAATCAATCCCTTTTTTTCCTTCCACTGTGCAAATTGCCTCTTCTGAGAAAAAGAGGACTTAACTCTATAGCGCCACCTGTTGGAAGTACTTCCAACAGGTGGCGCTATAGAGTTAAGTCCTCTTTTTCTCAGAAGAGGCAATTTGCATATTTATTTTCCCAGAGGAGCATTGCACGGCGAATAAGCCTCCTTACCTTGACAAGCCAGCTGGTATGTCACTCTCCATAAGGAGAAACGTTACCCCTTTTCTTCCACTGATCATTCTCAAAAAAACCTCAGCTCTGTCTTAAGCAAGGAATCAAATTACACTTGCTGCCTATTAAAGCTTAGACCCTAGAACACTAGTTGAAATTGCTGTAGTTTCTAGGTGCTGCATGGAGGAAAACCACTAAGGGTATTTGCACAAAAATTCTTAAAGCTTCTGCTCCGAAAACTCTACAAAAGACTCCATGTGGACATTATTGTAAGTCTTAAACCTCTTGTGTGTACACAGATTATTCCTAAAGGTTACCTGAAAGTGCTGTTACATTTTAAAATGCGCATGTGTGTGTCCGTGGTAGATTCAATATATTGGAAGCGCAGTACATTTGTAGATATAGGGAAACTCCTCTCTCCTCCACCAATTCCTACTGTGTTTATACAGCATGGGAAGATGATGTTTCTAATGTAGATACATTCAAAAATCTCCCAACTAATAAGAACGGCCTACTACAGAACTCTCAATAAAAAGATGATGCGTATTTTTGTTCTGTCAAGTCAAAGGGAACATGTCAGCACAACTGTGTAATGTAAGGTAAAGATATGGCTATAGTGACATTAATTTGGCGAGATGTTCTTCATGAATGACCATGTGAAGATTTCTGCTAACTAGATTTCGGTCCCCAGGGTCCGGGCTGCACTCTGGGTCTTTCTCCTTTCTGTTGGTTAACCAGCCCCTCTGCCTACCTATTCCATTGGAAGTCTCCTCTTCAAGGTGACAGGCTGGGGAACGTCAGACAGGAAAGAGAAGACCCCGCTTACAGTGCAGCCACTGTGCGCCGAAATATAATTGGCAGAAAACTTCAGATGGTCATTAGAGAAGAACCACAAAGCGGATTTCTTCCCTAAAGGTATCAATATAATCAGTATTAAATCAGGGGCCCTTACAGCCATGTCTTTTAATTTACAAAATCCTGCTGACAGGTTCTCTTTAAAGGGAACCTGTCACCGGGTTTGGCCAATACGAGTTACGGCTTCAGGGCTTATCTAGTATTCTATAATGCTGTAGATAAGCCCCCGATCTGACCTGCAAGAGAAGAAAAATAACTTTTATTATACTTACCTGGGGGCGGTCCGGTCTGATGGGTGTCACTGGTCTTGGTCCGGCGCCTCCCATCTTCTTGCGATGTCACCCTCCTGCTTGCTTCTTGGCTCCCCGGCATCAGACTCCTGCACAGGCGTACTTATCTGCTCTGTTGAGGGCAGAGCAAAGTACTGCAGTGCACAGGTGCCAGGAAAGGTCAGAGAGGCCCTGCGCACTGCAGGAATTTGCTCTGCCCTCAATAGGGCAGATAAGCACGCCTGCGCAGGAGCCCGATGCCGGGGAGCCATGAAGCAAGCAGGAGAGCAGCGATCACAAGAAGATGGGAGGTACCGGACCCGGATCTGTGACATTCATTGGACGGACCGCCCTGCAGGTGAGTATAATTTATTTTTCTTCTTTTGCAGGTCTGATCGGGAACTTATCTTCAGCATTATAGAATGCTGTAGATAATCCCTGAAGCCGTAACTCATATTGGCCAAACCTGGTGACAGGTTCTCTTTAACATCTCTGGGTCACGGCTGATAATCCAGGAGGTAGATGCGCCCAATAACAAAGTTGTCTGCTGTCTGTTAACCTGACTGTGCTGGGTTTTTTTTCTTGGCAGAATCGCATATTTTGAGACCAGTGCTGCAGATGGAACCAATGTGAATAAAGCAGTGGATACTTTACTGGATCTGATCATGAAACGGATGGAACGGTGTGTGGACAAGTCTTGGATACCTCAAGGGGTGGTCCGGTCCAATGGCCATAGCTCTACTGAGCAGTTAAATGAGGACAAAGACAAAGGCAAATGTGGATGCTGAGACCACCCCTTAAATAAGCCCGTAATGCCAGCCCTTAGTGCCATTGGGGTTCTGTGGTCATGATCTCTGAATATACATTTTATTATCATTACTTCAGAACTTAGCACAACATTCCCAAACATCCAGGAGCATTACTGTTTTTTTTCTTAGTGTGAATGTGCGATTTCCCCACATGTACAAGTTGCTGCTCTCGGCCATGTATTCTCTGTACAGTGTTGCCGTCCAGCATTTCCCCTTAGCAGTATTGCTGATGTCTTCGTGTCTCCCAGCGATGCCTGTTCCGCTCCTCTTATGTATGTGTGCACGGCTAACAATGCAAAAATTATATATACGATTTCTTATTTTTCAACAGGAATTTAGGGCAGAATAAAAACCAGCAAAAATTCTTCAGGGCTGTTGCTAAGCGATGACATTGTATTGCCATATTTGCATTTGGGACCCTTTAGGACAGAGACAGTTCCACATTGGTCCTGGTGAGACATGCTGCCACAATGTTCTGAGAGGCCATGATAATACAAAGGCTGGGTTAAAAATTGCATATTTAATGGATGTCAATTACCGCTTCTTCTTCCTTAATCCTGTGGTGGTCACTTGGCTGGGGGCTATTCTTTCTTTTTTTATTATACTGATTGGTAATATTATATATTAAATTTCCCTTTTTATGTCCATATTGTTATATAAAATAGGTGGAAAACATTACTTTCTTTCCAGATGCCATAAGACCCAAGATTTTGTACCATGGCTTTTGATTGGTAACATCCATTTGCCTTTTGAACTGCTTTTTAAACATACAGTTCTATTTATTATTGGGGACAGATGGCCACGGTTATGAGACCCTAATACTGTGCACAGGTATATTGTGACACCAGAAGATCATCTTAATTTGACTTTTTTTATTTTACTTTTTATAGCTTTCTATATCTTCCAATTCAATAGAATGTTATATACCTCCCCCATTATAATATGGGACCATCCTGTACATTAGGCTGCAATAATTGATTTAAAACTTTGGTGACCTAGAATACTATTTAGTTTTCCGATCACATGTAGCTGTGACCTCATACGTGGATCAGTCATGACTACGGTAATTAAAGCCATTCTCTGCCGACTACTTGTATGTTATGACTCAAACCAGAATACTGAATTGATTTCCCGGTTTTGTATTTTTGGGATGTATTATGGCAAGAATGAGCGAACCTTTATCTACCTGAAATATATAGCGGCCAAGCGTATCCCTCCCTCAATTGTGCCAATTATTGTACTCCTTTTTTATATGCATTTACGTGACCAGTTCCACTGTTTAGAAACTGATGTGAATGGTTAAAATAGACCAAATAAAAAGCTTTTTTTTCTATTTAATAAGTAAAACTTCTAGATACATCAGTCATATGTTTCTCCAATGGATAAAAGATGAGAATATGCAATGTGCATATAAGAACAGCATTACACATACACCAGGAGTCTCGAAATGTCAGAGGAGATGGAATACATGACACTAGCTTTCTCACTTATTTATTAATCCATAGATTGTTTCCATACAATTCCCTGCTCCATTGGATAATATTTGGATCTGATCATCTCCATCAGTAGTGACAGTAACTTTCCTGTACATTGGCATTACAACTTGGTCTTTAAAGAACTGCCGAACCCTGGTGTTTTCTTTGCAGCAGGCTTTAGATTTAATTTTAGTGCTAACTTGGTAGTCAAGAGGACTAAACCATATATCTTGTGCCTGTGAGACGTTCACTCCTCTTAAATGGTGAATCTGCTGTGGACATTCGGGGTAACATTGATGGGTGCCTTTTGTAAGCAGTCATCCAAAGTGATACGAGTTTTCTTCGTTACTGCCGTGCCAAATACAATTTACCGTTTGTCTACATCTACTTATTCAAGTGTTGTCTTTGTACTTGTATTGCACAGCAGTGGCGTCATATTGGGCCGGGCCTCATGCCATCTTGGTTACAAGATGAAGATTGTTTCCTTTTTTATGTCGGTCTAAGAAAAGATTTATAGTCCGATTTAATACATACTTAAATGGCATAGTGTTGGCAATGTGATCATGTATATTGTCTGTGTCCAGATGTTTTTCAGAAATGAAGTATATTAAAATTTATTATCACTTTATTATGAATAAAGATGTCTTACGTTAGTCATTTTTGTTTGGTATCCTTTTTCTGTGCCCCATGTATGTGTATGTATAAATTGTGTATGTGTGCATAATATACATGTATTTAAAAGTGTGTGTGTGTGTATATATTATTTATTATGCATTTTACAGCAACCGCTATGGTCTGTAAACGGCTTAAAAACACAGCAAAGGGATCTCATTGTTGAAAGTTGTCAGGATAGTATACAAGAGATACAAAGGCATTATAGTACCCAAAAAGAAAAGGAAGCAGAAGTGTTTGAGTAAAATATACCAAATATTTATTGAAAATCCATATTAATAATGAAAAATCCATAAAGGGGATTGTATGCAAGGATAAAGTGATAACATGTGCCTGTAATGCTGTAGATAAGCCCCCAATGTACCCTGAAAAATAAGAAAAACGAGTTAGATTATACTCACCCAGGGGCGGTCCCAGTTCAGGTCCGGGTCCGGCGCCTCCCATCTTCATGCGATGACGTCCTCTTCTTTTCTTCCTGCTGTGGCTCCTGCACAGGAGTACTTTGCCCTGTTGAGGGCAGAGCAAAGTACTGAAGTGCGCAGGCGCCGGGAAAGGACCCGAACCGGGACCACCCCTGGGTGAGTATAATCTAACTCGTTTTTCTTATCTTTCAGGATACATCGGGGGGCTTATCTACAGCATTACAGAATGCTGTAGATAAGCCCCTAAAGCCAGTGGCCGCAGCTTATTCTCGAATTTTAGGGTGACAGGTTCCCTTTAAACTGCCAGTAAAATTAAGATCCTATGGGAGATTGTAAGGCGATAGATGGCGATCCTGTAAAATATAAAGGCTGCAACCAAGAGAGTAGATAGGTGGACACCTATTAATCATGACATGATTAAGGGAGCTTGGTCTCCAGAAACGCGTTGAGATTTTTACCCATATGGTTTGTGCTGAAGTTTTTATCCTCCATGTTTAAGTTTGTGAATAAAAAAAAAAACTTTTTCACGGATTCGGTGAAGCTGGACATTTTTATTTTTGGACTCTGTGAACAGCCAGCTTCTTTAGCAATGACCTTTTGTGGTTTTTGCTCCTTGTGGAGTGTGTCAATGACTGCCTTCTGGACATCTGTCAAGTCAGCAGTCTTCCCCATGATTGTGGAACAGATTAAGGGACTTTTTTAAATGCTTAGGAAGCCTGTACAGGTGTTTTTTGATAATTATTCTAATTTACTGAGATGACTTTTGGGTTTTCATTAGCTGTAACCCATAATTCTCAACATTAACAGAAATAAACACCTAAAATAGATCACTCTGTTAAATAAATTAACTTTTTGATGATTTTCTAATTTTGTGAGAAGCACCTGTATATATCAGTAGCTGAGTTTATTCTTTCAGCGCTGCCTACTGTTATATACGTACCCCAGTGAATCAAAATTGTACGGTATTATTTGAACAACTAGCTATTGAACCCGTTCTACGCCCGGGTGGCGAGCATTTATATTGGTATATGGTGTCCATCCTGTCATGTGCTGCTCCATCCTGCGCCCCCATCCTGTCATGTGCTGCTCCATCCTGCGCCCCGATCCTGTCATGTGCTGCTGCATCCCCATCCTGTCATGTGCTGTTCCATCCTGCGCCTCCATCCTATCATGTGCTGCTCCATCCTGCGTCCACATCCTGTCATGTGCTCCCATCCTGCGCGCTGAGTGCGGGCGGCTGCGCTGAGTGCGGGCGGCTGCGCTGAGTGCGGGCGGCTGCGCTGAGTGCGGGCGGCTGCGCTGAGTGCGGGCGGCTGCGCTGAGTGCGGGCGGCTGCGCTGAGTGCGGGCGGCTGCGCTGAGTGCGGGCGGCTGCGCTGAGTGCGGGCGGCTGCGCTGAGTGCGGGCGGCTGCGCTGAGTGCGGGCGGCTGCGCTGAGTGCGGGCGGCTGCGCTGAGTGCGGGCGGCTGCGCTGAGTGCGGGCGGCTGCGCTGAGTGCGGGCGGCTGCGCTGAGTGCGGGCGGCGACACCGGCGCGCTGGGGGGGGTCAGGTGCCGGAGTCGCCGCTAGCTCAGGCCCCCGGCACTTGCTATATTTACCTGTCCCCCGTTCCACTGCTGCGCTCCGCTCCATCTTCTGGGTCCTCTGCCTGTGACTGTTCAGTCAGAGGGCGGCGCGCATTAAGCAGAGGGCGCGATGACGCGTTAATGCGCGCTGCCCTCTGACTGAACAGTCGCAGGCGGAGGATGGAGCAGCGCGCATCACTGGAACAGGGACAGGTAAATATAACATACCCTCCTGGCTCGTCCCTGCTTCTCCGTTGGAGATCGCAGTGTGCGTTCAGTGCTTACGCATACCGCAATCTCCTGGGAGCGTCACTCTGTGGGGTCCAGACTGCGCCGGTGCTTGCGCAGTCTATAAAGGCTTCGGACAGAGTGACGCTCCCAGCGTTATATTATAGATATTGGTGTACAAGGGACTTTCCCTTAGCGTCCCAGTAATGTCTTCAGCGGATAGTCGCTGATTGGCCATCTGGCTGCATGCGGTCTGCCCTGGATGTCACGTGACAGCGGTCAATGTGTTAAAGGAGCTGCAAGAATCTGTCAAGTATTGGCTGTGTACTGCATGTGAAAACAAGCTCCTCTGTTCATATGTCTGGACTGTGGGGTAGCATGGAAATAAAGAACCCTTTTCTTGCAATTTTTTTTTTTTTTTGCCAAAACTTGCATAGTCTGCCAAAAGCATGTGGTAAAATATTTTATTCTAATGAGACCAATTTGAAATTTTTGGCCACAATTTGGATTGAGCCCCATCAGGGACAGTGCCAATAATGTCTGTAAAGCACTGTGGAATTAATGGAGCTATATAAATAAGTAAAATCATTTCAAAACTTATTACTGGTGCAAGGACAGCACCATACGCACAGTGGACGATGATGGAGTCAGCATTATGCTTTAGGACTTTTTTTTTTTTCAACAGCTTAAATTGTGGCGTTGGTCAAAGTGGAGGGAATTATAAACAGATCCAAATATCGGGTACATTTTGCATCAAAACCTTCAGGTCTCTGCTAAAAAACTGAAGGCTTAAGAGGAATTTCGCATTTCAGCAAGACATCTACCATAAGCATACGTCAAAACTGACAAAAAGAATGGCTTCACCAGAAGATGACCGTTTTGGAATGCCCCAGCCACTGCCCTGACCTAAATCCAATTGAAAATCAGTGGGTTGACCAGAAGATGACTACACGGGATGTTCTTGAAATCTGACCGATTTAGAGCGCTAGTGCAAGGAGGAGTGGCAAAGATTGCCAATTCTAGATGTACCACCCAAAAGGACTGCTGTCCTAATTTCAAAAGTTACTTCAGGAAAGTAGAAAAATATTTAGAATTAAGAGTCCTCAGTGGTTGACTCAACCACTAACACGGTACCAAGATATTTATCTTTCCTGGTTCAACAAAGTATTTAGCGGTAAGCATGTGCATATTTATACAACCACATTATTTTAGTTCTTGATTGAGTTATTTTTTGATTGAATTGTGCAGCTCATAGGTGACATTTAAAGGTGGATAGATTCGGACAAACAGCCGCACTCAGAAAATGTTTTCAGATTGCATCAAAAGTGTGAAGAATTTATTGAATAACACCACAGTGGTCAATGGGGTTCTGAGGTAACGTTTCGACCCTTAGGGTCTTTATCAAACCTCACTTAATAAGTAGAGAATGATAGGGGAAAAAGTAATACTCTTGTCCAGCGAACGGAGGCAGAGGCTCCACAGAAATAGCTGGAAGGTACGTGGGTCCGGTACGGCACGGACAGGGAGCAGGGTCCCTAGAGGCACTGTGGGTCCAGCAGGAGGAAAAAAAAGCACCTTTTTTCCTCCTGCTGGACCCACAGTGCCTCTAGGGACCCTGCTCCCTGTCCGTGCCGTACCGGACCCCCTACCTTCCAGCTATCTCTGTGGAGCCTCTGCCTCCGTTCGCTGGACAAGCGTCTTCCTCTCTCCCCTATCATTCTCTACTTATTAAGTGAGGTTTGATAAAGACCCTAAGGGTTGAAACGTTACCTCAGAACCCCATTGACCACTGTGGTGGTGTTCAATAAATTCTTCACACTTTTGATGCAATCTGAATACATTTTGTGAGTGTGGCTGTTTATCTGAATCTGAGTCTACTGGATCTATTCCAGGTTCAGCCTGCACCAGCTCCACTCTTAGGCCGGCCTCACACTAGTGAGTTTTACGGACGTATGAGCGCATAAACTACGTCCGTATAATATGCATAGCACACGGCCCAATGATTCCCTATGTCCCAGCTCCTATCAGCCGTATTTTACTGATCCGTATTATACGGTCTTGTATGGCTGTACAAAATCGCAGCATGCTGCGTTTGTCACTGTATTGCGCAAAAAAATCGCCAATGAAAGTCTATGGGGGCGAGAAAAATACGGATTACACACGGACCAGCAGTGTGACCAGCGAGAAATACGCACCGGTGTTAGAGAGAAAAGTCGGTAATTCAATTGCCGGCTTTTCATTTCTCCTTCCCAAACCCGACAGGATATGAGACATGGTTTACATACAGTAAACCATCTCATATCCCTTTTTTTTTTTTTTTTTTTTTTGTGCATATTCCACACTACTAATGTTAGTACTGTGTATGTGCAAATTTTGGTGCTGTAGCTGCTAAAATAAAGGGTTAAATGGCGGAAAAAATTGGCGTGGGCTCCCGCGCAATTTTCTCCGCCAGAGTGGTAAAGCCAGTGACTGAGGGCAGATATTAATAGCCTAGAGAGGGTCCATGGTTATTGGCCCCCCCTGGCTACAAACATCTGCCCCCAGCCACCCCAGAAAAGGCACATCTGGAAGATGCGCCTATTCTGGCACTTGGCCTCTCTCTTCCCACTCCCGTGTAGTGGTGGGATATGGGGTAATGAAGGGTTAATGTCACCTTGCTGTTGTAAGGTGACATTAAGCCAGATTAATAATGGAGAGGCGTCAATTATGACACCTATCCATTATTAATCCAATAGTACGAAATGGTTAATAAAACACACACATTATTACAAAGTCCTTTAATGAAATAAAGACACAGGTTGTTGTAATATTTTATTATTCTCTTAATCCAGCTGAAGACCCTCGTTCTGTGAAAAAGTAAAATTAACAAATCAACAATATCTCATACCTTCCGATGATCAGTCACGTCCCACGAAGTAAATCCATCTGAAGGGGTTAAATCATTTTACAGCCAGGAGCTGTGCTAAAGCACTCGCTCCTGCCTGTAAAACCCCGGGTACTGAATGGAAAGCAGGGTAATCTGTAGTTACCTTGAGTTGCGGTGATGCGCCCTCTGCTGGATGTCCTCATGAACTGGAGCCTTGGAAAAGTTCCCACGCTTGAGTTCATATGAGGACATCCAGCAGAGGGCGCATCACCGCGACTCAAGGTAACTACAGATCACCCAGCTTTCCATTCAGTACCCGGGGTTTTACAGGCACGAGCGAGTGCTTTCGCACAGCCCCTGGCTGTAAAATGATTTAACCCCTTCAGATGGATTTACATGGAACATGTCACTTCCTTTGTGCGGATCTGCAGCGTTTCTGCACCCTTCCATTATAGAAATCCGCAGCAAAAACACAAAATCCGCATTAAAAAACGCATCAAATCTGCACCTGTGTGTTCTGCCAGGAGATGCAGATTTTGTGCAGAAAGTTCTACACCCCAATCCGCAACATGTGCACATAGCCTAAGACCATGCTCAAAGCATGGTCTAAAATGCTTTTGTCAGTGCAGCACTGACAGGTATAAAGCACTGCAATGCTTTATATCAGCAAAGTGAATAAAGTAAATAAAAGATGAGAAAAATTGTTAAAAAAACAAAAACAAATATATATCCATAAATGTGGTAAGTATTTTTTATGTAAAAAAAAAAAATATACAAAAGTACATATTTGATATTGGTGCATCCGGAGCGACCCAATCTATAAAACTGTCACACTAGTTAACCTCTAGAATCTAGAGTGAACTCCGTTTAAAAAAAAAAAAAGAGAAAAGTGGCAAACTGGTTTTTCAGCATACTGCTGCAAAAAAAGTGTAATAAAAGGTAAGCAAAAAGAAAAATGTAAATAAAAATGGTATAGCTGAAAACCTTTTCTTTTCCCACAAAAAATCAAGCTGCCATACAGCTCCATCAGCTGCAAAACATATAAAACTATTAAAATGTGGTATCTCTGTAACCGTAGAATATATCTCTTATCATATTTACTACATGGTAAACGGCATTAAAAAGAGAACCTGAATTGCTGTTTGCTTATATGGAAACTCAAAAGTAAGTGCTCAGTGTAGAGCACAGGATAAATGTGATCCAAAATGTTCAGTACCCCAAAATGCCACTAATAAAAGCTTCTCGACTCACAAAAAAATAAGTCTTCACACTAAGGTTTGTCATCTGTTAACAGACATAGAGAGTGTCCACATTGCTGGTAGCACAAAGGCTCTGGAAAAGTGAGGTGGCGTCCATCGAAAGAAATCCATCAAAATCTGTGCTCCCAAGTCAAATGCCCCTCTCCTCCTGAGTCCTAATCTGCAGTTAGCATCCACATGTTTGGCATTACTGTAGTGATGAGAGCCCGCCTAATTTACATGGAGCGTGTCTCCAGAAGAACCAGCTTGGCACTACAATGTACTGCGCATTACAAAGGCATATTTGCATTTTCACTTGGCAACATCCATTGCTAGCAATATGATCACAACATCTATAGATGAATTCGTGGAGGGGTGTAATTTCTGCTTTGGGGTCAATTGATGGGAATTTCTGCTATTCGAGCACCAGGGCCGGTTTTAGGCAAAGTGGGGCCCTAGGCAAAGTTTAAAATGGGGCCCCAAATGCTAACATATTGCACGTCACACAGAAGCATTTCGGTTGTATTTACCTGCTCTGATCTCAGGCCGCTAAACGAGTGTGATCGACAATACTGAAGTCGTTGGACGCTTGTTTCCCGGCCTCTTTCCACCATCTGAGAAAGAATGATGGGACAGAACCATCACTAATAGATCACTAACAGATCACCATACAGGATCATGTTATCAACAGCACATCTACAGTTTACACCGGCGATGTGCTGCTGAGAACAATGATTTTTATTCCGGCATAAACAATCCAATCACCCAATGAATATGCAGCATTTTGCTTGTTTAGTATAATACACCCCATAGTCCTCCATATATTATAATGTGCACCACAGTCCTCCATATTGTAAAATGCACACGCCATAGTCCTCCATATAGTATACAGCAGAGCCCACAGTAGTATACAGCAGAGCCCCCAGTGGTATACAGCAGAGCCCACAGGGGTATACAGCAGAGCCCACAGGGGTATACAGCACAGCCCCCAGTGATATACAGCAGAGCCCCCAGTGGTATACAGCAGAGCCCCCAGGGGTATACAGCACAGCCCCCAGTAGTATACAGCACAGCCCCCAGTGGTGTACAGCAGTGCCCCCAGGGGTATACAGCAGAGCCCCCAGTAGTATACATCACAGCCCCCAGTAATATACAGCAGAGCCCCCAGGGGTATACAGCAGAGCCCCCAGTAGTATACAGCACAGCCCCCAGTGGTGTACACCACAGCTCACATCCCCCCCTCTCCTCTCCCCGTCCAGTAAAAAGAAAAACAAAAACAAAACACAAGCTCCTCACCTCTCCACACGTGCCCGCGCTGCTCCTGTGTCGGTGGCTGCAGCTGCTCTGCCTGGGACACAGTGAGTGCGCGCGCACCCGCTGTGTCAGAGGCAGAGCGGGGAATGATGGGAGAGGGGGCGTCAGGTGACGCTCTCTCCTCCATCATTGCTTTGAACTGTACCGGCAGACGCCGGTACAGTTCAATGCGGCGGGGGAGTCAGCGCTGGCGGCAGGCGGGCCCCCTGCCTCACAGGGGCCCCCTGCCTCACAAGGGCCCCATAGCGGCTGCGTGATTTGCCGCTAGCTGGGGGCCCCTGGGGGAGTGGGGGGCCCCTGGGGGAGTGGGGGCCCCAGGCAGCTGCCTGGTCTGCCTGCCCCTAACGCCGGCCCTGTCGAGCACTTAGGGGCTCTGTATATGGAGTCCGCAAACTATTCTATGAAAATGTGCGCTCCAAGAGTCAAATAGCGCTCCTTCCCTCCCGAATCTAGCCGTGTGGCCAAACAGTACTGTTCAGCCACATATGTGGTATTGCTATGTTCAATAAAAAATGTGTAACAAACTGTAATCATTTTTACCTATTTACCATTTTGACAATGTAAAATCTGGGGCTAAATCAACATAATAGTGGTACAAATGTTTTTTTTTTCTTCTCTGCTCAATGGTATAACATTTTGTGAAACGTGTCAATATTCTCACTGC
Organism: Ranitomeya variabilis; assembly: GCF_051348905.1. Lineage (NCBI taxonomy): Eukaryota > Metazoa > Chordata > Amphibia > Anura > Dendrobatidae > Ranitomeya > Ranitomeya variabilis. The sequence continues at coordinate 216,844,232 of NC_135236.1, read as the reverse complement.
ACCCCTAGATGGATTAATTGAGAGGTGTAGTTTGTAAAATGGGGTCACTTATGGGATTGTTGCTGTGCTGACCTCTGAGTCTCTGTCAAAGTGACATGCACTCGCAAATCTTTCCAGCACAATCTACACACCAATATGGCGCTCCTTCCCTTCTGAGCTTTGCACTGTGCCTCAAAAGTCGTTTTTGACCACATATGGGCCATTGTTCTACTGTCCAGAAATTGTGTAACAAAGTGTGTGGTCCATTTTTTTTCCTATTGGCCCTTTGGAAAATTGAAAACTTGGGGCTAAAACAATATTTTAGTGCAAAAAAAGTAACTTTTCAAAAAAAGTAACTTCATTTTCACAGCCTAATGTTATAGAATTCTGTGAAATACCTTTTTTTATTTTTTTCACGCCTCTACCTTAAAAACTTCATTGAAACACGTGGGGGTTCAAGGTGGTCAGCACACATCTAGATACATTCCTTGAGGAGTCTAGTTTTCAAAATGGGGTACCGTAATTTGTGGGGGATTTCCACTGTTTAGGCACATCGCTCTCGATTCCAACCATTTTTTGGTTTTGAGTACTTTGAAGGGTGCAAATTTTAGAATGGTGTAGCTTTTGGGTAGTTTCTGTCATATAGACCTTTCAAAGTGACTACAAATGTGATGTGGTCCCGAACATTTTTAAAAAAAAGAACAAAATGGTTTTGTAAATTTTGTTGGAAAAATGAGAAATTGCTGATTGACATTTAACCCTTCTAACTTGCTACAAATAAAGTTGAAAAAATGATGCAGATGTAAGGTAGACACATGGGAAATGTTATTTATTACCGTAACTATGCTGCACATCTCGTATCTTCACAGCATAGACAATTGCCTTCAGATGACCCCAAAGCATCTGAAACAACTGATACTGGAAGCCTGTGCTAGTATTTCTTCTGTGGTGTTGCTATCGGTGTGTCAAGAGTAGGAGAAGAGGGTTGCACTGACAATCCAACACAATGGCCAGCACTTTGAACACATTTTATAAGTGGTCATAGACTTGTAAATAACTCATGAAAGAATAAATTTGTTAAAACCGAGAACATCACACTTATTGAGAATTTCACAATAAAAACGATGTGTCACATGACCCTCTTCCCATTGGAAAAAATAAAGTTGGATCCAAAATGACCGACTTCAAAATGGCTGCCATGGTCACCACCCATTTTGAAAAGTTTTCCTCCTCCCATATACTAATATGCCACAAACAGGAAGTTGATATCACCAATCATTCCCATTTTATTTAGGTGTATCCATATAAATGGCCCACCCTGAATATGGAGGACTGTAATGGGGGCAATCATACTGTATTGGTGCTGTGAGAGGGACCATAAAACTATATGGGGGGGGGCTGTGATGAACCATCATACTGTATTGGGGCTGTGAGGGAAACCATCATACTATATGGAGGTCTGAGGGGGATCATCATACTGTATGGGGGGCTGTGGAGGACCTTCATACTGTGTTGGGGGACCATAATACTGCGTGTTGGGATGTGGAGACCATGATATTGTGTGGGAGTTCCCTTATTCAGCTGTCCAGAAAAAAGGAGTCAAGATGACCATAAAAAGAATACAGCAATCCCCATAGTTTGAGAGTTATTGATTACCGAGGAGACAGAGATGACTGAAGTCCACACAGAATGGCATTGCGGGATGTAGGCTGTGCACCTCTGTGCTAGGCAGTAATATTGATCCCTGTGAGCTCCATAGAAAATAATAATTCCCCCACTGTGCTGCCTAGAAAATGATAGCATCGCTTATATGCCTAGGCAGTGATAATGCCCTATGAAAAGTAAAAATGCTGCTTCAAGTAATTGGGTCTTCTCATTGACCCCTTTAAGCAATGATACCCCTTAATGCTCTCCTTAAATATAATAATGCTACCTTTGTGCCGCATTTCTTGTGAATGCCAAATGTCAAATCAGATGTACTGACCAACACAGCAACTAAATCCCCTTCTGCCAAGCAAGCAAGAGTGGGCCTATGTAGGCGCTGCATGTCTAGGGATGTTGTTGCACCAAAACGCCAATGTCTTATAGGCTGTAGACCTACAAAAGCCTGTCACCTACAAAATAGAGTGCCTTAGGTTCCCTGTTTAACCAAAGAATTTTGACTGTATTAGTACCATGTTGAAATCGACATGTTTCAAAGTGATGCTCAATTAACATTTGACAAGGGAATAGAGCAGAAATTATTGCATGGGGAAATCCACCACTGTGGCCCTACAAGCATGCCACTGTGTCTGGGTGTAATGGGGCTCTGTATAAGATGGATACAGCAAATAACTGTCAGCCATATGTATTAAAGTGTATGTGTGGGATAGACGAGTGGTGAAGAACAGGGGTCTAGTGTTCTCCCCATATGAATGTAGCAACAAAAGTATCTGCTGGCAGCTGTTTATTCTTAAATAAGGCATAACTCTTGACAGTGATCTCTCACTTGGAGGCACTAGCTTCACGGTTATTAGTGAACTACAGCACAACCCTAAGGCCACGTTCACACTATCAGTATTTGGTCAGTGTTGTACATCAGTATTTGTAAGCCAAAACCAGAGGGGGGTAAAAAAATGCAGAAGTGGTGCCGTGTTTCTATGACACTTTTCCTCTGAGATAGACGTTCTGATAGACCATGGTGCTGCGAAAACGGAGTAGTTCCACACGTGGCAAGAAGCTTTTATTTTATTCACGCATTTCAGGTTCATACCGAATTCTTTCTCAAAATTGAACTACAAAAAAAAAAATCAGACCGCACACACACCCATTGAGTAGAATGGATGTATTGAGATATCTGTAAAAATCACAGGTCCAAGGATGAGATCCATGCCTGTCTTATTCTGCCCAACGGGTCCGTGTGGATGGGGGGGGGGGGCATATACATATAATGCGCTGAAGTTCGTGTTGAGAGACCTGCGGCCGGTCCGTGCATCATGGTCTGTACTCGGACTGTGAGACCAGTCTATCTGTGATTGACACTGCCGTGCCGACTACTCCTGACGCTCACTGTCTAGCAGGGGATTTCTTTCACTCACATGCACTTGGTCTATGGGTATTCAAACCAATGTTCTTCCACAGCTGATCAGTCCTTCTACTGTCTCCTTTCATCTGTGGTGGCCATGCGCAGCTGGAAATCCCTATTCCTTTGGTCATCACAATAGGCCAGAGCATGGTTTCCAACCCGCCTCTGCTTAATTACATGTCTCCTGTTCATTTCCCCACCAGCTTCACTCTCCTGTGTCACATCTAGGCCCCGGCCATCACTGGTACGGCCATTACCTGGATTTCACTTTCTCACACGGTAGATTGGTGAGACACAATCCAACCTCTTCTGTGTGACCGACCTTGCTTCTGCCTGAGGACTACAGTCTATTACCCGGACACCATAGAATCCACTGACTCTGTGCTCTCCACCATAATGGCTCATTTCCTGCTGTGCTCTCTGCCATAATGGCTCATTTTCTGCCGTGCTCTCTGCCATAATGGCTCATTTTCTGCCGTGCTCTCTGCCATAATGGCTCATTTCCGGCTGTGCTCTCCGCCATAATGGCTCATTTCTTGCTGTGCTCTCCGCCATAATGGCTCATTTTCTGCTGTGCTCTCCGCCATAATGGCTCATTTTCTGCCGCGCTCTCTGCCATAATGGCTCATTTCTTGCTGTGCTCTCCTCCATAATGGCTCATTTTCTGCCGTGCTCTCTACCATAATGGCTCATTTCTTGCTGTGCTCTCCTCCATAATGGCTCATTTTCTGCTGTGCTCTCCGCCATAATGGCTCATTTCTTGCTGTGCTCTCTGCCATAATTGCTCATTTCTTGCTGTGCTCTCCTCCATAATGGCTCATTTCCTGCCGTGCTCTCTGCCATAATGGCTCATTTCCGGCTGTGCTCTCGGCCATAATGGCTCATTTCTTGCTGGGCTCTCCATCATAATGGCTCATTTCCTGCTGTGCTCTCTGCCATAATGGCTCATTTTCTGCCGTGCTCTCCGCCATAATGGCTCATTTCCTGCCGTGCTCTCCTCCATAATGGCTCATTTCCTGCCGTGCTCTCTGCCATAATGGCTCATTTTCTGCCGTGCTCTCTGCCATAATGGCTCATTTTCTGCCGTGCTCTCTGCCATAATGGCTCATTTCCGGCTGTGCTCTCCGCCATAATGGCTCATTTCTTGCTGTGCTCTCCGCCATAATGGCTCATTTTCTGCCGTGCTCTCTGCCATAATGGCTCATTTCCTGCCGTGCTCTCCGCCATAATGGCTCATTTCCTGCCGTGCTCTCCGCCATAATGGCTCATTTCCTGCCGTGCTCTCCGCCATAATGGCTCATTTTCTGCCGTGCTCTCTGCCATAATGGCTCATTTCCTGCCGTGCTCTCCGCCATAATGGCTCATTTTCTGCCGTGCTCTCCGCCATAATGGCTCATTTCCTGCCGTGCTCTCCGCCATAATGGCTCATTTCTTGCTGTGCTCTCCTCCATAATGGCTCATTTCCTGCTGTGCTCTCCGCCATAATGGCTCATTTCCTGCTGTGCTCTCCGCCATAATGGCTCATTTCTTGCCGTGCTCTCCGCCATAATGGCTCATTTCCGGCCGTGCTCTCCGCCATAATGGCTCATTTCTTGCCGTGCTCTCCTCCATAATGGCTCATTTCCGGCCGTGCTCTCTGCCATAATGGCTCATTTCCGGCCGTGCTCTCCGCCATAATGGCTCATTTTATGGGCTATGGCCACCAGTTGCCATGCTGTATTACATTCAGTTGACAATGGGAGGCACAGCACAGCAGTTGTCATGGGGAGCTGCAGGTGCGCGCCTACGTGCAGCGCGATCTGGCGCCATCGGTTTCTGTGTATTGTACAATATTCCTAATATAATGGGAAATACAGCACGGAACTGACCGCAAGGGGGTTAAATTATAGTGTTAGATGGCAAAGTGAAATGTGTAAAATTGTGTACACGAGATCAAATGGAATGTTCTGGTTTTAGTAGTGTGTTTCACGAATTATTTCCCCTACGATGTCTAATATATTAATAGCACACTAATATAGATGAACCGTCATGTCACAGGGTTTTCTGATGTTTCATCACACTCGGCGTTCTGCAGCGTTCTGTAATAAGAGGCTGCAGTACATAACTTTGACCGCCAGGTGGCGCTGTGTTGAAAACCTTCCTTCTAGACGCTCTGGCTTTAGAGGAAATCACGGAGTCCTTGACGTCACTTCCTTTCACGTTCGGTGCTGGAGCGTGGTGGACGGCGTCTGGATTGAGCCGTAAATATGCGCATAGAGAAGTGTTATTTCTGCTCGGCGCCCATCTACCCGGGGCACGGCATGATGTTTGTGAGGAACGACTGCAAGGTAAGCGCTGCAGTGCCTGCGGTTGTGTGTATAGGGGAGGACATGCTGCGTGTGTATATGTATAGGGGGGGGGGCAAGCTGCGCGTGTGTATATGGGGGGGACACAAGCTGCGCGTGTGTATATGGGGGGGACACAAGCTGCGTGTGTGTATATTGGGGGGGGACACAAGCTGCGCGTGTGTATATGGGGGGGACACAAGCTGCGTGTGTGTATATGGGGGGGACACAAGCTGCGCGTGTGTATATTGGGGGGGGACACAAGCTGCGCGTGTGTATATTGGTGGGAACACAAGCTGCGCGTGTGTATATTGGGGGGGACACAAGCTGCGTGTGTATATGGGGGGGACACAAGCTGCGCGTGTGTATATTGGGGGGGACACAAGCTGCGCGTGTGTATATTGGGGGGACACAAGCTGCACATGTGTATATTGGTGGGAACACAAGCTGCGCGTGTGTATATTGGGGGGGACACAAGCTGCGTGTGTATATGGGGGGGACACAAGCTGCGTGTGTATATGGGGGGACACAAGCTGCGTGTGTATATGGGGGGGACACAAGCTGCGCGTGTGTATATTGGGGGGGACACAAGCTGCGCGTGTGTATATTGGGGGGGACACAAGCTGCGCGTGTGTATATTGGGGGGGACACAAGCTGCGCGTGTGTATATTGGGGGGGACACAAGCTGCGCGTGTGTATATTGGGGGGGACACAAGCTGCGTGTGTATATGGGGGGGACACAAGCTGCGTGTGTATATGGGGGGACACAAGCTGCGTGTGTATATGGGGGGGACACAAGCTGCGCGTGTGTATATGGGGGGGACACAAGCTGCGCGTGTGTATATTGGGGGGGACACAAGCTGCGCGTGTGTATATTGGGGGGGACACAAGCTGCGCGTGTGTATATTGGGGGGGACACAAGCTGCGCGTGTGTATATGGGGGGGACACAAGCTGCGTGTGTGTATATGGGGGGGACACAAGCTGCGCGTGTGTATATTGGGGGGGACACAAGCTGCGCGTGTGTATATTGGTGGGAACACAAGCTGCGCGTGTGTATATTGGGGGGGACACAAGCTGCGTGTGTATATGGGGGGGACACAAGCTGCGCGTGTGTATATTGGGGGGGACACAAGCTGCGCGTGTGTATATTGGGGGGGACACAAGCTGCGCGTGTGTATATTGGGGGGGACACAAGCTGCGTGTGTGTATATTGGGGGGGACACAAGCTGCGCGTGTGTATATGGGGGGGACACAAGCTGCGTGTGTGTATATGGGGGGGACACAAGCTGCGCGTGTGTATATTGGGGGGGGACACAAGCTGCGCGTGTGTATATTGGTGGGAACACAAGCTGCGCGTGTGTATATTGGGGGGGACACAAGCTGCGTGTGTATATGGGGGGGACACAAGCTGCGCGTGTGTATATTGGGGGGGACACAAGCTGCGCGTGTGTATATTGGGGGGACACAAGCTGCACGTGTGTATATTGGTGGGAACACAAGCTGCGCGTGTGTATATTGGGGGGGACACAAGCTGCGTGTGTATATGGGGGGGACACAAGCTGCGTGTGTATATGGGGGGACACAAGCTGCGTGTGTATATGGGGGGGACACAAGCTGCGCGTGTGTATATGGGGGGGACACAAGCTGCGCGTGTGTATATTGGGGGGGACACAAGCTGCACGTGTGTATATTGGGGGGGACACAAGCTGCGCGTGTGTATATTGGGGGGGACACAAGCTGCGCGTGTGTATATTGGGGGGACACAAGCTGCGTGTGTATATGGGGGGGACACAAGCTGCGTGTGTATATGGGGGGACACAAGCTGCTTGTGTATATGGGGGGGACACAAGCTGCACGTGTGTATATGGGGGGGACACAAGCTGCGCGTGTGTATATTGGGGGGGACACAAGCTGCGCGTGTGTATATTGGGGGGGACACAAGCTGCGCGTGTGTATATTGGGGGGGACACAAGCTGCGCGTGTGTATATTGGGGGGGACACAAGCTGCGCGTGTGTATATGGGGGGGACACAAGCTGCGCGTGTGTATATGGGGGGGACACAAGCTGCGCGTGTGTATATGGGGGGGACACAAGCTGCGCGTGTGTATATGGGGGGGACACAAGCTGCGCGTGTGTATATGGGGGGGACACAAGCTGCGCGTGTGTATATGGGGGGGACACAAGCTGCGCGTGTGTATATTGGGGGGGACACAAGCTGCGCGTGTGTATATTGGTGGGAACACAAGCTGCGCGTGTGTATATTGGGGGGGGCACAAGCTGCGCGTGTGTATATGGGGGGGACACAAGCTGCGCATATGTATATTGGGGACAAGCTGTGTATGTATAGGAGTGGGGGGAGACAAGCTGCGCGTGTGTATATGGGGGGAGACAAGCTGCGCGTGTGTATATTGGGGACAAGCTGTGTGTGTATATGTATATGAGTGGGGGGGAACAAGCTGCGCGTGTGTATATGGGGGGGGGGGGACAAGCTGCGCGTGTGTATATGGGGGGCGAGACAAGCTGCGCGTGTGTATATGGGGGGCGAGACAAGCTGCGCGTGTGTATATTGGGGACAAGCTGTGTGTGTACATGTATAGGAGTGGGGGGGGACAGACTGTGTCTGTATATGGGGGAAGGGGGGACAAGCTGCGAGTGTGTGTGTATATAGGGGGGACAGGCTGGGTGTTTGTGTATATGAGGGGAGAGTCGGGGTGGGGGGAGGAGACAAGCTGCACGTGGGCTGACTAGTGCTTGTTGCTTGTCACCTGGCTGAACCTGTAATGTAGAATGGCTGGTTACTGTAAATATTTGGTGTCTGCTCCATTCATGTAATACAAGTGTTGATTGATTGTTTATATTGTGTATTTGTATCTCTTACTTGCACTCACACACACACACACACACACACACACACTGCTTTGACAGATTATAAAATATATACATACACACTTTTCAATTTAGAGGACTAAGCCTAGGTTCACAGTAGCGTTTCTGTGCGCAGCGTATGATCCGCATGTGTACATATCTTTAACATGGTGTACAGGGACATGCTTTCACATGCGGATGCGTACGCATGCATCATTTCGCGGTGTGCGGTGAATGCAATATGTTGCATTTTTTGAGGCGTCAAATATTGTGCAATCATGTGGATGAAGTGCATCAAAAAACTGCAAGGACATGCGTTCAATACGCATGCGTACTTCAGACTGTGCATGTCCAGGAAATGATTTCACCACCTCCACCATGCGCATAAACTACGTAAACCCATGCCAAAACGCATTTAACCGCATGCACACGCAGCGTGTTTTTTTGCGTCATGCGTAAGGTGGTGAGGAGTAAAACTGCAGCGTAAGCATGCGTTTTGGTATGCGTTTGCGCATGCAGATGATATGCTGCGCACAGAAACACTAATGTGACCAAGCTGTATTATCACATGCTAGATGTGCTTGTTAAAGTAAATACATATATGTGACATTTTGATGTTTCAGATGTTCAGGTTCTGCCGCTCAAAATGTCACAAGAACTTCAAGAAGAAGCGTAATCCCAGAAAGATCAGGTGGACCAAAGCCTTCAGAAAAGCAGCTGGTAAAGAGTTAACTGTGGTAAGTTGCACTTTCCAGCACTGCACATCTATAACACATACTGATGCCTCCTGTACAAAGGTGATGGTGATTTATCCTTAGTGTACAGAGCTGATCTGCAGTACTTGGGAGCAGGCAGAGAGCAGTGTGAAGGAGCTGTGCTGCTCTGCTCCATACAGATGGTGACAGCTGATCGATGGGGGATGTTATACTCCTAGATATCTGATATTGATAACATATCCTAAGCCCATTAACTGAGCTTACCAGGGATGTCAAGGTAGTTGGCATGTGTGAATGGGGCCAGATGCACAGCCAGGTGGGTGAGCGCACAGGAAGTATGATGCATCTTCCATTCCTGGGATTGGTGAGGATTCTACTGACCAGACCCCTATCGGTACGCTATCACTCATTCAGATAAAAGCACTTGACTGGTTATTACTATGTCTGCAAAAAAAAAAAAAAGTTTTTTCAACACCCAATTGATTTCAATGGGTGAAAAGCGCTGAAAGCGACATGCACCATTGTGTAAGAATCCATGCAAAACACAAAATCCGGATGACAAAAAAACCAAACAAGCGGTGTGCATGAGACTTCTGAAATCTTGTAGACTTTGCTGGTACTGTGAAACACAGCTAGAAAAGCTGCAAGAACACAGTGTGAACTTGGCCTAATAGAAACACGTCACCACTTTTACATTTTTCACCCTCTCCAGGTTTTCACTTACAAATACTGATGGAAAATACTGCCCAAAATATTGCCATGTGAACGTGACCTCAGGACGATCATAAAAATTAACCAGTTGTAGCTAAAGAGTATCTATCACCAATTTGTGCCTTCCCTTTTAATAAAAGTGGACCTTCACAGATACGTGATTTTACTAAATATAACTTATCAAAAGTGCTCCTAATGACTCCCCAAAGGGTCAGACTTTCTAAGTTGTGGGAACTCGACATGAAAGCTGGATCTCATAACCTTTTGAGGTCATTCTCACATTGAAAGAGTAGGATATTGTCAGATTGGTAGCAGAGCAGTTACTATTCCGTAGCAGCTTAGTAAAGCACGCATCATCAATGGGTTAATTTGGAAGAGCAGTATATCTCCAGATATTATTCTTTCACTGTGAGTGTGGCTGGTGAAGGTTCACGCTCTACATGCCGGGGTCCCATAACTTGGAAGTTCATGTCTAAATTTGATAGGGCATTTTAGGGACATTAGATACTTTGAGCACTTTTGACACTTATATTTATTAAAATCACTAGTGTGGAGCTGCCCACTGGTTCATTAACCCCTTACCGCCCTCCACCGTACTATTACAGCGGAGGTAGGATCCCCTGCTTTGATGCAGGGCTCCGGCGCTGAGCCCACCTCAAAGCCAGGACATGTCAGCTGTTTTGAACAGCTGACATGTGCCCGCAATAGCGGTGGGTGAAATCGCAATTCACCCGCCGCTATTATCTAGCTAAATGCCGCTGTCAAATGCTGACAGCGGCATTTAACCGGCCATCGGGCCGGAAATGAGCGCATCGCCGACCCCCGTCACATGATCGGGGGTCAGCGATGCTACAGGATATTAACCATAGAGGTCTTGACACCTCTATGGTTACTGATGCCGGCCTGCTGTGAGCGCTACCCTGTGGTCGGCGCTCATAGCAAGCCTGCAATTCAGCTACATAGCGATCTGATGATCGCTGCTATGTAGCAGAGCCGATCGAGTTGTGCCAGCTTCTAGCCTCCCATGGAGGCTATTAAAGCAATGGCAAAAGTAAAAAAAAAAAAAAAAAAAAAAAGTTTAACAAAATATAAAAGTTTAAATCACCCCCTTCGCCCCATTCAAAATAAAACAATAAAAAAATCAAACCTACACATATTTGGTATCGCCGCGTTCAGAATCGCCCGATCTATCAATAAAAAAAAAGGATTAACCTGATCGCTAAACAGCGTAGCGAGAAAAAAATTTGAAACGCCAGAATTACGTTTTTTTTGGTTGCCGGGACATTGCATTAAAATGCAATAACGGGCGATCAAAAGAACGTATCAGCACCAAAATGGTATAATTAAAAAACGTCAGCTCGGCACGCAAAAAATAAGCCCTCACCTGACCCCAGATCACGAAAAATGGAGACACGACGGGTATTGGAAAATTGCACTATTTTTTTTTTCTTTTAGCAAAGTTTGGAATTTTTTACCACTTAGATGAAACGTAACCTAGACATGTTTGGTGTCTATGAACTCGTAATGACCTGCAGAATCATAATGGCAGGTCAGTTTTAGCATTTAGTGAACCTAGCAAGAAAGCCGAACAAAAAACAGGCGTGGGATTGCACTTTTTTTGCAATTTCACCTCACTTGGAATTTTTTTCCCGTTTTCTAGTACACGACATGTTAAAACCAATGATGTCGTTCAAAAGTGCAACTTGTCCCGCAAAAAAACAAGCCCTCACATGGCCATATTGACGGAAAAATAAAAAAGTTATGGCTCTGGGAAGGAGGGGAGTGAAAAACGAGAAAGCAAAAACGGAAAAGGGCAAGGTTGTGAAGGGGTTAAAGGGAACTTGTCACCAGGTATAATGCTTTTATCAGCAGGAGATTATCACTAGAAGAAGAGTAAACCTGCTGCCATAGTGTCCTCCATATTTATGAGCTCTGTGTAACCTCGTTCCCACCACTGATTAGCAGCTTTCTGCCTGGGTGTACACAGAATGCTGTCACTCAGTGGTGTGGTCGGGTTTGTAGCAGAGAAAATAGGGTTTAAAAAAAAAGACAGCTCAGTAAATGACACATCATTGGAATCAGGTTCTCTGCCCTTATATCATGCTGCTCTCGGCAGGGATAGCCAATCCCTGCTGACAGGTCTGCGTTACCCTCACTCATTTTCTCTGCACATCTGCGTTCCAGTTCACCTACTAGGGAAGACCTGAGCGTCACTGTGCAGATCTAATTTGTGAGGGGAATGAGCTGGGGGGTCAGGAAGTGATGGAACATCGTAGCGACATGCCATCATGTTAGACGGTGGTAATGTCAGTATCATTTTATTGTATTTCCTGTGGTAGACAAATTGCCTGTAATTTTAGCACTTGTGAGGTCCCAGCATTTGCAGGGCTTTGTGTAGGGAACATGCGTGTAAAATGTAATAACAGATCACAATTCCTGTGCAGGATAATTCATTTGAATTTGAAAAACGAAGAAATGAACCTGTGAAATACCAGCGAGAGTTATGGAGCAAGAGCGGTAATGTTTTTGTTTTTTGTTTTTTTTATCTCAAATCTTGTAGATTTACACATTACATAGGTTAATTTATTGTTCTTTGGAATAAAAACAAATAAGATTTCCATCTATTTACTGCTGGTGAAAAAAAACATGAGCAGGGAATCTTGACACGTTCACAACCTTTTATGATCTGCTCTCATGATTGATTATTCTTGCCAGCATTTTATATGTAAGCATCACTGTAGAGCGTGTAGTCAAGTTTAGTCCATTCATTTGTGTTTTTTTCTTCTTACTTTAATGTATTTACTAAATTCTTGCTTTTAGTTGAGGCTATGAAGAGAGTAGAAGAGATCAAGCAGAAGCGACAGGCCCGATTTATCATGAACAGGTAAGAAAGCATTGGGTCACAGGTAGCTCAGATCATTACTGGCTGAGAAGCCAAACGAGATGTCATGCACATTTCTCTCTTGTAGACTAAAGAAGGGCAAAGAGTTGGAAAAAGTCCAGGATATCAAAGAAGTCAAAAAGAACATACATCTTATCCGGGCCCCACATGCTGGTAAGTCGCTTAGTCTGCCAGAGGACTTGGAGTTTTCTTGAATTCACTTTTCTATTATTACTTTTCTGGAGATATTAGTCTCTCTGTGTAGTATATCACTGTATACATTGGCAGTTACCTGACACTGCTAATTTCCTGAGTTTATTACAGGGTTTAACAATGGTTTAAATTAGAGTATGCTTTGACATGCTGAATGGCGTGTCATGGATTTTACTCTATGGGCTTCAACTGTTAGCAAATAACTGAGCCTTACTGGCCCACCTCTGCCTTAGCTCCTGCTCCTCGCTGCTGCTTACGGACTTTGTACAAATAGTCCCCAAAACATAATTATAATAAGATTTTTACCATGCATATAATTGCATATTAATGCTAAATAGCATTTTTAGAATATGAGGCAAAAAACGACTCAAACACTGAATTGCAAAACCGGAGAAAAATAGTCAAAATGCCAATAGTTACAAAAATTATGAGAAAGTTTATTAAATGACATATACAAACATTAAAATCGATATTGTGCACACAATGTGCACAAAGCCATGAGCAATATAGTAAATAATGTAACACCATAGGGTAAGTGATATGACATTCCAAGAAAAATGAGGAACGATGCACCTTGTCAGCACATATGGGTCATAGTACAGATATAGCTTATAAACACATAAATGGATCTTGTGTTTAGCATTTCATATGTATGGGGCGCCACAGAGAGGTGGTGGGTGTTATAATGCTGGACAGACTGCAGCCAATAGAAGATATTAAAGTCAGCAAATCCTAGTGGTTGCCTGACACCTGTAGCAGCCAGATAATTAGTCATGGTCCAAAGACTCCAACCAGCCCATAGCAGCATATAAAATAATCCCCCAAATGCCAAACAACAAAAGACCATACAAAGTATAGGCAGCCTAACAAAGATATTTACCCATATTGTAACAGAGACAGGCGTCACCGTGCTCTCTCCCCAACGCACGTTTCGGTGCGAGATCACCTTCTTCAAGGGGCGTGGTTTTACTCATAAGATAGTCCCTCCTTATATAACAGGTGTAGTAAGTCACCTGATGTAAAGGTACCAATGGAAATACTCCATCTGCGCAAGCGCACCTGCCGGCGCTCGTCAGAGCGCTGCCGTCCATATCCCCGCCCACCGGCAACAGTCACATGGTGTGGCCGGAGCCAACCCACACCACGTAACGAAGCACAGCAGGGAGAGGGCAATGGAACAGGAGCGATCACCGGGCACAACGAGCGTGCACGTGCGCAGAAACACCAAGGAGAACAGGTAAAAAGACATATGAAAAAAAAAAAACACAAAACAAAATATATATTGTAGACACAAAGAATATTACGTAGAGGGATTAGTAAATATGATTAAATGAAAATTAGTCAGAAATGCACAATATAAGAATATAACACCAAACGCATGGTACATTGGACCCCACAGAAAGACGCTCCGGCATACCTATGTCCCGTGGTCAAGTCCGCAGCGTACAGCCGTCGCTGCAACCAGGCCACATGGACACACAGCAGCAAGAGCATGCTAAAACCATAGGGGCCAAAATAACCACACGTATAAGTTCCTACATCATATATGCACATACAAACTTGAAATTACAAAAATACCACTAATTATATTGTGCTAATAAACAGCAGTTGTGCAATATTGAGCAGACATCCAGCCACAGAATGGAAAAAAAAAAAATATATAAAAAAAAAATATATAAAAAAGCTTACGGACTTTGTTGATAGGCTGCAGAGGTGATGTTACAGCAGAAGTGATGGCTGCAGCAATCGGTAGGCTCAGTGGAGATGCCAAGCAAGTTTGAAGAAATTGCTGTGCCCAGTGATTGTCTGCAGCAATAATGTGCACTATAGTCGTCACATTACCATTGCATCTTGCCAGCAGAGAATGGGGACAGCTGGTGTGTGTGGTGGGGGTAAATAAAGCTCTTTTTGTGAAAGTTTATAGGAAAAAAAGTAGTTATTATATTAACCCTTTTAAAGGGGTTGCTTGGGCATACCGTGTTAGTGACCTATCTTATCCATAGGATAGGTAAACTATACCAGATTGGTGTGGTCCTACACCTGGCACCCCCACAGACCAGCTGTCATTTGCTCCGTCTGTCCCTGATTGTAACATTTTGTAAGGATCTGCAAAGTGCGGTTGTGGAAACACGGGGGGGTCAGAGGGCGCCCTGGTCCGCTAGCCTAAACCTCATGGATCAGGCATCATTTCACCGAATGCCCGTTCTCTTTTAACCGTGGATATAACACTACTCCGGCAACGCAGGGTGAGGCTTAAGCAAAACGGGCAAATAACACATAGAACAGTCCCAGCAAAATAACCAAGATGGTGCAAATTACAGAGTCTCCCCCTTCTACTGACTCGCCGGGATAAGAGCAGCTGTGACTTCAGAACTTCCAGGGCCAACTACCCCCAGCTGTGGCACGCACACCACACAGAGAGGCGGAAACTACAAGCTTAGGAAGATAAGTCTAAATGAGGTACAAGGCCAGTTGACCGGAGGGTCACAACCTGGCTTCTCCAAACATCTCCATTGAGCTACGCTACCTGTGGGATCCTGACTACCCCAATTGTGTCCATGGATTCGCGATGGTCAATGGAGCAGCATTGTTCCATCTGGGGCCATTGTCTACTAAGCTGGCATTGTAGAATGACAAATCTGTGTACCTCGTGATGGAGCTATAATGTCTTGGCTGCTGTCCTCTAGAGAATCGCTGGATCTTTTTGATGTCTGGAGGGCTTGGCTGAATCCCTGGCCCATGTTACAGAGGCATATAACCTCTTCTTATAGTTACCAATTTTCCTTCATCCAGTATTCATAGGTAAAGGGGAAGAATGGTGATAAGACCAACTCGCGTTGTTTGATCTGTTTGCATAGTTTTTCCTCTATGCAAGTCAACAAACTGGCCTGGAAAGTGTGTAATTAACATATTAGTAAACATCATTGTTCCATGAACCTGCATCACTAGTCATCCAGGACAAGAGCACGATATGTTACAACAAATTGTCAACTTACAAGTCAATATTACAGGCTTGCGCGAACAAAAGTCTGTTTTCTTGGCCAACCAGAAAAACACATACCGGTACGTTCAAAAGTCAACATATAGATAAGTCTGTTTCTCCTGGTTTGCTGAAAATAGACATCTGGTTAATTAAGATACAATGCTGTGTTTTCACAACAGCTCTGTTTAAATCACTACACTAGCGTTGTTGTTGTGTTTTTTATTTTTTTGTTGTTGTTTTTTTAGCGCTGGAGTGGTGCTACTAATCTAAGTTCCCTAACCCTAGTATTATAGTCACCTGCCGCTGTCTTCAGCTCTTTGTGTCGCTGCTTCGGTCTTGCGCCGCCATCTTGTGACCGCAACTTCTGACTAATCTGAGGTCAGCGGTAATGGTCACAAACTTTTAATGTTAATCTATTAGAGCTTCATTCTGGCTATATAGACTTGTATTGAATAGTGACTTCCGGCTCGCCCAGCAAACTGGAGCTATCCGGTAGGTCACAACCTGCAAAAGACTGACTGGGGTGGTGGCATCAATAACAGATGAAGATGTAAGTATAAGACTACGGCCAGGGAACTTAGATTAGTAGTACCACTGCAGTGCTGCAGTAAAAAATGCCGGAGTGGTGCTTTAAAGGGAACCTGTCACCACGTTTTTGGAAGATGGGATAAAAATAGCGTTAAATAGGGGCAGAGGTGGGCGTTACATTAGTGTGTGTGTTATGCGTTTATTACCCACCTAAGTTGCCGAAATAACTTTGCAAAGTCTCCGTTTTCGCCTGTCAATCAGGCTGGTCAGGTCGCATGGGCGTTGTCTTCCCCCAGATTTGGCGTAGTTTTCCGTTGGTGGCGTAGTGGTGTGCGCATGCCCAAAGTCCGGAATCCTCTTCCAGGGGATTTAAAATAGCGCGGTGTTCGTTATTGCATTGGTGATCGGTGGGCGCGGCCATCTTCCTTTGGCCGCGCGTGCGCAGAAGCGGCGCTCTGCTGGCCGCGACTTCAGGAAAATGGCCGCCGCGATATCCATCTGCGCACGCGCGGCATCCCGCGGCCATTTTCCTGAAGCCGCGGCCAGCAGAGCGCCGCTTCTGCGCACGCGCGGCCAAAGGAAGATGGCCGCGCCCACCGATCACCAATGCAATAACGAACACCGCGCTATTTTAAATCCCCTGGAAGAGGATTCCGGACTTTGGGCATGCGCACACCACTACGCCACCAACGGAAAACTACGCCAAATCTGGGTGAAGACACCACGCCCATGTGACCTGACCAGCCTGATTGACAGGCGAAAACGGAGACTTTGCAAAGTTATTTCGGCAACTTAGGTGGGTAATAAACGCATAACACACACACTAATGTAATGCCCACCTCTGCCCCTATTTAACGCTATTTTTATCCCATCTTCCAAAAACGTGGTGACAGGTTCCCTTTAATGAGTAACTGCTGCTGAGCACTTCTCAACTACGCCTGTCTTTTTGGATAGTTATGGCCGGACAAACCTTTTAACACTAATGCTAAAGTACTCCCTAATTGAGCTGAAAACCCACTTCATGTCTAAAATATGACAATCTGTGACATACGAATATACAGCCTGGATAAAGTAAGCTCTATGTAGATTTGGCTAACCAGCACCTATCAATCCTGCAACAGGAGATTAGGGGGGCTGCTAATGTGTTATTTATTATGCTTGCGCTACACCCCTGATATGACTCAAAACTTTGTTGCTCTGACTATAATGGCTAGGATTGGATTACTAGTGGTTCTGCTATAAACATAAGAAGGAGTGTCTCATCTGCTCTACTGTGACCTCAACATGCAGTGTCTGGTCTTTGTATATGAACCGCGAAAGTCCTAACACATGCCTGTGCTTAATATTTAATATTTTCTCTTTCTGGAAAACATTGTAAAGGTATAGAATTTACTAAACATATATTTCTTTAATTATATATTTGTGTTCATTTACATTTCCCTTCCTTTCATAACCTAGTGTGGTGTTACATATATTTTCTTCTGTTATTTCAGGAAAAGCAAAATTGTTGGAAGACAAAATGGTTCATCAGTTACAAGAGGATGTGGATATGGATGAGGATTCTTAGAAACCGATACAGCTATCATCTTGACATTGTTGCAATGTATGCTTCAATTTAGGAACATTTTTACAGCACTTTGGACTGTTGCACGAGTTTCATATTTGAAGCCAGAGATCTTGGAGGAATAACTGTTTTAAGTACAGTCAGCCTGAAAAATAAATTTTTAGTTCCTCATTTTGTTTGTTCGTGCACAGTTAGTGTTGGAAAGGTTTTTCTCTATACAGTGTTGTGATCTGTCATACACAGGTTTTACTGGTAAAACTATTGAATGTGATTAAATAAGCACTCCTCCTCCCATCATTTGTATCCTCTTAATATATTGCAATCATATTATATAGCAGTGTATACTTATAATTTCTCAATTTGCCTTTCTACCCAATTAATTCTTCTCTTTTCCATTAGGTCTATTACATCACATGATTAAAACTGGCTGAATCCATCTAAGCTCTGCGTAGAAACAAGAGTTAAATTTGCCCTGTATGACTCATGAGTCTCTGCAAAAGTCCCTGGGAGGAGGGAGCAGCTGTTTCAGGAGTTGGAGGGGAATAATAAATGCAGGGAAAAGAGACTTCCTGATCCTATATAGAGCAGAGAAAAGAGAAGAATAAACTGCATAGAAAGGCAGAATGAGCAATTGTATGTACACAGTACTATATAATATGATGACTGCAATATAGTAAGAGGATAAAAACTTTGATGGGAGGAGGAGTGCTTCTTCAAGTTACTGTTGTGGTCAAAACACTATTAGTGTAGCTATAAAAGCCTGGATTATTTGGGTTTATTCATCAACCAGATTTTGTGAAGAATTCTTTTGCGTTTAACTTGAAGCCCAAAGTTTTCATCTTTCAAAACTTTTATTTCTACCTATTTTAGCAGTCGAGTTATTTGCAAACATAGAAGTACACAATTTCCCATAGATATCGATAGGGAATGCCGACTCATCCGTGCCTCAGATGTGTTCTCTCCCATAGCGTGCACCGAGAGCCATTCTATATGACGAAAACATTGAGTATCTTACCTGAGAGCCGGCCGTGGTACAGCAGGGTCACAGGAGGCAGGGTGCCTTCCTCAGGAACCGACGGCGGCAGAAATGGGGCAATGCTGAAGTCTTGGGGTGTGATGCTGCAGGTCAGGCCGGAGGCCGCACGTGCGCAGATTGAGATCTCGGCGGCCATTTTCCTGAAGCCGAGTGCCACTGAGATTTCAATCTGCACACGCGGCCTCTGGCGCTCATTTTCATGAAGGCTCCGGTGACTCACGGCTTCAGGAAGATGGCTGCAGGGAAACCGGTGATGCAGTCTGCTCTCCGTGGACACCAGGCAGCGCCGCCACCACATTTCTGGCACTGGCATCCTGAAGAAGGGACCCTGCTCAGGTGCATTCCGCACTGCCACAGCATCGGCACACCTCTGCCGCAACCCCCCGGTAAGCCTGCGTTCGCACTATAAGACGCACCCTCCATTTTCCTCCCAAATTTTTTTTGGTTAAAAATGCGTCTTATAGTCCGAAAAATACGGTACTTCTGTATCCTTATTTTCCCACCTCCACCCAACTTTATATCAGTGGCCCCAGCATCAATGACATCAGTGACATCGAGCACAGATATATTTACTGTTACGCCCAACCATGGCGCATGTGGGGTTTTTGACCCACTGTGCCACAGGACTGGGCCTGCCCAGGAAGGGGCATAGCTAAGCGGCTACCTGGTGTTCACTGAAGCTCCTGATATTGGAGACAGACTGGGCTGCAGGTAGCCGCCAGGTACTACTCCTGGGCAGAACCCAGTATTGCAGTTGCTGACCCCAGGGATTAGGTATGCTGACACTGATTAGGGCTAGGGCATTGTTCAGGCACACAGGTCTAGGCTATTGGAACAGGTCACACACAGATTGGGGAATGATGTTCATGCACTGGCCGCTCCAGGTCCAGGTGATGACATTCAGACACTGGCCACACTGGGACCAGGGGATGAGGATCAGGCGCTGGCCACTCCGGAACCAGGAGACGAGGTTCCGGTACTGGCCGCTCCAGAACCAGGGGCCAAGGTTCAGACACTGACCGCTCTGAGGTTCAGGCACTGGTCCCTCCATGACTGGGGCGGTGAGTAAGCTGGTGTCCCTGCATGGAGGGAGAAAGGGGCGCCAATAGCAGTGCTACATTCACCCTCAAACAGCTGTTCGAGGCATGCATACTTCTCACAATATGCACACCTGGTAGCATTGTTTATGGATTACATATATTTTTTTTTTTTATTTGAAAACATGTTCATGTTTAGGGTATGTGCACACGATGCAGATTTAGTGCAGAATTGGTGCAGAACTGCAGCAGATTTTTCTGCTGCAGAAACGCTGCAGAACTGCACTGTGATTTATAGTACAATGTAAATCAATGGGAAAAAAAAAAAGCTGTGCACATGGTGCAGAAAAATCTGCGCAGAAACGCTGCAGATTTCAAAGAAGTGCACGTCGCTTCTTTTGTGCAGTTCTGCAGCGTTTCTGCTGCAGATTTTTCTGCACCATGTGCACAGCTTTTTTTTTTTCACATTGATTTACATTGTACCGCACAGAAACTGCATAGAAACTGCACAGAAACTGCATAGAAACTGCATAGAATCTGCATAGAATCTGCGCAGAAACTGCATAGAATCTGCGCAGAAACTGCATAGAATCTGCATAGAAACTGCACAGAAACTGCATAGAAACTGCATAGAAACTGCACAGAAACTGCACAGAAACTGCATAGAATCTGCGCAGAAACTGCATAGAATCTGCATAGAAACTGCACAGAAACTGCATAGAATCTGCGCAGAAACTGCATAGAAACTGCATAGAAACTGCACAGAAACTGCATCAAATCTGCAGATGCAGATTTAGTGCAGAAAATTCTGCACCACATTTCCTACGTGTGCACATAGCCAAAAAATGAAAAAAATAAACAGAAAAGGAGCGCACTTACCCCAGTGGAGTTCAACATCACTTTATTAGGACATTCTTAAAAATCGGAGGCAGGGAGGGATAGTGTCAAATGCGGACAACGGCCGTTTCGTGCTCCACGGCACTTCAACGGGTCCTACCACTGACCGGATCCAGGGAGTGTTTTATAGACCCACCTGGGTCACAAACACCTCCCCCTACCTAATCAGAACATGAACACAATTACATTTAAAAACAACATATAAAATTTAAAAATAACCTCTATACACAAAAAGATGAGACAAGGATGAGTATTATAACCATCAATCTTTTACAAGAAGACCGACATGTCAACTTTATCGTTTAAGCCAGATGGTCCTGCTGCATCAGTGCACAGAATCCATTTGGCCTCTCTGCATAACAACAGGCGGTTTAAGTCTCCTCCTCCTTCAGGTAAGGAGACATGTTCTAAACCGGCAAATCTAAGTAGCTGTGCATCGCTCCCATGGTGAGTACGGACATGATCTATTAATCTGGAAGCTCCTTTTCCTGTTTTCACGGAATTAAAGTGCTCTCTAATACGCATAAACAAAGGGCGTATCGTCTTCCCAATGTAAAAGTTCCTGCATGTACAAAAGATGACATATACCACATGAGTGGTCCTGCAGGATATGAAGTCCCGTACTGTATGCTGTATGTGCCCCACTCTAACTTTACTCCCCGTTTAGTGATACCTACAAAAATTACAGCCCCCACATTTATAATTTCCTTTTGGAATACGATCTGTGAGCCAATTATTTTTGTCTGTTACAAAGCGGTTACGGACTATATTGTCCCTGATATTTTTGCTACGGCGGCTGGAAAATAGAGGTCCCCTATCCACTACTTCTGTCAAATCAGTGTCCTGTCGCAGAATCTGCCAATTCTTGCGGATTACTGTTCTGATGTGACTGTCCAGTGGACCGAACAAAGGCTACGTTCACATTTGCGTTGTGCGACGCAGCGTCGGCGACGCAACGCACAACGCAAACAAAAACGCAACAAAACGCACGCTTAAACGCTGCGTTTTGCGACGCATGCGTCCTTTTTGGCCGAAAGTTGGACGCAAAAAAAATGCAACTTGCTGCGTCCTGTGCGCCCTGACGCATGCGCCCCAAAAAACGCATGTGTCAAAAAACGCATCACAACGCATGTCCATGCGCCCCCATGTTAAATATAGGGGCGCATGACGCATGCGGCGACGCAGCGGCGCCCGACGCTGCGTCGCACAATGCTAATGTGAACATAGCCTTAAAGCTGAACACAAATTTTTTCTCGCTCTTTTTTTGTAAGGTAGTGGAACCATTCTCGGCAACTGCCCTATCATAGGCTGTGCTTAACACATCGGGGGGATAACCACGTTTTTTGAATCTCTCAACCAAATCAACTGACTGCCTCGTGAACCCCATTGGATCACTATTAAGTCTTTTCACCCTAAGGAATTGACTATACGGTAGGGATCGCTTCATATACGAGGGATGGGCACTGTTGTAATGCAATAGTGAATTTGAGGCAGACGGTTTTCGGTACACCTCTGTGGATATGCTTCCTTCATTAATACGTAATCTCACATCTAAAAAAACAGATTGGTTCCTCCAAATTCCGAGGTGAACCCCATATTCATGGTGTTTGATGTCCCCAGGTACCTCACAAACTCTGTGAATGTATCCTGGTGCCCATCCCACACCATGAATATATCATCGACATACCTAGCATAAAGCTTGATATGTCGAACAAAGGGGTTATTAGAGGAGTAAACGTACTCCTCCTCAAACCTGGCAAGGAAGAGATTGGCCAGGGTACATGCGACGGGGGTACCCATCGCGGTACCCTCCGTCTGCAGGTACCACTGGCCATCAAATTGGAAGGCATTATGCCTAAGGATGAAGGAAAGTCCTTCACAGATAAATTGCACAGTATCTCCTCCTGTAGGTGTGTTTTCTAAAATGCGTCTAACGGTGTCCACCCCCAATTCCTGAGGGATTCTTGTATATAGACTTTCGATATCAATCGAAGTCAAGGCATATGTTTCGTGCCATTCAAAACCCTTCAAGATTTAAAAAAAAAATCCCCCGTGTCTTTAATGTAAGAAGGGATATCCCGCAGGAGTGGACGCAGCAGCCAGTCAATATAGGAAGACAGAGGTTCAGTAAGAGAGCCCACCCCCGATACGATGGGATGGCCGGGGGGGCCTCCACTGATTTGTGTAATTTGGGTATGTGGTACCAATGCGGCTTTCTCGGGTATTCTGGAAGCAATTTTTCGGTCTGTTTGGAGGAGAAAACCCTTTTTTCCACATAACATCTCAAAAAAGTACGTAAAAGATTCTTGAATTTTGTGGTGGGATCCCCCTTTAACTTTAGATATGTTTTTCCATCTGAAAGTTGCCTAATTGCTTCTGTTCTATAATACTCTCTCGTTAACCACATTTCCCCCTTGTCTCATCTTTTTGTGTATAGAGGTTGTTTTTAAATTTTATATGTTGTTTTTAAATGTAATTGTGTTCATGTTCTGATTAGGTAGGGGGAGGTGTTTGTGACCCAGGTGGGTCTATAAAACACTCCCCGGATTCGGTCAGTGGTAGGACCCGTTGAAGTGCCGTGGAGCACGAAACGGCCGTTGTCCGCATTTGACACTATCCCTCCCTGCCTCCGATTTTTAAGAATGTCCTAATAAAGTGATGTTGAACTCCACTGGGGTAAGTGCGCTCCTTTTCTGTTTATTTTTTTCATTGGACTCTGAACTTTTGTTTTGGATGCGGCACCCCCATTAAGCAAAAGAGTGGAGGAGACGCATAGCCAGCGCAGCCTGTAGATGTTACAGCGGTAAACATTTATCATCCTGGATTCACCAAGATCAGCAGTGCGGATGTGAATTTCTTTCTTTTGGTGGACTTGATGTTCATGTTTATTCTGGGATCATAGCAGGCACTAAAATAAGTGACACCAGATAATTCTTTAGGACCATTCAGTGGTTGTTCCAACCCACTCCGATGCTTGAGCAGTTGGAGCAGCAGACCAATCATCCTTGCTAGCAGGCTGTGAACTCCAGTCTTCCGCTGGAACTTTGGGCACTGCTGGAAGTTCACGACGATCAGCAAACTGTTGAATGGGCACTGAAGGAACCTGAACGCCCTCTGACCAGTCTGCAACTTCAGTTGTATTAAATTCTGCAACAGGTGCAGTCCATTCACCCTGGTATTCCTCGTTTGTGGTAGCCTTCTCAGCAGGAGCTTACTTCTCTTTTTCAATCTCTTCTGGATCACGATAGAAATTAAGATCAGACATGACCTCCCATGCGTGCTCGCGGGATATTGTGCCTCATACGAAGAACTTCACGGGCCAACATCCACCACATGAGGCCAACTGAGTGAGCCCCCTTGTTGTTACAGGGAATTGCAATATCCACATAGCGCAGAGGAGAATCTGTTTGCAGAGGGCAATTGTAGGAATATTGACATAAGATGCCACATATTAAATGGTGATAAACAGTAGAGAAAAGGCAGAAAAACTAGTAAGGAAAACACCCAAAAATGATCTTTTGTCAAACTATGATATTGTGTTTAACTATGCACTAATCTGCAGCCCTGCACTAAAAATGTAGCCTCTGCTTCTCCCAGCTGCCCTTGCTTAGAGTCTATGGAACTTGCAATTCTCCAACCAGCAAAATGTGCTTGTCAAAGCTATGGAAACTGGCTGTCGAACAAAGTCCCCCATGGTAATTATTCAAAGTATGGTTAAACAAATTACAAAATATTTTTTAGCCACACTTTTCCAGAATAGGCATATTTTTCACAGCTGTAGTGAAGAGATAAGGCGTTGAAGATGAATATTCACAAGTTTCCATCTCTGGGTGCCAGGATTATATAAATGGTGCCCTGGGTTCACCTCTGAAAAGACTGCCTTACTCAGGTCCAGCAGCTGGATTTATGTTTTCCGGCAAAGTTCATCACAAGTGAAGTGATACTGCCTATTAGCAGATGAAAACTTTCCAACTTACAGTACAGAAGACATTTCTTAGACCAGAAGTTGCCAACGATGCACACTTGTTAAAGGGGACCTGTCAGATCCTTTATGATGTGCTTTCAGGGGACAGACAAAATTATTGACCGATGTCCTAATTATTAGCAATCTGCCACCACTTTCTCGCTATTGGAAAATAATGTTAAATCAGTGGCAAGAGAGAGCCACAGTCCATTAATGTGCTGGACTCCTGCCTTGACAGGAGATTACTTACTGGTTCCTTACTTATCCATCAGATGTATTCTCTTAAAGGGAACTTGAAAGCAGGATTTACCCCCTGTGACGAAGTCACTGGCAAAGTGCTGAAAGAGAGATACGTTTCATGGAGGCTATTAGTTTCAGTGATTTAAAACCCAGAAGTTTCTTCCAGCACACTGTGTTGAGAGGAGTTAAAAGGCCATTTTAAGGGCTGGATTTCTGTGGACAACCATAAAGCGGGTGGGAGGTTGTCCACCTTATCTCTACCCCAGGATGTGGTCTGAGAGTTAAATAGTTGGTGTCCAGAGGCATTCAGGATGCAGTAGGGCTGGAGAGAGGAACTCCAGTGGTTTGTGTCCTGAGAAGGAAAAGGTGAACCAGTGAGTGGTTACTATCCTGAGCTGGTGGATCCCAGCAGATGTAGAGACTGTATATCATTTTGTTTTTCCTGTTTTTGCCTGAAGGGCTGTGCTTATTTTCACTTTGCATTGGTTTATGCCACATGTCGATTAAACCAACGAAAGATTTAAAGAGACAGGATATTTGTGTCTACCTCCGTGTGCTGCCGAGTAAGCTGATCTACCACGGCCCATAAAGAGTTAGGAGTAGGGTTGAGCGAAACGGGTCGATCATTTTCAAAAGTCGCCGACTTTTGGCTAAGTCGGCGTCTCATGAAACCCGATCCGACCCCTGTGCTTGTCGGCCATGCGGTACGCGACTTTCGCGCCAAAGTCGCGTTTCAATGACGCGAAAAGCGCCATTTCTCAGCCAATGAAGGTGAACGCAGAGTGTGGGCAGCGTGATGACATAGATCCTGGTCCCCACCATCTTAGAGAAGGGCATTGCAGTGATTGGCTTGCTGTCTGCGGCGTCACAGGGGCTATAAAGGGGCGTTCCCGCCGACCGCCATCTTACTGCTGCTGATCTGAGCTTAGGGACAGGTTGCTGCCGCTTCGTCAGAAGCAGGGAGAGCGTTAGGCAGGGTCCACTAACCACCAAACCGCTTGTGCTGCAGCGATTTCCACTGTCCAACACCACCTTCGGTGTGCAGGGACTGTGGAAGCTATTTTTTTTTTTTTTTTCCCCTCAGCGCTGTAGCTCATTGGGCTGCCCTAGAAGGCTCCGTGATAGCTGTATTGCTGTGTGTACGCCACTGTGGAAACCAACTGCTTTTTTCAAAGCACATATCCTCTTGTTCCTTCCTTTCTGCACAGCTATCTTTTTTGTTTGTCCACACTTTTTATTTAATTTGTGCATCAGTCCACTCCTATTGCTGCCTGCCATACCTGGCTTACATTACTGCAGGGAGATAGTAATTGTAGGACAGTTTTTTTTTTTTTTTTGTTTTTTTTTTGTGGGAGATTAAGATTGGCATTTCTGCTACAGTGCCATCCCTGTGTGTGCCATCTCTCACTGAGTGGGCCATAGAAAGCCTATTTATTTTTTCCGTGATTTGTGTTCTAAAATCTACCTCAACACAAAAACACTACATCAATCAGTGGGAGAAAAATATTGGCCTCAGTCAGGGCTTGTGTGCCACTGCTGTGTGTGCTATCTCTCATTCAGTGGGCTATAGCAAGCCTATTTTTTTTTTTTTTTTTTAATATTATTTGGTTTCTAAAGTCTCCCTGAAAAAAAAAAAAAACCTAAAAAAACAGTGGGAGAGTAATATTGCCCTTTCAGCTTGTGTGCCAGTCTTGACTCCTGGGTGTGCCACCTCTCTCCCTCTCATTCAGTGGGCCATAGAAAGCCTATTTATTTATTTTTTTTAATATTATTTGGTTTCTAATTCTCCCTGAAAAAAAAAAAAAAAACCTAAAAAAACAGTGGGAGAATAATATTGCCCTTTCAGCTTGTGTGCCAGTCTTGACTCCTGGGTGTGCCACCTCTCTCCCTCTCATTCAGTGGGCCATAGAAAGCCTATTTATTTTTTTTTTTAAATATTATTGGGTTTCTAAAGTCTCCCTGAAAAAACAAAAAATACATAAAAAAACAGTGGGAGAGTAATATTGCCCTTTCAGCTTGTGTGCCAGTCTTGACTCCTGGGTGTGCCACCTCTCTCCCTTTCATTCAGTGGGCCATAGAAAGCCTATTTATTTTTTCCGTGATTTGTGTTCTAAATTCTACCTCAACACAAAAACACTACATCAATCAGTGGGAGAAAAATATTGGCCTCAGTCAGGGCTTGTGTGCCACTGCTGTGTGTGCTATCTCTCATTCAGTGGGCTATAGCAAGCCTATTTTTTTTTTTTTTTTTTTTTTTTAATATTATTTGGTTTCTAAAGTCTCCCTGAAAAAAAAAAAAAACCTAAAAAAACAGTGGGAGAGTAATATTGCCCTTTCAGCTTGTGTGCCAGTCTTGACTCCTGGGTGTGCCACCTCTCTCCCTCTCATTCAGTGGGCCATAGAAAGCCTATTTATTTATTTTTTTTAATATTATTTGGTTTCTAATTCTCCCTGAAAAAAAAAAAAAAAACCTAAAAAAACAGTGGGAGAATAATATTGCCCTTTCAGCTTGTGTGCCAGTCTTGACTCCTGGGTGTGCCACCTCTCTCCCTCTCATTCAGTGGGCCATAGAAAGCCTATTTATTTTTTTTTTTAAATATTATTGGGTTTCTAAAGTCTCCCTGAAAAAACAAAAAATACATAAAAAAACAGTGGGAGAGTAATATTGCCCTTTCAGCTTGTGTGCCAGTCTTGACTCCTGGGTGTGCCACCTCTCTCCCTTTCATTCAGTGGGCCATAGAAAGCCTATTTATTTTTTCCGTGATTTGTGTTCTAAATTCTACCTCAACACAAAAACACTACATCAATCAGTGGGAGAAAAATATTGGCCTCAGTCAGGGCTTGTGTGCCACTGCTGTGTGTGCTATCTCTCATTCAGTGGGCTATAGCAAGCCTATTTTTTTTTTTTTTTTTTAATATTATTTGGTTTCTAAAGTCTCCCTGAAAAAAAAAAAAACCTAAAAAAACAGTGGGAGAGTAATATTGCCCTTTCAGCTTGTGTGCCAGTCTTGACTCCTGGGTGTGCCACCTCTCTCCCTCTCATTCAGTGGGCCATAGAAAGCCTATTTATTTATTTTTTTTAATATTATTTGGTTTCTAATTCTCCCTGAAAAAAAAAAAAAAAAACCTAAAAAAACAGTGGGAGAATAATATTGCCCTTTCAGCTTGTGTGCCAGTCTTGACTCCTGGGTGTGCCACCTCTCTCCCTCTCATTCAGTGGGCCATAGAAAGCCTATTTATTTTTTTTTTTAAATATTATTGGGTTTCTAAAGTCTCCCTGAAAAAAACAAAAAATACATAAAAAAACAGTGGGAGAGTAATATTGCCCTTTCAGCTTGTGTGCCAGTCTTGACTCCTGGGTGTGCCACCTCTCTCCCTTTCATTCAGTGGGCCATAGAAAGCCTATTTATTTTTTCCGTGATTTGTGTTCTAAATTCTACCTCAACACAAAAACACTACATCAATCAGTGGGAGAAAAATATTGGCCTCAGTCAGGGCTTGTGTGCCACTGCTGTGTGTGCTATCTCTCATTCAGTGGGCTATAGCAAGCCTATTTTTTTTTTTTTTTTTAATATTATTTGGTTTCTAAAGTCTCCCTGAAAAAAAAAAAAAACCTAAAAAAACAGTGGGAGAGTAATATTGCCCTTTCAGCTTGTGTGCCAGTCTTGACTCCTGGGTGTGCCACCTCTCTCCCTCTCATTCAGTGGGCCATAGAAAGCCTATTTATTTTTTTTTTTTAATATTATTTGGTTTCTAATTCTCCCTGAAAAAAAAAAAAAAAACCTAAAAAAACAGTGGGAGAATAATATTGCCCTTTCAGCTTGTGTGCCAGTCTTGACTCCTGGGTGTGCCACCTCTCTCCCTCTCATTCAGTGGGCCATAGAAAGCCTATTTATTTTTTTTTTTAAATATTATTGGGTTTCTAAAGTCTCCCTGAAAAAACAAAAAATACATAAAAAAACAGTGGGAGAGTAATATTGCCCTTTCAGCTTGTGTGCCAGTCTTGACTCCTGGGTGTGCCACCTCTCTCCCTTTCATTCAGTGGGCCATAGAAAGCCTATTTATTTTTTCCGTGATTTGTGTTCTAAATTCTACCTCAACACAAAAACACTACATCAATCAGTGGGAGAAAAATATTGGCCTCAGTCAGGGCTTGTGTGCCACTGCTGTGTGTGCTATCTCTCATTCAGTGGGCTATAGCAAGCCTATTTTTTTTTTTTTTTTTTTTTTTTTTAATATTATTTGGTTTCTAAAGTCTCCCTGAAAAAAAAAAAAAAACCTAAAAAAACAGTGGGAGAGTAATATTGCCCTTTCAGCTTGTGTGCCAGTCTTGACTCCTGGGTGTGCCACCTCTCTCCCTCTCATTCAGTGGGCCATAGAAAGCCTATTTATTTTTTTTTTTTAATATTATTTGGTTTCTAATTCTCCCTGAAAAAAAAAAAAAAAACCTAAAAAAACAGTGGGAGAATAATATTGCCCTTTCAGCTTGTGTGCCAGTCTTGACTCCTGGGTGTGCCACCTCTCTCCCTCTCATTCAGTGGGCCATAGAAAGCCTATTTATTTTTTTTTTTAAATATTATTGGGTTTCTAAAGTCTCCCTGAAAAAACAAAAAATACATAAAAAAACAGTGGGAGAGTAATATTGCCCTTTCAGCTTGTGTGCCAGTCTTGACTCCTGGGTGTGCCACCTCTCTCCCTTTCATTCAGTGGGCCATAGAAAGCCTATTTATTTTTTCCGTGATTTGTGTTCTAAATTCTACCTCAACACAAAAACACTACATCAATCAGTGGGAGAAAAATATTGGCCTCAGTCAGGGCTTGTGTGCCACTGCTGTGTGTGCTATCTCTCATTCAGTGGGCTATAGCAAGCCTTTTTTTTTTTTTTTTTTTTTTTTAATATTATTTGGTTTCTAAAGTCTCCCTGAAAAAAAAAAAAAAACCTAAAAAAACAGTGGGAGAGTAATATTGCCCTTTCAGCTTGTGTGCCAGTCTTGACTCCTGGGTGTGCCACCTCTCTCCCTCTCATTCAGTGGGCCATAGAAAGCCTATTTATTTATTTTTTTTAATATTATTTGGTTTCTAATTCTCCCTGAAAAAAAAAAAAAAAACCTAAAAAAACAGTGGGAGAATAATATTGCCCTTTCAGCTTGTGTGCCAGTCTTGACTCCTGGGTGTGCCACCTCTCTCCCTCTCATTCAGTGGGCCATAGAAAGCCTATTTATTTTTTTTTTTTAATATTATTTGGTTTCTAATTCTCCCTGAAAAAAAAAAAAAAAACCTAAAAAAACAGTGGGAGAATAATATTGCCCTTTCAGCTTGTGTGCCAGTCTTGACTCCTGGGTGTGCCACCTCTCTCCCTTTCATTCAGTGGGCCATAGAAAGCCTATTTATTTTTTCCGTGATTTGTGTTCTAAATTCTACCTCAACACAAAAACACTACATCAATCAGTGGGAGAAAAATATTGGCCTCAGTCAGGGCTTGTGTGCCACTGCTGTGTGTGCTATCTCTCATTCAGTGGGCTATAGCAAGCCTATTTTTTTTTTTTTTTTTTTTTTTTTTTAATATTATTTGGTTTCTAAAGTCTCCCTGAAAAAAAAAAAAAAAAAAATTAGGTGGGAGATTAATATTGACATTAGTGCTTGAGTGACAGTCCTGCGTGTGTGTCATCTCTGTGATTTTGTGCCACAGAAAACAGAGTGTGTAACATTGTGCCTGATTTTCCTTGTGGTCTCACCAACCTGTTAAGGGATATTGAAATCATACTGAAGTTATAGCTCACCGTGTAAGTTGTTTGACAGCAACAAATAAAGTTACTTTGGTTAAGATTTTAAAACAATGAGGAAGTCTGGTGCAAGAGGTCGTCGTGGGCGTTCATTGTCAGCTGGTAATGATGGTAGTGGTAGTGGAGCATCAGGTGGTCGTGGGGATAAAAATATTCCACCTAAGTCTGGAGCTGTGGAGCCAGTTTCGTCGTCAGGCTACACAAGGCCTCGAACGCTCTCTTTTCTGGGAGTAGGAAAACCGCTTTTAAAGGCGGAGCAGCAACAGCAAGTTTTGGCTTACATTGCAGACTCAGCCTCTAGCTCTTTTGCCTCCTCTTCCGAAACTGGTAAATGTAAAAGCAGCGCGTCGCTTGTGGATGTTCACGGTCAGGGACAAGTCGCTTCCTTGTCCTCCTCAGCAAAAACTACAACAAGAGAGAAGGATGCAGCAGGCGACACAACGGGTCACTCCATGGAGCTCTTTACACATACCGTCCCTGGCTTAGAAAGTGAAACATTTAACAGGCCATGCCCATTACAAGTATATTCTGACATGGAGTGCACTGATGCACAGCCACAGCCAGAGTACTATGCTGCTCCTTTGACTCAGACCACCACATTGCCCTCTCAGGGTACAGATCCACAATCAGACCCTGATGAGACTATGTTGCCCCGCCACGAACGCTATACCACCGACCGACACAGTGACACAGACGAAGTTGCACACGAGCTCGAAGAGGAGGTAATAGATGACCCAGTTATTGACCCCGATTGGCAGCCATTGGGGGAACAGGGTGCAGGCGGCAGTAGTTCAGAAGCGGAGGTGGAGGAGGGGCCGCAGCAGGCATCAACATCGCAACAGGTTCCATCTGCCGGGCCCGTATCTGGACCAAAACGCGTGTCAAAGCCAAAACCTGTTGGAGCACAGCGTTGCCATCCGGTTAAAGCTCAGTCTGCAATCCCTGAAAAGGGATCCGAGTCTAGGAAGAGTGCAGTCTGGCATTTTTTTAAACAACATCCAACTGATCAGCGCAAAGTCATCTGTCAAAAATGTTCAACTAGCTTAAGCAGAGGTCAGAATCTGAAAAGTCTAAATACTAGTTGCATGCATAGACACTTAACCACCATGCATTTTCAAGCCTGGACTAACTACCAAACGTCCCTCAAGGTTGTAGCACCCTCGGCCAATGAAGCTAGTCAGCAACGCAACATCCCTTCCGTCACTGTAAGGCCACCATTTTCCGCACCACCGGCAGTATCTGTGCAGGTTTCTTTGCCAGCCAAAAGCAGTCAGGGTCAGGGAATCACCAGTTTTGTAGGAGGAAATATTGCATCTAGGGCACCGGCGGAAA
Source organism: Ranitomeya variabilis (assembly GCF_051348905.1). Lineage (NCBI taxonomy): Eukaryota > Metazoa > Chordata > Amphibia > Anura > Dendrobatidae > Ranitomeya > Ranitomeya variabilis. The sequence goes on along the minus strand of NC_135236.1, from coordinate 216,812,114 downwards.
CAATACCGTCTCCAACCGTCTCTCAGTCTGCCATGTACACCGGCACACCCGAAAGTTCCACGATCTCCAGCTCTCCAGTCCAGCTCACCCTACATGAGACTCTGGTTAGAAAAAGGAAGTACTTATCCTCGCATCCGCGTACACAGGGTTTTAACGCCCACATAGCTAGACTAATCTCGTTAGAGATGATGCCCTACCGGTTAGTTGAAAGCGAAGCTTTCAAAGCCCTGATGGAGTACGCTGAACCACGATACGAGCTACCCAGTCGACACTTTTTTTCCAGAAAAGCCATCCCAGCCCTGCACCAGCATGTTAAACAGCGCATCGTCCATGCACTCAGGCAATCTGTGAGTACAAAGGTGCACCTGACTACAGATGCATGGACCAGTAGGCATGGCCAGGGACGTTATGTGTCCATCACGGCACACTGGGTGAATGTGGTGGATGCAGGGTCCACAGGCGACATCAATTTAGGGACAGTTGTGCCTAGCCCACGGTCTAGGAAACAGTTGGCTGTAGGCGTTCGCACCCCCTCCTCCTCCTCCTCCTCATCCTCCTGCAGAAGCTACAGCTCTTCCACAGAACGCAGTCTGCCAACCACTCCATCGGCAGATGACACTGTTGCACACCAGTTGTCCCATTATGGGCCAGCTACTGCCAAGCGTCAGCAGGCTGTATTGGCTATGAAGTGCTTGGGCGACAATAGACACACCGCGGAAGTTCTGTCCGAGTTCTTGCAACAAGAAACGCAGTCGTGGCTGGGCACAGTAGATCTTGAGGCAGGCAAGGTAGTGAGTGATAACGGAAGGAATTTCATGGCTGCCATCTCCCTTTCCCAACTGAAACACATTCCTTGCCTGGCTCACACCTTAAACCTGGTGGTGCAGTGCTTATTGAAAACTTATCCTGGGTTCTCCGACCTGCTCCTCAAAGTGCGTGCACTTTGCTCACATATCCGACGTTCGCCTGTACACGCCAGCCGTATGCAGACCTATCAGCGGTCTTTGAACCTTCCCCAGCATCGCCTAATCATAGACGTTGCAACAAGGTGGAACTCAACACTGCACATGCTTCAGAGACTGTGCGAACAGAGGCGTGCTGTTATTTATTTGTGGGAGGATACACGGGCAGGCAGTAGGATGGCAGACATGGAGTTGTCAGGTGTGCAGTGGTCTAAGATACAAGACATGTGTCAAGTCCTTCAGTGCTTTGAGGAATGCACACGGCTGGTTAGTGCAGACAACGCCGTAATAAGCATGAGCATCCCCCTAATGCGTCTGCTGATGCAAAGTTTGACGCACATAAAGGAGCAGGCGTCTGCACCAGAGGAAGAGGAAAGCCTTGATGACAGTCAGCCATTGTCTGGTCAGGGCAGTGTACAGGACGAGGTAGCGGGCGAAGAGGAGGTGGAGGACGAGGAGGATGATGGGGATGAGTATATTTTTAATGCCGAACCTTTCCCGGGGGCACAGGAATTTGGTTGCGTGTCACGGCCGGGTTCTGGTTTTTTGAGGGACACAAGTGACGTAGATTTGCCTGCAACTGCCCCTCAACCAATCACAACCGGAGATTTGACAACTGGAACTTTGGCCCACATGGCGGATTATGCCTTACGTATCCTAAAAAGGGACACACGCATTACGAAAATGATGAACGATGACGATTACTGGTTGGCCTGCCTCCTTGATCCACGCTATAAAGGCAAATTGCAAAATATTATGCCACATGAGAACTTGGAACTAATATTAGCAACCAAACAATCAACTCTTGTTGACCGTTTGCTTCAGGCATTCCCAGCACACAGCGCACGTGATCGTTCTCACACGAGCTCCAGGGGGCAGCAGACTAGGAGTGTTAGGGGTGCACACATCAGAAGTGGCGTTGGACAGAGGGGTTTTCTGACCAGGTTGTGGAGTGATTTTGCTATGACCGCAGACAGGACAGGTACTGCTGCATCAATTGAAAGTGACAGGAGACAACATTTGTCCAGTATGGTTACTAACTATTTTTCATCCCTTATCGATGTTCTCCCTCAACCGTCATTCCCATTTGATTACTGGGCCTCCAAATTAGACACCTGGCCAGAATTGGCAGAATATGCATTGCAGGAGCTTGCTTGCCCGGCAGCAAGTGTCCTATCAGAAAGAGTATTCAGTGCTGCAGGTTCAATATTAACCGAAAAAAGGACTCGTCTGGCTACCCAAAATGTTGACGATCTAACATTCATTAAAATGAACCACAACTGGATTTCGAAATCTTTTGCCCCACCTTGCCCGGCCGACACCTAGCTTTCCTATGAAAAGCTCTTGCCTGTGAATTACTTTTCTAATGTCTAATTTGCTGCAGCTGATTGTACAGCATACGACATGTTTACACCTCCCTAAATGGCAAAACTCCCCACACGGGGCCGTGGTATCGCGACTTGGCGCAAGCACCCGTGAGACTGCTGTTTGTCTGAAGAGGTGGGTGTGCTCGCTTTTGGTTGACGGCATTGCTACTGGGTCCCTCATAGTACAATGTAGTGTCTCTGGCGGTGGTGGTGCGCACCCAACGTCAGACACACCGTTGTAACATGAGGGGCCCTGGGGCGGTCCCGCCGGCCTCAAGAGAGTTCCCCCCTACCCCAGCTCAAAATGTGCTCTACCACGTGCAAAATTATGTCGCACAGCTCCACCAATCTTTAGTCTATTCGCTGACATCATTCAATGTCTGGCACTGACAATACAAATTTGTAGACATCTATGATGCAACTTAAAGTAGTCTGTGTCTGTGTCCTATATTGGCACCATTAAATAGTTACTGCCAAATTACTATGTCAGAAACTCAGTAGATGAGCCCACCCCTGTACCTAAGTATGCCACCTTTTTTTTTTGTTTTGGTTGTTTTGCGAGACATTAACATCTATTTATATTTTGGGAGTACTGGGACAGACACTCCTTGCACTACTCCTCCACTCACCACCAAGCTGCCTGTGTATCCATGTAACCGCTGTAAAACTGCCATGAGCCTATTGTTTGTTATTTTAGGCCTTTGATAGCCTGTCTGCGGTCCCTACTTTAAATACTCCTCCACTGACCACCAAGCTGCCTGCCCGTGTATCCATGTAACCGCTGTAAAACTGCCATGAGCCTATTGTTTGTTATTTTAGGCCTTTGATAGCCTGTCTGCGGCCCCTACTTGCAATACTCCTCCACTGACCACCAAGCTGCCTGCCCGTGTATCCATGTAACCGCTGTAAAACTGCCATGAGCCTATTGTTTGTTATTTTAGGCCTTTGATAGCCTGTCTGCGGTCCCTACTTTAAATACTCCTCCACTGACCACCAAGCTGCCTGCTCGTGTATCCATGTAACCGCTGTGAAACTGCCATGAGCCTATTGTTTGTTATGTTAGGCCTTTGATAGCCTGTCTGCGGTCCCTACTTTAAATACTCCTCCACTGACCAGACCACTGCTGCCCGTGTACCCCTGGAACCAATTATAAAGTGCCTACAGCCAGCCCATTTTCTTATGTTAGGCCTTTGAAGCCTGTCTGCGGTCCCTACTTTAAATACTCCTCCACTGACCAGACCACTGCTGCCCGTGTACCCCTGGAACCAATTATAAAGTGCCTACAGCCAGCCCATTTTCTTATGTTAGGCCTTTGAAGCCTGTCTGCGGTCCCTACTTTAAATACTCCTCCACTGACCACCAAGCTGCCTGCCCGTGTATCCATGTAACCGCTGTAAAACTGCCATGAGCCTATTGTTTGTTATTTTAGGCCTTTGATAGCCTGTCTGCGGTCCCTACTTTAAATACTCCTCCACTGACCACCAAGCTGCCTGCCCGTGTATCCATGTAACCGCTGTAAAACTGCCATGAGCCTATTGTTTGTTATTTTAGGCCTTTGATAGCCTGTCTGCGGCCCCTACTTGCAATACTCCTCCACTGACCACAATGCTGCCTGGAGTGCCTGCCTGTGTATCCATGTAACCGATGTAAAACTGCCATGACTGCCTACTGTTTGTTATTTTAGGCCTTTGATAGCCTGTCTGCAGCCCCTACTTGCAATACTCCTCCACTGACCACACCAATGCTGCCCGTGTACCCCTGGAACCTATTTAAAAGTTCATAGAGCCTAGTTATATATTTTATTTACTATTAATAAGGCCATGATGGACTACGCTGTACCACGCTACAAGCTAACCAGTCGACACTTCTTTTGCGAGAAAAGCCATCCCAACCCTCCACCAGCATGTAGAAGACCGCATTGTCCATGCACTCTGGCAATCTGTGAGTACAAAGGTGCACCTGACAACAGACGCATGGACCTGTAGGCATGGCCACGGAAGATTACGTGTCCATTACGGCGCAATGGGTTAATGTGGTGGATGCATGGTCCACAGGGGACAGCCTACTAAGTCTGTCTGCAGTCCCTAATTCAAATTGTCCTCCACTGTCTAAATCGGAACTTCCACCTTCTGGCTTTCGGCCTATAGTATCAGAAATTAAACTGCATTTGGCCTTCAACTTTGGTTAGGGCCTACTAACGGCTTCTGCCCCTCCCTGGTGTTGCCCTCAACTAAATAAAGCTGAGCTTCAACCTTCTGCTCCAAATTACCATTTTGAAAAATGCAATAGGCTTTTCAGGCCTACTAAAGGTGTCTGTCTGTGTGCCCCTGCCTGGTGTTGTCCTCAACTAAATAAAGCTGAGCTTCAACCTTCCGGCTCTCATTAAGTGGTTTTAAAAAAAAAAAATGGTGGTTAGGGCCTACTAACGGCTTCTGCCCCTCCCTGGTGTTGCCCTCAACTAAATAAAGCTGAGCTTCAACCTTCTGCTCCAAATTACCATTTTGAAAAATGCAATAGGCTTTTCAGGCCTACTAAAGGTGTCTGTCTGTGTGCCCCTCCCTGGTGTTGTCCTCAACTAAATAAAGCTGAGCTTCAACCTTCCGGCTCTCATTATGTGGTTTTAAAAAAAAAAATGGTGGTTAGGGCCTACTAACGGCTTCTGCCCCTCCCTGGTGTTGTCCTCAACTAAATAAAGCTGAGCTTCAACCTTCCGGCTCTCATTAAGTGGTTTTAAAAAAAAAAAATGGTGGTTAGGGCCTACTAACGGCTTCTGCCCCTGCCTGGTGTTGCCCTCAACTAAATAAAGCTGAGCTTCAACCTTCTGCTCCAAATTACCATTTTGAAAAATGCAATAGGCTTTTCAGGCCTACTAAAGGTGTCTGTCTGTGTGCCCCTGCCTGGTGTTGTCCTCAACTAAATAAAGCTGAGCTTCAACCTTCCGGCTCTCATTAAGTGGTTTTAAAAAAAAAAAATGGTGGTTAGGGCCTACTAACGGCTTCTGCCCCTGCCTGGTGTTGCCCTCAACTAAATAAAGCTGAGCTTCAACCTTCTGCTCCAAATTACCATTTTGAAAAATGCAATAGGCTTTTCAGGCCTACTAAAGGTGTCTGTCTGTGTGCCCCTCCCTGGTGTTGTCCTCAACTAAATAAAGCTGAGCTTCAACCTTCCGGCTCTCATTATGTGGTTTTAAAAAAAAAAATGGTGGTTAGGGCCTACTAACGGCTTCTGCCCCTCCCTGGTGTTGTCCTCAACTAAATAAAGCTGAGCTTCAACCTTCCGGCTCTCATTATGTGGTTTTAAAAAAAAAAATGGTGGTTAGGGCCTACTAACGGCTTCTGCCCCTCCCTGGTGTTGCCCTCAACTAAATAAAGCTGAACTTCAACCTTCTGCTCCAAATTACCATTTTGAAAAATGCAATAGGCTTTTCAGGCCTACTAAAGGTGTCTGTCTGTGTGCCCCTCCCTGGTGTTGTCCTCAACTAAATAAAGCTGAGCTTCAACCTTCCGGCTCTCATTATGTGGTTTTAAAAAAAAAAATGGTGGTTAGGGCCTACTAACGGCTTCTGCCCCTCCCTGGTGTTGCCCTCAACTAAATAAAGCTGAGCTTCAACCTTCTGCTCCAAATTACCATTTTGAAAAATGCAATAGGCTTTTCAGGCCTACTAAAGGTGTCTGTCTGTGTGCCCCTCCCTGGTGTTGTCCTCAACTAAATAAAGCTGAGCTTCAACCTTCCGGCTCTCATTATGTGGTTTTAAAAAAAAAAATGGTGGTTAGGGCCTACTAACGGCTTCTGCCCCTCCCTGGTGTTGTCCTCAACTAAATAAAGCTGAGCTTCAACCTTCCGGCTCTCATTATGTGGTTTTAAAAAAAAAAATGGTGGTTAGGGCCTACTAACGGCTTCTGCCCCTCCCTGGTGTTGCCCTCAACTAAATAAAGCTGAGCTTCAACCTTCTGCTCCAAATTACCATTTTGAAAAATGCAATAGGCTTTTCAGGCCTACAAAAGGTGTCTGTCTGTGTGCCCCTCCCTGGTGTTGTCCTCAACTAAATAAAGCTGAGCTTCAACCTTCCGGCTCTCATTATGTGGTTTTAAAAAAAAAAATGGTGGTTAGGGCCTACTAACGGCTTCTGCCCCTCCCTGGTGTTGTCCTCAACTAAATAAAGCTGAGCTTCAACCTTCCGGCTCTCATTATGTGGTTTTAAAAAAAAAAATGGTGGTTAGGGCCTACTAACGGCTTCTGCCCCTCCCTGGTGTTGTCCTCAACTAAATAAAGCTGAGCTTCAACCTTCCGGCTCTCATTATGTGGTTTTAAAAAAAAAAATGGTGGTTAGGGCCTACTAACGGCTTCTGCCCCTCCCTGGTGTTGCCCTCAACTAAATAAAGCTGAGCTTCAACCTTCTGCTCCAAATTACCATTTTGAAAAATGCAATAGGCTTTTCAGGCCTACTAAAGGTGTCTGTCTGTGTGCCCCTCCCTGGTGTTGTCCTCAACTAAATAAAGCTGAGCTTCAACCTTCCGGCTCTCATTATGTGGTTTTAAAAAAAAAAATGGTGGTTAGGGCCTACTAACGGCTTCTGCCCCTCCCTGGTGTTGCCCTCAACTAAATAAAGCTGAGCTTCAACCTTCTGCTCCAAATTACCATTTTGAAAAATGCAATAGGCTTTTCAGGCCTACTAAAGGTGTCTGTCTGTGTGCCCCTCCCTGGTGTTGTCCTCAACTAAATAAAGCTGAGCTTCAACCTTCCGGCTCTCATTATGTGGTTTTAAAAAAAAAAATGGTGGTTAGGGCCTACTAACGGCTTCTGCCCCTCCCTGGTGTTGCCCTCAACTAAATAAAGCTGAGCTTCAACCTTCTGCTCCAAATTACCATTTTGAAAAATGCAATAGGCTTTTCAGGCCTACTAAAGGTGTCTGTCTGTGTGCCCCTCCCTGGTGTTGTCCTCAACTAAATAAAGCTGAGCTTCAACCTTCCGGCTCTCATTATGTGGTTTTAAAAAAAAAAAATGGTGGTTAGGGCCTACTAACGGCTTCTGCCCCTCCCTGGTGTTGTCCTCAACTAAATAAAGCTGAGCTTCAACCTTCCGGCTCTCATTAAGTGGTTTTAAAAAAAAAAAATGGTGGTTAGGGCCTACTAACGGCTTCTGCCCCTCCCTGGTGTTGCCCTCAACTAAATAAAGCTGAGCTTCAACCTTCTGCTCCAAATTACCATTTTGAAAAATGCAATAGGCTTTTCAGGCCTACTAAAGGTGTCTGTCTGTGTGCCCCTCCCTGGTGTTGTCCTCAACTAAATAAAGCTGAGCTTCAACCTTCCGGCTCTCATTATGTGGTTTTAAAAAAAAAAATGGTGGTTAGGGCCTACTAACGGCTTCTGCCCCTCCCTGGTGTTGTCCTCAACTAAATAAAGCTGAGCTTCAACCTTCCGGCTCTCATTATGTGGTTTTAAAAAAAAAAATGGTGGTTAGGGCCTACTAACGGCTTCTGCCCCTCCCTGGTGTTGCCCTCAACTAAATAAAGCTGAGCTTCAACCTTCTGCTCCAAATTACCATTTTGAAAAATGCAATAGGCTTTTCAGGCCTACTAAAGGTGTCTGTCTGTGTGCCCCTCCCTGGTGTTGTCCTCAACTAAATAAAGCTGAGCTTCAACCTTCCGGCTCTCATTATGTGGTTTTAAAAAAAAAAATGGTGGTTAGGGCCTACTAACGGCTTCTGCCCCTCCCTGGTGTTGCCCTCAACTAAATAAAGCTGAGCTTCAACCTTCTGCTCCAAATTACCATTTTGAAAAATGCAATAGGCTTTTCAGGCCTACTAAAGGTGTCTGTCTGTGTGCCCCTCCCTGGTGTTGTCCTCAACTAAATAAAGCTGAGCTTCAACCTTCCGGCTCTCATTATGTGGTTTTAAAAAAAAAAATGGTGGTTAGGGCCTACTAACGGCTTCTGCCCCTCCCTGGTGTTGTCCTCAACTAAATAAAGCTGAGCTTCAACCTTCCGGCTCTCATTATGTGGTTTTAAAAAAAAAAAATGGTGGTTAGGGCCTACTAACGGCTTCTGCCCCTCCCTGGTGTTGTCCTCAACTAAATAAAGCTGAGCTTCAACCTTCCGGCTCTCATTAAGTGGTTTTAAAAAAAAAAAATGGTGGTTAGGGCCTACTAACGGCTTCTGCCCCTCCCTGGTGTTGCCCTCAACTAAATAAAGCTGAGCTTCAACCTTCTGCTCCAAATTACCATTTTGAAAAATGCAATAGGCTTTTCCGGCCTACTAAAGGTGTCTGTCTGTGTGCCCCTGCCTGGTGTTGCCCTCAACTAAATAAAGCTGAGCTTCAACCTTCTGCTCCAAATTACCATTTTAAAAAATGCAATAGGCTTTTCCGGCCTACTAAAGGTGTCTGCCCCTCCCTGGTGTTGTCCTCAACTGAACAAAGCTGAGCTTCCACATTCTGGCTTTCGCCCTATACTATCAGATATTAAACTGCATTTGGCCTACTAGTGTGGTTAGGCCCTTGAAACAGTGTCTGCTGCTCTTGGGTTTGCTACTCCACTGAACAAAGCAATGCCGCCTGTTTAGTCCTGTTACCAATTTTGAACTGCATGTAGCCTACTTTATTCTTTGGCCCTATATCTGTTTCCTCCTCATCCTGCCCATTGCCCAGCCACTGCTAAATGAGTCTGCTGGTACATTGACCTAGACCACTACATTCCCCTTGTACTCTACACAGCCAGAATCTGTCCCTGCTGAAAGTAAGGTTCCCCTTCCCGCATGTTATACCACCTTACACAGGGACAAAGAGGAAGGTGCAGATGAAAGTGCAGGTTCCTTCATCAGGTGGGGGGGCATACTCGTTGGCGACGTCACTGGCACAGGGCCCCTCAGAGTACGCAAAAGTGTCGCTGCTGGTGGGAGGCGCCCCCGCCATGCAAACACACCGCCGTACTTTGAGGGGCCCTGTGCCAGTGGCAATGCGAACGAGTGGGCCCCCCCCCTGCTTGCTCAGGATCACAGCACTTGCAACTTTTAAATACTTACCTTTCCCTGCAACACCGCCGTGACATAGTCCGCATTTCCTGGGCCCACGAAAAACTTGAGCCAGCCCTACTCCCCCCACAACTTTCCCCCAATTCCCTATGCCCAACTATTATTATACAGTTAATTAAGATTGGCAAGCTTCAGAAACAAGAATGGATGTTTTTGGCATTAAAATGGGCACTGTAGGTGTTTTCCTGGCCTCCACTCACTGCCGACTATGCTTCCCCATTGACTTGCATTGGGTTTCGTGTTTCGGTCGATCCCCGACTTTTAGCGATAATCGGCCGACTGCACTCGACTCGACTCTGGACAAAATCGGGTTTCCCAAAACCCTACTCGATCTTAAAAAAATGAAAGTCGCTCAACCCTAGTTAGGAGTGCTCTGTCAGTTTCCTAATGACATTTCTAATGTTGCCTGTATTAAAAATTTGTGTTAATGTATTTACTGTAAAATTGAAGTTTAATGGGTTGCATGTTGGCTCAGTCTTGCAATGCTGTGATCCTGGGTTCAAAATATCCTCCCACATCTGTAAGGAGTTTGTATATTCTATGTGTGTTTGTACTCTAAAGAAATACGGATAGGTAATCTAGGTTGTAAGTTCTAATGGGCACAGTGATGATGATTTTCTTTTAAGTGCTAATAAATTAAAGAAGCCCTCTATCAAAATTTTTATAATTTTAATGTATTGCAATTATCATATTATATAGCACTGTGTACTTACAATTGCTCATTTTACCTTTCTACACAGTAAATTCTTCTCCTTTCCATTATGTCTATGATATTAAAAAAGACTAACTGAATCTTTCTAAATTCTATGTAGTAATTGGAAGTCAATTTTCCCTGCATGAGTCTGTAAACTGGCCTTCGGTGGTAGTCGTGTGAGTGGTCCACGTCGGGGCCAGCTACAGGAAATTGTGCTGTTGGTGGGTGTGTATGACGTTGTACCTAGATCTGCTGCTTCCATCGTCCGCTCCATTGCACTCAGTGTCACCTCCTTTCCAGCACACAGCCTACTCCACAGGCTGCTCACTAAACACGAACTCCTTATCATATCCCAACCAGTAGCCTTCCCACTGGTTCCCCCCTCTAGTGCCACCCACCCCTTCTCTCTGGGGATGGCCTTGAGGTTAAGCCTCAAGGAACATGAAACACATTGGCCAAAAGGACAAAATACACTATATAACATGTGCAAACAATGTAATCACACAACATTTAACTTTTAGCAATTTGCCTCAATGTCTTCTTGAGGGGGACAGGACTCTTGTCTGCCCTCTCAGAAGCCATCACTGCAAGGTCCCTGGTAGGAGGAGGATGGAGCAGCTGCTCAGGAGTTGAAGAGGGGAATAATAAATGCAGGGACCAGAGACTTCCTGTTTCTACATAGAGCAGAGAAAAGAGAAGAATTAGCTGTGAAGAAAGACAAAATGAGCAATTGTAAGTACACAATGCTATATAGCATGATGACTGCAATATATTAAGAGGATAAAAAATGTGATGGGAGGACTGCTTTTTTTAATGGTGCTATATAAGCCTGTGAAATAAATTTCAGCGCTTCTTCCAACGACTAATCCGGTAGCACCATCAATCATCTTTGAGCTTTGCTAGTATCAAGCCCCCTACGCTGCGTTATTGACAAACCAGTGTGTGCAGAGAGAACAGGGTGGAGGAGCAGGTACAAATTTACAATGAAGACTTTGTTCTAAGTGTCATTAGGCGGCTGATGCAGGACTTTATAAATCCTACTGTCAGGTTCCCTTTAAAATGTGATGTCTTAGATAATCTTTGAAATTGTCCAGATTTAGTTTTGTTGGTATTTTGTGCATTTCCTAAATGCACAAGCCTGGTGTCTGTGTGTCCTTGAAAACCCTTGCTATGCTGAATGAATAAATTCATAATCCACTGAAATTTCCAATCTGCGGCAGTTTTCATCTCCCGGTACTCTTCTCAAAGTCACAGATGTTGATAACTTTTTTGCATAAAAAATGACCGTGGTATTAAAATTAACTTACAAAAGTACAAAAGTTGTTATGATGCTGTTAAGGCAATCAGCATTAGATGCGAGTTTTAATTGGCTGCGTTTAATACAGTCGTTAACTGTGCAATGTAAACTTAAATGTTCTTGATGAAATATTTTCCATTCACAGAGACCTATGCAAACATGGTTAAAAAATGTTACGGACTATGAACATGCACTACTTTGTTGCTATACTTTGAAGTTCCACATTATATGATTATATATTAGAGTCCCATTTATCCTGCACCCATGTATTAAAAATAAAAATAAGTCAAAGTATTAAAATAAATACCGTAAGTGAAAAAAATAAATACAAAAATGTCATTATGAATACGTTTGTGAAAACCTTTAATTAACAAACTCTATTCATTTTGTCTAAGAAGATATCAGAGTTAACCCTCTCACGATATGCGCTGTATAAATTCAGCAAAAATCGGAAGCGGGTGTATGGAGCGGGCAGGATCTATTTGATCTAGAACAGGAGATAACAGGTGTGCGGAGGTAAGAGGCTGCTCACACTGCTGTCCATCCTGTCTATCCGATCTAGTACAGGAGATAACAGGTGTGCTGAGGTAAGAAGACGCTGCTCACACTGCTGTCCATCCTGTCTATCTGATCTAGTGCAGGAGATAACAGGTGTGCGGAGGTAAGAGGCTGCTCACACTGCTGTCCATCCTGTCTATCCGATCTAGTACAGGAGATAACAGGTGTGCTGAGGTAAGAAGAGGCTGCTCACACTGCTGTCCATCCTGTCTATCTGATCTAGTACGGGAGATAACAGGTGTGCGGAGGTAAGAGGCTGCTCACACTGCTGTCCATCCTGTCTATCTGATCTAGTACGGGAGATAACAGGTGTGCGGAGGTAAGAGGCTGCTCACACTGCTGTCCATCCTGTCTCTGATCTAGTACAGGAGATAACAGGTGTGCGGAGGTAAGAGGCTGCTCACACTGCTGTCCATCCTGTCTATCCAATCTAGTACAGGAGATAACAGGTGTGCTGAGGTAAGAAGAGGCTGCTCACACTGCTGTCCATCCTGTCTATCTGATCTAGTACAGGAGATAACAGGTGCTCTGAGGTAAGAAGAGGCTGCTCACACTGCTGTCCATCCTGTCTATCTGATCTAGTACGGGAGATAACAGGTGTGCAGAGGTAAGAGGCTGCTCACACTGCTGTCCATCCTGTCTATCCGATCTAGTACAGGAGATAACAGGTGTGCTGAGGTAAGAAGAGGCTGCTCACACTGCTGTCCATCCTGTCTTTTTAAATTCCTAAGCAGCTGATGTGAACTGGAGATGGCTTTAAAGTAAGTGGTATAGTTTATCTCTAGGTCACAGCAGCAGAAAATTCTCTATTTGTCCCAGGCATTCTGATATAATCAGATGTAACTTTTAAATCCTCTCTTCAAGAAAGCTTACAGCCTGCACTGACCCCACTGCCACCTCACTACACCTGCAATGCCCCCCCCTGCCATCTCACTACAGCCTGCACTGCCCCTCCTGCCACCTCACTACAGCCTGCACTGCCCCGCTGCCACCTCACTACAGCCTGCACTGCCACCTCACTACAGCCTGAACTGCCCCCTGCCACCTCATTACAGCCTGCACTGACCCTGCTGCCACTTCACTACAGCCTGAACTGCCCCCTGCCACCTCATTACAGCCTGCACTGACCCTGCTGCCACCTCACTACAGCCTGCACTACCCTCCTGCCACCTCATTACAGCCTGCACTGACCCGGCTGCCACCTCACTACAGCCTGCACTGCCACCTCACTACAGCCTGAACTGCCCCCTGCCACCTCATTACAGCCTGCACTGACCCTGCTGCCACTTCACTACAGCCTGAACTGCCCCCTGCCACCTCATTACAGCCTGCACTGACCCTGCTGCCACCTCACTACAGCCTGCACTACCCTCCTGCCACCTCATTACAGCCTGCACTGACCCGGCTGCCACCTCACTACAGCCTGCACTGCCCTCCCTGCCACCTCACCACCACCAGAGCTGCCGCAACCCCCAGTCTACTGTCTTCTTCCCCATAACCCGGTAGACTTTAACACGCGATGACAGGGTGCTCTCCCCTCTGTACCTGTCTGTCATTGTTAGTTTGTTCATTTAATTTTCTATGTACACCCTTCTCACATTTAGAGCACCATGTAATCATTGGTGCTCGAAAAATAATAATAATAATAATGCACACTTCCTGTTTGGTTCTCCCATGCATTACTTTGCTTGCAGTCATATTTTGAACTTCATGCTTGTTTTTCGTTGCGTCTGAATAAAATGTTAATATTTAAATAGCACTGTAACTCCTAGGTTCTCCTGCTGTTCAGTACTAAATTATCGGAGTCGCTATTTCTGCATTATGTATTGTAAAAACCATTGACTGGTTTGCATTATTGACTGGGACTATGTGGGTATGACATCTGTTTTATGTCTGGAAATTACCTTCAATGATTCTTGCCAATTCTATATTTTGAGGCCTTGTTCTTTCCCATAAGACTAACAGAGGCTTTGCTGTTTTGTAATTGTGTTTACATATTTTTGTCTGTGAGCAAAATGAATAATGGAATTAATGATTTTACATTATGAATCTCTATTTAAATTCCGACAATCCCCCACAACTCGACCAATCTACTCAGTAGGAGTGAAATTGTAAGCATTACTACTGATTAATCTTCCAGAAAATGGCGTAAATGAAATGATACTTCATCTTTACCACCTTGAAATGTGTTTATGCATGAAGCAACATGGGTTGTATGTTCTCATTTGAACAGAGCCATGACTGGGAGGTCATCTCCAAGTGGCGCCTTATAAGGTAAAAGGTAATTTATCATGATTTTTTTTTTAATGTTTGAAGTTTTATCAAAAGTTTATTGATAAATGTTTACAATTAAATGGTGTAATTTATTTTTTTTATATAGCTTGACAACTTGTTAACTGAGCCACTGAGGGCTTCCATTTTTATTTGCTGGTGAGTAAATGTCAGAGAACTACACTTAGGGCAGAGACACACTGCCGTATTTCTCATGCGAGAATCTCATCGTAAACCTCGTACGTGCTGTTGGCTCTCCTGACCTGAGCTTGGCAGCTGCATAGAAATACATCATCCTGTCTTGCTCAGGTCAGGAGAGGTGCCAGGCCAGTCTGTGCAGTGCGATGCAATTCTCGCACAAGAAATACGGCAGCCCTTACCACGAATATGGCAGCCCTAGACAATAGGAGACAGCGGTCAGTGTCCGACCCTATTTGCCATACTGTGGCTGCTTCAGCTGTTGGGCATGCACCCTGGGCTATGGATAGTCCAGCACCATTCTATTGTAGTTTGGCTCTTATAATTTTCCTCTATCACCTATAAATGATATAGGAGCCTATATCACAGCATTACTGGTGGGTGCTAGCTAGGTCTGGGCACTAGTGTGGTATCCCAGTACCTGTTCTACTGCTGCTGAATGAGACAGTTGTTGTGTGGCAGTAAATTTGTTCCAGTGTGTCAGAATTAGTTTGGGCACTGTGAGTTAGGAGATGTAATACATTGCATTGTATACCGACGATTCATAAATGTGCTTTGCTGCTATCTACTGGCCAATATGTGTATATGAAAGTTAAGTGCTTATTCTCCTCACAACAAGCTGCCAAAGAGATTGCTGGGAGGAGCCTCCCAGGTCAGGGTTCTCACACTTCCTGAGGTAACTTCCAGTTCAGGGCAGTTCAAGCTGCCTGAGGAAGCAGACACTACTGTTCCCAGCTTAATTGTCCATGCGAGTACATGTTGTGGGGACATCTTTCTCCACATAATCTTCTCCACAAAGGAGTGAAGCCTGATCCAGTCAGGAGAGATAACACTGCACATGTGCTCTCCTGCATGCTGGTTATCCTGTTTGCTTCTACCCAGGACCATATCCACATGGCTTCCATGCCACGGACTTTGTTTAACCTACCCCCTGTGATATGGAACGGTAGGCTCAAAACTGTGAGTACTTCCACACTTTAGTGTGTTTCCACTGAGAGATCTGTGATGGTCCCTCCATCAGTGTAATATTTCTTGGACTGTGCATAGCATTTCCTCTAGTAGCAAGCGAAGAGAACTCTGCTCCAGACGCCCTGAGAGGCCATAACCTCACTTGTGTCATGAGGAGAGAAAAATTGCTTTCATATGCACAACATACTGTGAACTTTGCCTTTAAGAGACTGTACCCCGTTACCTCTATCAGTAAAATTGTTCTGTTTACAAGTTCCCCGGCGTGTCTGGCTGCTTGAGATTGCACAAACACCATGGGCGCTCCAAAACCTGCACCCAGACACTACCGCTGCAGGAGTGCCCTGGGGGGGTCCTATACCATCCACAAGTGCCACCTCCCGCTATTGACAATTGTTGTGGACACGAGGGATGTGTTGAGGGGTCCAGCGACCCACTTCAGCTACCGTGACATTATCTGGTGCCAGTGTGACTAGATGCCCAAGCTGGCCCTTCTGCAACATATGGCACCTCCCCAGTGGTCACACTAGCGCTGTGGAGGTGATTTCATCCAGTGATGTTTGCTCACCACTGGATAAAGTCTCCGTGCATCTCATCCTATCACGTGTGAGACTGACCGCTGTGCATCTCATCCTATCACGTGTGAGACTGACCGCTGTGCATCTCATCCTATCACGTGTGAGACTGACCGCTGTGCATCTCATCCTATCACGTGTGAGACTGACCGCTGTGCATCTCATCCTATCACGTGTGAGACTGACCGCTGTGCATCTCATCCTATCACGTGTGAGACTGACCGCTGTGCATCTCATCCTGTCATGTGTGAGGCTGACCGCTGTACCATACAAGTTCAATGCCTGAGATTAAGTAGCAGCTGGATGTGAATCATTATTTCCCATCGTTACAGCGAATAAAAATGTGGACTGGATAAATTATATCTACTACAACCAGCAAAGATTTATTAATTTTAGTACGGATGCATTCAGGGGGAGAGCTGAACAGTTGGGTGCCATCTTGGGCATGACTTTTCAGAATAGACTTGGCGTGATTCTGGCAGAGAGGGGAGGGTTCTGTAAGATGGTTGGGGCATCATGCTGTACTTTTATTCCCAACAACACTTCTCCTGGTGGTAGCTTAAGTAAAGCCCTGAGAGGAATCGATGCCCTGTCCAACGAATTAGCTGAAAACTCAGTAAGTGGTTAGAAAACGCCTTTCTTAAATGGGGATCCCTTCTTAGTAACATAGTGTGTACTTTGGTGATAGTTCTGGTGGCCATTGTGGTGCTTGGTTTCTGCCTCATACCCTGTGTACTATATCCAACTGTTGGATGCCAACTCTGACCAGCACATGAATGTGGCACCCATATAGTTTCCTTGCTTGCTGTGGCTTGTGTGTGTGTGTGTCCATCCGATGGCATGGCAGGCAGACCGATCCGGAGAATCCGGTGAATCAGTGTTGGAAGACCGGCTTCTTCTATTAGGGGAAGAGAACGTATCTGGGGGAGTCGGTAGACTGCCTCTTCGGCTGGAACAGCCACACACTGCCACAAGGGAAGGGAATTGTGAGAGCAGAATTTATACTTTATCTATCCTGACTTCATTTTAGTTTCTTTGTGCATGTAGTTGTAGCGCCCCCACTGCCGCAGGGCCGAGGGGTACCCGGTACCGGGCCTCTGAGTCTCTGCTCTGGGGTTGTCACAGTGGCTAGACCCGGTCCGTGACCCTGCTGAGGGGCGTACAGTAATAGATGTGGATGATGGTGGTAGTGTAGTGCCGGTCGCAGTCAAATAACGAGGACACCAGGTGTGCAGTCTCTTTACCTCTTTACTGAAGGTCTCTGGGTCCTCAGTCCGGAATACGGTTCACCAGGCTGCGCAAGTCCGGCCGGTCCAATGGCACCTCCAGAGTTCTCCTTGCAGGTGGAAATCTGTGCCTTCCTGCTAGCGCTATGTGTTGTGGTCCTCCCCTGCTGTGCTTACGGAAAGTCACCACAACTGTTGTGTCTGTTTCTCGTGTTCCCTCACAACTCGATTAGATGATGTTCTGCTAATCCGTCCCTCCCAGTGTTATGGTTAGGACGCACCCGTATGACGGGTAGGCTCGGAGCTCTTCCGGGACCCTAGAGTCGCCCCTCTCCACAGGTTGCCCCCTATGTCTGCGTAGGTGATTTAGGTGAGACAGCCCGCCTGTGACTGACTGTCCTGCCGTTGGTTTGAAGTATTGCTTGGAGCTAGATATATAAATACTTCCTCGGCGTTCCGACCGCCGGCTGTGCGCCTCAGTAGGATGTTGCCTCGGTCTTACAGCACGACTCCTACTGGTGTTTCTCCTTGTTGCTTTGATCTCGTTTCTCACTCAGCACAATATATCTCGCTTCTGATCCTTTCTTTGGGCACCGCCGCTATGCTGAGCAGGCACGGTCCCGTGACGTTCTTTCTGGTAGCCAGGCCACTGTCAGGGTCCCAAACCTGACAGGGACCCTACCGAATCTTCCCCCCACAACACCCTCTGCCACAAGGTGTTGCCTGGTTCCAACCCAGTCAGCTTTCTCCCTAACTTCCTGCCTGACCCCCAGTTTTACCAGTATGTGAGGAGTGGCCTAATGAATAGTACCCTTAGCTCCCCCCGGAGGCCCGACTGTGAAATGTATCGGTGTCTGTGATACCTGGTCAGATGAACTCCTTCAGTGCCATCAGACGTACCATAGCCCCCCTTAGCGGCGGAGCCACAGTACTGCAACGACCAGGACTCTGGGGCGCTGCATATTTCTCTCCCTCCAAGATGGAGTCCATGATCAGATATGGGGGCTAAGGAATATCTTTGTGTTTAGACATAACTCGGAGAAGCAAAACTTAGAAGCTAGTACGACCCTTAAACCACAAGCTGGGTGTCAATAGTGTTAACTTAACCAGTTAGATGTATGTATGCTAATGCCAGAACATATTTAAAGATAAGATGAGCCAATTATATTGATACAATGCATGAATACTAATAACCTATAGAAAGACTAACCTTATGATGGAAAAAAGTTGTTCTGTTCTGATACTAAGAGTGTCAGTGTGGTTCTCTCTCTCTGTACATGTACTTAGATTTTAAAATTTAATTTGGAGCAGACACAACGTCGCAGAACATCCCACAATACGTGGCGATGACAAGACCTTGAGATACAGAGGGGATTGATAGGATGAATTCTTTACATGTACCTTTAGCAATCTACTGACAGGCTTTAGGTTTCCTCTGCTTACTGTCACTGAATGTAAACATTGATTCCTGAGGATGAAGTGATGAGCAAGCAAATCACTAATAAATCAATTATTAGACAAAATATAAGACTAGAAAAATGTTAAAAGGAACCTGTCACCCCCCCAACCCCCCCCTCCAGGTGTTTTTAGCTGAAAGAGCCATCTTGTGCAGCACTAATGCTGCATTCTGTCAAGGTGGCTCTTTTAGTTCTGGTCCCTGCCAATGCTGCAATAATTGTTTTTATAATGTGCCCCTCATACCTCGAATTTGTTAGGGGGGCAGGTCTTTCCCCCCTGACACAGATGCAGCACAGACGTCACTCCGGGCCTGTGCGCGCCGGGCACTGCCTCCTCTTCCCTCATTAGCGTCCCCAGTGCAGCATCAATAGTAAAAAGATATAATGTTAAAAACAATAAAAAAATTTAAAAAATGGTTATTCTCACCTTCCGAAGGCCCCCGATCTCCTCAGCGGTGCACGCGACAGCTTCCATTCCTATAGATGCTTTGTGTGCAGGACCTGCGATGACGTCACGGTCACGTGACCGTGACATGATCGCAGGTCCTGCACACAAAGCATCCATGGGAACGGAAGCGGCCACGTGCACCGCTGAGAGGCAGGAAGACTCGGGGGGCCATCAGAAGGTGAGTATATCACTATTTTTTATTTTAATTCTTTTTTTACCAATTATATGGTGCTCAGTCCGTGGAAGAAAGTCTCCTCTCCTCCACCCTGGGTACCAACCGCACATGATCCACAGTAAGCGGATCAATGCATTCCTAGGTGTGCCGAATCCCCGCGATTCCGCAAATTAATGAACATGCTGCGTTTTTTTCTGGAATGCGTTTCTGCTCAGGAAAACAACGCAGCATGTGCACAGAAAATGCGGATTGCATTCTATTAAATTGAATGCTTAATGTGAGCGTTTTTTTTGCGGTTTTATAGCGTTTTTATAGCTAAAAACCGCAAAAAAAATGCGATGTGTGCACACAGCCTAAAGGTTGCTGTATTATAGTTATGTAATACAGGCTTCTAGCACAGTTATAATTCTGTGCAGCTAATATTGCATTCTAACAGTCTGCTACAGGTATAAGCTCTACCTGTAACAGGTACCATGTAAAACCTTGTGATTACCGTTCTCATTTAGGCTTGGCTGTGCAGTATTATGGTATGTGATGGTATAATTTTTTTAATTAATTTTTTGTAATACTGAATCTTTGGATCAA
Organism: Ranitomeya variabilis; assembly: GCF_051348905.1. Classification (NCBI taxonomy): domain Eukaryota; kingdom Metazoa; phylum Chordata; class Amphibia; order Anura; family Dendrobatidae; genus Ranitomeya; species Ranitomeya variabilis. Next base: position 216,792,310 of record NC_135236.1, on the reverse strand, counting down.
AAGTGGATAAATATGTAATATAAAAAAATCTCATTTTACAAAGAACTTTAGTTTATGGACTTAGTGTTATCTTATTCTGCTTTACCTGGTGTCTCATGATTAAAGCTAATTGCTGTAAAGAGAAGAATGCTAAAAGAATAAAATTGACTTTCACTGTAGATGTAAAGCTTTAAGTCTGGCAATAAAGTCAGATCTTCATTCTATCTTTAGACTATTCCCTTGTTGGCCATAAAACAGTCTCCTCATTCTTTGTTGCTGTGGCATATAATTTGGATTGGTTCAATTTCGTGTGACCTTATTATCATGATTGTGCATAATTACCATTAAAATGTTTAGTACTGAATAAGTCTGGGGTACAAGTGCTTCATTTCTGTATATCACCTCTTGCTAAACTGTTCAATGTATTAAATCTCATCTATTAAAACTTGAACTTGAAATTCACAGGTCCCAATGAAAGATTTGTAAGTGGATCTCACTGGTTTACATGTAACTATAGCACTGGTTTTCTCAAGGTCGGCATTAGGGGCCGACAGCCCAGGCAGCCACCTTGGGCCCCTGCTACTCCAGGGGCCCCCAGACAGTGGTGTGACGCTAACAGCAGCACACCACACAGCCGCTATGGGGCCCCTGAGTAAGAGGGGCCTGGCTCTGCATCGCCCCCGCATAGCGCGTTCAACTTATCGCCATCATAGATTCCGGTACAGTTGAAAGCAGTGATGGAGGAGAGAGTGTCATTTGATGCTCCCACTCCCATCACACCCCCTCTGACTCTGACTCAGCGTGTGCCAGCAGTGGAGCTGATGAGATGCTGAGATGCTCTGATGATGATGGGACAAGGAGTAGAAGTATTGTTTGTGTGTCTATGTGTGTGTTTGTGTGTCTGCTGCATGACACTGTGTGTGGGGGGGACTGCACTATACTGTGTTGTGTGTCTGCTGCACTATACTGTGCGTGGGCGGACTGCATTAGACTGTGTGTATGTGGGGACTGCACTATTCTGTGTGTGGGGGCTGCACTATACTGTGTGTTTGTGGGGACTGAACTATACTGTGTGGGGGGCTGCATTATACTGTGGGGGACTGAATTATATTCTGTTTGTGGGGGGCTGCATTATACTGTGTGTGGGAGTGCTGCACTATACTGTGTGTGTTTGTGGGGGGCGCGGAATTATACTGTGTGTGGTGGGCTGCATTATACAGTGTGTGTGCGGCTGCATTATACTCTGGTGGGGCTGCATTATACTCTGAGGGGGCTACATTATACTCTGAGGGGGCTGCATTATACTCTGAGGGGCTGCATTATACTGTGAGGGGGCTGCATTATACTGTGTGTGTGGGGGGCTCCATTATACTCTGAGGGGGTTGCCTTATACTCTGAGGAGGCAAAAATTATGTAATCACTGGCCTTGGAGGATGTTCATTCAGTTGTTTAATTTTGTAGAAAAAAAGCAGATCACAGACATGGCACAAAACTAAAGTCATTTCAAATGGCATCTTTCTGGTTTTAAGAAACAGTAAAAGAAATCAAGAACAAAAATGTGGTAGTCAGCATTGGTTACTTTTTTTAACCAAGCATAGGGAAAATTTTATGGACTCACTCAATTATGAAAAAATTATGGAATCACCCTGTAAATTTTCATTCCAAAAACTAACACCTGCATCAAATTAGATCTGCTGGTTAGTCTGCATCTAAAAAGGAGCGATCACACCTTGGAGAGCTGTTGCACCAAGTGGACTGACATGAATCATGGCTCCAACACGAAAGATGTCAATTGAAACAAAGGAGAGGATTATCAAACTCTTAAAAGAGGGTAAATCATCACGCAATGTTGCAAAAGATGTTGGTTGTTCACAGTCAGCTGTTTCATCCCAAACCTTGTTATGATGGCCGCACCCCTGACCTACCTCCTTAAGGGGACAAAATCAGTTATGGTCAAGTGCACTTTGGAAGTGGAGACGGCCTTTCAAGAACTGAAAGTAGCTATCTGTAAGCAATCGGTAATGGTAGCCTCCGACTTTAATAAGGAATGCTTGGCCATTAAGTAAATGGTGGACATAATGAGATGCTATCTCTTAGGGTGAAAATTTAAATTAGTGTCAGACAGGGGCGTTGCTAGGATCCTAACAGATCAGGGGCGCAAGCCCCAAAGTAAGTGTTTCCCCATACAACCTTCCCGCCACTTAAAAAAGTATCTATACATACAGCTCTGGCAAAAATTAAGAGACCACCACATCAAAACCCTGTCAAGGGCAGCCCAATCTCCAGACCTGAACCCCATTGAAAACCTCTGGAATGTAATCAAGAGGATGATAGATAGTCACAAGCCATCAAACAAAGAAGAACTGCTTACATTTTTGTACCAGGAGCAGTGTGAAAGACTGGTGGAGAGCATGCCAAGACGCATGAAAGCTGTGATTAAAAATCATGGTTATTCCACAAAATATTGATTTCTGAACTCTTCCTGAGTTAAAACATTAGTATTGATGTTTCTAAATGATTATGGACTTGTTTTCTTTGCATTATTTGAGGTCTGAAAGCACTGTTTTTGTTTTTTTTAAATTTTGACCATTTCTCCTTTTCTAAAAAAAAATACAAAATTGTTGCTTGGAAATTCGGAGACAAGTTGTCAGAAGTTTACAGAATAAAAGAACAATTTACATTTTACTCAAAAATATACCGTATATACTCGAGTATAAGCCGAGATTTTCAGCCCAAAAGTGCCCCTCTCGGCTTATACTCGAGTCATGATCGGCGGTGGGGTCGGCGGGTGAGGGGGAGAGAGGACTGTCGCATACTCACCTAGTCCCGGCGCTCCTGGCGCTCCCCCTGCCCATCCCACTGTCTTCGGTGCCGCAGCTCGTCCCCTGTTCAGGGGTCACGTGGGACCGCTCATTAAAGTTATGAATATGGACTCCACTCCCATAGGGGTGGAGCCGCATATTCATTCCTCTAATCAGCGGTAACGGTGACCGCTGACAGAGGAAGAGGCTGCGGCACCCAGAGACCAGCTGTCCGGGATAAAAAGCCAGGGACCGCGCCGGAGCAGGTAAGTATGTCATAGTTACCTGTCCGCATTCCACACGCTGGGCGCCGCTCTGTCTTCCGTGTCCTCTTGCAGTGACTGTGCAGGTCAGAGGGCGTGATGACGTACTAGTGTGCGCGCCGCCCTCTGCCTGAACAGTCAGTGCGGAGAGACAGGACGCTGAGGAGCAGCGACGAGAGGTGAGTATGTCATTTTTTTTATTTTTATTGCAGCAGCAGCGTTATATATTGCACAGATTTATATGGAGCATCTATGGGGTCATAATGAACGGTGCAGAGCATTATATATGGCACAGCTTTCTAGGGAGCATCTATGGGGCCATACTGAACGGTGCAGAGCATTATATATGGCACAGCTTTATGTAGAGCATCTATGGGGCCATAATGAATGGTGCAGAGCATTATATATGGCACAGCTTTATATGGAGCATCTATGGGGCAATAATGAACGGTGCAGAGCATTATATGTGGCACAGCTTTATGTGGAGCATCTATGGGGCCATAATGAACGGTGCAGAGCATTCTATATGGCACAGCTTTATGTGGAGTATCTATGGGGCCATAATGAACGGTGCAGAGCATTCTATATGGCACAGCTTTATGTGGAGCATCTATGGGGCCATAATGAACGGTGCAGAGCATTATATATGGCACAGCTTTATATGGAGCATCTATGGGGCAATAATGAACGGTGCAGAGCATTATATGTGGCACAGCTTTATGTGGAGCATCTATGGGGCCATAATGAACGGTGCAGAGCATTATATATGGCACAGCTTTCTAGGGAGCATCTATGGGGCCATACTGAACGGTGCAGAGCATTATATATGGCGCATCTATGGGGCCATAATGAACGGTATGGAGCATCTATTTTTATTTTTGAAATTCACTGGTAGCTGCTGCATTTTCCACCCTAGGCTTATACTCGAGTCAATAAGTTTTCCCAGTTTTTTGTGGCAAAATTAGGGGGGTCGGCTTATACTCGGGTCGGCTTATACTCGAGTATATACGGTACCTATAAAGAGAAAAATCAGACAAACTGAACATTTTGCAGTGGCCTCTTAATTTTTGCCAGAGCTGTAAACCGCACGAACATACAACAAAACAAATACACACATACACAAATACACTTTACAATACATAGCCAATCCAGATAGGCAATGCATTTCTAAACAGATAATACCCCTCAGCTGCTAAGACTCAGAACCCTAGCTAATATAAGAATACCAGAGACCATCTAGAGCATGCTCAGCGCATAGTACGGCTCCCACTGTATGAACTCCCTCCTCGTACGTGCTTATTTAGGCCAATGAAATATAACATTCATCACAAAATAAAGCAATTTTCTCAGTAGCAGACATAACGGCTTGGCATCTCTTTTTCTCTGGTGTACCAATCCCAGTTTGCCTCGTGTTACACGGGCCGGGAATGCTGGACTGTCACCCATGTAATTTGATGTGAAACAACTATAGAAAACAGATCAGAGAATGGCACCAAAGCCCTGAAATAAAACCCACTGCTGGTAAATAACACATACATTAATTTGAGCAGCAAATGTGGATTTCATTTGTTTCACTTATGAGACCGCTGGCAGGTTTTTTGTTTTTTTTTAAATTAGAGAATGAAATAATGAAGATTAAATATTCATTAATGGCATATAATTTATGTGCATTTTTAGCCTGTGCATCACATAATGGCCTTTAGTCTCTAGATTTGTCTTCAGTTTTGCTTTTCTAAAATTGTTGCGTTTGATTTGTGACTTTGTTCTTAATAAAATCATTATTTCTTGCATGGAAATGCAGGGTTGTAGTGATGACGACTTTCCACCAGACAGTTATTACAGAAGTGTCAGCAATGCTACAACTGCAGTCAATTGTAATGCCCAGAAAACAAGGGACACAACGTTACTGCACTCTATGTATGTGCGGGGGGCTTATTAGGGGGATAGTTACAGATGTAGCAGCCACAAAGATGCCCGCTGGCGTGCTACGTTAATAACTGCGCTATTTGCACAACTCTATCACTGTCACGCTTATTTTCGTTGCGTGAGCAGCACGTCGCAGAAATATCATAGGCTTGCTACCCAATCGGTGTAACGTGCCATGGTTGACATGTTGATGGCAGCAGCATTTGTATTATTACGTTTTTATTAATAAAAAATTATTAATTAAACTAACATTATTGTATTGTATGTGTGTTTTCCAGCATGATAACTACTCATTTGTTTAACCCCACTAATACATTTTTTACAATGGTCATTAAAGGGTTATGTTCAAAATATTACATTATCTCCTAGAGGGGACAACTTACAGATCGCTACGGATCTGACCCCTGGGATCCTCAGAGAACCAGAGATTGGAGCTATGGGACCTGGGAACTGGGATCCTTACAGCTCCATCTTTCATGGAGCAGTTCCCAGATTTCAGAGAAACGATCTCGGGATCATGGGAGGTGGAGCACAAGCGAACAATTAAGTATCCCCTGTGCTCAGGGCTGGTTTTAGACAAAGTGGGGCTATAGGCAATAGTTTAAAATGAGGCCCTTAATGCTCACATATTACACATCATGCTCAAATGTTTTGGTTGTATTTACATGCGCTGAGTTCGGATCGTTCAATGAGTATGATAGATAATATTGAAGTCATTTGACGCTTGTTTCCAGACTCTTTACACTGGCTGAGGAAGAATGATGGAGACAGAGCAATCACTAATAGATCATTCTATCCCCATGCAGTATCATGTTATCAGCAGCACATCTGCAGTTTACATCGGGAGATGTGCTGCTGAGAACAAGGATTTATGTTCTGACATCAACAAACCAATCACCCGATGAATGAGCAGCATTTTGCTTGTTGGTTGAAAAATTGCCAACATGTTTACACTTATGAACTCTCGTCTATGCAGCCGGTATTTATAAATATGGACTACACACACAGTGCGTGTCACATACTGCCTGTGTGTCTACACCCGGCCATCTACATATACTATTAACATACAGTGGGTACGGAAAGTATTCAGACCCCTTTAAATTTTTCACTCTTTGTTTCATTGCAGCCATTTGGTAAATTCAAAAAAGTTCATTTTTTTCTTATTAATGTACACTCTGCACCCCATCGTGACTGAAAAAAAACAGAAAAGTGGTAATTTTTGCAAATTTATTAAAAAGAAAAACTGAAATATCACATGGTCATAAGTATTCAGATCCTTGGCTCAGTATTGAGAAGAAGCACCCTTTTGAGCTAGTACAGCCATGAGTCTTCTTGGGAATGATGCAACAAGTTTTTCCCACCTGGATTTGGGGATCCTCTGCCATTCTGCCTTGCAGATCCTCTCCAGTCACGTCAGGTTGGATGGTGAACATTGGTGGACAACCATTTTCAGGTCTCTCCAGAGATGCTCAATTGGGTTTAGGTCAGGGCTCTAGCTGGGCCAGTCACGAATGATCACAGAGTTGTTCTGAAGCCACTCCTTTGTTATTTTAGCTGTGTGCTTAGGATCATTGTCTTGTTGGAAGGTGAACCTTCGGAAAAGTCTGAGGTTCAGAGCACTCTGGAAGAGTATTTCATCCAGGATATCTTTGCACTTGGCCATATTCCTGTTTCCTTCAATGACAACCAGTCATCCTGTCCCTGCAGCTGAAAAACACCCCCATAGCATGATGTTGCCACCACCATGTTTCACTGTTGGGATTGTATTGGACAGGTGATGAGCAGTGCCTGGTTTTCTCCACACATACCGCTTAGAATTATCACCAAAAAGGTCTATCTTTGTCTCATGAGACCAGAGAATCTTATTTCTCATAGTCTGGGAGTCCTTCATGTGTTTTTTTAGCAAACTCTATGCGGGCTTTCATATGTCTTACACTGAGGAGAGGCTTCTGTCGGGCCACTCTGCCACAAAGGCCCGACTGGTGGAGGACGCAGTGATAGATGACTTTGTGGAATTTTCTCCCATTTCCCTACTGCAACTTTGGAGCTCAGCCACAGTGATCTTGGGGTTCTTTACCTCTCTTACCAAGGCTCTTCTCCCACGATTGCTCAGTTTGGCTGAATGGACAGGTCTAGGAAGAATTCTGGTGGTCCCAAACTTCTTCCATTTAAGAATTATGGAGGCCACAGTGCTCTTAGGTTACGTTCACATTTGCGTTGTTGTGTGCTGCGTCAGCGACGCAACGCACAACGCACGCAAAGCGCATGCAAAACGCAGCAAAACGCAGCGTTTTGTGACACATGCGTTCATTTTTTTAGCACAAAAAAAATGCAACATGCTGCGTCCTCTGCGCCCTGATGCTTGCGCCAAAAAAACGCATGCGTCACAAAACACAACACATGTCCATGCACCCCCCATGTTAAATATAGGGGCGCATGACGCATGCGTCGCCGCAGCTGTGCCCGACGCAACGCAAATGTGAACGTAGCCTTAGGAACCTTGAGTACTGCAGAAAGTCTGTTGTAACCTTGGCCAGATCTGTGCCTTGCCACAATTCTGTCTCTGAGCTCCTTGGCCAGTTCCTTTGACCTCATGATCCTCATTTGGTCTGACATGCACTGTGAGCTGTGAGATCTTATATAGACAGATGTGGGCCTTTCCAAATCAAGTCCTATCAGGTTAATTAAACAAGCTGGCCTCCAATGAAGGAGTAGAACCATCTCAAGGAGGATCACAAGGAAATGGACAGCATGTGACTTAAATATGAGGGTCTGAGCAAAGGGTCTGAATATTTATGATCATGTGATATTTCAGTTTTTCTTTATTAAATTTGCAAAAATGTCTACATTTCTGTTTTTTTCAGTCAAGATGGGGTGCAGAGTGTACATTAATGAGAAAAAAAATGAACTTTTTAGAATTTACCAAATGGCTGCAATGAAACAAAAAGTGAAAAATTTAAAAGGGGTCTGAATACTTTCCGTACCCACTGTATATACAAGTTAGAATAATGCAATAAAATGTATAAACATACACATTTTTATATACATGGCACACACGTATACACACACGCGTACATGGCACACAGACACACACATATACATGGCACACACTTATACTGTACACACACACATGTACGTGGCACACACTATACACACATATACAAATACATGGCACACACACACACATGTACACAGCACAAACATGCAGCACAACAAATGCTCAGTAGATACACACATTACATACAACACATGTATACAGGATAACAAACGTTCATAAATACACATACACCTATCTCACAGACAACACACACTACGCATACCTCAGATACACACTACACATACCTGAAATACATACACCCGATACAACACACGTACCTCAGATAAACACACATGTTCCACACAATGAACTGCAGCTTCTCCTGCTCCCAGCAGCACTGTCTCAGCAGATATCTCCCTGCCCTCTTCTCTGCTGGGACTGCTGACAAGAGCAGGAGGAGCTGACAGCAGGACAGGAGCCACTTCTACCATCACCAGGAGCAGCACAGTACACAGGTGGATACAGGATGACTTTTCTGCCAGCTCAGCTTGGTACATGCAGGGTCTCTGGTAGGGTTGAGCGAAACGGATCGTTCATTTTCATAAGTCGCCGACTTTTGGCAAAGTCGGCGTCTCATGAAACCGAGCCGATCCCTGTGTGGGGTCTGCCATGCGGTACGCGACTTTCGCGCCAAAGTCGCGTTTCAATGACGCTAAAAGCGCCATTTCTCAGCCAATGAAGGTGGACGCAGAGTGTGGGCAGCGTGATGACATAGATCTCAGTCCCCACCATCTTAGAGAAGGGCATTGCAGTGATTGGCTTGCTTTCTGCGGCGTCACAGGGGCTATAAAGGGGCGTTCCCGCCGACCGCCATCTTACTGCTGCTGATCTAAGCGTAGGGAGAGGTTGCTGCAGCTTCTTCGGAAGCAGGGATAGTGATAGGCAGGGTACATAAAGCCACAAACCGCTTGTGCTGTAGCGATTTCCACTGTCCAATACCACCTTTTGTTTGCAGGACAGTGGAAGCTACATTTTTTTCCCCTCAGCGCTGTAGCTCATTGGGCTGCCCTAGAAGGCTCCCTGATAGCTGCGTTGCTTTGTGTGTACGCCGCTGTGTAAACCAACTGCTTTTTTCAAAGCACAAATCCTGTTTTTCCTTCCTTTCTGCACAGCTATCTTGCGTGTTTGTCCACACTTTTGTGTGCAGCAGTCCTTTTACAGCTGCCTGCCATACTTTTCTGAGATAACTGCAGGGAGATAAATATTGGCAAGTCTGCCTCCGTGCCTTTGCTGTGTGTGGCATCTCTCTCTCATTGTGTGCCACTGAAAACACTGTGTAATACTTGGCCTTTTTTTTTTTTTTTTTTTTTCTAAATTCTCCCTTTTCCAAAAAAAAAATTAGTGGGAGATAAATATTGTCAAGTCTGCCTCCGTGCCATTGCTGTGTGTGGCATCTCTCTCTCATTGTGTGGCACTGAAAACACTGTGTAATACTTGGCCTTTTTTTTTTTTTTTTCTAAATTCTCCCTTTTCCAAAAAAAAAATTAGTGGGAGATAAATATTGGCAAGTCTGCCTCCGTGCCATTGCTGTGTGTGGCATCTCTCTCTCATTGTGTGCCACTGAAAACACTGTGTAATAGTTGGCCATTTTTTTTTTTTTTCTAAATTCTCCCTTTTCCCCCAAAAAAATTAGTGGGAGATAAATATTGTCAAGTCGGCTTCTGTGCCATTGCTGTGTGTGGCATCTCTCTCTCATTGTGTGGCACCGAAAACACTGTGTAATACTTGTCCTTTTTTTTTTTTTTTTTTCTAAATTCTCCCTTTTCCAAAAAAAGAATTAGTGGGAGATAAATATTGGCAAGTCTGCCTCCGTGCCATTGCTGTGTGTGGCATCTCTCTCTCATTGTGTGCCACTGAAAACACTGTGTAATACTGGGCCATTTTTTGGGGGGGGGTACATTCTCCCTTTTCCAAAAAAAAAATTATTGGGAGATAAATATTGGCAAGTCTGCCTCCGTGCCATTGCTGTGTGTGGCATCTCTCTCTCATTGTTTGGCACTGAAAACACTGTGTAATACTTGGCCTTTTTTTTTTTTTTCTAAATTCTCCCTTTTCCAAAAAAAAAATTAGTGGGAGATAAATATTGGCAAGTCTGCCTCCGTGCCATTGCTGTGTGTGGCATCTCTCTCTCATTGTGTGCCACTGAAAACACTGTGTAATACTTGTCCTTTTTTTTTTTTTTTTCTAAATTCTCCCTTTTCCCAAAAAAAAATTAGTGGGAGATAAATATTGGCAAGTCTGCCTCCGTGCCATTGCTGTGTGTGGCATCTCTCTCTCATTGTGTGCCACTGAAAACACTGTGTAATACTTGGCCTTTTTTTTTTTTTTTCTAAATTCTCCCTTTTCCAAAAAAAAAATTAGTGGGAGATAAATATTGTCAAGTCTGACTCCGTGCCATTGCTGTGTGTGGCATCTCTCTCTCATTGTGTGCCACTGAAAACACTGTGTAATACTTGGCCTTTTTTTTTTTTTTTTCCAAATTCTCCCTTTTCCAAAAAAAAAATTAGTGGGAGATAAATATTGTCAAGTCTGACTCCGTGCCATTGCTGTGTGTGGCATCTCTCTCTCATTGTGTGCCACTGAAAAGACTGTGTAATACTTGGCCATTTTTGGGGGGGGGGTACATTCTCCCTTTTCAAAAAAAAAAAATTATTGGGAGATAAATATTGGCAAGTCTGCCTCCGTGCCATTGCTGTGTGTGGCATCTCTCTCTCATTGTGTGCCACTGAAAACACTGTGTAATACTTGGCCTTTTTTTTTTTTTTCTAAATTCTCCCTTTTCCAAAAAAAAAAATTAGTGGGAGATAAATATTGTCAAGTCTGACTCCGTGCCATTGCTGTGTGTGGCATCTCTCTCTCATTGTGTGCCACTGAAAACACTGTGTAATACTTGGCCATTTTTTTTGGGGGGGGTACATTCTCCCTTTTCAAAAAAAAAAAATTATTGGGAGATAAATATTGGCAAGTCTGCCTCCGTGACATTGCTGTGTGTGGCATCTCTCTCATTGTGTGCCACTAAAAACACTGTGTAATACTTGGCCTTTTTTTTTTTTTCTAAATTCTCCCTTTTCCAAAAAATAAATTATTGGGAGATAAATATTGTCAAGTCTGCCTCCATGCCATTGCTGTGTGTGGCATCTCTCTCTCATTGTGTGCCACTGAAAACACTGTGTAAAACTTGGCCTTTTTTTTTTTTTTTTCTAAATTCTCCCTTTTCCAAAAAAAAAATTAGTGGGAGATAAATATTGGCAAGTCTGCCTCCGTGCCATTACTGTGTGTGGCATCTCTCTCTCATTGTGTGCCACTGAAAACACTGTAATACTGGGCCTTTTTTTTTTTTTTTCTAAATTCTCCCTTTTCCCCCAAAAAAATTAGTGGGAGATAAATATTGTCAAGCCTGACTCCGTGCCATTGCTGTGTGTGGCATCTCTCTCTCATTGTGTGGCACTGAAAACACTGTGTAATACTTGGCCTTTTTTTTTTTTTTTTTCTAAATTCTCCCTTTTCCCCAAAAAAAATTAGTGGGAGATAAATATTGGCAAGTCTGCCTCCGTGCCATTGCTGTGTGTGGCATCTTTCTCTCATTGTGTGCCACTGAAAACACTGTAATACTGGGCCTTTTTTTTTTTTTTTCTAAATTCTCCCTTTTCCAAAAAAAAAATTAGTGGGAGATAAATATTGGCAAGTCTGCCTCTGTGCCATTGCTGTGTGTGGCATCTCTCTCTCATTGTGTGCCACTGAAAACACTGTAATACTTGGCCATTTTTGGGGGGGGGGTACATTCTCCCTTTAAAAAAAAAAAAAATTATTGGGAAATAAATATTGGCAAGTCTGCCTCCGTGCCATTGCTGTGTGTGGCATCTCTCTCTCATTGTGTGCCACTGAAAACACTGTGTAATACTTGTCTTTTTTTTTTTTTTTCTAAATTCTCCCTTTTCCAAAAAAAGAATTAGTGGGAGATAAATATTGGCAAGTCTGCCTCCGTGCCATTGCTGTGTGTGGCATCTCTCTCTCATTGTGTGCCACTGAAAACACTGTGTAATACTTGGGCATTTTTTTGGGGGGGGTACATTCTTTCTTTTTAAAAAAAAAAAAAAATTATTGGGAGATAAATATTGGCAAGTCTGTCTCCGTGCCATTGCTGTGTGTGGCATCTCTCTCTCATTGTGTGCCACTGAAAACACTGTGTAATACTTGGCCTTTTTTTTTTTTTTTCTAAATTCTCCCTTTTCCAAAAAAAAATGAGTGGGAGATAAATATTGTCAAGTCTGACTCCGTGCCATTGCTGTGTGTGGCATCTCTCTCTCATTGTGTGGCACCGAAAACACTGTGTAATACTTGTCCTTTTTTTTTTTCTAAATTCTCCCTTTTCCCAAAAAAAAATTAGTGGGAGATAAATATTGGCAAGTCTGCCTCCGTGCCATTGCTGTGTGTGGCATCTCTCTCTCATTGTGTGCCACTGAAAACACTGTGTAATACTTGGCCATTTTTTTGGGGGGGGTACATTCTCCCTTTTCAAAAAAAAAAAAATTATTGGGAGATAAATATTGGCAAGTCTGCCTCCGTGCCATTGCTGTGTGTGGCATCTCTCTCTCATTGTGTGCCACTGAAAACACTGTGTAATACTTGGCCTTTTTTTTTTTTTCTAAATTCTCCCTTTTCCAAAAAAAAAATTAGTGGGAGATAAATATTGTCAAGTCTGCCTCCGTGCCATTGCTGTGTGTGGCATCTCTCTCTCATTGTGTGCCACTGAAAACACTGTGTAATACTTGGCTTTTTTTTTTTTTTTTCTAAATTCTCCCTTTTCCAAAAAAAAAATTAGTGGGAGAATAAATATTGGCAAGTCTGCCTCCGTGTTATTACTGTGTGTGGCATCTCTCTCTCATTGTGTGCCACTGAAAACACTGTGTAATACTGGGCCTTTTTTTTTTTTTTTTTCTAAATTCTCCCTTTTCCAAAAAAAAAATTAGTGGGAGATAAATATTGTCAAGTCGGACTCTGTGCCATTGCTGTGTGTGGCATCTCTCTCTCATTGTGTGCCACTGAAAACACTGTGTAATACTTGGCCATTTTTTTGGGGGGGGTACATTCTCCCTTTTCAAAAAAAAAAAATTATTGGGAGATAAATATTGGCAAGTCTGCCTCCGTGCCATTGCTGTGTGTGGCATCTCTCTCTCATTGTGTGCCACTGAAAACACTGTGTAATACTTGGCCTTTTTTTTTTTTTTCTAAATTCTCCCTTTTCCCCCAAAAAAATTAGTGGGAGATAAATATTGTCAAGCCTGACTCCGTGCCATTGCTGTGTGTGGCATCTCTCTCTCATTGTGTGGCACTGAAAACACTGTGTAATACTTGGCCTTTTTTTTTTTTTTTTTCTAAATTCTCCCTTTTCCCCAAAAAAAATTAGTGGGAGATAAATATTGGCAAGTCTGACTCCGTGCCATTGCTGTGTGTGGCATCTCTCTCTCATTGTGTGCCACTGAAAACACTGTGTAATACTGGGCCTTTTTTTTTTTTTTCTAAATTCTCCCTTTTCCAAAAAAAAAATTAGTGGGAGATAAATATTGGCAAGTCTGCCTCTGTGCCATTGCTGTGTGTGGCATCTCTCTCTCATTGTGTGCCACTGAAAACACTGTAATACTTGGCCATTTTTTTTTGGGGGGTACATTCTCCCTTTTCAAAAAAAAAAAAATTATTGGGAGATAAATATTGGCAAGTCTGCCTCCATGCCATTGCTGTGTGTGGCATCTCTCTCTCATTGTGTGCCACTGAAAACACTGTGTAATACTTGGCCTTTTTTTTTTTCTAAATTCTCCCTTTTCCAAAAAAAAAACTTAGTGGGAGATAAATATTGGCAAGTCTGCCTCCGTGCCATTGCTGTGTGTGGCATCTCTCTCTCATTGTGTGCCACTGAAAACACTGTGTAATACTGGGCCTTTTTTTTTTTTTTCTAAATTCTCCCTTTTCAAAAAAAAAAAATTAGTGGGAGATAAATATTGTCAAGTCTGACTCCGTGCCATTGCTGTGTGTGGCATCTCTCTCTCATTGTGTGCCACTGAAAACACTGTGTAATACTTGGCCATTTTTTTTGGGGGGGTTACATTCTCCCTTTTCAAAAAAAAAAAAAATTATTGGGAGATAAATATTGGCAAGTCTGCCTCCGTGCCATTGCTGCGTGTGGGATCTCTCTCTCATTGTGTGCCACTGAAAACACTGTGTAATACTTGGCCTTTTTTTTTTTTTTCTAAATTCTCCCTTTTCCCCCAAAAAAAATTAGTGGGAGATAAATATTGTCAAGTCTGCCTCCGTGCCATTGCTGTGTGTGGCATCTCTCTCTCATTGTGTGCCACTGAAAACACAGTGTAATAGTTGGCCATTTTTTTTTGGGGGGGGTACATTCTCCCTTTTAAAAAAAAAAAAATATATTGGAAGATAAATATTTGTCAAGTCTGCCTCCGTGCCATTGCTGTGTGTGGCATCTCTCTCTCATTGTGTGCCACTGAAAACACTGTGTAATACTTGTCCTTTTTTTTTTTTTTTTCTAAATTCTCCCTTTTCCCCAAAAAAAATTAGTGGGAGATAAATATTGTCAAGTCTCACTCCGTGCCATTGCTGTGTGTGGCATCTCTCTCTCATTGTGTGCCACTGAAAACACTGTGTAATACTTGGCCATTTTTTTGGGGGGGGTACATTCTCCCTTTTCAAAAAAAAAAAAATTATTGGGAGATAAATATTGGCAAGTCTGCCTCCGTGCCATTGCTGTGTGTGGCATCTCTCTCTCATTGTGTGCCACTGAAAACACTGTGTAATACTTGGCCTTTTTTTTTTTTTCTAAATTCTCCCTTTTCCAAAAAAAAAATTAGTGGGAGATAAATATTGTCAAGTCTGCCTCCGTGCCATTGCTGTGTGTGGCATCTCTCTCTCATTGTGTGCCACTGAAAACACTGTGTAATACTTGGCTTTTTTTTTTTTTTTCTAAATTCTCCCTTTTCCAAAAAAAAAATTAGTGGGAGATAAATATTGGCAAGTCTGCCTCCGTGTTATTACTGTGTGTGGCATCTCTCTCTCATTGTGTGCCACTGAAAACACTGTGTAATACTGGGCCTTTTTTTTTTTTTTTTTCTAAATTCTCCCTTTTCCAAAAAAAAAATTAGTGGGAGATAAATATTGTCAAGTCGGACTCTGTGCCATTGCTGTGTGTGGCATCTCTCTCTCATTGTGTGCCACTGAAAACACTGTGTAATACTTGGCCTTTTTTTTTTTTTTTCTAAATTCTCCCTTTTCCCCAAAAAAAATTAGTGGGAGATAAATATTGTCAAGCCTGACTCCGTGCCATTGCTGTGTGTGGCATCTCTCTCTCATTGTGTGGCACTGAAAACAGTGTGTAATACTTGGCCTTTTTTTTTTTTTTTCTAAATTCTCCCTTTTCCCCCCAAAAAATTAGTGGGAGATAAATATTGGCAAGTCTGCCTCCGTGCCATTGCTGTGTGTGGCATCTCTCTCTCATTGTGTGCCACTGAAAACACTGTGTAATACTGGGCCTTTTTTTTTTTTTTCTAAATTCTCCCTTTTCCAAAAAAAAAATTAGTGGGAGATAAATATTGGCAAGTCTGCCTCTGTGCCATTGCTGTGTGTGGCATCTCTCTCTCATTGTGTGCCACTGAAAACACTGTAATACTTGGCCATTTTTTTGGGGGGGGTACATTCTCCCTTTTCAAAAAAAAAAATTATTGGGAGATAAATATTGGCAAGTCTGCCTCCGTGCCATTGCTGTGTGTGGCATCTCTCTCTCATTGTGTGCCACTGAAAACACTGTGTAATACTTGGCCTTTTTTTTTTTTCTAAATTCTCCCTTTTCCAAAAAAAAAACTTAGTGGGAGATAAATATTGGCAAGTCTGCCTCCGTGCCATTGCTGTGTGTGGCATCTCTCTCTCACTGTGTGCCACTGAAAACACTGTGTAATACTGGGCCTTTTTTTTTTTTTTCTAAATTCTCCCTTTTCCAAAAAAAAAAATTAGTGGGAGATAAATATTGTCAAGTCTGACTCCGTGCCATTGCTGTGTGTGGCATCTCTCTCTCATTGTGTGCCACTGAAAACACTGTGTAATACTTGGCCATTTTTTTTGGGGGGGTTACATTCTCCCTTTTCAAAAAAAAAAAAATTATTGGGAGATAAATATTGGCAAGTCTGCCTCCGTGCCATTGCTGCGTGTGGGATCTCTCTCTCATTGTGTGCCACTGAAAACACTGTGTAATACTTGGCCTTTTTTTTTTTCTAAATTCTCCCTTTTCCCCAAAAAAAAATTAGTGGGAGATAAATATTGTCAAGTCTGCCTCCGTGCCATTGCTGTGTGTGGCATCTCTCTCTCATTGTGTGCCACTGAAAACACAGTGTAATAGTTGGCCATTTTTTTTGGGGGGGGTACATTCTCCCTTTTAAAAAAAAAAAATATTGGGAGATAAATATTTGTCAAGTCTGCCTCCGTGCCATTGCTGTGTGTGGCATCTCTCTCTCATTGTGTGCCACTGAAAACACCGTGTAATACTTGTCCTTTTTTTTTTTTTTTTCTAAATTCTCCCTTTTCCCAAAAAAAAATTAGTGGGAGATAAATATTGTCAAGTCTCACTCCGTGCCATTGCTGTGTGTGGCATCTCTCTCTCATTGTGTGGCACCGAAAACACTGTGTAATACTTGGGCATTTTTTTTGGGGGGGGGTACATTCTTTCTTTTTAAAAAAAAAAAAAAAATATTGGGAGATAAATATTGGCAAGTCTGCCTCCGTGCCATTGCTGTGTGTGGCATCTCTCTCTCATTGTGTGCCACTGAAAACACTGTGTAATACTTGGCCTTTTTTTTTTTTTCTAAATTCTCCCTTTTCCAAAAAAAAAATTAGTGGGAGATAAATATTGTCAAGTCTGCCTCCGTGCCATTGCTGTGTGTGGCATCTCTCTCTCATTGTGTGCCACTGAAAACACTGTGTAATACTTGGCTTTTTTTTTTTTTTTTTCTAAATTCTCCCTTTTCCAAAAAAAAAATTAGTGTGAGAATAAATATTGGCAAGTCTGCCTCCGTGTTATTACTGTGTGTGGCATCTCTCTCTCAATGTGTGCCACTGAAAACACTGTGTAATACTGGGCCTTTTTTTTTTTTTTTTTCTAAATTCTCCCTTTTCCAAAAAAAAAATTAGTGGGAGATAAATATTGTCAAGTCGGACTCTGTGCCATTGCTGTGTGTGGCATCTCTCTCTCATTGTGTGCCACTGAAAACACTGTGTAATACTTGGCCATTTTTTTGGGGGGGGTACATTCTCCCTTTTAAAAAAAAAAAAATTATTGGGAGATAAATATTGACAAGTCTGCCTCCGTGCCATTGCTGTGTGTGGCATCTCTCTCTCATTGTGTGCCACTGAAAACACTGTGTAATACTTGGCCTTTTTTTTTTTTTTCTAAATTCTCCCTTTTCCCCCAAAAAAATTAGTGGGAGATAAATATTGTCAAGCCTGACTCCGTGCCATTGCTGTGTGTGGCATCTCTCTCTCATTGTGTGGCACTGAAAACACTGTGTAATACTTGGCCTTTTTTTTTTTTTTTTTCTAAATTCTCCCTTTTCCCCAAAAAAAATTAGTGGGAGATAAATATTGGCAAGTCTGACTCCGTGCCATTGCTGTGTGTGGCATCTCTCTCTCATTGTGTGCCACTGAAAACACTGTGTAATACTGGGCCTTTTTTTTTTTTTTCTAAATTCTCCCTTTTCCAAAAAAAAAATTAGTGGGAGATAAATATTGGCAAGTCTGCCTCTGTGCCATTGCTGTGTGTGGCATCTCTCTCTCATTGTGTGCCACTGAAAACACTGTAATACTTGGCCATTTTTTTTGGGGGGGTACATTCTCCCTTTTCAAAAAAAAAAAAATTATTGGGAGATAAATATTGGCAAGCCTGCCTCCATGCCATTGCTGTGTGTGGCATCTCTCTCTCATTGTGTGCCACTGAAAACACTGTGTAATACTTGGCCTTTTTTTTTTTCTAAATTCTCCCTTTTCCAAAAAAAAAACTTAGTGGGAGATAAATATTGGCAAGTCTGCCTCCGTGCCATTGCTGTGTGTGGCATCTCTCTCTCATTGTGTGCCACTGAAAACACTGTGTAATACTGGGCCTTTTTTTTTTTTTTCTAAATTCTCCCTTTTCAAAAAAAAAAAATTAGTGGGAGATAAATATTGTCAAGTCTGACTCCGTGCCATTGCTGTGTGTGGCATCTCTCTCTCATTGTGTGCCACTGAAAACACTGTGTAATACTTGGCCATTTTTTTGGGGGGGGTTACATTCTCCCTTTTCAAAAAAAAAAAAAATTATTGGGAGATAAATATTGGCAAGTCTGCCTCCGTGCCATTGCTGCGTGTGGGATCTCTCTCTCATTGTGTGCCACTGAAAACACTGTGTAATACTTGGCCTTTTTTTTTTTTTTCTAAATTCTCCCTTTTCCCCCAAAAAAAATTAGTGGGAGATAAATATTGTCAAGTCTGCCTCCGTGCCATTGCTGTGTGTGGCATCTCTCTCTCATTGTGTGCCACTGAAAACACAGTGTAATAGTTGGCCATTTTTTTTGGGGGGGGGTACATTCTCCCTTTTAAAAAAAAAAAAATATATTGGAAGATAAATATTTGTCAAGTCTGCCTCCGTGCCATTGCTGTGTGTGGCATCTCTCTCTCATTGTGTGCCACTGAAAACACTGTGTAATACTTGTCCTTTTTTTTTTTTTTTTCTAAATTCTCCCTTTTCCCAAAAAAAAATTAGTGGGAGATAAATATTGTCAAGTCTCACTCCGTGCCATTGCTGTGTGTGGCATCTCTCTCTCATTGTGTGCCACTGAAAACACTGTGTAATACTTGGCCATTTTTTTGGGGGGGGTACATTCTCCCTTTTCAAAAAAAAAAAAATTATTGGGAGATAAATATTGGCAAGTCTGCCTCCGTGCCATTGCTGTGTGTGGCATCTCTCTCTCATTGTGTGCCACTGAAAACACTGTGTAATACTTGGCCTTTTTTTTTTTTTCTAAATTCTCCCTTTTCCAAAAAAAAAATTAGTGGGAGATAAATATTGTCAAGTCTGCCTCCGTGCCATTGCTGTGTGTGGCATCTCTCTCTCATTGTGTGCCACTGAAAACACTGTGTAATACTTGGCTTTTTTTTTTTTTTTTCTAAATTCTCCCTTTTCCAAAAAAAAAATTAGTGGGAGATAAATATTGGCAAGTCTGCCTCCGTGTTATTACTGTGTGTGGCATCTCTCTCTCATTGTGTGCCACTGAAAACACTGTGTAATACTGGGCCTTTTTTTTTTTTTTTTCTAAATTCTCCCTTTTCCAAAAAAAAAATTAGTGGGAGATAAATATTGTCAAGTCGGACTCTGTGCCATTGCTGTGTGTGGCATCTCTCTCTCATTGTGTGCCACTGAAAACACTGTGTAATACTTGGCCTTTTTTTTTTTTTTTCTAAATTCTCCCTTTTCCCCAAAAAAAATTAGTGGGAGATAAATATTGTCAAGCCTGACTCCGTGCCATTGCTGTGTGTGGCATCTCTCTCTCATTGTGTGGCACTGAAAACAGTGTGTAATACTTGGCCTTTTTTTTTTTTTTTCTAAATTCTCCCTTTTCCCCCAAAAAAATTAGTGGGAGATAAATATTGGCAAGTCTGCCTCCGTGCCATTGCTGTGTGTGGCATCTCTCTCTCATTGTGTGCCACTGAAAACACTGTGTAATACTGGGCCTTTTTTTTTTTTTTCTAAATTCTCCCTTTTCCAAAAAAAAAATTAGTGGGAGATAAATATTGGCAAGTCTGCCTCTGTGCCATTGCTGTGTGTGGCATCTCTCTCTCATTGTGTGCCACTGAAAACACTGTAATACTTGGCCATTTTTTTGGGGGGGGTACATTCTCCCTTTTCAAAAAAAAAAATTATTGGGAGATAAATATTGGCAAGTCTGCCTCCGTGCAATTGCTGTGTGTGGCATCTCTCTCTCATTGTGTGCCACTGAAAACACTGTGTAATACTTGGCCTTTTTTTTTTTTCTAAATTCTCCCTTTTCCAAAAAAAAAACTTAGTGGGAGATAAATATTGGCAAGTCTGCCTCCGTGCCATTGCTGTGTGTGGCATCTCTCTCTCATTGTGTGCCACTGAAAACACTGTGTAATACTGGGCCTTTTTTTTTTTTTCTAAATTCTCCCTTTTCCAAAAAAAAAAATTAGTGGGAGATAAATATTGTCAAGTCTGACTCCGTGCCATTGCTGTGTGTGGCATCTCTCTCTCATTGTGTGCCACTGAAAACACTGTGTAATACTTGGCCATTTTTTGGGGGGGGGTACATTCTCCCTTTTAAAAAAAAAAAAAAATATTGGGAGATAAATATTTGTCAAGTCTGCCTCCGTGCCATTGCTGTGTGTGGCATCTCTCTCTCATTGTGTGCCACTGAAAACACCGTGTAATACTTGTCCTTTTTTTTTTTTTTTTCTAAATTCTCCCTTTTCCCAAAAAAAAATTAGTGGGAGATAAATATTGTCAAGTCTCACTCCGTGCCATTGCTGTGTGTGGCATCTCTCTCTCATTGTGTGGCACCGAAAACACTGTGTAATACTTGGGCATTTTTTTTGGGGGGGGGTACATTCTTTCTTTTTAAAAAAAAAAAAAAATTATTGGGAGATAAATATTGGCAAGTCTGTCTCCGTGCCATTGCTGTGTGTGGCATCTCTCTCTCATTGTGTGCCACTGAAAACACTGTGTAATACTTGGCCTTTTTTTTTTTTTTTTCTAAATTCTCCCTTTTCCAAAAAAAAAATGAGTGGGAGATAAATATTGTCAAGTCTGACTCCGTGCCATTGATGTGTGTGGCATCTCTCTCTCATTGTGTGGCACCGAAAACACTGTGTAATACTTGTCCTTTTTTTTTTTTTTCTAAATTCTCCCTTTTCCCAAAAAAAAATTAGTGGGAGATAAATATTGGCAAGTCTGCCTCCGTGCCATTGCTGTGTGTGGCATCTCTCTCTCATTGTGTGCCACTGAAAACACTGTGTAATACTTGGCCATTTTTTTGGGGGGGGTACATTCTCCCTTTTCAAAAAAAAAAAATTATTGGGAGATAAATTTTGGCAAGTCTGCCTCCGTGCCATTGCTGTGTGTGGCATCTCTCTCTCATTGTGTGCCACTGAAAACACTGTGTAATACTTGGCCTTTTTTTTTTTTTTCTAAATTCTCCCTTTTCCAAAAAAAAAATTAGTGGGAGATAAATATTGTCAAGTCTGCCTCCGTGCCATTGCTGTGTGTGGCATCTCTCTCTCATTGTGTGCCACTGAAAACACTGTGTAATACTTGGCTTTTTTTTTTTTTTTTTCTAAATTCTCCCTTTTCCAAAAAAAAAATTAGTGGGAGATAAATATTGTCAAGTCTGCCTCCGTGCCATTGCTGTGTGTGGCATCTCTCTCTCATTGTGTGCCACTGAAAACACTGTGTAATACTGGGCCTTTTTTTTTTTTTTTTTCTAAATTCTCCCTTTTCCAAAAAAAAAATTAGTGGGAGATAAATATTGTCAAGTCGGACTCCGTGCCATTGCTGTGTGTGGCATCTCTCTCTCATTGTGTGCCACTGAAAACACTGTGTGATACTTGGCCATTTTTTTTTGGGGGGTACATTCTCCCTTTTCAAAAAAAAAAATTATTGGGAGATAAATATTGGCAAGTCTGCCTCCGTGCCATTGCTGTGTGTGGCATCTCTCTCTCATTGTGTGCCACTGAAAACACTGTTTAATACTTGGCCTTTTTTTTTTTTTTCTAAATTCTCCCTTTTCCCCAAAAAAAAATTAGTGTGAGATAAATATTGTCAAGTCTGACTCCGTGCCATTGCTGTGTGTGGCATCTCTCTCTCATTGTGTGCCACTGAAAACACTGTGTAATACTTGGCCATTTTGTTGGGGGGGGGTACATTCTCCCTTTTCAAAAAAAAAAATTATTGGGAGATAAATATTGGCAAGTCTGCCTCCGTGACATTGCTGTGTGTGGCATCTCTCTCTCATTGTGTGCCACTGAAAACACTGTGTAATACTTGGCCTTTTTTTTTTTTTTTCTAAATTCTCCCTTTTCCAAAAAAAAAATTAGTGGGAGATAAATATTGTCAAGTCGGACTCTGTGCCATTGCTGTGTGTGGCATCTCTCTCTCATTGTGTGCCACTGAAAACACTGTGTAATACTTGGCCATTTTTTTTGGGGGGGTACATTCTCCCTTTTCAAAAAAAAAAAATTATTGGGAGATAAATATTGGCAAGTCTGCCTCCGTGCCATTGCTGTGTGTGGCATCTCTCTCTCATTGTGTGCCACTGAAAACACTGTGTAATACTTGGCCTTTTTTTTTTTTTTCTAAATTCTCCCTTTTCCCCAAAAAAAATTAGTGGGAGATAAATATTGTCAAGCCTGACTCCGTGCCATTGCTGTGTGTGGCATCTCTCTCTCATTGTGTGGCACTGAAAACAGTGTGTAATACTTGGCCTTTTTTTTTTTTTTTTTCTAAATTCTCCCTTTTCCCCAAAAAAAATTAGTGGTAGAAAAATATTGGCAAGTCTGCCTCCGTGCCATTGCTGTGTGTGGCATCTCTCTCTCATTGTGTGCCACTGAAAACACTGTGTAATACTGGGCCTTTTTTTTTTTTTTCTAAATTCTCCCTTTTCCAAAAAAAAAATTAGTGGGAGATAAATATTGGCAAGTCTGCCTCTGTGCCATTGCTGTGTGTGGCATCTCTCTCTCATTGTGTGCCACTGAAAACACTGTAATACTTGGCCATTTTTTTTGGGGGGGTACATTCTCCCTTTTCAAAAAAAAAAATTATTGGGAGATAAATATTGGCAAGTCTGCCTCCGTGCCATTGCTGTGTGTGGCATCTCTCTCTCATTGTGTGCCACTGAAAACACTGTGTAATACTTGGCCTTTTTTTTTTTTCTAAATTCTCCCTTTTCCAAAAAAAAAAACTTAGTGGGAGATAAATATTGGCAAGTCTGCCTCCGTGCCATTGCTGTGTGTGGCATCTCTCTCTCATTGTGTGCCACTGAAAACACTGTGTAATACTGGGCCTTTTTTTTTTTTTTCTAAATTCTCCCTTTTCCAAAAAAAAAAATTAGTGGGAGATAAATATTGTCAAGTCTGACTCCGTGCCATTGCTGTGTGTGGCATCTCTCTCTCATTGTGTGCCACTGAAAACACTGTGTAATACTTGGCCATTTTTTTTGGGGGGGTTACATTCTCCCTTTTCAAAAAAAAAAAAATTATTGGGATATAAATATTGGCAAGTCTGCCTCCGTGCCATTGCTGCGTGTGGGATCTCTCTCTCATTGTGTGCCACTGAAAACACTGTGTAATACTTGGCCTTTTTTTTTTTCTAAATTCTCCCTTTTCCCCAAAAAAAAATTAGTGGGAGATAAATATTGTCAAGTCTGCCTCCGTGCCATTGCTGTGTGTGGCATCTCTCTCTCATTGTGTGCCACTGAAAACACAGTGTAATAGTTGGCCATTTTTTTGGGGGGGGGGTACATTCTCCCTTTTAAAAAAAAAAAATATATTGGGAGATAAATATTTGTCAAGTCTGCCTCTGTGCCATTGCTGTGTGTGGCATCTCTCTCTCATTGTGTGCCACTGAAAACACTGTGTAATACTTGTCCTTTTTTTTTTTTTTTCTAAATTCTCCCTTTTCCCAAAAAAAAATTAGTGGGAGATAAATATTGTCAAGTCTCACTCCGTGCCATTGCTGTGTGTGGCATCTCTCTCTCATTGTGTGGCACCGAAAACACTGTGTAATACTTGTCTTTTTTTTTTTTCTAAATTCTCCCTTTTCCAAAAAAAGAATTAGTGGGAGATAAATATTGGCAAGTCTGCCTCCGTGCCATTGCTGTGTGTGGCATCTCTCTCTCATTGTGTGCCACTGAAAACACTGTGTAATACTTGGGCATTTTTTTTTGGGGGGGTACATTCTTTCTTTTTTTAAAAAAAAAAAAATTATTGGGAGATAAATATTGGCAAGTCTGTCTCCGTGCCATTGCTGTGTGTGGCATCTCTCTCTCATTGTGTGCCACTGAAAACACTGTGTAATACTTGGCCTTTTTTTTTTTTTTTTCTAAATTCTCCCTTTTCCAAAAAAAAAATGAGTGGGAGATAAATATTGTCAAGTCTGACTCCGTGCCATTGCTGTGTGTGGCATCTCTCTCTCATTGTGTGGCACCGAAAACACTGTGTAATACTTGTCCTTTTTTTTTTTTTTCTAAATTCTCCCTTTTCCCCCAAAAAAATTAGTGGGAGATAAATATTGGCAAGTCTGCCTCCGTGCCATTGCTGTGTGTGGCATCTCTCTCTCATTGTGTGCCACTGAAAACACTGTGTAATACTTGGCCATTTTTTTGGGGGGGGGTACATTCTCCCTTTTCAAAAAAAAAAAATTATTGGGAGATAAATTTTGGCAAGTCTGCCTCCGTGCCATTGCTGTGTGTGGCATCTCTCTCTCATTGTGTGCCACTGAAAACACTGTGTAATACTTGGCCTTTTTTTTTTTTTCTAAATTCTCCCTTTTCCAAAAAAAAAATTAGTGGGAGATAAATATTGTCAAGTCTGCCTCCGTGCCATTGCTGTGTGTGGCATCTCTCTCTCATTGTGTGCCACTGAAAACACTGTGTAATACTTGGCTTTTTTTTTTTTTTTCTAAATTCTCCCTTTTCCAAAAAAAAAATTAGTGGGAGATAAATATTGGCAAGTCTGCCTCCGTGTTATTACTGTGTGTGGCATCTCTCTCTCATTGTGTGCCACTGAAAACACTGTGTAATACTGGGCCTT
Source organism: Ranitomeya variabilis (assembly GCF_051348905.1). Lineage (NCBI taxonomy): Eukaryota > Metazoa > Chordata > Amphibia > Anura > Dendrobatidae > Ranitomeya > Ranitomeya variabilis. The sequence goes on along the minus strand of NC_135236.1, from coordinate 216,767,396 downwards.
TTTTTTTTTTTTTTTCTAAATTCTCCCTTTTCCAAAAAAAAAATTAGTGGGAGATAAATATTGTCAAGTCGGACTCCGTGCCATTGCTGTGTGTGGCATCTCTCTCTCATTGTGTGCCACTGAAAACACTGTGTGATACTTGGCCATTTTTTTGGGGGGGGTACATTCTCCCTTTTCAAAAAAAAAAATTATTGGGAGATAAATATTGGCAAGTCTGCCTCCGTGCCATTGCTGTGTGTGGCATCTCTCTCTCATTGTGTGCCACTGAAAACACTGTGTAATACTTGGCCTTTTTTTTTTTTTCTAAATTCTCCCTTTTCCCCAAAAAAAAATTAGTGTGAGATAAATATTGTCAAGTCTGACTCCGTGCCATTGCTGTGTGTGGCATCTCTCTCTCATTGTGTGCCACTGAAAACACTGTGTAATACTTGGCCATTTTGTTGGGGGGGGGTACATTCTCCCTTTTCAAAAAAAAAAATTATTGGGAGATAAATATTGGCAAGTCTGCCTCCGTGACATTGCTGTGTGTGGCATCTCTCTCTCATTGTGTGCCACTGAAAACACTGTGTAATACTTGGCCTTTTTTTTTTTTTTTCTAAATTCTCCCTTTTCCAAAAAAAAAATTAGTGGGAGATAAATATTGTCAAGTCTGCCTCCATGCCATTGCTGTGTGTGGCATCTCTCTCTCATTGTGTGCCACTGAAAACACTGTGTAATACTTGGCCTTTTTTTTTTTTTTTTTCTAAATTCTCCCTTTTCCCAAAAAAAAATTAGTGGGAGATAAATATTGGCAAGTCTGCCTCCATGCCATTACTGTGTGTGGCATCTCTCTCTCATTGTGTGCCACTGAAAACACTGTGTAATACTGGGCCTTTTTTTTTTTTTCTAAATTCTCCCTTTTCCCAAAAAAAAATTAGTGGGAGATAAATATTGTCAAGCCTGACTCCGTGCCATTGCTGTGTGTGGCATCTCTCTCTCATTGTGTGGCACTGAAAACACTGTGTAATACTTGGCCTTTTTTTTTTTTTTTTTTCTAAATTCTCCCTTTTCCAAAAAAAAAATTAGTGGGAGATAAATATTGGCAAGTCTGCCTCCGTGCCATTGCTGTGTGTGGCATCTCTCTCTCATTGTGTGCCACTGAAAACACTGTGTAATACTGGGCCATTTTTTTTTGGGGGGGGGTACATTCTCCCTTTTCAAAAAAAAAAAATTATTGGGAGATAAATATTGGCAAGTCTGCCTCCGTGCCATTGCTGTGTGTGGCATCTCTCTCTCGTTGTGTGCCACTGAAAACACTGTGTAATACTTGGCCATTTTTTTTTGGGGGGGGTACATTCTCCCTTTTCAAAAAAAAAAAATTATTGGGAGATAAATATTGGCAAGTCTGCCTCCGTGCCATTGCTGTGTGTGGCATCTCTCTCTCATTGTGTGCCACTGAAAACACTGTGTAATACTTGGCCTTTTTTTTATTTTTCTAAATTCTCCCTGTTCCAAAAAAAAAAATTAGTGGGAGATAAATATTGTCAGGTCTGACTCCGTGCCATTGCTGTGTGTGGCATCTCTCTCTCATTGTGTGCCACTGAAAACACTGTGTAATACTGGGCCTTTTTTTTTTTTTTCTAAATTCTCCCTTTTCCAAAAAAACAATTAGTGGGAGATAAATATTGTCAAGTCTGACTCCATGCCATTGCTGTGTGTGGCATCTCTCTCTCATTGTGTGCCACTGAAAACACTGTGTAATACTTGGCCATTTTTTTTGGGGGGGTACATTCTCCCTTTTAAAAAAAAAAAAAATTATTGGGAGATAAATATTGGCAAGTCTGCCTCCGTGCCATTGCTGTGTGTGGCATCTCTCTCTCATTGTGTGCCACTGAAAACACTGTGTAATACTTGGCTTTTTTTTTTTTTCTAAATTCTCCCTTTTCCCAAAAAAAAATTAGTGGGAGATAAATATTGGCAAGTCTGCCTCCGTGCCATTGCTGTGTGTGGCATCTCTCTCTCATTGTGTGCCACTGAAAACACTGTGTAATACTTGGCCTTTTTTTTTTTTTTCTAAATTCTCCCTTTTCCAAAAAAAAAATTAGTGGGAGATAAATATTGTCAAGTCTGACTCCGTGCCATTGCTGTGTGTGGCATCTCTCTCTCATTGTGTGCCACTGAAAACACTGTGTAATACTTGGCCATTTTTTTTGGGGGGGTACATTCTCCCTTTTAAAAAAAAAAAAATTATTGGGAGATAAATATTGGCAAGTCTGCCTCCGTGCCATTGCTGTGTGTGGCATCTCTCTCTCATTGTGTGCCACTGAAAACACTGTGTAATACTTGGCCTTTTTTTTTTTTTTCTAAATTCTCCCTTTTCCAAAAAATAAATTATTGGGAGATAAATATTGTCAAGTCTGCCTCCATGCCATTGCTGTGTGTGGCATCTCTCTCTCATTGTGTGCCACTGAAAACACTGTGTAATACTTGGCCTTTTTTTTTTTTTTTCTAAATTCTCCCTTTTCCAAAAAAAAAATTAGTGGGAGATAAATATTGGCAAGTCTGCCTCCGTACCATTACTGTGTGTGGCATCTCTCTCTCATTGTGTGCCACTGAAAACACTGTGTAATACTGAGCCTTTTTTTTTTTTTTTTCTAAATTCTCCCTTTTCCCAAAAAAAAATTAGTGGGAGATAAATATTGTCAAGCCTGACTCCGTGCCATTGCTGTGTGTGGCATCTCTCTCTCATTGTGTGGCACTGAAAACACTGTGTAATACTTGGCCTTTTTTTTTTTTTTTTCTAAATTCTCCCTTTTCCAAAAAAAAAATTAGTGGGAGATAAATATTGGCAAGTCTGCCTCCGTGCCATTGCTGTGTGTGGCATCTCTCTCTCATTGTGTGCCACTGAAAACACTGTGTAATACTTGGCCTTTTTTTTTTTTTTCTAAATTCTCCCTTTTCCAAAAAAAAAATTAGTGGGAGATAAATATTGTCAAGTCTGACTCCGTGCCATTGCTGTGTGTGGCATCTCTCTCTCATTGTGTGCCACTGAAAACACTGTGTAATACTTGGCCATTTTTTTGGGGGGGGTACATTCTCCCTTTTAAAAAAAAAAAAATTATTGGGAGATAAATATTGGCAAGTCTGCCTCCGTGCCATTGCTGTGTGTGGCATCTCTCTCTCATTGTGTGCCACTGAAAACACTGTGTAATACTTGGCCTTTTTTTTTTTTTTCTAAATTCTCCCTTTTCCAAAAAATAAATTATTGGGAGATAAATATTGTCAAGTCTGCCTCCATGCCATTGCTGTGTGTGGCATCTCTCTCTCATTGTGTGCCACTGAAAACACTGTGTAATACTTGGCCTTTTTTTTTTTTTTTCTAAATTCTCCCTTTTCCAAAAAAAAAATTAGTGGGAGATAAATATTGGCAAGTCTGCCTCCGTACCATTACTGTGTGTGGCATCTCTCTCTCATTGTGTGCCACTGAAAACACTGTGTAATACTGAGCCTTTTTTTTTTTTTTTTCTAAATTCTCCCTTTTCCCAAAAAAAAATTAGTGGGAGATAAATATTGTCAAGCCTGACTCCGTGCCATTGCTGTGTGTGGCATCTCTCTCTCATTGTGTGGCACTGAAAACACTGTGTAATACTTGGCCTTTTTTTTTTTTTTTCCTAAATTCTCCCTTTTCCAAAAAAAAAATTAGTGGGAGATAAATATTGGCAAGTCTGCCTCCGTGCCATTGCTGTGTGTGGCATCTCTCTCTCATTGTGTGCCACTGAAAACACTGTGTAATACTGGGCCTTTTTTTTTTTTTTTTTCTAAATTCTCCCTTTTCCAAAAAAAAAATTAGTGGGAGATAAATATTGGCAAGTCTGCCTCTGTGCCATTGCTGTGTGTGGCATCTCTCTCTCATTGTGTGCCACTGAAAACACTGTAATACTTGGCCATTTTTTTGGGGGGTACATTCTCCCTTTTCAAAAAAAAAAAAATTATTGGGAGATAAATATTGGCAAGTCTGCCTCCGTGCCATTGCTGTGTGTGGCATCTCTCTCTCATTGTGTGCCACTGAAAACACTGTGTAATACTGGGCCTTTTTTTTTTTTTCTAAATTCTCCCTTTTCCAAAAAAAAAAATTAGTGGGAGATAAATATTGTCAAGTCTGACTCCGTGCCATTGCTGTGTGTGGCATCTCTCTCTCATTGTGTGCCACTGAAAACACTGTGTAATACTTGGCCATTTTTTTTTGGGGGGGTTACATTCTCCCTTTTCAAAAAAAAAAAATTATTGGGAGATAAATATTGGCAAGTCTGCCTCCGTGCCATTGCTGTGTGTGGGATCTCTGTTGTGAAATTGGATTCTGGGCTCCCCCGGTGGCCACTTGTGGAATTGAACTTGTGTGCATCATCCCCTCTGTTCACCTGTTCCTATCAGGATGTGGGAGTCGCTATATAACCTTGCTCCTCTGTCAGTTTCTTGCCGGTCAACAATGTAATCAGAAGCCTTCTGTGCTTGTTCCTGCTACTAGACAACTCCCAGCTAAGTTGGACTTTTGTCCTTGTGTGTTTTTGCATTTTGTTCCTGTTCACAGCTGCTGTTTCGTTACTGTGTCTGGAAAGCTCTTGTGATCGGAAATTGCCACTCTGGTGTTATGAGTTAATGCTAGAGTCTTAAAGGAATTTCTGGATGGTGTTTTGATAGGGTTTTCTGCTGACCATGAAAGTGTCCTTTCTGTCTTCCTGCTATCTAGAAAGCGGACCTCGATTTTGCTAAACCTATTTTCATACTACGTTTGTCATTTCATCTAAAATCACCGCCAATATATGTGGGGGCCTCTGTCTGCCTTTTGGGAAAATTTCTCTAGAGGTGAGCCAGGACTGTCTTTTCCTCTGCTAGGATTAGGTAGTTCTCCGGCTGGCGCTGGGCATCTAGGGTTACAAAAACGTAGGCATGCTACCCGGCCACTTCTAGTTGTGCGGCAGGTTTAGTTCATGGTCAGTATAGTTTCCATCTTCCAAGAGCTAGTTCTCATATATGCTGGGCTATGTTCTCTCGCCATTGAGAATCATTACAGTTTGACCGGCCCAAAAAAGGGTTAAATTACTGGCTGAGAAAGGAGAGAAAAAAGAAGTCTGCTACAATTTTTTTTTTTTTTCCTCTAGTTCTGAGTGTGCTCTTGATTGAATCACTTGCTAGTCTGCCTATGCTGCAGCCTTCCTCTCTTTCTCTCCTTCTAATCCTTGAATGGCTCTGTGTTCACCTGTTTCAAATGGATCTTCAGAGTGTAGCTACAGGTTTGAATAATCTCGCCACAAAGGTACAAAATTTGCAAGATTTTGTTGTTCATGCACCTATGTCTGAGCCTAGAATTCCTTTGCCTGAATTCTTCTCGGGGAATAGATCTCACTTTCAAAATTTTAAAAATAATTGCAAATTGTTTTTGTCCCTGAAGTCTCGCTCTGCCGGAGACCCTGCACAGCAGGTCAGGATTGTAATTTCCTTGCTCCGGGGCGACCCTCAAGACTGGGCTTTTGCATTGGCACCAGGGGATCCTGCGTTGCTCAATGTGGATGCGTTTTTTCTGGCCTTGGGGTTCCTTTATGAGGAACCTCATTTAGAGCTTCAGGCGGAAAAGGCCTTGATGTCCTTGTCTCAGGGGCAAGATGAAGCTGAAATATACTGCCAAAAATTCCGCAAATGGTCTGTGCTTACTCAGTGGAATGAGTGCGCCCTGGCGGCTATTTTCAGAGAAGGTCTCTCTGATGCCATTAAGGATGTTATGGTGGGGTTCCCTGTGCCTGCGAGTCTGAATGAGTCCATGACGATGGCTATTCAGATCGATAGGCGTCTGCGGGAGCGCAAACCTGTGCACCATTTGGCGGTGTCTACTGAGAAAACGCCAGAAAATATGCAATGTGATAGAATTCTGTCCAGAAGCGAGCGGCAGAATTTTAGACGAAAAAATGGGTTGTGTTTCTATTGTGGTGATTCAACTCATGTTATATCAGCATGCTTTAAGCGTACTAAGAAGCCTGACAAGTCTGTTTCAATTAGCACTTTACAGTCTAAGTTTATTCTATCTGTGACCCTGATTTGTTCTTTGTCATCTATTACCGCGGACGCCTATGTCGACTCTGGCGCTGCTTTGAGTCTTATGGATTGGTCCTTTGCCAAACGCTGTGGGTATGATTTGGAGCCACTGGAGGCTCCGATACCTCTGAAAGGGATTGACTCCACCCCATTGGCTAGTAATAAACCACAATACTGGACACAAGTGACTATGCGTGTTAATCCGGATCACCAGGAGGTTATTCGCTTTCTGGTGCTGTATAATCTACATGATGTTTTGGTGCTGGGATTGCCATGGCTGCAATCTCATAACCCAGTCCTCGACTGGAGAGCTATGTCTGTGTTAAGCTGGGGATGTAAAGGAACTCATGGGGACGTACCTTTGGTTTCCATTTCATCATCTATTCCCTCTGAGATTCCTGAATTCTTGTCTGACTTTCGTGACGTTTTTGAAGAACCCAAGGTTGGTTCACTACCTCCGCACCGGGAGTGCGATTGTGCCATAGACTTGATTCCGGGTAGTAAATACCCTAAGGGTCGTTTATTTAATCTGTCTGTGCCTGAACACGCTGCTATGCGAGAATATATAAAGGAGTCCTTGGAAAAGGGACATATTCGTCCTTTGTCATCTCCCTTAGGAGCCGGTTTTTTCTTTGTGTCTAAGAAAGACGGCTCTTTGAGGCCGTGTATTGATTATCGACTTTTGAATAAAATCACGGTTAAATATCAATATCCGTTACCACTGCTTACTGATTTGTTTGCTCGTATAAAGGGGGCCAAGTGGTTCTCTAAGATTGATCTCCGTGGGGCGTATAATTTGGTGCGAATCAAGCAGGGGGATGAGTGGAAAACCGCATTTAATACGCCCGAGGGCCATTTTGAGTATTTGGTGATGCCTTTTGGTCTTTCAAATGCCCCTTCAGTCTTCCAGTCCTTTATGCATGACATTTTCCGCGATTATTTGGATAAATTTATGATTGTGTATCTGGATGATATTCTGATTTTTTCGGATGACTGGGACTCTCATGTCCAGCAGGTCAGGAGGGTTTTTCAGGTTTTGCGGTCTAATTCCTTGTGTGTGAAGGGTTCTAAGTGTGTTTTTGGGGTTCAAAAGATTTCTTTCTTGGGATACATTTTTTCCCCCTCTTCCATCGAGATGGATCCTGTCAAGGTTCAGGCTATTGGTGATTGGACGCAACCCTCTTCTCTTAAGAGTCTTCAGAAATTTTTGGGCTTTGCTAACTTTTATCGTCGATTTATTGCTGGTTTTTCTGATGTTGTAAAACCATTGACTGATTTGACTAAGAAGGGTGCTGATGTTGCTGATTGGTCCCCTGATGCTGTGGAGGCCTTTCGGGAGCTCAAGCGCCGCTTTTCTTCCGCCCCAGTGTTGCGTCAGCCTGATGTTGCTCTTCCTTTTCAGGTTGAGGTCGACGCTTCTGAAATCGGAGCTGGGGCGGTGTTGTCGCAGAGAAGTTCCGACTGCTCCGTGATGAGACCTTGTGCTTTTTTTTCCCGTAAATTTTCGCCCGCCGAGCGGAATTATCATATTGGGAATCGGGAGCTTTTGGCCATGAAGTGGGCTTTTGAGGAGTGGCGTCACTGGCTTGAGGGGGCCAGACATCAGGTGGTGGTATTGACTGACCACAAAAATTTAATTTACCTTGAGTCTGCCAGGCGCCTGAATCCTAGACAGGCGCGCTGGTCGTTGTTTTTCTCTCGGTTTAATTTTGTGGTGTCGTACCTACCGGGTTCTAAGAATGTTAAGGCGGATGCCCTTTCTAGGAGTTTTGAGCCTGACTCCCCTGGTAATTCTGAGCCCACAGGTATCCTTAAAGATGGAGTGATATTGTCTGCCGTTTCTCCAGACCTGCGGCGGGCCTTGCAGGAGTTTCAGGCGGATAGACCTGATCGTTGCCCACCTGGTAGACTGTTTGTTCCTGATGATTGGACCAGTAGAGTCATCTCTGAGGTTCATTCTTCTGCGTTGGCAGGTCATCCTGGAATCTTTGGTACCAGGGATTTGGTGGCAAGGTCCTTCTGGTGGCCTTCCCTGTCACGAGATGTGCGAGGCTTTGTGCAGTCTTGTGACGTTTGTGCTCGGGCCAAGCCTTGTTGTTCTCGGGCTAGTGGATTGTTGTTGCCCTTGCCTATCCCGAAGAGGCCTTGGACGCACATCTCGATGGATTTTATTTCAGATCTGCCTGTTTCTCAGAAGATGTCTGTCATCTGGGTGGTGTGTGACCGTTTCTCTAAGATGGTCCATCTGGTTCCCTTGCCTAAGTTGCCTTCTTCTTCCGAGTTGGTTCCTCTGTTTTTTCAAAATGTTGTTCGTTTGCATGGTATTCCTGAGAATATCGTTTCTGACAGAGGGACCCAATTCGTGTCTAGATTTTGGCGGGCATTCTGTGCTAGGATGGGCATAGATTTGTCTTTTTCGTCTGCTTTCCATCCTCAGACTAATGGCCAGACCGAGCGGACTAATCAGACCTTGGAGACATATTTGAGGTGTTTTGTGTCTGCGGATCAGGATGATTGGGTTGCTTTTTTGCCTTTGGCGGAGTTCGCCCTCAATAATCGGGCCAGCTCTGCCACCTTGGTGTCCCCGTTTTTCTGTAATTTGGGGTTTCATCCTCGATTTTCCTCCGGTCAAGTGGAATCTTCGGATTGTCCTGGAGTGGATGCTGTGGTGGAGAGGTTGCATCAGATTTGGGGGCAGGTGGTGGACAATTTGAAGTTGTCCCAGGAGAAGACTCAGCTTTTTGCCAACCGCCGTCGTCGTGTTGGTCCTCGGCTTTGTGTTGGGGACTTGGTGTGGTTGTCTTCTCGTTTTGTCCCTATGAGGGTTTCTTCTCCTAAGTTTAAGCCTCGGTTCATCGGCCCGTACAAGATATTGGAGATTCTTAACCCTGTGTCCTTCCGTTTGGACCTCCCTGCATCCTTTTCGATTCATAATGTTTTTCATCGGTCATTGTTGCGCAGGTATGAGGTACCGGTTGTGCCTTCCGTTGAGCCTCCTGCTCCGGTGTTGGTTGAGGGTGAGTTGGAGTACGTTGTGGAAAAGATCTTAGACTCTCGTGTTTCCAGACGGAGACTCCAGTATCTGGTCAAATGGAAGGGATACGGTCAGGAGGATAATTCTTGGGTCACTGCCTCTGATGTTCATGCCTCCGATCTTGTCCGTGCCTTTCATAGGGCTCATCCTGATCGCCCTGGTGGTTCTGGTGAGGGTTCGGGTGCCCCCTCCTTGAGGGGGGGGTACTGTTGTGAAATTGGATTCTGGGCTCCCCCGGTGGCCACTTGTGGAATTGAACTTGTGTGCATCATCCCCTCTGTTCACCTGTTCCTATCAGGATGTGGGAGTCGCTATATAACCTTGCTCCTCTGTCAGTTTCTTGCCGGTCAACAATGTAATCAGAAGCCTTCTGTGCTTGTTCCTGCTACTAGACAACTCCCAGCTAAGTTGGACTTTTGTCCTTGTGTGTTTTTGCATTTTGTTCCTATTCACAGCTGCTGTTTCGTTACTGTGTCTGGAAAGCTCTTGTGATCGGAAATTGCCACTCTGGTGTTATGAGTTAATGCTAGAGTCTTAAAGGAATTTCTGGATGGTGTTTTGATAGGGTTTTCTGCTGACCATGAAAGTGTCCTTTCTGTCTTCCTGCTATCTAGAAAGCGGACCTCGATTTTGCTAAACCTATTTTCATACTACGTTTGTCATTTCATCTAAAATCACCGCCAATATATGTGGGGGCCTCTGTCTGCCTTTTGGGAAAATTTCTCTAGAGGTGAGCCAGGACTGTCTTTTCCTCTGCTAGGATTAGGTAGTTCTCCGGCTGGCGCTGGGCATCTAGGGTTACAAAAACGTAGGCATGCTACCCGGCCACTTCTAGTTGTGCGGCAGGTTTAGTTCATGGTCAGTATAGTTTCCATCTTCCAAGAGCTAGTTCTCATATATGCTGGGCTATGTTCTCTCGCCATTGAGAATCATGACAGATCTCTCTCTCATTGTGTGCCACTGAAAACACTGTGTAATACTTGGCCTTTTTTTTTTTTTTTCTAAATTCTCCCTTTTCCCCCAAAAAAAATTAGTGGGAGATAAATATTGGCAAGTCTGCCTCCGTGCCATTGCTGTGTGTGGCATCTCTCTCTCATTGTGTGCCACTGAAAACACAGTGTAATAGTTGGCCATTTTTTTGGGGGGGGTACATTCTCCCTTTTAAAAAAAAAAAAAAATATTGGGAGATAAATATTTGTCAAGTCTGCCTCCGTGCCATTGCTGTGTGTGGCATCTCTCTCTCATTGTGTGCCACTGAAAACACTGTGTAATACTTGTCCTTTTTTTTTTTTTTCTAAATTCTCCCTTTTCCCAAAAAAATATTAGTGGGAGATAAATATTGTCAAGTCTCACTCCGTGCCATTGCTGTGTGTGGCATCTCTCTCTCATTGTGTGGCACCGAAAACACTGTGTAATACTTGTCTTTTTTTTTTTTTTTTTTCTAAATTCTCCCTTTTCCAAAAAAAGAATTAGTGGGAGATAAATATTGGCAAGTCTGCCTCCGTGCCATTGCTATGTGTGGCATCTCTCTCTCATTGTGTGCCACTGAAAACACTGTGTAATACTTGGGCATTTTTTTTGGGGGGGGTACATTCTTTCTTTTTAAAAAAAAAAAAAATTATTGAGAGATAAATATTGGCAAGTCTGTCTCCGTGCCATTGCTGTGTGTGGCATCTCTCTCTCATTGTGTGCCACTGAAAACACTGTGTAATACTTGGCCTTTTTTTTTTTTTTTTTCTAAATTCTCCCTTTTCCCCAAAAAAAAATGAGTGTGAGATAAATATTGTCAAGTCTGACTCCGAGCCATTGCTGTGTGTGGCATCTCTCTCATTGTGTGGCACCGAAAACACTGTGTAATACTTGTCCTTTTTTTTTTTTCTAAATTCTCCCTTTTCCAAAAAAAAAATTAGTGGGAGATAAATATTGGCAAGTCTGCCTCCGTGCCATTGCTGTGTGTGGCATCTCTCTCTCATTGTGTGCCACTGAAAACACTGTGTAAACTTGGCCTTTTTTTTTTTTTCTAAATTCTCCCTTTTCCAAAAAAAAAATTAGTGGGAGATAAATATTGTCAAGTCTGCCTCCGTGCCATTGCTGTGTGTGGCATCTCTCTCTCATTGTGTGCCACTGAAAACACTGTGTAATACTTGGCTTTTTTTTTTTTTTTTCTAAATTCTCCCTTTTCCAAAAAAAAAATTAGTGGGAGATAAATATTGTCAAGTCTGACTCCGTGCCATTGCTGTGTGTGGCATCTCTCTCTCATTGTGTGCCACTGAAAACACTGTGTAATACTTGGCCATTTTGTTGGGGGGGGGTACATTCTCCCTTTTCAAAAAAAAAATTATTGGGAGATAAATATTGGCAAGTCTGCCTCCGTGACATTGCTGTGTGTGGCATCTCTCTCTCATTGTGTGCCACTGAAAATACTGTGTAATACGTGGCCTTTTTTTTTTTTTTTTTTCTAAATTCTCCCTTTTCCAAAAAAAAAATTAGTGGGAGATAAATATTGTCAAGTCTGCTTCCATGCCATTGCTGTGTGTGGCATCTCTCTCTCATTGTGTGCCACTGAAAACACTGTGTAATACTTGGCCTTTTTTTTTTTTTTTTTTCTAAATTCTCCCTTTTCCCAAAAAAAAATTAGTGGGAGATAAATATTGGCAAGTCTGCCTCCGTGCCATTACTGTGTGTGGCATCTCTCTCTCATTGTGTGCCACTGAAAACACTGTGTAATACTGGGCCTTTTTTTTTTTTTTTTCTAAATTCTCCCTTTTCCCCCAAAAAAATTAGTGGGAGATAAATATTGTCAAGCCTGACTCCGTGCCATTGCTGTGTGTGGCATCTCTCTCTCATTGTGTGGCACTGAAAACACTGTGTAATACTTGGCCTTTTTTTTTTTTTTTTCTAAATTCTCCCTTTTTCAAAAAAAAAATTAGTGGGAGATAAATATTGGCAAGTCTGCCTCCGTGCCATTGCTGTGTGTGGCATCTCTCTCTCATTGTGTGCCACTGAAAACACTGTGTAATACTGGGCCTTTTTTTTTTTTTTTTCTAAATTCTCCCTTTTCCAAAAAAAAAATTAGTGGGAGATAAATATTGGCAAGTCTGCCTCCGTGCCATTGCTGTGTGTGGCATCTCTCTCTCATTGTGTGCCACTGAAAACACTGTGTAATACTTGGCCATTTTTTTTTGGGGGGGTACATTCTCCCTTTTCAAAAAAAAATAAATTATTGGGAGATAAATATTGGCAAGTCTGCCTCCGTGCCATTGCTGTGTGTGGCATCTCTCTCTCGTTGTGTGCCACTGAAAACACTGTGTAATACTTGGCCATTTTTTGGGGGGGTACATTCTCCCTTTTCAAAAAAAAAAAATTATTGGGAGATAAATATTGGCAAGTCTGCCTCCGTGCCATTGCTGTGTGTGGCATCTCTCTCTCATTGTGTGCCACTGAAAACACTGTGTAATACTTGGCCTTTTTTTTATTTTTCTAAATTCTCCCTGTTCCAAAAAAAAATTAGTGGGAAATAAATATTGTCAGGTCTGACTCCGTGCCATTGCTGTGTGTGACATCTCTCTCTCATTGTGTGCCACTGAAAACACTGTGTAATACTGGGCCTTTTTTTTTTTTTTTTCTAAATTCTCCCTTTTCCAAAAAAAAAATTAGTGGGAGATAAATATTGTCAGGTCTGACTCGGTGCCATTGCTGTGTGTGGCATCTCTCTCTCATTGTGTGCCACTGAAAACACTGTGTAATACTTGTCCTTTTTTTTTTTTTTCTAAATTCTCCCTTTTCCAAAAAAAAAATTAGTGGGAGATAAATATTGTCAAGTCTGACTCCGTGCCATTGCTGTGTGTGGCATCTCTCTCTCATTGTGTGCCACTGAAAACACTGTGTAATACTTGGCCATTTTGTTGGGGGGGGGGTACATTCTCCCTTTTCAAAAAAAAAATTATTGGGAGATAAATATTGGCAAGTCTGCCTCCGTGACATTGCTGTGTGTGGCATCTCTCTCTCATTGTGTGCCACTGAAAATACTGTGTAATACGTGGCCTTTTTTTTTTTTCTAAATTCTCCCTTTTCCAAAAAAAAAATTAGTGGGAGATAGATATTGTCAAGTCTGCTTCCATGCCATTGCTGTGTGTGGCATCTCTCTCTCATTGTGTGCCACTGAAAACACTGTGTAATACTTGGCCTTTTTTTTTTTTTTTTTTTCTAAATTCTCCCTTTTCCCAAAAAAAAATTAGTGGGAGATAAATATTGGCAAGTCTGCCTCCGTGCCATTACTGTGTGTGGCATCTCTCTCTCATTGTGTGCCACTGAAAACACTGTGTAATACTGGGCCTTTTTTTTTTTTTTTTTCTAAATTCTCCCTTTTCCAAAAAAAAAATTAGTGGGAGATAAATATTGTCAGGTCTGACTCGGTGCCATTGCTGTGTGTGGCATCTCTCTCTCATTGTGTGCCACTGAAATCACTGTGTAATACTTGTCCTTTTTTTTTTTTTTTCTAAATTCTCCCTTTTCCCAAAAAAAAATTAGTGGGAGATAAATATAGTCAAGTCTGACTCCATGCCATTGCTGTGTGTGGCATCTCTCTCTCATTGTGTGGCACCGAAAACACTGTGTAATACTTGTCCTTTTTTTTTTTTTTTTCTAAATTCTCCCTTTTCCAAAAAAAAAAATAGTGGGAGATAAATATTGGCAAGTCTGCCTCCGTGCCATTGCTATGTGTGGCATCTCTCTCTCATTGTGTGCCACTGAAAATACTGTGTAATACTTGGCCTTTTTTTTTTTTTTTTTCCAAATTCTCCCTTTTCCAAAAAAAAAATTAGTGGGAGATAAATATTGGCAAGTCTGCCTCCGTGCCATTGCTGTGTGTGGCATCTCTCTCTCATTGTGTGCCACTGAAAATACTGTGTAATACTTGGCCTTTTTTTTTTTTTTTTCTAAATTCTCCCTTTTCCAAAAAAAAAAATTAGTGGGAGAAAAATATTGGCAAGTCTGCCTCCGTGCCATTGCTGTGTGTGGCATCTCTCTCTCATTGTGTGCCACTGAAAACACTGGGTAATACTTGGCCATTTTTTTGGGGGGGGTACATTCTCCCTTTTCAAAAAAAAAAAAATTATTGGGAGATAAATATTGGCAAGTCTGCCTCCGTGCCATTGCTGTGTGTGGCATCTCTCTCTCATTGTGTGCCACTGAAAACACTGGGTAATACTTGGCCATTTTTTTGGGGGGGGTACATTCTCCCTTTTCAAAAAAAAAAAAATTATTGGGAGATAAATATTGGCAAGTCTGCCTCCGTGCCATTGCTGTGTGTGTCATCTCTCTCTCATTGTGTGGCACCGAAAACACTGTGTAATACTTGTCCTTTTTTTTTTTTTTCTAAATTCTCCCTTTTCCAAAAAAAGAATTATTGGGAGATAAATATTGGAAAGTCTGCCTCCGTGCCATTGCTGTGTGTGGCATCTCTCTCTCATTGTGTGCCACTGAAAACACTGTGTAATACTTGGCCTTTTTTTTTTCTAAATTCTCCCTTTTCCCAAAAAAAAATTAGTGGGAGATAAATATTGTCAAGTCTGACTCCGTGCCATTGCTGTGTGTGGCATCTCTCTCTCATTGTGTGGCAACGAAAACACTGTGTAATACTTGGCCTTTTTTTTTTTTCTAAATTCTCCCTTTTCCAAAAAAAAAATTAGTGGGAGATAAATATTGGCAAGTCTGCCTCCGTGCCATTGCTGTGTGTGGCATCTCTCTCTCTCATTGTGTGCCACTGAAAACACTGTGTAATACTGGGCCTTTTTTTTTTCTAAATTCTCCCTTTTCCCAAAAAAAAATTAGTGGGAGATAAATATTGTCAAGTCTGCTTCCATGCCATTGCTGTGTGTGGCATCTCTCTCTCATTGTGTGCCACTGAAAACACTGTGTAATACTTGGCCTTTTTTTTTTTTTTTTTTCTAAATTCTCCCTTTTCCCAAAAAAAAATTAGTGGGAGATAAATATTGGCAAGTCTGCCTCCGTGCCATTACTGTGTGTGGCATCTCTCTCTCATTGTGTGCCACTGAAAACACTGTGTAATACTGGGCCTTTTTTTTTTTTTTTCTAAATTCTCCCTTTTCCCCAAAAAAAATTAGTGGGAGATAAATATTGTCAAGCCTGACTCCGTGCCATTGCTGTTTGTGGCATCTCTCTCTCATTGTGTGGCACTGAAAACACTGTGTAATACTTGGCCTTTTTTTTTTTTTTTTCTAAATTCTCCCTTTTTCAAAAAAAAAATTAGTGGGAGATAAATATTGGCAAGTCTGCCTCCGTGCCATTGCTGTGTGTGGCATCTCTCTCTCATTGTGTGCCACTGAAAACACTGTGTAATACTGGGCCTTTTTTTTTTTTTTTCTAAATTCTCCCTTTTCCAAAAAAAAAATTAGTGGGAGATAAATATTGGCAAGTCTGCCTCCGTGCCATTGCTGTGTGTGGCATCTCTCTCTCATTGTGTGCCACTGAAAACACTGTGTAATACTTGGCCATTTTTTTTTGGGGGGGGTACATTCTCCCTTTTCAAAAAAAAATAAATTATTGGGAGATAAATATTGGCAAGTCTGCCTCCGTGCCATTGCTGTGTGTGGCATCTCTCTCTCGTTGTGTGCCACTGAAAACACTGTGTAATACTTGGCCATTTTTTTGGGGGGGTACATTCTCCCTTTTCAAAAAAAAAAAATTATTGGGAGATAAATATTGGCAAGTCTGCCTCCGTGCCATTGCTGTGTGTGGCATCTCTCTCTCATTGTGTGCCACTGTATTGTCAGGTCTGACTCCGTGCCATTGCTGTGTGTGGCATCTCTCTCTCATTGTGTGCCACTGAAAACACTGTGTAATACTGGGCCTTTTTTTTTTTTTTTTTTCTAAATTCTCCCTTTTCCAAAAAAAAAAATTAGTGGGAGATAAATATTGTCAGGTCTGACTCGGTGCCATTGCTGTGTGTGGCATCTCTCTCTCATTGTGTGCCACTGAAAACACTGTGTAATACTTGTCCTTTTTTTTTTTTTTTCTAAATTCTCCCTTTTCCCAAAAAAAAATTAGTGGGAGATAAATATAGTCAAGTCTGACTCCGTGCCATTGCTGTGTGTGGCATCTCTCTCTCATTGTGTGGCACCGAAAACACTGTGTAATACTTGTCCTTTTTTTTTTTTTTTCTAAATTCTCCCTTTTCCAAAAAAACTAAAAAAAGTGGGAGATAAATATTGGCAAGTCTGCCTCCGTGCCATTGCTATGTGTGGCATCTCTCTCTCATTGTGTGCCACTGAAAATACTGTGTAATACTTGGCCTTTTTTTTTTTTTTTTCCAAATTCTCCCTTTTCCAAAAAAAAAATTAGTGGGAGATAAATATTGGCAAGTCTGCCTCCGTGCCATTGCTGTGTGTGGCATCTCTCTCTCATTGTGTGCCACTGAAAATACTGTGTAATACTTGGCCTTTTTTTTTTTTTTTTCTAAATTCTCCCTTTTCCAAAAAAAAAAATTAGTGGGAGATAAATATTGGCAAGTCTGCCTCCGTGCCATTGCTGTGTGTGGCATCTCTCTCTCATTGTGTGCCACTGAAAACACTGTGTAATACTGGGCCTTTTTTTTTTTTCTAAATTCTCCCTTTTCCCCAAAAAAAATTAGTGGGAGATAAATATTGTCAAGTCTGACTCCGTGCCATTGCTGTGTGTGGCATCTCTCTCTCATTGTGTGCCACTGAAAACACTGTGTAATACTTGGCCATTTTTTTGGGGGGGGTACATTCTCACTTTTCAAAAAAAAAAAAAATTATTGGGAGATAAATATTGGCAAGTCTGCCTCCGTGCCATTGCTGTGTGTGGCATCTCTCTCTCATTGTGTGCCACTGAAAACACTGGGTAATACTTGGCCTTTTTTTTTTCTTTCTAAATTCTCCCTTTTCCCCAAAAAAAATTAGTGGGAGATAAATATTGTCAAGTCTGACTCCGTGCCATTGCTGTGTGTGGCATCTCTCTCTCATTGTGTGGCACCGAAAACACTGTGTAATACTTGTCCTTTTTTTTTTTTTTTCTAAATTCTCCCTTTTCCAAAAAAAGAATTATTGGGAGATAAATATTGGAAAGTCTGCCTCCGTGCCATTGCTGTGTGCGGCATCTCTCTCTCATTGTGTGCCACTGAAAACACTGTGTAATAGTTGGCCATTTTTTTTTGGAGGGGGGTACATTCTCCCTTTTAAAAAAAAAAAAATATTGGGAGATAAATATTTGTCAAGTCTGCCTCCGTGCCATTGCTGTGTGTGGCATCTCTCTCTCATTGTGTGCCACTGAAAACACTGTGTAATACTTGGCCTTTTTTTTTTCTAAATTCTCCCTTTTCCCAAAAAAAAATTAGTGGGAGATAAATATTGTCAAGTCTGACTCCGTGCCATTGCTGTGTGTGGCATCTCTCTCTCATTGTGTGGCAACGAAAACACTGTGTAATACTTGGCCTTTTTTTTTTTTCTAAATTCTCCCTTTTCCAAAAAAAAAATTAGTGGGAGATAAATATTGGCAAGTCTGCCTCCGTGCCATTGCTGTGTGTGGCATCTCTCTCTCTCATTGTGTGCCACTGAAAACACTGTGTAATACTGGGCCTTTTTTTTTTTTCTAAATTCTCCCTTTTCCCAAAAAAAAATTAGTGGGAGATAAATATTGTCAAGTCTGACTCCATGCCATTGCTGTGTGTGGCATCTCTCTCTCATTGTGTGCCACTGAAAACACTGTGTAATACTTGGCCATTTTTTTGGGGGGGTACATTCTCCCTTTTCAAAAAAAAAAAATTATTGGGAGATAAATATTGGCAAGTCTGCCTCCGTGACATTGCTGTGTGTGGCATCTCTCTCTCATTGTGTGCCACTGAAAACACTGTGTAATACTTGGCCTTTTTTTTATTTTTCTAAATTCTCCCTTTTCCAAAAAAAAAATTAGTGGGAGATAAAT
This sequence comes from Ranitomeya variabilis, assembly GCF_051348905.1. Classification (NCBI taxonomy): domain Eukaryota; kingdom Metazoa; phylum Chordata; class Amphibia; order Anura; family Dendrobatidae; genus Ranitomeya; species Ranitomeya variabilis. Next base: position 216,749,332 of record NC_135236.1, on the reverse strand, counting down.
ATTGGCAAGTCTGCCTCCGTGCCATTGCTGTGTGTGGTGTTATGACCCCAATGGCGGTCTCAGAAATAATTACTAAGTCTGCAAACAGAAAAAAACAGCTCATAGGGCAGTGGTAACTGAGCTGACCATATATCTAATCCTAGCACCACAAATAGCAGCAGCCGGGGAACGTGCCTACGTTGGTTCTAGACGTCTCGCGCCAGCCGGAGAACTAACTAACCCTAGAAGGGAAAAGAAAGACCTTTCTTGCCTCCAGAGAAAAGACCCCAAAAGTAGGATACAAGCCCCCAACAAATAATAACGGTGAGGTAAGAGGAAAAGACAAACGTAAGAATGAGCTAGGTATTTAGCAAAGAGAGGCCCACTAGCTAATAGCAGAATATAGTAAGATGACTTATATGGTCAGCAAAAACCCTATCAAAATATCCACGCTGGATATTCAAGAACCCCCGAACCGTCTAACGGCCCTGGGGGAGAACACCAGCCCCCTAGAGCTTCCAGCAAGGTCATGAATCACATTTAGTACAAGCTGGACAAAAATGAGAGCAAGCAAATAACCAAAAAACAAAGAAGCAGGACTTAGCTTAATTTTGCACGAACCAGGACCAGCAGACAGAAGCAAACAGAAAGGATCTGATTACAACGATGCCAGGCACTGGACTAAGGATCCAGGAAGTTTATATAGCAACACCCCTGGACTAACGACCCAGGTGGGTGCCAAACTGAGGAAAGACAATCCCAGAGTCATATCACTAGTAACCACAAGAGGGAGCCAAAAAGTCTAATTCACAACAGTACCCCCCCCTTAAGGAGGGGTCACCGAACCCTCACCAAGACCACCAGGGCGATCAGGATGAGCAGCGTGAAAGGCACGAACTAAATCGGCCGCATGCACATCAGAGGCAACCACCCAGGAATTATCCTCCTGACCATAGCCCTTCCATTTGACCAGATACTGAAGCCTCCATCTGGACAGACGAGAATCCAAGATCTTCTCCACCACGTACTCCAACTCGCCCTCAACCAACACCGGAGCAGGAGGCTCAACAGAAGGAACCACAGGTACAACGTACCGCCGCAACAAAGACCTATGGAACACGTTGTGAATGGCAAACGACACCGGAAGATCCAAGTGAAAGGACACAGGATTAAGGATTTACAATATCTTGTAAGGACCGATGAAGCGAGGCTTAAATTTAGGAGAGGAGACCTTCATAGGAACAAATCGAGAAGACAGCCATACCAAATCCCCAACACGAAGTCGGGGACCCACACCGCGGCGGCGGTTGGCAAAACGCTGAGCCTTCTCCTGTGACAACTTTAAGTTGTCCACCACATGATTCCAGATCTGCTGCAACCTATCCACCACAGAATCTACCCCAGGACAGTCAGAAGGCTCCACATGTCCCGAGGAAAAACGAGGGTGGAATCCAGAGTTGCAGAAAAATGGCGAAACCAAAGTAGCGGAACTAGCCCGATTATTAAGGGCAAACTCAGCCAACGGCAAGAAGGTCACCCAATCATCCTGATCTGCAGAAACAAAACACCTCAAATAAGCCTCCAGAGTCTGATTAGTTCGCTCCGTTTGTCCATTAGTCTGAGGATGAAAGGCAGACGAAAACGATAAATCAATGCCCATCCTAGCACAAAAGGATTGCCAGAACCTGGAAACAAACTGGGATCCTCTGTCAGACACAATATTCTCAGGAATGCCGTGTAAACGAACCACATTCTGAAAGAACACAGGAACCAGATCGGAAGAGGAAGGCAGCATAGGCAAAGGCACCAAATGGACCATTTTAGAAAAGCGATCACATACCACCCAGATGACAGACATGCCCTGAGACACCGGGAGATCTGAAATGAAATCCATGGAAATGTGTGTCCAAGGCCTCTTCGGGACAGGCAAGGGCAAGAGCAACCCGCTGGCACGAGAACAGCAAGGCTTAGCTCGAGCACAAGTCCCACAGGACTGCACAAATGACCGCACATCCCGTGACAAGGAAGGCCACCAAAAGGACCTAGCCACCAGATCTCTGGTGCCAAAAATTCCCGGATGCCCTGCCAACACCGAGGAATGAACCTCGGAAATGACTCTGCTGGTCCACTTATCAGGAACAAACAGTCTGTCAGGTGGACAAGAGTCAGGTCTACCAGCCTGAAATCTCTGCAACACACGTCGCAAATCAGGAGAAATGGCTGACAAGATAACTCCCTCTTTGAGAATACCAACTGGTTCTGCGACTCCAGGAGAGTCAGGCACAAAGCTCCTTGAAAGAGCATCAGCCTTCACATTCTTTGAACCTGGTAAATACGAGACCACAAAGTCAAAACAGGAGAAAAACAATGACCAGCGGGCCTGTCTAGGATTCAGGTGTTTAGCAGACTCGAGATACATCAAATTTTTGTGATCAGTCAAGACCACCACACGATGCTTAGCACCCTCGAGCCAATGACGCCACTCCTCAAACGCCCACTTCATGGCCAGCAACTCCCGATTGCCAACATCATAATTCCGCTCAGCAGGCGAAAACTTCCTAGAGAAGAAAGCACATGGTCTCATTACCGAGCAACCAGGGCCTCTCTGCGACAAAACGGCCCCTGCCCCAATCTCAGAAGCATCCACTTCGACCTGAAAGGGAAGTGAGACATCAGGCTGGCACAAAACAGGCGCCGAAGTAAACCGGCGCTTCAACTCTTGGAACGCCTCCACGGCTGCAGGAGCCCAGTTAGCAACATCAGAACCTTTCTTGGTCATATCCGTCAAAGGTTTAACAACGCTAGAAAAATTAGCGATAAAACGACGGTAGAAGTTAGCAAAACCCAAGAACTTCTGAAGACTCTTAACTGACGTGGGTTGAGTCCAATCATGAATAGCTCGGACCTTGACTGGGTCCATCTCCACAGCAGAAGGGGAAAAAATAAACCCCAAAAAGGGAACCTTCTGTACTCCAAAGAGACACTTTGAGCCCTTAACAAACAAAGCATTCTCACGCAAAACCTGAAACACCATCCTGACCTGCTCCACATGTGAGTCCCAATCTTCAGAGAAAACCAGAATATCATCCAGATAAACAATCATAAATTTATCCAGATACTTCCAGAAAATATCATGCATAAAGGACTGAAACACTGAGGGAGCATTAGAGAGCCCAAAAGGCATCACCAAGTACTCAAAATGACCTTCGGGTGTATTAAATGCAGTCTTCCATTCATCTCCTTGCTTAATGCGCACAAGGTTGTACGCACCACGAAGATCTATCTTGGTGAACCACTTGGCACCTTTAATCCGGGCAAACAAGTCCGACAACAGAGGCAAAGGATACTGAAATTTAACAGTGATTTTATTCAGAAGCCGATAGTCAATACAAGGTCTCAAAGATCCGTCCTTCTTGGCCACAAAAAAGAATCCCGCACCAAGAGGGGAAGAGGATGGACGGATATGCCCCTTCTCCAGAGACTCCTTGATATACGAACGCATTGCGGCATGCTCAGGTACAGACAGATTAAATAGTCTTCCCTTAGGAAATTTACTACCTGGAATCAAATCTATGGAGCAGTCACAGTCCCTATGAGGAGGCAGAGCACTGGACCTGGACTCGCTGAATACATCCTGATAATCAGACAAATACTCAGGAACTTCCGAAGGAGTAGAGGAAGCAATAGACACCGGCGGAGAAAGCATGAATTCCCTGACAGCCCCAACTTGACACAGACATTGCCTTCCAATCCAAGACTGGATTGTGGGTCTGTAACCATGGCAGACCCAAAACGACCAAATCATGCATTTTATGCAGAACAAGAAAACGAATCACCTCCCGATGTTCAGGAGTCATGCACATGGTTACCTGCGTCCAAAACTGCGGTTTATTTTCCGCCAATGGCGTAGCATCAATACCTCTAAGAGGAATAGGATTTACCAACGGTTCAAGAACAAAACCACAGCGCTTGGCAAATGACAGATCCATAAGACTCAGGGCAGCGCCTGAATCCACAAACGCCATAACAGGGTAGGAAGACAATGAGCAAATTAAAGTCACAGACAAAATAAATTTAGGTTGCAAATTACCAATGGCGACAGGACTAACAACCCTTGTTAGGCGTTTAGAGCATGCTGATATAACATGTGTAGAATCACCACAGTAAAAACACAACCCATTCTGACGTCTATGATTTTTCCGCTCATTTCTAGTCTGAATTCTATCACATTGCATTAAATCAGGTGTTTGTTCAGACAACACCACCAGAGGATTAGCGGTTTTGCGCTCCCGCACACGCCGGTCAATTTGAATAGCCAGCGCCATGGAATCGTTCAGACTTGTAGGAATGGGGAAACCCACCATCACATTCTTAATGGCTTCAGAAAGGCCATTTCTGAAATTTGCGGCCAGAGCACACTCATTCCACTGAGTAAGCACGGACCATTTCCGAAATTTTTGGCAATACACTTCAGCTTCATCCTGGCCCTGAGAAATAGCCAGCAAGGCTTTTTCTGCCTGAACTTCAAGATTGGGTTCCTCGTAAAGCAATCCGAGCGCCAGAAAAAACGCATCAATATTTGCCAATGCCGGATCTCCTGGCGCTAGCGAGAAAGCCCAATCCTGAGGGTCGCCCCGTAAAAAAGAGATAACAATTTTAACTTGCTGAGCTGAATCTCCAGATGAACGGGGTCTCAGAGATAGAAACAATTTACAATTATTCCTGAAATTCCTAAACTTAAATCGGTCTCCAGAAAACAGTTCAGGAATAGGTATTTTAGGTTCAGACATTGGACTACTGGTAACAAAATCTTGTATGCCCTGCACACGAGCAGCAAGCTGGTCCACACTTGTAATCAAGGTCTGGACATTCATGTCTGCAGCAAGCACAAGCCACTCAGAGGTAAAGGGGAGGAAGAGAGGAAAAAAAAAAAAAAACTCAGAATTTCCTTTCTTATTATCCCACTTCTGCAATGCATTAAACATTCAATGTTGGCCTGGCATACTGTTATGACCCCAATGGCAGAGGGTCTCAGAAATAATTACTAAGTCTGCAAACACAAAAAACCAGCTCATAGGGCAGTGGTAACTGAGCTGACCATATATCTAATCCTAGCACCACAAATAGCAGCAGCCGGGGAACGTGCCTACGTTGGTTCTAGACGTCTTGCGCCAGCCGGAGAACTAACTAACCCTAGAAGGGAAAAGAAAAACCTTTCTTGCCTCCAGAGAAAAGACCCCAAAAGTAGGATACAAGCCCCCAACAAATAATAACGGTGAGGTAAGAGGAAAAGACAAACGTAAGAATGAGCTAGGTATTTAGCAAAGAGAGGCCCACTAGCTAATAGCAGAATATAGTAAGATGACTTATATGGTCAGCAAAAACCCTATCAAAATATCCACGCTGGATATTCAAGAACCCCCGAACCGTCTAACGGCCCGGGGGGAGAACACCAGCCCCCTAGAGCTTCCAGCAAGGTCAGGAATCACATTTAGTACAAGCTGGACAAAAATGAGAGCAAGCAAATAACCAAAAAACAAAGAAGCAGGACTTAGCTTAATTTTGCACGAACCAGGACCAGCAGACAGGAGCAAACAGAAAGGATCTGATTACAATGATGCCAGGCACTGGACTAAGGATCCAGGAAGTTTATATAGCAACACCCCTGGACTAACGACCCAGGTGGGTGCCAAACTGAGGAAAGACAATCCCAGAGTCATATCACTAGTAACCACAAGAGGGAGCCAAAAAGTCTAATTCACAACAGTGTGGCATCTCTCTCTCATTGTGTGGCACTGAAAACACTGTGTAATACTTGGCCTTTTTTTTTTTTTTTTCTAAATTCTCCCTTTTCCCCAAAAAAAATTAGTGGGAGATAAATATTGGCAAGTCTGCCTCCGTGCCATTGCTGTGTGTGGCATCTCTCTCTCATTGTGTGCCACTGAAAACACTGTGTAATACTTGGCCATTTTTTTTTGGGGGGGTACATTCTCCCTTTAAAAAAAAAAATAAATTATTGGGAGATAAATATTGGCAAGTCTGCCTCCGTGCCATTGCTGTGTGTGGCATCTCTCTCTCATTGTGTGCCACTGAAAACACTGTGTAATACTTGGCCTTTTTTTTTTTTTTTCAAAATTCTCCCTTTTCCAAAAAAAAAAATTAGTGGGAGATAAATATTGTCAAGTCTGACTCCGTGCCATTGCTGTGTGTGGCATCTCTCTCTCATTGTGTGCCACTGAAAACACTGTGTAATACTTGGCCTTTTTTTTTTTTTTTCTAAATTCTCCCCTTTCCAAAAAAAAAATTAGTGGGAGATGAATATTGGCAAGTCTGCCTCCGTGCCATTGCTGTGTGTGGCATCTCTCTCTCATTGTGTGCCACTGAAAACACTGTGTAATACTGGGCCTTTTTTTTTTTTTTTCTAAATTCTCCCTTTTCCAAAAAAAAAATTAGTGGAAGATAAATATTGGCAAGTCTGCCTCTGTGCCATTGCTGTGTGTGGCATCTCTCTCTCATTGTGTGCCACTGAAAACACTGTGTAATACTTGGCCTTTTTTTTTTTTTTTCTAAATTCTCCCTTTTCAAAAAAAAAAAAATAGTGGGAGATAAATATTGGCAAGTCTGCCTCCGTGCCATTGCTGTGTGTGGCATCTCTCTCTCATTGTGTGCCACTGAAAACACTGTGTAATACTGGGCCTTTTTTTTTTTTTTTTCTAAATTCTCACTTTTCCAAAAAAAAATTTAGTGGGAGATAAATATTGGCAAGTCTGCCTCCGTGCCATTGCTGTGTGTGGCATCTCTCTCTCATTGTGTGCCACTGAAAACACTGTGTAATACTGGGCCTTTTTTTTTTTTTAGGGTAAATTCTCCCAGAAAAAAAAAAATAAATAGTGGGAGATTAAGATTGGCATTTCTGCTTGAGTGCTGGGCCTGTGTGTGCCATCTGTCTCAAATTATTGGGCCACAGAAAACCTAGTGTGTAACATTGGGCCTGATTTTCCTTTCAGTGTCAGGCACCTATAAAGGTATATATAAATCCTACAGAAGTTTGAGTTCACCTTATAAGTTGTTTTACAGTAACAAATAGTGTTACTTTGGTTACGTTTTGCAAGCAATGAGGAAGTCTAGTGGAAGAGGTCGTGGCCGTGGGCGGCCATTGTCAGCTGGTAATGATGGTAGTGGTGGTGGAGCATCAGGTGGTCGTGGTAAAAGCAGTACAGCACCTAAGTCTCGAGTTGTTGAGCCAGGTTCCTTGTCTGGCTACACAAGGCCTCGAACGCTCTCTTTTCTGGGAGTAGGAAAACCACTATTGAAGCCTGAGCAGCAGGAACAAGTATTGGCTTTCATTGCTGACTCTGCCTCTAGCTCTTTCGCCTCCTCCTCGGAAAGTGCCAAATGTCAGAGTAGTGCATCGTCAGTGGATGCTCCCGGTCAGGGACAAGTCGCTTCCTTGTCTTCTTCACCCAGAACAAGAGAGAAGGATGCGTCAGTAGACACAACGGGTTACTCCATGGTGCTCTTTACACATACCGTTCCTGGGTTAGACAGTGAAACAGTTAACAGGCCATGTCCATTAGAAGTTGAATCGGACATGGAGTGCGCAGATGCACAGCCACAGCCAGATTACTATGCTGTTCCTTTCACTCAGACCAGAACATTGCCCTCGCAGTGTACTGAGGCAGAATCAAACCCAGCGGAGACTATGGTGCCCCGTCACGGACGCTATACCACCGGCTTACACGGTGACACAGACGAAATCGCACACGACATAGAAGAGGAGGTCATAGATGACCCAGTTGTGGACCCCGATTGGCAGCCATTGGGGGAACAGGGTGCAGGTGGCAGTAGTTCTGAAGCGGAGGAGGAGGAGCCGCAGCAGGCATCAACATCACAA